>NC_089592.1:70913135-71513135 GCF_019320115.1 Miscanthus floridulus
TCTACACGCAGTTTCGTAGAGCATGACCCATAATTTGGGGTTCTCCTTGCCATCGTACTTCTGAAGTTTCTCGAGCTTGAAGTTCTTGGGCCATATGACTTGGCGAAGGTGTGGAGTAAACTGCTTCAAACCCGGCGGGCCGTGGACAGTGTCATATTCCATACAGCGATAGCTTTCATGGGATACACGATCGTTGGCTCTCTGGTTGATGTGAGCGCGCAGATCATGTCCTCTGAGGTAATGGTAGAGATTGTTATTGCCATCGCGGTGATCTCGGTTGCCATCTAGATTAGCCCTATGACCGTGGTTATCACGGCGGTTGTCGTGGTTGTCTCGGCGGTTATTGTCTCGGACGTCATGGGGGTTGCCATCCCGACGGCGGTTGTCATCCCGACCACCATCATGGCCACCATTTCCACCTTGACGGTTGTCTGATGGGTCATTGTTGCGCGAGCCACGTTGGTTGAGTGGCTGTGAGCGACTTGAGTACTAGCGGCTGTGGCTTGACTCGACTGAGACGGATGGAGCCCGGGCTTGATTTGCAATCTCTATGGTCTGGGCCATAGCAGCCGTCAGATAGGCTTGTATTTCATCACGCACTGCTTGAGTTTCCGAGGTATTGGGTAGCCGTTGCATCGTCGCCATAGCAATGGCTACGTTGGCGCTTGGAGTCCTGAAGACCTATTTGTCCCCCACCCTATCGAAAGCATTGTTGAGGTCGCGTAGCTGGACCCTTATGCATCCTCTTCTGCTTCAGCTTCGATTTGCTGGCGATTAAACCGGTCAATATTGTGTGCCTCGCGTGCAATCCTTTCTTGTTCTGTTTCGCCAACTACTAGCGGTTCGTCATTGCTGACAACATTGATCAAATCCCCTCACCTTGGTGGGAAAAACGGGAATTGTGGGAACCCCGGGGCGTAGTCTGGGATATCCAGATCGTATTCGATGCCTTCATCGTCGTGATGCTGGAGCTCGGTGTGGACGGAGGCATTAGATGCGATGCCAGACAAGGAGCTGGAGTCACCCTCTTGGACCATGTGGATGGATCCTTCTTGATGATCCTCAATCCGGACCATGTTGATGAAGTTGCGTGGCTTCGGCCGAGGTCGATGTACAAGACACAGATCTGAGCAGCGTTGTATATTATATGTGTAGTTGGAGGCACTGTTTCGCAGGCCATAGGGCTGGGCCTGGTAGTTCTCCGTTGAGGCTTCATACTCGGAGAGCCAGAGTCCCGTCGTGGAGGCTAGCCGACGACGAGCGGAGCGCCCTTCAGGAGTAGATATGACCACGAGATCTGTACCAAGTCGTGCAGGACGACTGGCCCGAGCGGGTCGGGTAGATCTGTTGTGGGGAGTAGTTACCTGTTCATTAGGTCAACTTTAAATTGCACTTACCAGAGCTAGGGTTTCGACGAGTTTGGTGCTGACCCGATCGATGGAGTCGAGCAGGTCGGTGTTGTCGATCTGCTTCCCTTTGTAGCGGGGAAGCAGACGACGAGTGGTCGGCGTGGCTGAAGATGATGCAGGCGTGGTCAGAGCCAGATGTATCATGGTCGGAGCCCGATCCATCATGGTCGGAGCCGTATCCACCGTGGTCAGAGCCATAGCCGATGCAGGTGAAGTAGTGGTCGGCGTAGACTGAATCCACGCCTCCTCCGTGGTCATGGCGATGAAGTCGTCGGAGCCGGTGGTCCAGGTGATCTGGCCGATGGTGAACGTGAGGCCGTTCGGCGTAGCCATGGAGCCAGAGATGATGACCATCTTGTTTGCTTGGAGAGCAGTACGCACACCCCCTACCTGGCACGCCACTGTCGACGAAATATGGTCGGCAATCTACCTAGGGGTATGCCCAAGGTAGTAGATTGTTGGTAGACACATGCGCAAGCCACAAACAAGACGGTGACGCAAGACAGACATGAGGTTTTATCCAGGTTTGGCCGCCAAGAAGGCATAATACCTACGTCCTGCGTCTCATTGTATTGCTTTATGTCAATGAGATATCTTTTTTAGAGGGGTCCCCTGCCCGCCTTATATAGTCCGGGGGGCAGGGTTACAGAGCTGGAAACTAATCCTAGTCAGTTACAATTGCCATAGGTGGCTGGATGAGGATTCCTATTCTAACCGACCAAGATCTTGCTTGATCGCCAAATCTATCTTGACTCCTTGCGTGGGGCTCCGAACAGGTTGGCCGGGCCGCACGTCGTCTTTTGGTGGACCGGACCCACTGATCTGGGCCGGCCCAATCTTAGCTGTAAGGGTATAGGGGTTAATACCCCCACACGGCTCAGAAGCAAAAGGAAGCCACGCAAGAGCCTTCCCCATGCCAGTGTGAAGCCGAAGACAACCATGAACGCGCCTGGAAGCAGAAAGAAGATCGCCGGCGGTGACAGCTGCCCGATGGTACTGTTCCCACTAATTACAAAATTGCCACTCGATTTAAAATACAAATTACTCCCAAATTTATGTAACAACTCAAAAATCTCCAAAAATAAAAGTTGTTCAAAATTCAAAGTTCTACAACTTTGCTTTTATAACCATACCCAAATTCGGTCTACATTTTGAAATGCAAGTTTGAATTCAAAAAGGGGACATTTTGAGAATTTACGCCTTTTCAAATTACTTCAAATTTTATAAAACAACTTTGAAAACTCCAAAAACCAACTTTGTACAACTCAACAAGCTCTACACTTTTGCTTTTAGGCTCAACCCCAAAATGTGCTTAGATTTTGAAATGGGGTTTCCACGGTAAAATTAAATGTTGAAATCAGGGTTTTCGAAAATTCAAATCAATACAAAGATTTTTAACTCAATTCAAGCCATACAAGTCAACACATATAACATAAAGGTAAACTTGTTTTAGTGTATGCATATCAAAATTTTCACTAACACATGAATGATGTGCTATGCATATGATGACATAGCATGTTTTAGTATTTAAACACACGAGGTGTTACAGTCTTGTACTCATCTAGCATTGTCCTTGCCATGTCAATTAGTGTACGATTCTTTCTATCTACTACACCATTTTGTTGAGGGGTGTATGGAGTTAAAAACTCATGCTTGATGCCCTCTTCATCAAGAAACTCCTCAACTTGGGTGTTCTTGAATTCGGTCCCATTGTCGCTTCTCTTTTTCTTGATGGGGAGACCGAACTCCTTTTGAGCTCTTCTAACAAAAGTCTTCACTTTGTTTTTAACTTCTTATCAAACAAGAAAAAAACCTAAGTGAAACAGGAATAGTCATCAATAATAATAAGACCATATTTGTTACCCCCCGATACTTAGGTAGATGACCGGTCCAAAGAGATCCATGTGTATCAGCTCCAATGGTTGCATCGTGGTCATGATGCTCTTTGGTGGGTGAGGTACGCCAACTTGCTTTCCATCTTGACAAGCGCTACATATCCTATCTTTCTCATAGTGAACATTTGTTAGCCCAAGGATGTGTTCATCTTTTAAAAGTTTGGCCAAGTTTATCATCCCAACATGGGCTAGTCGATGATGCCAAAGCTAACCCATGCTAGATTTTGCCACTAAACAAGTCTCAAGCTTAGCTTTTACTTTTATTGAAATTAACTAAGTAAAGCTTGTTCTTTAATTGAACTGTAAAGACAATAGAGGAATCCTCCCTTCTAAAGACTTCCACACCCTTATCCGAAAAGACACAATTGAGAAACGAACAATAAATTGTAACTCAACGAATCAATACATTTGTAATTGAATGCTCAAGGGTTATAGCAACTTTACCAAGACCAATCATATCCCCATTTGAATTGTCTCCAAAGACAATATTTTCATTTGAGTGCGTCATCAGGGAATATGATGAGAACATACTCCTTTCTCTGGTCATATGATTTGTACATCCACTATCAAGCACTCAACTTGATCCAACAGAGGAGTATGCCTGCAAAATAGATTTAGTTGCTTGATTTAGGTCCCCAATTTGACTTGGGGCCTTGCATGTTAGTCACAAGAAATTTAGGAACCCAAATAGAAGTGTTCCTATATGTGTTAGCTTTCTTTCCAACATATTTGGCGACCACTTTTCCACTGCTGTTGTTCCTCAAAACAAAACATGAAGTCAAGCTTTGTCGAGGTGAATAAGTCTTTGGTTGATAGGCATACTTATTCATAGTGCCCACACTGATTCCTTTGGCTTCTGCTGAACCTATTTCTGCTAGGACACCTTCTTCTTGGGCTTAGTTTGATCAGGTGTAGAGTTGGTAGCCTTCCCATTTTTCTGGGGAGCGGCACAGCCAGCCTTCACTATGGCATTGTTGCTGTTTGTGCAGGTTGATCTATACTAACTCTTTCCTTCCTCTCAAACTTGACACACTCATAGCCACTTATGATCTTTCTTTCATTTGTCTTGGCTCATGTAGTGTGCCCAAGCCCATAGATGATTGAGGGGTGTCTCCCTTGCTTGAATTGAGGCACTTTTGAATTATTTGCCTTCTTGTCACTTACTTGAGCCTTACCACTCAAGCAGCCCTTGCCAATGATCTCATTGAGTCTAGCAATTTCTTTTCTCATTGTCTCCATGTTTGCAAGGTTAGTGGAATAAGCATTCAAAATAATATTATAACATTTTCCACTACCTTGACTAGTTGAGGTAGTAGAGGCATCCTTTGCTTTAGAGGGATGTGAGTTGCTATCCCAAAGAATGTTATATTGCAGCTCAAGTTCTTTGTGCTTTTCATCTAAATCATAATACTTTTTCTTGAGAGCAATATTTTCTTTCTTTGTGATAGCATGGTCCCCTTGTTCTTTGGCCATGGCCTTACACAAGGATTCCACCTTACTTCTCTCTAATGCAAGAGCTTTCTTGCTAGCAATGTAGAAATCCTCTTGTTGGATAAGAGTTTCCTCTCTAGATCCTACCTCAGCTTGGACACTCTCTAAGTCCTCCATTAGCTTAGTGATAAATAATTTGGTCTTTCTATCCAAACTTTTAGTTATCATGTTTAGTTCTTCATCACTTGAGTCATCATCACTAGAGCTATCACTAATATCACTACTAGAGATATCACTAGGAGGTGGAGGTAGAGGTGGAGGAGCTTTGGCCTTGGATTTGGATTTTACCTTCTTACCCTTTGCTATGAGACAAATGTGAGGGGAGTAGTAGTCATCATCGGACATATTGGTGAAGAGTCTTGGTGAAGAAGATGGCTCATGGATAGCAATAGTTGCAACTTTCTCATCTTCTTCACATGAGCTTTCTTTAGTTGAGTCCCATTCATGCCCAATATGAGCCTCTCCCATGTACTTCTTGCTCTTAATACGGTCGGCCTTCTCCTCTTTCTTGTCCTTCTTATGTTTGTTGTCCTTGATCTCATATGGACACTTGGCAATGAAGTGATCAATGCTTCCACAATTGTAGCATGTCATCTTTTTCTTGTTTAGGAAGCTTCTCTTCACTACCTTGTAGCCTTGCTTCTTTAGCCCCTTGTGATACCTCCTCATAAAGAGAGCAACATCATCCACTTTCTCGTATTGGTCATCATAATGTTCACTCTCACTAGAGGATGAGGTGGTCTCTACTCTTTCTTGAACTTGCTTGATTGCTTTGGGCTTGCTAGTTGAAGCTTGCTTATTGGTCTTGGACTTGCTAGTAGAGCCTTGCATGCTTGATTTGTTGGCCTTGAGAGCAACATCCTTGTTGATCTTGATGCTTTCTACCTTTGCTTGCAATTCTCCAAGATTCTTCCTCTCATTTAATTCTTCTCTTTGCATATCAAAGGTCAAGATCCTTCTAAGTACATCATTTGGTGTGAAGTACTCAAACTTCTTCTTGTCTCTGGTTAGAGTGACTACGGTCTCATTTCTAGGTGAATAAGCTTCCAACATAATCTTGACAACTTTATGATCATCTAGCTCATCATAACCATAGCCTCTAATCTTGCCCACCATTGTCATCAAACATCTCTTGTGGCCCCTCTCCATCCAAGATTACAAACTGGTTGAGTTTTGAGATCAACAAGTCAATTCTTGCCTTTCTCACTTTGTCAACCCCTTCGTGTGCTAGGTGGTAACATCAACTTGATAACATATTTGCTTGGTAACATCAACTCCAATCACTCTATTGTACTCATCACCATCCAAGGCACTAAGCAACACACTTGTGGCTTGACCATTTAGGTGAATGATTCTCATCTCTTCTAGTGTTGGATTCTTGGGACCAACTGGTGGCTCAAATCCATTGCAAAAAACCTCCCAAATGTTGGGATGAAGACCTACAAGATAGGCTCTCATCAAGTGCTTCCACTTGGCAAAGTTAGTCCCATCGAAATGAGGTAACTTGCCCACGGGCACATTGATGAAAGACTTACGATCATGGTTAGTCATAGATATAGAAGAATAGTTAAAGGATATGGCAGCATATTTGTTGTCGTCATTCTTCTTGCCCTTTCCTTTCTTGTTCTTCTTGCTATGCACTCGATAGGACTCATCATCATCACCATCTTCGGACCTGCTAGATAGCTCACTTGAAGATGCATTGGAGGCTTTTACTTCTTGTTCCTTCTTCTTTCTTGATTCTCTTCTTTTTCTTCTAGCTCCTCTCTTGATTCTTCTTTCTTCTTTTCTTGCCTTTTTTCTAACCACTACTGCTCCTTCTTTTCTCTCTTGCTTCTCTTTTCTCTTTTCTCTTTTCTAGCTGCTATTTTTCTTCTTCTTTCTTCTTCATTTTGAGCTTTTTTGGCATCGGTTGCCTCCACCTACGGGAGCATGGAGTTGCTCACTGTAGAGACGCTAAGCTCACTACTGTCGGTGTCATGCAGCCCAATGTCCTCTGGATCAACATTGATAGGCTTCATGACACCGGATCCTTTCCAGGGCTCCATACCTCATGCAGTGAAGCGCACACGAGGTAACCTAGCTTTGATACCACTTGTAGGATCTCTGGTACGCCTAGAGGGGGGTGAATAGGCCTCTAACAATTCAACTCAAACAGAAGTCAAATTCACCAGCAGCACTGCTGCTCTTTGAGTGTGACACTGTTGTACCTGCAGGAGAGATTAGTTCATAGTTCAAAATCTACCCAACAAAATTTAGATCAAACAAATTTCTTAGCTTCCTGTAGGGGTCGGGCGAGTCGGAGCTCACACCCCATAAGATAATAAGGATAATAGTGAAGTGCGGACTGTCTTGGCTATGAATCTAAGGATACATGTGGTTGTTTGAGCATTTGGTAGCACAGATTAGCTTAAGCATTGTGCCCCCCTTTATAGTACGGCTTTTCCTATACTCAAATTCAATATATAAAAGAATTTAAACCTCCTTTGAGTTTGAAGCCATCTATATTTGTAGTTGGGGGCTCCTCCGTTTCATGCGATAAATCTCATTAGTTCTCTAATTGCGAGGTCACTATCACCAAAACCAATAATTAAGGCTTGATTACACTTTCATATAGTAACACTAACTTAGGTAGGTGTTCAAATTGATGGACCGGTCGATACTAATTTTGCTTATATTTTAATTTTGCCCGCTAGATTTTGAACAAAACATTGTCTATAGAGCTTTACATATGTGTTGTAATACTTGCCGAATATGTTTGCAAGTGTTTTCATTTCATAAACATATATATAGACTAGGCAGCATACCCGTGTGTTGCTATGGGATAGCTAACTATTTGTACTAAAAATACACGGATCATACGATAAGATAATAATACTGTAAAAATTAAATATCAATATTAAAGTGACAGTTAATCCAAAAAGCAAAGTTTGTGAAAATAACAGTCTCGGAGAGCGCAGCGTCATAGGCTTACAAACTCTACTTTATAGACTTTTCCATGATGCATCTAAGATAATATTTTATATCGGCGGGAAGAAATCTCCGATATCCATTTCTTTCGTGCACCAATAAATCCATGAATAAGTTCTGCCGCATCTCCATACCATCCTGTACACAGGCTCAAGTATATATGTCAATATTAGTGCCTGTCACATGGGTAATACTATGTCTCTTTAAAAATCTTCCACAAAACTTAAAACAAAGTGTTATACTCACCGTATAAATATGTGTGGCTTTTGGTCTATTCCACGTAGACATATACTGTAGAATAAGATATCCACTTAAGTGTCTGTGGCAAGATTCACGATCAGCGATATATAGAAATAGTTAAATCGTAGGTATTATTATTGCAAGCTATAGTGACTCTGAGTTAGTTACCCATCTATGTCCTCGGCAATGTTTCCTTCCCATCTGAATTTTTTCGGGCCATTTGTGCTCTTTCGGGCATGTCTCCTCCAATATGAAATCTATCTGTTTCCACAATTCACCTCGCTATTTGTTCATAGAAGAACGAATCAATCAGCATTTCTAAAATATAAAATGTGTACAAATAGCTATGTTAGGAAATACCCACAATTTTATTGATGTCAGCACGTCTGAACATCTCGCCCAAAGAGTCTAGCACCTAGACATCATGTTTTTCGGCGTTTATAACAGCAAGGTACCAATGTGTATTTGTAACATTTATTGGAAGGAACATCTATCAAATCAAACAATAAACATTTTGCCAGGCATAAAAAATTTATAATGAAAGACCAATAGATCGTTTAAAAAATTGCTACCATGTCATGCTTCAAGTAAGCTAGCACCCTTTGAACTAAACCAGAATGCTAGGTTAGGGTAATTGGCTTCAATGGTCTCATCCTTTTCTCCATCCCGCTTCATGATTGCAACTAAGCACACAGTTTCAAGATAGACTATACCTCCTGGCCTCTTTTTCAAACCCTCCTGGGCCTTCAGCAATTTAATATAAGCATCTATGACCACCTCATAGATTCCTCCCACTCTAGCGCTACGTGGCTCCCCACGACGCGCTCCATGCACGCCATGCGCATGGTCTGGCAATTGCAAAGACACACGCACGGTATAGGTAGAGAAATTAAATTTATAAGTAATGCGACTCATTTGTGGGTGGACTGCGGACATGTACGTGCCACGGAGGCCACAGAGGTCGGGTGTGGTGAGGTCACGGCGACAAGCCCGACGATCTCGATGACTATTTCGTACAGCAGCGCCAGTAGCGTCCGTCGCGCCTCCCATGAGGAACCACTCCGAACAGAATTTGTCAGGGTCTATCCATACCTTGCTATTCCTCCCAATCTTTTGTATGTCCATTATGACGCTCGCTGGCATGCTGTCAGTGGATGCCGGCGTTCGAGCGATCATCACGTCCATGGCACTGACATCGCATTAGTGAGATACTATGTGTGCAATATTTAATTGAATAAAAAAGGCATTGTATGTGTTAGTAATGTTCTGTTACCTTGCCTATGGTGTTAGAACCTCCTTAAATACAATATTCTTTGTGAAAGTTCCATCCACTATTGGGGTCTTCTTATCCTTATCTTTTTTATTTGATGCATTCTTATTTTTTTCCCTCAACATTCTTTTTAGCATTTTTCTTCTCCATCTTTTTGGCCTCCTCCTCCTATGCATCCGCATTAGGCGGGAGGGCAAGGATCTTAATATTTGTTCTTGATATGGCTCTAGACATCGCAACATACAACTGACTGTGAGAGAACATCGGTGCGGGCTGGTACACACCCACATTCGGGATAGTTTGGCCCTATAACTTGTTGACCGTCATGGCAAAGCTCAGCTTGATAGGAAACTGCTTCCTCTTAAACTGGAACAGGAACATCTCATCATCAGACGGGCATAATGGTATTCGAGGAAGGAATACCCGCTTCCTAGCATGTTGCCCCACCATGATTTCCGCATCGATTGTATTTCTTCATAACCCCTGCACCACCAACCTTGTACCATTGCATAGCCCATTAGCTGGGTCAGTATTCCTAAGCAATATGATAGGACACCCGAGCTTGAGTTTCAAGATGTGTGGTGGTAGCCCGTTGGGGTCAGACTGTTAAAGAACTTCGATGGATAGTAGTTATGTCGATCATCTACCATGGAGTCAAAACTGTGATACACCATCTCGCCGCCCTGGAACATATCAATCATTTTCATATTTATCATGTCAACCCAATCATTACGTGTAGATAAAATTGGTCTGGTGGTGATGTAGTCTTTGTCCGCCATGTTTGCATTTAGATCTGAAAAGATGATGTCGATCAATCTATGAAGATCTTTCTCGGCATCGCCAGAGTATGGGACACCGATCTCATCTAGAATACGTACATTGCCATCTTCGTTAACCTCTTCCATTCCACCACCAATGCGTAATAGATAATCTGCAAACCACGGGTCACTCTAAGCCCTCATGTTGTGGACAAGCTTTTGGTGGCACATGGATTCCCAAAGATATGACCTTCATAGAGAAGCGCCGACTATTTGAGCCCTAGATCCTTTCTACGCAACAGGGAGGACCTGTCTGAAATCCCCACCAAGGACAACAGTCTTCACACCAAATGGTAGGTCTGACCGGCCCATTATATCCCGTAGGTTGTTGTCTAGTGCTTCCACATTTTGCCTCTTTGTCATAGATGCCTCGTCCCAAATTATGAGAGTTGCTTGCTGCAGCAACTTGGCAGTACCACTCTGTTTCATGAAGCTACGACAACCACCCTCTTCAACAGTGAGGGGTATCTTGAAACACGAATGGGCCGTCCTCCCGCCTGGCATTATGGATGTTGTGACTCTAGAAGTAGCTGTAGCCACGGCAAGCTTGTCCTAGCTATGTAGTTTTGCGAGAAGTGCCCTATACAAAAAGGTCTTTCCCATCTGAAAGCATCTAGGCCTCTAGTTATGTTTCGATGATTAATGACAATACGAGATTACTATAACTAACATGTGTTTTGCAGAGGCAACTAAGTTAGGTCATGGTAATGGCAATTGATTGGGCAATCATGGTTGTCATGCCCCTACGATGGAAATCATTTTGGTTTTCAAAGGATGGACGACAAGGTTAAGGATGGACTAGTTCTAACTGTCGTTTGGTGTTGAAGAGACACTTAGAGTAGTTTAGGACTGTTTTTTCCTTTGGCCATACTATTAAGGGGGGTATGAACTAATAGCTTGACCTAGGTGAGTCTAGTGGGTTAGGTGTGGTGCACACTTGTCAAATCTAGCACTAGGTAGCTCCAAAGTAGCCCTAAGATCAATTGGAGAAAACTTCATTCACATATGATATCGAGTTAGAAGTGAATGGAGGGTCAAATGTTGATCGGACATTGGTCCCGGTGTGACCGGACGCTGGCAGTAGAGTCTGGTCAGTTCATTTGATTAAGTGAAGTCATCTGGATGCGATCGAACGCTGAGTGAAAAGTGATCGAACACTAGGTGCTAGAGTTCGGTCAACTCTAGTAAGGTTCCAGAGAGGGAGAATCCTGATCGGATGCGTCCGGTCAGTGCTAACCGGATGCTGGTCAGGTTTCGGTTATTGATCGGATGTTGAACAATAATGTGACCAGACGCTGGGTGCCAGAGTCTGGTCAACATCAGTAAGGGTCCAAAAAATAGTTTTCATGACCGGATGCGTCCAGTCAGTGCTGACTGGATGCTAGTCAGAGTCTAGTCACAACTTAATGGCTCTATGGCAGGGAGAACTGATCGGAGCATCCGGTCACCTTGACCGGAGCGTCCGGTCGCCCCATAGAGTGCTGACTCAAGCACATAACGGTTTGTTTTGAATGAGGGGCTATAAATACTTCCTCTATTCATTCAAGGGAGTACTCTTGCCCATTTCAATAGCTGAGAAACACCCTTGAGAGTGCTTAGGAGAGCAAGAGCCTAGTGTGGTGATTGAGATTTGAGAATCCAAGATTAAGGCCTCATTAGTGAAAAGAGAGTAGCAAGTGTGCATCCACCCTTCTCATTAGGCTTGTTGTGGTCAAGTGAGAGTTCTTGCTTGTTACTCTTGGTGATCGCCATCACCTAGATGGCTTGGTGGTGATTGGGAGTTTGGTGATCATCCAGCGGAGCTTATGGATGACCCAACTCAAGTTATGAGCGGTTGTGGGTGATTCACCACGACAAAGTGTCAAAGAATCAACCCGTAGAGAGCACTTGATCCTTGCGCGGATCAAGGGGGAGCTACACCCTTGCGCGGGTGCTCCAATGAGGACTAGTGGAGAGTGGCGACTCTCCGATTCCTCGACAAAGCATCGTCGCGTTCCTTCTCCTCTCATTAATTTAAGCAGTTACATTTGAGCAAT
Organism: Miscanthus floridulus; assembly: GCF_019320115.1. NCBI lineage: Eukaryota > Viridiplantae > Streptophyta > Magnoliopsida > Poales > Poaceae > Miscanthus > Miscanthus floridulus. The sequence continues at coordinate 70,925,265 of NC_089592.1, forward strand.
TCAATTCTTGTCTTTGCATTCTTAGAATTGCCATGCTAGAGTAGGATTGGAACTTAGGGTGCTAAACTTTTGTGTGGTAGATCAATAGAATCACTTTCTAGCCACAAGGGGTGAAGTGGGCTAAGTGTAAGGTTTATTTATTGCAAAGAATTTTAGAATTAGCCCAATTCACCCCCCCTCTTGGGCATCTTGATCCTTTCAATTGAAATCAGAGCCTCGTGCTCACATTTTTAGGCTTAACCGCCTAGAGAAAGATGTCCCATGGGGATGGACCACCTCCTATCTTTGAGGGAGATGATTTTCCTTATTGGAAAATCCGCATGGAGGCATATTTAGAAGCTCTAGAAGTTGGAATTCTTAGAGCCGCCTCTCAAGGTTTCCCAAAACCTAGGGATCCCACGCACCCTTCAAGGCGATGAAGTGAATTACGAAAAATGGAATGCAAAGGCTAGAAACACCATCTTTAGAGGCATTTGTAAAGATTTGTTTAACCGGGTGAGGAACCACAAAGACGCCCATGCACTATGGTCGGATATTTGTGCGCTCCATGAGAGAACTAAGAGCAAGCATGAGGAACGCTATCATCTTGTTATGAAAAAGCTTAATTCATTTAAGATGCTTTCGAAAGAAAGTGCTAACGAAATGTACTCACACTTAAATGTTCTTGTAGAGGAAGCCAATGGGCTAGGACTCACTCAAATACAACCATCCGATATTGTAAGAAAAATCTTGAGTGTCCTCCCCATCAACAAATATGGGCATATTGTGACCATGCTTTATCAAGGTGATCTTTCCACTTCTACACCAACACAAATCTTGGGAAAGATCAACGCTCATGGGATGTACATGCACACCACACCACAAGATGGCTCATCCTCTACCAAGAAGAAAGATAAAGACTTGGCATTCAAGGCTAGCTAAGAGAAGGGCAAAGGAAGAATTGAGTATGAGAGCTCAAGTGATGATGAAATTGATGATGCAAGTCTTGCTCTCATGGTGAGAAGAACCGCCAAGATGCTTAAGAATCTAAACAAGAACGGTGTCAAGTTTGATGGCAAGAAAAATAAGTTCTTCACTAGCAATAGAAGGAAGCCAATCTCGGAGATGGATTGCTACAATTGTGGAGAACTTGGTCATATTGCTCATCAATGCCCCAAGCCCAAGAAAGACAAGTACAAGAAGAAGTACAAGGGCAAGAAAGTTGACTCAAGTAATGAAGATGAAGATGTGAAGAAGAAAAACAAGCCATATAAGAAGAAGGATGGTAAGAAGAAGAAGAATGGCAAGGCATACATCATCAGTGATTGGCTCACGGATATTGATTCATCAAGTTGCTCATCCGATGATGATAGTGAGAATGAGAAGGTGGCCGCTATTGTGATTGACTCTTCATCATCTTCACCAACACCACCGCCATCATCCTCTACACACCTATGCCTTATGGCCAAGGGTGAATGAAAGGTATCAAATGATGATGAAAGTAGTGGTGATGAAAATGCTTGCAATGATGATAGTGATAGTGATGATGATGAATTTGAATCACCTTCATATGATGATCTTGTTAAATTGCTAAATCAATACACTAAGATCATTAGAAAGTCAAGAGCTAAGAATGAAAAGCTAGAACTTAAGAATGATTCTCTTTTGGCTAAAAGTGACATAGCGGAAAAGGTTAGTGTTGAGCTTAGAGAAGCAAATGATGCTACGTCATCCAAACTCAAGGAGCTCAAATCTTCTAAAAAGAGCTTAAAGAAAAACATGATAAACTTGAGGGGATACATAATGAGCTCATCACTAGCTATAACATGCTAAAAGAAGAGTATACCAATCTTAAGGTTAATCATGATAATCTTGTTATCCCTCATGAGTTTTTATCCAATGAGCCACATGATGCTACTAACGATGTTGTTAAGATTGATATAGCTACTTCATGTGATGATTTGATTATTGAGAGCATTGAGCAAGGTTCTAGTAGCAAAGGCAAGCAAGTGGTTGAGTCCGATGACTATAATGAGTATGTCAAGATCAAGAATGAGAATGAGAAGCTAAATAAAGATCTTGAGAAGCTATCAACCACCAACACCATTGTGTTAGAGAACCTTGACCATGATAGTGATCTATCTCTTGAGAATGAGAAGCTTAAGGAAGAGAACAAGAGACTCAAGAAGGAGAAAAATCATGATGAACTCAAAGAAGAGAACAAGAAGCTCAAGTTAGAAAAAGAACACCTCAAGACCGGGTTGAGCAAATTCACAAGAGGTCAACATCTTCAAAGTGAGCTACTCATGAACACCATCATGAAGATGGATAGAAGTGGAATTGGGTATTTGGCAAATCAAGAGAAGAAGGCTCAAGCTCAACAACAACAACACAAGTCAAAGACAAAGCCAAAGATGTGTTTTGAGTGTGGACAAGAAGGTCACTTTGCCCATGAGTGTCAAACTCCACCATCACAACCCTTGCCCCAGCATGCTAGACCTTTTGCTTTCAATGTTCATTACATGCTTAGAAAGGATTCTAGTGGTAAAATGAAAGTCATGTTCTTAGGACCTCCCAACAAGAATAGGCCTAAGAAAATTTGGGTTGTAAAGTCACTAGTAGAGAAAGTCAAGGGCCCTCAACAAGTATGGGTCCCTAAACAAGCTTGATCTCTTATGTGTAGGTGAACTACAAGACCGGTGGAAGTCATTGGGTAACTGATAGTGGTTGCACACAACATATGACCGGTGATCCTCGTATGTTCACCTCACTAGATGAAGAAGTAGATGCCCAAGAAGAATTATATTTGGAGATAATTCGAAGGGCAAAGTCAAAGGATTGAGCAAAGTGGCAATATCAAATTATCATTCTATCTCAAATGTTCTATATGTTGAGTTTCAACTTGCTATCCGTTGGACAATTGTGTGATCTTGGCTTCCAATGCTTGTTCACCGAGAAGGAAGTGGTTGTATCTAAGCAAGATGATGATCAAGTTATATTCAAGGGATTTATATACAACAACCTATATCTAGTGGATTTCACCTCCAAAGATGCTAACTTGAAGACATGCCTATTCACCAAAACATCACTTGGGTAGCTATGGCATAGAAGACTTGCTCATATTGGGATGAGCTCACTCAAGAAGCTTATGAAGAATGAATTGGTGAGAGGGTTGAAGGATGTGAAATTTAAGAAGGACAAGCTTTGTAGTGCATGTCAAGCCAGCAAACAAGTTGCAAACACTCATCCTACAAAAGCTTTTATGTCAACACCAAGAGTGCTAGAGCTCCTTCACATAGACTTATTTGGACCAACAACATACAAGAGTTTGGGAGAAAATCTTTATTGTCTTGTGATTGTTGATGACTACTCTAGAAATACATGGGTGTTCTTCCTTCATGACAAGACCGAGGTTGCTTCATGTTTCAAGAAGTTTGCCAAGAGAGCACAAAATGAGTTTGAAGTGAACCTCAAGAAGATTAGAAGTGATAATGGAAAAGAGTTTGACAACACAAACATTGAAGCATGTTGTGATGAAGTTGGGATCAAGCATGAGGTATCTGCAACATACATGCCTCAACAAAATGGTGTAGTTGAGAGAAAGAACCAGACACTTATCACTCTTGCAAGAACAATGCTTGATGAGTACAACACACCTGAAGCTCTATGGGCGGAAGCTATCAACACCGCATGTTATGCATCCAACCGCCTATTCCTTCAAAAGTTTCTTGGCAAGACACCTTATGAGTTGCTCAATGGGAAGAAGTTGGATGTCTCCTTCTTTAGGGTGTTTGGTTACAAATGCTACATCTACAAGAAGCGGCAACACCTAGTGAAGTTTCAAAGACATTGTGTGACAGAACCGCCCAATTTATACAAGATCAAGTACGGTTATCCCCGCTAACACGTTGACACACCCATACTTTCACTCATATAAACCCGGTAGTCCGCCGAGTGTCCCGAAAGACCTCGGTAAATCAACATCACAACCAAGATCACGTGATTAAGCAAATACACATCACATACATCGGGTTGCAGCGAAAATAATATTACAAATGGGTTAACAAATAATAGTACAAGTTTGGGGTTTCAAAACTGCTTAGTGGAAACAACATAGCTTTCAAATGATTACATTAATATAAGTTCCAAATATATTGCTAGCATCGTGACATCATCCGACAAAAGCATATAGATGAAAAGTAAGTATAGAATCACCGAGCCCACCGGTGTTTAGCCACCATCATCAACAGGTCGAGAACATCACCTGCAACAAGGTGGGATAAACCCTGAGTACTCGAATGTACTCAGCCAGACTTACCCGTCGGAAACCAAAACAAATGACACCAAGGATCATGCAAGGCTTTCTTTAGTGGGCTAGCTGACTTGTTTGCAAAAAGCATAAGCTATCATGAAGAAACCATTTTAAGTACTTTGCATCATCTTTATTATGGCCTATCCATCTAGGTAAGCACCTGTATTATAGCAATCACTTGATTAACCAATAGCATCCAGTTACCAATTTAGATTTAGCATATCCCATACCATCCAGATAACCATCATTGTTCCATAATAATTACTACGATGCAGTAACTCGAGTCAAGTGCTCACTATCCAGGAGCGATGGCGATTCGAATCGATTCCTAACCAGCTGGTGATTTATTCCTTACACAAACCTCACTCACCCGCTAAAGTGAGATATTGATCACCGAGTCAACTTTCCAGGAATCTCAAGTTTGCCAGGAACCACATGTACCCGGGGGCCGACCGACTGCACTTTGGTCTTATCATCTCGCCCCCGTGTCCTACCACACCTGCTCCGACACAGTGCGCTGCGGGCAATCTACTCGGCCCGAAAAATCTCCCAGCTTCGCGGTCGGAAGGTACTTTATCCGGCCAGCTAAATGTAAGGCATACGTTCAACATGACTCGAGGCCCAACAACGGTCGGTCCTTAATCGACACAAACGGAAACTAACGGCACCCCAGAACCCTGTCTGGTTGCCTCCAACTTTTTCCGTCCAGTCTCCAATTATCCATCACACATGGTTAATTCTAGGATATCATTCTTTCCATAGCTAAATTCTTCCAGTAACCACCTATAATGTAGGTGACCGGATATCTCCGATCGCTACCGGTCTAAGCAAGGCTAAGCAGTTATTCGACCCTGACCTAACAGGGTAAAAAGGTAATAAGGTAGGCAAGGATAGTAATAAATGCATCAACGGTTTCAATCAACTCCTACAACTTAATGCAACAATATATAACTCATATATAGAAAAATTGCTTTTATAAAGTAGGAGACTTAGAATGCTCCGGGGCTTGCCTGGGATCCAACACAAGTCAGTTCAGTTAGCTTGCACCATCCTGGTGACATCTCAGATCCTAGCACTCGCTTAGTCCTTCCATCTTCGGGACAGATCCATCAAACACCGTCTTCGGGTTTGGCTCCAACATCACGTCCTTCATGTGGTTCATCTAGCGTACCTAGATGAGATGCAATATGCAAGTGCATAAATATGAAGAATAGTACCATGAGACACATCACAAAATAGCAAGCAAGACAAGCATAGTTTACACTAACACACTTAAGTACTTTGCGATGCTTAACTTAAACATCACACAATCTATCATGCTAAGATGGCAAAGAAGACGACAACACCAATCATGACACAAGTTTCCCCAGATCTCTAGTGCTCTAACTCAGTCATCATTCAAGGCATACGTCACACTTAACAATATACAAGCAAGCACTATAATTGGAATCTGTCAATTTCTGGACATGAAAACAGCAGCTACAAGATTTAGCTATAACTTGAGTTACACAAATCCAAATGACTTGCAAGAAGACATTATGGAAAGCTTATGAAATTTTCTACAATTCATCTTTAATCATCTTAGCATGATTCTCAAGTTAACTAAGTCAAATATATCCATTTACAGAAACTGGTCCACAATTGACAGAAAACAGTCATTTCTGAAACCCAACTTTAAATAGCTGTAACTCTTAAACTACTTGGCCAAATGACACCAAATTTTAATAGAAGCTAGATACATGAATTATCTACAACTTTTGTATAAACAAGTTTCACAACAAAGCACATTATCATGAAGAACTTTGCTAAGTTCCCAGATCTGTCCATAAACCACATCGGCAAGAAAATAATTATTAACTTATGTTGCAAACACATAATTAGGCAAAACCAACTTTACCAACATGTCACACATGACTAAAGAACACCAGAAAACCTAGTGTCCATGACCAAATAAATTCTTTTAATGCATTTCTTAATTTATTTTAGATAACAAGGTGACTTAATGAACATATACCAAAAGTATACAATCAATTCTACAAAAATTACAGTGGCTCACATATCCTCTCAATAGTCTACTGTACAAATTTCACTCCATTTGAATATGTATAGCAACCTCTATGAAAAAGACAAGTTGCTAAAGCAAGAAATCATGTGAGAACAAGATAAACCAATAACTCACTCATACTTCATCCAATACTCATGAAATTTTTACCACACATCAACTATCACATGAGTAGCATGCCACAAAAATTTCACTTCATTTGGAGCCCTAGATCCACAGTTATGAAAAATAACAAATTCAACTAGCATTACAACCTTACTGCACAAATCTATTTTTACCGCAAAATATTTAAACTAAAACATGTCATATTATAGATCCCCTACATAGACAATTTCACAAGGATTCCAAAAAGTCCTCATTTACTATTTTACGAATTTTCTACGATTTACTATGAATTTCCAAAGTTTCTGCAAAATAATTACAAACCAGTCCTTACGGCACTATTCACATGAGTCACAGGTTATGCAGTTAGGCCCTCCCCTTTTACTCGAATTCTTGCGCGACGTCCCTGGTCGGAAAAATAGAGCAGAGGATGGCCAGAGCTTGCTGTTGCGGCCGGAGAAGGTACGTCGTCGGCGGGGGAGTGATGGGGAAGCACTAAGGGGTCCGTGCGCACACGCTGGGCTGCCCAGCTTGGCCCGACGCGGCCTGTGGTGGCGCGGCCACAGAAGCCGGTGGCTTGAGCCCGCCGGAACTGGCGGCGATGGTGCTCCGGCGGCCGTGGTGACCGAAAAAGGGGCGCAGGAGGGGCGTCGTGATGCGACGGATGCGTAGCGACGCTCGGTGCAGGCGCAGGAGGGCTGTAAGCGAGGGAGCAGCGGTGGCACAGGAGCTTGGCGGCGGCGGCCATGGCGGCTCCGCTCTGGTGCGGCCAGAGCGCGAGCGAGAGAGTGAGAAGGGACGGGACAGCTCTGGCGCTCGGTTAAGGAGTAGGGCATACAGCAGCGCGTGGCACTGGGGTAGGACGCGCGTTGGCAAGCTGCGGCCATGCGGCAATGGTGGGAGCGCGCTCCGGTGCTTGGCTGACACGGAGACAATTCATCGAGCACGTGGCGTGCGCCGGAGTTGACAAGGTGGGGAGCTGATTTGGGCCACTTCCGGGCCGAATCAAACCTGGGGCCAAAAATGAAGTTTGATCACCTCGGCCTGCTCTATATTTTTCATTAAGGCACTCTAGTCATTTGAGCAACATAACAGTGGGTAATTAATCTCCAAAGTGGCATTGTCAATGCATTGATGGCAATTAGCAAACTCCAAAATTGAGGGTCATAAAAAGGTCCAACGAGTGCCATCCTTTTGCATGGTCTTCTTCTCGATGTATGCTCCAACTTTTATTTTGGGGTCAAGTCAAGTTACTTAACGAAATTTGGAGAACGCGAGACGTCAATGCCGATGTCGATGAATTTCAGACTTAGAATATTTCTAAGTGCTGAAATCAGCAGCAAATTTGATCTTGTGACCTCGATTTGACTTACTTCCAGGATGATCTAGCTCTTAGTCCAAAAACAAAGTTTGTTCTACTTGATATGGACTACAACTTTCATTTAAGGTCCAACCTCAAAACTGGTATAGAACCTACTGTTCTACTTTGACCAAAGTAGGATCACAATGAAGCTTAAATTATCCTTTTTGATCCATTGGAGCGTTTTCGTGGCATTTGCCCAACATGAACCTTTCATGACTTTTGTTGTAGAGTTCATCTAGAGTCATTTGGGCATGGTTGCAAGATTTGGTTGATGATCGAGAATTCCCTTCACTTTATAAAATAATTCAAGCAACGACATAACTCGTCATTTCATGTGACTTCTTGATTCCAAACTTCACGAAACTTTTCCATGGATCAATATAGATGGTTATTGATGTGAGACACACAAAGATATTCCAATAACACCACCCAAGCATATATCTTGAAAAAGGGGTCTATAGGCGAGCAAAGGTGCAATATCCAAGTTTAGGTTGGGGCTCGTTTCTATAGGTTGGACCTTGACATCTTCATCATCACTTAATATGCCATGTTCGAGCTCAAACCCATTGCTTAACTGGTGACAAACACCCGGGGTGTTACACATTGTGATATTGGTTTTCTTGTTGGTTACTCATCAAAGTTCAAAGCATATCGAATATTTAATCATGCCACCGGCTTGGTTGAAGAAACATATGATGTGGAATTTGATGAATCTAACGGCTCCCAAGGAGCACATGAGAATCTTGATGATGTACTTGATGAACCATTGAGGGAGACCATGAAGAATATTCTGGTTGGAGACATCAAGCCTAAAGATGATGAAGATGATGTACAAGTGATTGATCCACCTTCTTCATCAAATGTGCCACAAGATGGTGATAAAGATAGGAGAGTAGAAAATGAAGATACTGATGTCTCCCATGATCAAGTGGTGACACAAGCACAAGATGTTGATGCTCCACAACCTCCCCCTCACATGGTTGATAGAAGAAATTCACCTCTACTACAAGCTCATTCACAAGATCTCGTCATAGGGAGTCCATCAAAGGGTGTAATGACTCGATCTCAAAAACTTGCTTCTTTTATTGAACATCACTCTTTTGTCTCTTGTGTTGAACCTAAGAATGTAGAAGAAGCTCTTCAAGATCCCAATTGGGTAAATGACATACATAAAGAGTTGAACAACTTCGTCCACAATGAAGTTTGGACTCTTGAAGAGTGACCACAAGGTGCAAGAGTCATTAGAACAAAGTGGGTGTTCCACAATAAGTAAGATGATCAAGGTGTTGTTGTGAGGAACAAGGCAAGACTAGTTGCAAAGGGATTCTCTCAAGTTGAAGGGTTGGATTTTGGAGAGACCTTTGCACTGGTTGCAAGACTTGAAGCCATTCGTATCCTCCTTGCATATGCATCGCATCATGAAATGAAACTATATCAAATGGAGGCTAAAAGTGCATTTTTAAATGGCTTCATAAATGAACTAGTCTATGTTGATCAACCTCTCGGGTTTGAAGACCCTAGATATCCTAATAATGTTTATAGGTTGTCCAAGGCGCTATATGGGCTTAAGCAAGCCCCAAGAGCTTGGTATGAGCGTCTTCAGGATTTCCTTATTGAGAAAGGCTTCACCATTGGGAAGGTCGACGCCACACAATTCATCAAGAAGCTTGACAGAGAGATCTTCATTTGTCAAGTATATGTTGATGATATCATATTTGGATCATCCAATGAAGATTCTTGCAAAGAGTTTGGTGAAATGATGTCGAAGGAGTTCAAGATGTCAATGATTGGAGAGCTTACATTCTTTCTGGGTTTTCAAGTTAAGCAAATGAGAGAAGGGATTTTCATCTCTCAAGAAAAGTATACCAAGGATCTTCTCAAGGGGTTCAATATGGATGAATGTAAGCCAATCAAGACACCAATGCCATCTAATGGACATCTCGACCTAGATGAGGGAGGTAAAACGGTTGATCAAGCTCTCTACCGCTCTATGATTGGTAGCTTGTTATATTTAACCGCATCTAGGCCCGACATCGTGTTTAGTGTATGTATGTGTGCTAGATTTCAAGCTAATCCTAAGGAAGCTCATTTGATTACCATCAAAAGAATCCTTAGGTATCTTAAGCATATACCAAGCATTGGCCTTTGGTATCCCACAGGAGCTAAATTTAAGTTAGTTGGCTATTCCGATTTAGATTATGCCGGTTGCAAAGTTGATAGGAAAAGCACATCCGGAGGGTGCCATTTGCTTGTTAGATCACTTGTGTCTTGGTTCTCTAAGAAGCAAAATAGTGTGGCTTTGTCCACCGCCGAAGCGGAATACATTGCTGCGGGTGCTTGTTGTGCACAAATACTTTACATGAAGCAAACTTTGCTAGACTATGGTGCAGTTCTAGAAAAGGTACCTCTTTTGTGTGACAATGAGAGTGCAGTAAAGCTTGTTAATAATCCAGTTCAACACTCTCGCACCAAGCACATAGATATTCATCATCACTTTCTTAGAGATCATGTTGCTAAAAACGATATATCATTACAAGGTGTAAAGACCAAGGATTAATTGGCGGATATTTTCACTAAACTGCTAGATGAGGCTACATTTTGTCGGTTGAGGAATGAGCTCAATGTGCTTGATTTTAGTAACTTCACTAGAAAATGAGCCTGTGTTGTCCCTTGCATTGCATTGTAATATACAACATGTTTAATTTTTGGTAATGCATTTAGGGCTTGTCTAACATGGTTAAAATAACCGCCAAAAAGTGTGTGAAGAAGCTTAACCTTGGATCAAACTTGACAAACAACTAGAATTACTTTCAAGTATTGCATTGCATATGCATGTATGTTGTTTGGTCATTTCTCATCAATCACCTTTTTATTGCTTATTTTCTTAAAAAGAATAATAGCCTAAGGCAAAATACTTTGAGAAATTTGGGGGTTTGAGAGAGGTCACTCACATCAGTCCCAATTGGTCTTTATTTGGGTCTTATTAAAGTTGGGACTTAATTGGGAACAGGCAGCGTGAAGGAATATTGAAGATCTGCTAAAAAAGCGTGAAGGAACTCTGAAGTCCAGCATCCGGTCCATTCACAGGAGGTGAACTGTTGTTGCGAAGGAGTGACCGGACGCTAAAACAGTATCTTTCCTATGTCCAGTCAGTTCATGATCCTATGTCCAGTCAAGCAAAGAAGAAGATCTAAGGATTGACCAGACTCTGGCTGCGTCCGATGAGTGGTGATCGGACGCGTCCGGTCATGACTTGGGAGGTTTTGGACCTCTCTGTTGTTGACCGGACTTCGGGTTGCAGCGTCCGGTCGGTAGAAATCATGCGGGTTCTGAACCCTATTTCGTTTCTTTTTCTCTTATGTCATGGGAGGGCCACCATATAATCCTACGGCGAGCCGCATCACGCATTGACCTAATCCTCCACCACACCCGCGCCATCTTCACTGTCCTTGCCCATGCCGCGCTCTCATGCCCTAGCCGCTGTCTGCCGCACCGCTCCTGAGCCATCCGCAGCACTCCCACACCACCGCCCTAGCGTCAATGCCGCCACCGCACCACATCCTCATGCCCGTGCCAACATTGCATTGCTCGGTCACCGCACATCGCCGAAACTCTAACCCTAGGCGACTCTCGGTGGTTCTCTCTGATCCGTTCCTTACTCTTCGGTTCGCCATTTCGTCAGATAGCAAGCCCTCATTTCTAATTCCGTATCTATTGCTTGCTTCTTAGGATTTTGTATCTCTAGATATATATTGTAATTATTCATATATCCAATCTATTCTATCGTGCAATGAGTCAGTGTGTTTGCGGTTAGTTTGGTAGTTGACAGTTAACTCGAGGCCAAGCCCACGAGTATGGATCGAGGCCAAGCCTCGTGAGTGTCAGTGACAGTTGGTTCTTGTCTGTGATTGTAGTTCGTTTCAGCTCCAGCAATGGCACATGTCAAGAATGTCAGAGGTGGTCTAGGTGATGAGGATCCGAGACCTCTGCCTCACTTGCCTACTGAGGTGAAAGGCAAGGGGACAAAGAAGACTACATCAAAGTAGTGGAAGTTTGTAGATGCTAATACAGTGAGAGCAATAGCAGTAGCAGCCATTGTAGAGAGTGTAGAGAGAGGAGGTGCTCAGAGTGGTGTTGTCATTGTAGATCATCTCTCATCAGCATAGAGGCCTGCCGTCAAGGCAGTAGAGCATCGTCATGGTAGTCTAGCTAGGACTGTCATGCTTGAGGGACGGCATGTCATTTTAGAGGAGAGTTAGCCTCAGGGGGAGCCACAGCAACAGGCTCAGCTAGCAGAGTAGATAGAGCAGACTCAGGAGGTAGAGCAAACCGAGGAGATAGAGCAAGACCTCAGCCATAGTTATGCCGCTCTAGTTGTACTCATACCTAGGTGACACCGAGGCCAAAGACAAAGAGGAGGGGTTCTCGTCCACCTCCTAGACTACAGGGTCCACCTCCAATGACTCACCTGGACTTGAGAGCCACCATGGCCAAGCAGGTGTAGCAGCTCAGGTTCATGTAGTTCGAGGACTGGTTCCCGCTAAGGAGGGATGAGCGTGCTTCAGAGGGATTCTATACACCACTATAGGACTTCTACAATGCTTATCTAAACAGTGGTGTGGCTTTTAGATCACAGAGGGTTTGTTCCATTGAGGCCATTATAGCAGCAGTTGGAGAGCAGATCTGCCATCATCTCTCTTACTTGCCAAGATTGACTGACCTACTTGGACGGATTAGCAGATATGTACCATCATGGGTCCAGGAGTTCTACGCTACACTTTGGATTGACATGGGGCATAGGTTCATACATTTTTCTTTTAGAGGACGTGACTACAGGCTGATGAGCTTTAGGGTTAGAGAGATCCTCAGGTTACAGGAGTCACCCATTGCCTTCTTGAGGTTTGCTATGGTCATACAGAGCCACCTAGATGCCCTCACGGTGGTCTTATGCCTCCCACAGATCTCATTCAACCTTGCTTCACAGAGCCATTCGATGAGGGGTCAAGCAGGACACCCAGAGATCTTACTCCTACAGCCAGACTACTTGATGCTATCATGAGGAGGACCCTGCTACCAAGGATGGGATATCGCGAGGGACTGACTCACATTCAGTTGTGACTATTGAACTCTCTGATGTAGCATACAGTGTTTGATATATGGGATGTCATTCTTTCTGAGATGGAGGATACACTTGTAGAGAGATTCAAAGGTCATAGGCAGCTATCGTATGCTCACTGGATCACTTTTCTAATTCACAGGGCAGTCATAGTAAGGCCTCCTGAGATGTTGGCAGAGTATTCTGGTGCTACTACAGAGTTTCTAGCTTATAACATGACTCAGATGCTCTGTCATAGCAGAGTGAGCACACCTAGCCAGCCAAGCCATCACCTAGAGGTGCCAGAGTCTGTAGCCTAGTAGGATGAGATTATCAGGGGCATTGCAGCGACAGAGGAGGAGTAGCTAGATGCGCAATAGGAGGGTATGGTTGAGAGTGATCCTAGTGATAGCTCAGATGATGATTATCAGGCTATTCCTAAGATGCTCCCACGACGACATGACAATGAGGCCAGTGGCTCTAGCTTAGCTCCACAAGCACCGTAGACAAACCCTACTCTTCTTGCGATTCTTGAGCGGATGAGGTAGGATCAGGCTTGCCAGGCCTAGGAAACCGTAGCTTCACTTGCACAGGTTCAGGCTAGAGAGGACGAGTTCTAGCAACAGCAGCAGCAACATCAGCTCCTCATTCAGCAGTAGTTACTTGGTTTCATGTAGCATGTCATTACTACCATTGGGGCTCCACCGCAACAGCTTACACCTCGGCTCGGCTAGCCTGCCACCACTATAGTGACTCCAGGTTTTCAGCCTAGTGGGCTTTAGAGTCAGGGACAACTAGCTACCATGTTCGCTTCACCTACAGAGCAGGTGTACCAGTGGTTTGCTTTGCTAGTGCTAGCCTAGGGTCTTTCCTTCACACTGTAGTACATCGTGACGCCTAAGAGGGAGGTGAATTAGGCAACTTAAAATTCTAACTTTAAACAATGGCCTCTTTTTCTAACCTTAGCAAAACCTATGCAAAAGATAAACTATCTAAATGTGCAACTATAGTTTTGCTAGTATGTTGCTATCTCTACTGCAAAAGGAGTAATACAATCAATGTAAATGTAGAAGCTAAAGAGCAAGGTAGAGATATGCAAACTCCCGTAGGCGACTCTGGTATTTTTATCGAGGTATCAAGAAGCACGTAAACTTCCCCTAGTCCTTGTTGGAGCCCCTCGCAAGGGCCAAGCTCTCAGTCGAGTAACTCAATGGATAGCCTCGGGCCTTCCCCACGCACAAGTGGGTCTCCGACGTGCCTTCCGGCAATCCTCTTCCGGATGCTCCCCGCCATCTTCACTATCAAGCTTCTAGCCGAAATGCCGTGGGCCTTGTTCCCTCCGGTACACGGTGGTGGCCACACCACAACCACAGTTAGTGTGATCTTGTAAGACTATAAGCCCCTCCGATGTACAACAATGGTGCGTGCAAGCACCGAGTGGTAAGAGGTATGCAAACCTCACTAAACACTATTCCTAAACCTAGAGCAAGCGCATAACCGATGGTCTAATCAACCTAAGCACTTCGCAAAGCACCTAAGCTAATCACCTAATGAATGACTAAGCACTATGCAAGAGGAGATCACTAAAATGGTGTATCAACACCCTTGATATGTTTTCTTAGCTCCACTCACTTCAAATGGCCGGTTGGGGGGTCTATTTATAAGCCCCACTGAGAAAGTAGCTATTAGGGACAAAATCCTGCTTTTCTGCTACCGACTGAACGCTAATCATGTCCTGACCAGACATGTTCGGTCGTCTCGACCGTTAGAGCTACGATCAACTGATCGGATGCTGCCAACGTCCGGTCACAATTTTGCCGCTCTAGAACCTTTCTGTACTCGATCGGACACTGCTATTCTACGTCCGGTCGATTTGCCGCTAGCATCCGGTCGCTGCTATTGATGCCTGCTGTAGCCGAGCCTCTTGATCAGAGCATCCGGTCACTTTTTGCCAGCGTCCGGTCTAGCGTTCGGTCACCTCTACAAGCTCGTTTCTTCACGATCTTGCATATGGCTTGGTTCCTATCTTCATGCTTGGACTTTGCTTGATATCTTGGGTCTTCTCTTGTCCTCCTAGGGTCTTGCTTAAGGTGTTGATCATCGGATCATCACGTCGCCTTCGTCCAAGTCACGTCTTGCATCCTATTGAACTATACAACAATCACTTGCAAAATCATTAGTCCAACTTGGTTGTGTTGGTCTTCAAACACCAAAATCTAAAGTAAATGGGCCTAAGATCCATTTTCCTTATAATCTCCCCCTTTTTGGTGATTGATGACAACACGACCAAAGCAAGCAAATAATAGAATTTTAAAATTTGAAAACTACCTACTTGCAAGGATGCAATGCAAGGGCAAGTTTATATGATGCTAAAAGATACTACTTGTAAGACTAAAAGATACTACATAAAAACTTATCTTGTCCTTGTAAATGTCCCCATGTGGCATTATGGATTTAAGTCTTGCTTCCTATAAATTTTCCCAATTACATAGACTAATCCATAATCCACTATCCTCCCTTTGTTGGACCATTACCACTTGTAATTTATTATGATCTAGATTTTGTTCTACAAAAATAATGCTTGCTTTTGGTCCTCTAAATTCTCCCCCTTTGAAATCAAACACCAAAAAGGAAGACATTAGTAGCATAAGGGAGGGTCAAACTTTATGATCCTTTGTGTGTACACTGGAATAGGTCACAAAATTTGACTCTCACATTATATAGATTAAGCTCCCCCTAAATATATGCATACATATGGTAGAAGGCAAAGCATATGCATAATTGACAAACTATTGCTCAAGGGAATTTAATCTATATAATGCATGGAGAAAGCATATAAATATCATAATGAAATCAACATGATGATATTGGTTTAGAAATACCACATGTGGAAATCAATTTGATTTCTACCACTTGCAATAGGTGGTGGATATTTGAAGTATGATGCTTAACTCTGGGGACTCTATTTTCCTTGCAATAAGACAACTACACACATCATAAGCTTGAAAAGGTGTTAGTCTCAAAGCATCCAACTTGTAGAGTAAGCTCCCCCTAAATTTGTGCACACAAGTATAGAATACTTGTAGGAAACATGCACATTGATTTAAAAGTACCACTTGAAAGATAACATCACATGAATGTGAGAGTCATTTTCGAAGGCGATATTCAGGAGAAATTATCTACAATTTGGACTTTGGCACATATTAGATGAACAATCAAAAGACAAGCTATGTGCCGTACTCCTAAACAATTTTAAACCACGTAGGATTGCTATAAGGAATAAGAATGAAACCGAGCAAGCCTACCATAAGATATGCCTAGTGTATGCATGACAAAAGATATAAGCATGCAAATGCAAACCTAGGCATGAAGAGTAACTAGATGCTTAAAGATGCCACTGGTAGGAAATTAAATCTAGTACTATTTGAAGCAAATTGAATCTAGTTACCTAACATGGGAAGGGGAATTTGGGTCCATATTATTCACTAACCCACTTGGCAATGATTTTGTCCATCATGATGCACCCCATGAAATGCATCCATACTTTGTCAAGTCTCCAAATTCTCCGATGTCCATTGGACCTCTCACTTCCCTTTCGAGATCCAAACATTCTTGGTGCTCTTCATGTTGGAAATGATTTCCTTTGGCACCCAAAAGCGTTTGACCCCATTGATGGCATGCTTTTTCACCTTGATGGCCACCACCTTGTCATTTTTCTTCTTCATTAAGAGATAAGGTGTGGAGGCATTCTTGGCCACCTTGTTTGTGTAGGTGTTGGAGAGCTTGCTTGTTTGCTTCTTCACTTTCTTCTTTGCTCCTCCCCCATTCTTCACCTTGCACTCATAGGACTTGTGACCTTCCTTGTGGCACACGTAGCAAACCAAGGTTTGTCCTTCATCAAGCTTCTTCACTCCCTTGATGGTGTTATCTTGATGAAGTTGCGCTTGTTTCGCCTTGCCTTTCACTTGAGTCAAGTCCTTGGTGAGGCGAGCTACTTCTTGCTTGAGTTGCTCATTCTCCTTTGCAACCTCTTGTGTGCATGTATCTACAACAACTTTCTCAACATAAACTTGGTTGCACAAAGATGAGTCTAAACATAAATCATTACAAGAAGTAGAGGCATCCTTTTTAGACATGTTAAAGATAGAACTTTTCTTTTTAGATGCCTTGGTGGGGGTTGTACTAACCGCTTCAAAATTAGCAACTTTATTAGTTAGCTCATCACAATGTTTGCACATGGTTTCCATTTTAGCAAGCAAACTTTTATAAGCATCTTGTTAGCTAGCTAACTTTTCTTTTAATTTTTTTTTGTTTACAAATTGCTCATCATTAATTGTGCATGCATTTGTTGTTGTACTAGCCTCAAGTTGCTCAATTTTAGTAGATAGTTCAACATTGAGATTAGCAAAGTTCTCATATTGTTCAAGCAAGGTTTTGTATGCTTCTTGTGAACTATATAGCTTTTCTTTTAAATTTTCGAGCTTCTTTTGTTGTCTAGTGCAAACTTTAGCATAATTAAGATTTTGTTGCACAATTTCATCATAAGAAGGCATTTCATCATCATTATTACTCTCACTAGAGGATGAGCTTTCGTTACCTCGTGCCATAAGGCACATACGAGAAGAGCTTGATGATGAGTGCTTGTACCCTCACCTCTTGTGATGGTGTTCTTCTTCACTTGAAGAATCATCCCATGACCTTATTGATGTGAGGGTTTGGTTCTTGTATGGCTTCTTCTTTGTCTTGGGTGTGGTCTTGTTTGGACAAACTTTCACAAAGTGCCCTAACTCACCGCATCCATAGCATCCTCTCCATTTCTTTGATTGGTGAAAATGAGATCTTGGATTTGGATGGGCACACCCTTGACATTGAGCCTTTAGATCATCTTCTCCACCTTGTTGATTAGTTTGATTAATTCTTCATCAAGGTTGGAGGTGGAGGAGGAAGATTCATCATCTTCACTTGAATCTTCATCATCATCATCCTCATTTTCTTCTTCATCTTCACTTGAGGAGCTTGAGCTTGAACTTGTCTCAACGTGTTTGCCCTTCATCTTCTTTTTCTCGCTACATGCGAGAGCTTTGCCTTTGCATGATGAAGAGGCTTCTTCTTGACCCATTTTACATGACATTTCAAATGTCACTATCTTGCTAATGACTATGCCTGGGGTCATGGTGCTTAAGTCCTCCATGTTGTGAAGGATGGTGATGATGCTTGCATATTTCTTTTGTGGTAGCACAGAGATAATCTTCCTCATGATGTTTGCATCATCTAGCTTTGTTAGTACTATTGAATAGAGCTCATTGATAATTAGATTCAAACGAGAATACATATCACGAATAAGCTTATCATCATTCATTGTAAAGGAATCATAATTTTGTTTAACTAGACAATGTTTTTGCTCATGGACATTAGATGTGTCGTCATGGAGCTCTTGGAGTTTTAACCAAATTTCATGTGCCTTATTTAAAGTGAACACTTGGTTAAACACATCCATACTAAATGATTCAAACAAGCAATTTTTAGCTCTATCATTGAAATGAATTTTCTTTTCTTCACTCTTTGTGGGTTTATCGGGATTCTTAATGGGTTTCATCCCATCATGAGTGACTCTCCAAACTCCCAAATCAACTGCCTCAAGGTAGCAAGCCATTCTAGCTTTATAATAGGGGAAGTCAATGCCATCAAACTATGGAGGCCTAAAGGTATCCATCCCAAACCCTCTAAATAGTGTCGGCTCAACGGCGGTTAAGCCAAAGGTCTAAATTGTGCCAACCTAGCTTTGATACCACTTGTAGGTACACTATGATGCCTAAGAGGGCGGGGTGAATTAGGCAACTTAAAATTCTAACTTTAAACAATGGCCTCTTTTTCTAACCTTAGCGAAACCTATGCAAAAGATAAACTATCTAAATGTGCAACTATAGTTTTTCTAGTGTGTTGCTATCTCTACCGCAAAAGGAGTAATACAATCAATATAAATGTGGAAGCTAAAGAGCAAGGTAGAGATATGTAAACTCCCATCGATGACTCTGGTATTTTTAATGAGGTATCGAGAAGCACGTAAGCTTCCCCCTAGTCCTCGTTGGAGCCCCTCGCAAGAAATCCCTCGCAAGGGCCAAGCTCTCGGTTGAGTAACTCCATGGATAGCTTCGGGCCTTCCCCGCGTTCAAGTGGGTCTCCGACGTGCCTTCTGGCAAGCCTCTCCCAAATGCTCCCCGCTGTCTTCACTATCAAGCTTCCGCCTGAAATGCCGCGGCCCTTGTTCCCTCTGGTACATGGTGGCGGCCATACCGCAACTACGGTTGGTGTGATCTCGCAAGACTACAAGCCCCTCCAATGTACAACAATGGTGCGCGCAAGCACCGAGTGGTAAGAGGTATGCAAACCTCACTAAACACTAGGCCTAACCTAGAGCAAGCGCATAAGCGATGGTCTAATCAACCTAAGCACTTCGCAAAGCACCTAAGCTAATCACCTAATGAATCACTAAGCACTATGCAAGTGGAGATCACTAAAATGGTGTATCAACACCCTTGATATGTTTCCTTAGATCCACTCACTTCAAATGGCAGGTTGTGGGTCTATTTATAAGCCCCACTGAGAAAGTAGCCGTTGGGGATGAAATTCTGCTTTTCTGCTACTGACCGGATGCTAATCACATCCTGACCATACACGTCCGGTCGTCCCGACCGTTTGAGCCACGATCAACTGATCAGACGCTGCCAGCGTCCGGTCACTTGCCACCGGACACGTCCGATCGTAATTTCGCCGCTTTGGAACCTTTCTGTACTCGATCGGACGCTGTTGTTCTATGTCCGGTCGATTTGCTGCCAGCGTTCGATCGCTGCTGCTGACACCTGCTGTAGTCGAACCTCTTGATCAGAGCTTCCGATCACTTTTCGCCAGTGTTCGGTCACCTCTGTAAGCTTGTTTCTTCGCGATCTTGTGTACGGCTTGGTTCCTATCTCCGTGCTTAGACTTTGCTTGATATCTTGGGTCTTCTCTTGTGCTCCTAGGGTCTTGCTTAAGGTGTTGATCATCATATCATCACGTTGCCTTCGTCCAAGTCACGTCTTGCACCCTATCGAACTATAAAACAATCACTTACAAAATCATTAGTCCAACTTGGTTGTGTTGGTCATCAAACACCAAAATCCAAAGTAAATGGGCCTAAGGTCCATTTTCCTTACACACACCTCTACATACAGGCTTCACATCAGCTCAGAGTTTGTCGATGCTTGTCACAGACACCCCAGTTCTAGGAGCCTTGGTACCACTTTTAGTGAGTTGATAAGGTAGCCTATACCACCAGAGCTATGTGTCCCTAGACCTTCCACCGTTGCTCCAGTTACTGGGACTACAAAGATGCTCCCATCATCAGTTGCATCATCAGAGCCACCTGCTACAGTCATACCTATAAAGTCACAGGTTGCACCAGTTTTAGAGCAGACCCAGACCGCTTCAGCGTCACTTCCAGTGACAGAGGGTTAGACACCTTAGAGCTTCGGATCAGAGGATGATGCTACCTAGTTTCAGATCGCTCATCGCACCTCAGCGCCCGACTCATCCGCTACTGCCCCACCGACAGATCCTTAAGTTTTGGTGCTTGACGTCAAAGGGGGAGAGGGATCGAGTATGATAGACATAGGGGGAGCGATATATCTAGGGGGAGCTTATTTATTGCATTTGGCTTTTTATGTGTGATACATTATTATGCATTCATGTTTACTTTCATGCATTGAACTACATAAGTGTGACCGTGATATTTATGTGATACGTGATATTTATGTGATATATGGCATGTGTGCTCTCTACTTTGATCTTTATATATATTATTTTACTTGGTTATGCTCATTTGCCTTGCTTTCGTGTTTTACTCCGATGCAAATGAGCTTTATTTCTTATACTCTTGCTTATTTCATATCTATTGAGTACATCATGTTGACTTGGGTCATATAAGCTTGCCTAACTCTTTTCTTCTTATTATCAAAAGCTTATATGAACCAAACATGTTGAAAACCTCATCTCTTTTACATACTCGAGGTTGTATTGTCATCAATCACCAAAAAGGGGGAGATTAAAAGCATCTAGGCCCCTAGTTGGGTTTCGGTGATTAATGACAATACGAGATTACTATGACTAATGTGTGTTTTGCAGAGGCAATTAAGTTAGGTCATAGTAATGGCAATTGATTGGGCAATCATGATTGTCATGCCCCTACGATGGAAATCGTTTTAGTTTTCAAAGGATGGATGACAAGGTTAAGGATGGACAAGTTCTATGTGTCGTTTGGTGTTGAAAAGACACTTAGAGTAGTTTAGGACTTTGTTTTTTTCCTTTGGTTGTACTATTATGGGGGGTATGAACTAATAGCTTGACCTAGGTGAGTCTAGTGGGTTAGGTGTGGTGCACACATGTCAAATCTAGCACTAGGTAGCTCCAAAGTAGCCCTAAGATTAATTGGAGAAAACTTCATTCACATATGATCTCGAGTTTGAAGTGAATGCAGGGTCAAATATTGACCAGATGCTGGTCCCAGTGTGACCGAATGCTGGTAGTAGAGTCTGGTCAGTTCATTTGATTAAGTGAAGTCATCTGGATGCGATCGGATGCTGAGTGAAAAGTGATCGGACACTGGGTGCCAGAGTCCGATCAACTCCAGTAAGGTTCCAGAGAGGGAGAATCCTAATCGGACGTGTCCAGTTAGTGCTGACCAGATGCTGGTCAGGTTTCGGTTACTGACCGAATGTTGAACAGCAATGTGACTAGAGGCTAGGTGCAAGAGTCTGGTCAACATCAGTAAGGGTCTAGAGAGTAGTTTTTGTGATCAGACGCGTCCGATCAGTGCTGACCGGACGCTGGTCAGAGTCCGGTCACAACTTAATGGCTCTATGTCAGGGAGAACTGACCAGAGCATATGGTCACCTTGACCGGAGCGTCCGGTCACCCCGTAGAGTGCTGACTCAAGCACATAACGGTTCGTTTTGAATGAGGGGGTATAAATACTTCCTATATTTATTCAAGAGAGTACTCTTACCCATTTCAATAGCTGAGAAACACCCTTGAGAGTGCTTAGGAGAGCAAGAGCCTAGTGAGGTGATTGATATATGAGAATCCAAGATTAAGGCCACATTAGTGAAAAGAGAGTAGCAAGTGTGCATCCACCCTTCTCATTAGGCTTGTTGTGGTCAAGTGAGAGTTCTTGCTTGTTACTCTTGGTGATCGCCATCACCTAGATGGCTTGGTGGTGATTGAGAGTTTGGTGATCATCCGGCAGAGCTTGTGATGACCTAACTCAAGTTGTGAGCGGTTGTGGGTGATTCACCTCAATGGAGTGTCAATGAATCAACCCGT
This sequence comes from Miscanthus floridulus, assembly GCF_019320115.1. Lineage (NCBI taxonomy): Eukaryota > Viridiplantae > Streptophyta > Magnoliopsida > Poales > Poaceae > Miscanthus > Miscanthus floridulus. The sequence goes on from NC_089592.1 coordinate 70,947,535, forward strand.
AGAGAGCACTTGATCCTTGCACGGATCAAGGGGGAGCTACACCCTTGCGTGGGTGCTCCAACGAGGACTAGTGGAGAGTGGCGACTCTCTGATACCTCGGCAAAACATTACCGCGTTCCTTCTCTCTTTACTTTAAGCATTTACATTTGAGCAATTCAATTCTTGTCTTTATATTCTTAGAATTGCCATGCTAGAGTAGAATTGGAACTTATGGTGCTAAACTTTTGTGCGGTAGATGAATAGAATCACTTTCTAGGCACAAGGGGTGAAGTGGGCTAAGTGTAGGGTTTATTTATTGCAAAGAATTTTAGAATTAGCCCAATTCACCCCCCCCCCCTCTTGGGCATTTTGATCCTTTCACCGTCCTACCAGGTCCATCCACAAAGAATAGCCCACCTTGTTTGCTATAGACAACGGCCATTATCTCATCATAGGTAGACCTTTGCTCGGCATTGAGTGAGTCACACAATAGCACATCTTTGGGATTCTGCTCGACGCTAGCTTCCTCAAATATCTCACAAGGAATATAGCTAGCATCGTCGTATGAGTGATCAATATCTAGAAGAGGAAATGACCTTATGTCCTTCCATATAGACTGCAGCATGTTTCTAATGTCTATCAAAACCATCTGTTGCACCAGATCCGGGCATGGATTATTATGGTTGTAGTCCTCTAACATTGCATCATAGTGTTTTTTTCTACAACCATATCACATCATTCGGCCCATAGAATACCAATATTGTTGCAAATAGCCTTCGTAGAGAGGAAGGCATCTAGAAGAAAGTAGCTTCACTTAGACATTCATCCAGTGTATTGTCTTCTTTGATTAGACCCCTCCTTTCTATAGCTTCACGGAACGAAGGCAATAGCACGCCATCAACCGTCCAAAGGTGTTCGTATGAGGTAGCACCAGCAACATTGTTTAAGAGAACACGAACAAAGTAGCATTCTCCCTCAGCAGGATGGGCCGAGATGACACTGCCAACTTGGAAAATGGAGTTTTTCCTTTTCTGCCAGAATTTACCATCAGACTGCTAGGTAAAATGCTCCGGGAAGTCCTAATACAAGATTAAGTGGGCTTCCTCATTCATCCTGTTTGCCTTGAAGTATGATGTTAGCATTGACTCTTCTACACCTGGCCTATTAACGATCTATTTGACCTTGTCCCATTTATGAAATGCCACCATGTGCATGTCGGGTAGATGAAGCTGCAACTGTTGTACTGGTGGATGGTTCTTGCTCAAGTCAAAGCCATATATCCTCCATAGTGCTTCTGGAGGCATCACCCACCGGGCGTCTCTATACTACTTGATCTCATCAACATTGCCTTTCTCGTCTGCTTTGTCGGTCTCCCTCATCACCACTGATGCCCTGTCATGTCCCTTTTATATTTACTTGAACAGACACTTTACAGATTTGATGCTCCCATAGGCCTCAACATTTATATAGAAGTTGAAGGTATGTAGTAGGCAAGTGTTGTAAGGAACCACCCATTGATTGTCCAGGTAATGACCTTGAACTTTTTGCGTACGGCCATCATTGCATCGACGATAGATGGGGTATGAATCCTTTCCCTGTGACGTGGCCTCACAGAATGGGTGCGGGTAACGGTTTTTCCATGACCCGTGGCCCACCGTGCATAGACAGTATGGATTAAGCGTCCCACAAGGACCATGCATCATATGCTTCATGACCATCTTGTATAGCTCAGGGTACTTTTTCTTCTCTGGTAGCACTGCAGTGATGACCATGTCATATTGCTATGGACATGTGAGTTTGTACTTCTGTTCCATTATTAGCAAGAAGTGTGCATGTGGCAAGCCCCTCTTCTAGAACTCCACTACATATACGTAGGCCTTCACCTTCCCAAGTATGTCTTTCTCTACGTTTTTTATTTTTTCCACCCCTTTCTTCTTGAGTCGTTGCTGCATGTCATTCTTTTTCTCTTTCCCTTTTATGCTGCGCACGTTCATCAACTTGCGCTTGTGAATTTGATGTTGTCTGACCCGTTGTTTGAAAATAAGTTGATAGATATTTACTTGATCACCACAAATAATACAAGTGAAAGCGTCTACGGACATGTGTATAAACAATTACCTCCATTGATGGTGTTTGTCAAGTTTGTAAATGGTGTATGACCTTAATTATTTTGCATAGGTTCCATTATGATGAAACTGAACACAAAATTAATCCCTAGTTTCAATCAGAATTTAATCTCTCAAAGTGGTCGAAGTTAGCAAGCATAATACATGTACACAAATGTAATTAGATCAGATCTGAATACAAATAACCAATTATCTTAAGTTAGGGTTGGGTCCTCGGTTTAGTAAACTATCACCACTTGTGTCGGTTGTTACCATGTGGCGATCAATAGGACAAAAGCTATCTGTGTATCTTGATTCCTTCAATTTCTTGAGCTCTAAGTTTGATAGACAACAAAAAGCTTGGCATTGAACAAAATTAGGATGTGTACCTACAAATAGATGGATGTGCTTGATTTTTTAGAAGAAAATCCTGAGAGACCAATAGCATGAGTTGCTTAGGACGCGTTTGGCGCTGCTCCTGGCGGCTCTGGCTCCTCACCTCGTGGTACTGTAGCGACACTATAGCAGGAGCCGTTTCAAAAATCGAGGTGCAAAATGAACTGAAAAGAAGCCAGAAAGAGGAGGAGCCAGTGAAGCCACGATTTCGAGCTTCGCTGGCTCCGTGCTACAGTGCATGAACAGTGCCGGAGCCGGAGCCTCCTGGAGCTCCTCCAAACGGGACCTTAACCTAGACATCAAAGGCATATACAAATTCAGAGTAGTTCATATTTGTGGTTGCAGCTACTGGCTGTCAAAGGCATATACAAATTCAGAGTAGTTCATATTTGAATGCACACAAAATATACAATAGCATAAAGGCACCATATTAGTGATCATCTATTGAGTTCACATAGTGGACATGCCAAAATCCCATGGTGACAGTGTGGGTGAGTGGAGTCAACCAGCCTAGGGTCGACCACACAGGTTGGGACAAAATCAAATGAGGGCCTTTGAGATGATAAAATGGCAATCACTTTAACCATATTTGGGCTCAAAGCACAATGACCATACATGATCAAGAAGCTGAAGAAAATAGCAGGGCATGAAAATTAAAACACATGACAGGCCATATTTAATCAAATAGGAGATGTAATCGAGCACTATTAGGCAAGTAGATCAATGGATTGTACAATGGCACTATATATGGATTGAGAGCTGGATTGTTTTTTAAGTCGGAATCCTATAGTGAACAAATTGATGATGATAGTTAAATAGTTGTCAGAAAGCATATAACAACAACCTACTGTTCTACAAATATGCTGATTCAGGTTCCCTGCAAAACTCTAAGTTTACTACTATCCAGAACTACATACAAGTTTGTGATATTATGATGGCTGACTAATTCTATAATTCATCAAAACAAATATATTGATTGAGAAACAGTAGTGCGAGCCATGTGTGCGACCATCATCCCTAATGCCGACGTCAAGATCGGGGAGATGACCGAGTAGGCAACGGGAGAAATAGGACACGGTGAAAGCAATTCACATCTAACTAAATCCTCTCTACTTCTGAATCCAATTGTAGGACCATGAATGATTAAGAAATTACCTTATCAGGCAGACTCTGATTTCAGACATTGCTTGGTTGAAGCCTTGCAATCATGCTTGTGTGAATGACACGAACAGGCAATGGTTTGAATTTTTTTAGTTCCTGTGAGTCCCAGTAAAGAACAGAAGCATGTGTCATTATTTATATAAGAGAAGTTTTAAATTATATGTTGGACAGTTGTGCAGTTTAGTCATTCTATCTTAAAGGAAATAATATCAGCATGGCTTGCAGTCTCACGAGAAAGGAGTATAGGATTGATTTATATTTATAAAAATTCTGAGATATTGACAACACCAACATACTAACAACATCAGATTGTGATGGCTACTGACCTATTGTAATAGGCATAATTACTAAACAATTGTTGCACTTATGGTGATTGGTGAGATACACCAAAACGTGTTATAATTTTAGTAGTCTATTAAATTATTTGACTGAAAACTTCATGACTTAGCTTCCTTCTTTTTCTGACAATTTGGACATGAAATTTAGTGAACATTGACAATGTCTGTTGTTACCTTATTCTCATCGGAGCTCCAAATCATTGCCATTGGTACTGTTTCAACTGTCTCTAGTCCTACTGTTAACAAATTGCAGGCACCTACAAATGCAAGTAGAAATGCAGATGCTAAACCAAGAATATCAGAACACATGGAAGCAAGTAGAACACCAGATTGATGCAATCATGATTCATGAAAGAGCATGATCAGTCCTACCTTAATATAAAACAAGGCACAAACTATTTAGCACATTGTGATTGCCAAAAAAATAGAAAAAACATGCCTATACCTCAATCAATCTATAATGACCTATCCATCGAGACATAAAAGACGTACATATTAATTTTTTTAATAATTAAGGTATATGAAACATGGATGTCATTAATTCATAACTAAAATGATATATAGCTATATAAAATTGTATTGTCTTTGTTCTACTTTGTTTTTTAAAAAAGTATTATATACTCTTAGTTTAGTTTTGTAAGCACTAATAATGAAATCATTTAGATTTGTTCTGTTCAATTGAATAACCAAACAAAAATAGCGATAATTATTTAGCTGATTTAATCAAACCCTAATTATGATGTATTTTTATATAGCTATATCTCATTTTAGTGCTCACACCAGGCAACTTTGCCTCGGTGTAAAGCAGACATCCCCGAAATAAATAAGAACGGTTTGGTCCTAAATTAGTATGAACGGTTAACTGATTATCGAACTAAATAATTTAGTTGAGGGATATCAAACATAGATATGTACCTTAATTAATTAAATACATATTCAATTATTTTAAAACTGCAATCATGCCATGTATATAGTATTACATTTTTCATAGAGAAAGGAATGGTAAGGAGGCAGACTTGGACTGTAGATAGCCTTGGCCAATGGTGTTGTGACCAGCTGTGGAAGAACCGCCTAACCTAATGTCTTCCAGGAGTACTTGTCTTCCATTAGATACTAAGTACTCAAGGGAGGACACTAAATTACACGGTTCCATCGAGCACACCGCAAGGGAGAACCCAAAAATCCACATTTTTCCATCAGGATCACAAATAAGAGAATAAAGCTTACAACATTTTAGCCATTTCTTACATCACTTTCTATGTCATGTCAGAGTTATAATAGCAAAATATGAACATGTTATCAGAGTTATGAACAATTTAATTTGACAGCAGAATATAAACATATGATCAGAGTTACAGCAGAAATAATTATCTATTCATGACATGATGAAACATTGATATATAAACTATGACAATAGATTATAAAACTTCTATTTATAAAAACATTTAGTGAGAGTTATAAATAAAGAGTATGTTCATAGCGTAAAGGAATCCTCTCTAAACCCACCAGGAGGAATCCACACATAAGGGTCAGCTCTAGCATCCACCTGTCACCTGCAACAGGGTAGAACAAACCCTGAGTACTCAATTGTACTCCACAAGACTTACCCATTAGGAGAAAAGAAAAGACTCTAAGGGTATGCAAGGCTATCTAGCTTATGGGTTTATTGCATCTGCAGGAGCATTCCTAAACGTGCGTCCTTATATTCAATTTTATTAGCAGTCATCATTAGTTCATTAACTAACCATTCTATGTAAGCACATGTGCTACTTTCAAGCAGGTGGTAAGCAATCAGAATTATTTTACCATCTTTCATCTTTCAGTTCTTACTACGGTGCTAGATTGTAGACAAGTCGTACCAGATCACCCGGCGATTCATGAACCAATATATCCCAGCTGGGTACCCCAAAACACACGTCCCGCATGTACCCCAGGCACAAGTAGGACCAACCCACCACTCTCCTATCACAGGATCTAGGTCCCCGTCCAAACTTAGATCCAAGCTCCGCTCCTGAGTCCTAGACTCAGTGCGGAGCTTAGACCTCCACCATCCCCGCCTCCAATCAGTCGGTCCGGAAAAGAGCCGGAGCCTATGACAAGAGAGCAATGAGTCTTTCCATGCCTATATATAAGTATGTGTTCAGGATAATAAGTCTGTGACCTGCCTAGAACCTAATGCAACGGCCGGTCCTTAACCGACACAGGCAGAACAAATGCAATCCGAGCCTCGCTCAAATGCCAAACCAAGTCTAGATACAAAGTACCATTCTGCCCAATCTCTAATTATCATTCATATATATTTCAGGTGATAATAATATAGTAACAACAATAATATATTTTCTATCTCTCACGAGTGACAGATAATCACCCGACTTCTACTGGAGTCCTGTAGCATAGCAATCTACATGATCCTGTCATACTAGTAAGACTCATAGGATAAAGATATATATATGCAAGTGGGTTTCATTCAACTCCTTAAAACTTAATGCACAACCATAATATAAAGTGTAGAAAAGTAGGGGTTATGCACCGGGGCTTGCCTGGGTAACATATAACCAAAAGTCAGTATTCCATCTTGGCGACACGATCTCCAAAAGTACCATCTCACCAGCAACTCCTGATGACTCCACGATCCATCGACGTCCCTATTATGGTATGCAATGCAATACAGAGGTGATGCAACAGTTAATTAACAAAGCAACAACAACTCTTAAAATAGAGTACATACTATGAACTAACATGCTAGCTCTAATGACTAACGTACTAATCTACGTATCAACATCATCGAGAAAGGTGCCATTTCCCAACAAGTGTTTTAGTTATACAAACCCAAGTTGTTTCTTTATTCCATTCTATCGATTTAATCTTTATTCGAAATAGGGCATCATTACCTATCTAGCAACTAATTATTTTAGAGCTACAAAAATTACAGTGAGCAGCTAATAATATTAGAAATTTACTGTAAAACTTTCAGAGTCAACACTATCACCATTTTCTCACAAAAATTCCCACAAGTTCACAATTTAGCAATATTAACATTTTAAAATAATTGAAGCAACCCTAGAAACATTTAAAAACTAGATGAACCAAATACGCTAATAGATAGATCATGATTTTAGGAGACTAACAAAATTGGTTTGGCATTTTTATGATTTTTCTACACTTTTTGGCGGATTTATGAATTTTCTGCAAATAAGAAAAAGGAAAATGAAATTTCCTCCCAGCACTGGGCTACGCGGCTAGCCCATAGCCGTGGTGGCCAATGTGGACGGTGTGGCCTAGGCGCATAGCGCACGCACGTGGCCCAAGCGCGGGCGGCACAAGACCGGCCCAGACAAAGCGCGTAGCCGGTGGGCCAGGCGGCAACGCAGTCAGCCCAACTGGGCAAGCCTAGGGCGTGATGAGCGTGGCCCAACGCGAGGGCGGGGCGCGAGCGGCTCAGCAAGTCGGCCCACATGTGGTGCAGGCGTGAGGGCAGACCAGCCAGCGTGGTTAAGCAAAAAGGAGCCTGCATTTACCTTAAACTAACTCGAGGTAAACAACACTATGTGCTACTATTCATATGAGTCACAGTTTTCACACCTAGCCCCCCCCCCAGAAAAGCATTTATTTACACTTCCATGCCCTCACCTCCTCCAGAGCAGAGTATGCGGTGGGGGAGCCATCACCGGCGGCCGATTCGGCACGGTGGGTGGCCGACGATGATGGAGGCGGTGCATAGGGGCAGCGAGGGTGGTTGTCGCTCTTGTGGGCATTGGTGGCATGGCTAGGGGCAGCCTGAGTGAAAGCTCTAGTTTGGTTTTGGTTAATTGATGAAACCCTTAGTGCTAACCTAGTTTATCAAAGGGATTATGAGATAGGTAGCACTACTCTAAGTGATGAAGCAATGGCAAAGATCATGACGATGGTGATGATCAAATGCTTGAACTTAGAAAAGAAGAAAGGGTAAAACAAAAGGCTCAAGGCAATGGTATAAATAGTAGGAGCCATTTTGTTTCGGTGATCAAGACACTTAGCGAGTGTGATCATATTTAGGTTAGATAGCCATACTATTAAGAGGGGTGAAACTCATATTGAAATGCGGTTATCAAAGTGCCACTAGATGCTCTAAATCATTGCATATGCATCTAGGATCTAGTGGAGTGCTAACACCCTTGAAAGTATTTGTGAAAATATGCTAACACATGTGCACAAAGTGATACACTTGGTGGTTGGCACATTTGAGCAAGGGTTAGAAACTTCACCGGTGCCCTATATAGAAAAGACAGGGGTTCATAGATTGACCAGACGCTGAGTTTAGAGTCCGGTCAGTAGCAGCAGTGAGCACGCATCTCGGTCTTGTGACCGGACGCTGGTGCGAAGAGTGACCAGACGCTGGCTGGGTGCATTCGGTCAGTGCTAACGTATGTTGACGTGAGGCGCACATAGGAAACGTTGTGTGATAGGACACCGGGTGAGTCCGGTCGAGCATGACCGGACGCATCCGGTCGTTGATTTCTACAAATAGATGCTTACTGGAAACGACCAGACGCTAGGGGTCCAGCGTCCGGTCACTTCGCAGCAGCGTGTCCAGTCATCACTTGACCGTTGAGATCGGGCGATCGGCATTTGAAACCGATGACACGTGGCAAGCATCATGCGACTGGACGCTGGGGTCCTATGTCTGGTCAAACTGACCAGAGCGTCCGGTCACCCCGAGTTGTGCCCAGTGAAGGGGTACAACGGCCCTATTTTGTGGGGGCTTCTATTTAAGCCCCATGGCTGACTCAAGCTTACCCTCTTGGGCATTTGCATTGACATAGCAACCTTGTGAGCTTAGCCAAAGCCCTCCCACTCATCTCCATCATTGTTTCATCATCATTGTGAGATTGGGAAAGAATCCAAGTGCATTGCTTGAGAGATTGTATCTAGAGGCACTTAGCATTCGTGTTTCGTTGCGGGATTCACTTGTTACTCTTGGTGGTTGCCACCACCTAGATGGCTTGGAGCAGCGAGGATCATTGAGCAGAGATTGGTGATTGTCTCTGGCTCCAATCATGGTGATTGTGAGGGGTCTTGTGCCTTCCTCGACGGAGAGCCAAAAGGTAACTCTAGTGGATTGCTCGTGTCATTGAGTTACCTCACTTGTGGGTAGGTTCTTGCGGTGTCCAATTGTGTGGACGAGGTTCGTGCAACACCTCTTAGCCGCCGAACCACCAAGTGTTGGTCGGCACAACGAGGACTAGCGTGCTGGCAAGCACGTGAACCTCAGAAGAAAAATTGGTTGTCTCTTGCCCTTTGGTATTCTCCTGTTGATTGATTTAGTATTCATCTTGTGATTGGTTCACTCCTCTACACGGCGGTATAATCACCCTACTCACTCTTTTATATTCTTGCAAACTAGTTGTGGCAAGCTCTTTAGTGTAATTAGAATTGAGAGCTTGCTTTATTATTTTAAGTTCATCTAGTGGAGCTCTTTACAATAGCAAGTTTGAGAGCTCTTAGTGAGTAGTAACATTGTATGTTGTGTGCCTAGTAATCATTTCAACTAGAATTGTTGGATAGGTAGCTTGCAACCCTTGTAGAGCTAGAGCAAGTTTGTATTTCGCTATTTGTCATACTAATCAAATTGCTCTAGTTGATTTGTAGATTTTTAAATAGGCTATTCACCCCCCCTCTAGCCATATTAGGACCTTTCAAGTGGTATCAGAGTCGTGGTCACCGTTTCATTGAAGGCTTAACAACCTTGGTGTCAAATTATGGCTCAAGTTGTGTTCAACCATGTGGGGGCAAACCACCGTTCTTTGATGGCACATGCTATGATTATTGGAAGAGAAAGATGAGGATGTATCTTGGTTCAATCAATGATCAAGTATGGGAGGTGACCGAGAATGACTATGCTATCATTGATCCCGATGATCCCACCAACCATGGCAAGGCAATACAATGGCTCTAAACACCATATACAATGCCATTGATTCCAAGGTATTTGAGCAAATCAAGGATTGCAAAAGAGCAAATGAGGTGTGGAGGAGATTGGAGGAAACATATTAGGGCACACTGGTGGTGAAGAGTGCTAAGTTGTACATTCTTAAGGATAAGTTGACAAGCTTTAAGATGAAGGAAGATGAGAGCATTCTAGAAATGTTCCATCGGTTGCAAGTGATTGTAAATGACTTGAAGGCCTTGGGAGAGAAGATCAAGGATGATGATGTCTCTTATCAGTTCTTGATGTGCTTACCTCCAAGATTTGAGATGTTGAGATTGCTAATCATAAGAGGTGGATTGAAGGAGATTACCCCTAACCAAGTACTAGGTGATGTCATGACCCAAGAGACATACCATGTGGAAAGGGAGAGGGATGACAAGGATGACAAGAAGGAAGAAGAAGACAAGAAGAAGAAGAGTATAGCATTCAAGGCTAGCTCATCATCATCTAAGAACAAGGGAAAGTCCAAGAAAGAATCAAGTGATGATGATGATCTTAGTGATATTGATGATGAAGCTATGGCCCTCCTTGTACGCAAGATGGGAAAATTTATGAAGAAGAAGGGCTATGGTGCAAGAAAGAGAAGAGATCACACCAAAAGCAAAGAATATGTGAGAAGATGCTACAATTGCAAGAGTCTCGATCACGTTGTAGCAAATTGTCCCTACAATAGTGACAATGATGAGGATGAGAAGAAGCACAAAAAGGATAAGAAAGAAAAGAAGGAGAAGAAGGAGAAGAGAATGACCTTCCAAAAGAAGAAGAAAGGTGGAGGCTATGTGGTCACTTGTGATAGTGATGGCTCTTTGGATAGTGATGACTCTAGTGATGATGGCAAGAAATCTATCAAGAAAGCACTAGCAAGCATCACCATCAAACAACAAGCCCTCCATCTTCGACACTCCTTTGACATGCCTCATGGCAAAACTGACCAAGGTAAAATATGATGTGAGTGATGATGATGAATGTGAAAGTGATGCTTGTAGGAGTGATGATGGATGAGGAGTACTCCAAAGAGGAGCTCATGGATATATGTGAGCAAGTGCACACTTGCTTTGAGATGAAGAAAAAGGAGTGCAAAGAATTGAACAAGAAAGTCAAATTTCTTGAGCAATCTCTTGATGAGCTCAATGCCACTCATGAGAGGCTAATGGAAGCCCATGAGAAGCTTGGTAAAGCTCACTCTAAGCTTGAAAAGGCTCACTCCTCTCTCATTGAGCAAGTCAAGAAGGAGGAAGCCAAGAAGGAGCAAGTGATTGTATCATGTGATGTGGGACTAACATATGATCTTATTGATGAATCTTTTTATAAGCCCATTATAGTTGCTCCCACTAACACTTCTTGTAGCACTACTACTTCTACTTCACCTTTGAGTGATGGTCTCACTTGTGATGCCTCATTAATGGTGGAAAATAAGACCCTCAAGAAGGAGGTGAATGAGCTCACTCGTGCCTTAGGCAATGCCTATGGTGGAGATGCCTGCTTGCTAAAGTGCTTGGGTAGCCAAAAGTTTTCTCTCAACGAAGAAGGATTAGGCTATACCTCCAAGAAAGGCAAGGCGGCCTTTATCACTTTCAAAGTTAGCTTTGTGAAGGGCAATGGCCGGTTTTGCAATAGATGTAAGCAAGTTGGGCATATAGAGCAATATTGCAAGACTAACAAGAATAAGCTACCTAATGTATCCTCAATTAAATTTGATTCTTGCTACATGCTTGTTAAGGGTGCCAATGGTGTGAAGGCTAAGTTCATTGGTACACAAATTGTGGGCCCAAAGAAGAAGGCCATTTGGACACCAAAGACCTTGGTAACTAACCTTCAAGGACCCAAGCAAGTTTGGGTACCTAAAAAGAATTGATCTTTTTTTGTAGGTCAATTATAAAGCTAGAGGAAGGCATTGGGTGCTTGATAGTGGGTGCACACAACACATGACCGGTGATCCAAGAATGTTCAATTCAATCAATGAAAACAAGAGCAATGGGATTGATAGTATCACATTTGGTGACAATGGCAAAGGCAAGGTCAAAGGGCTTGGTAATATTGCAATATCCAATGACTTGAGCATTTTCAATGTGCTACTAGTAGAGAGCTTGAACTTCAACCTTTTATCGGTAGCTCAATTATGTGATCTTGGTTTCAAGTGCATATTTGGTGTGGATGATGTAGATATTATAAGTGTAGATGGCTCTAACTTGATATTCAAAGGATTTAGATATGAAAATCTATACTTGGTTGATTTCAATGCTAGAGAAACTCAATTGACAACATGTTTGATCACTAAGTCTAGCATGGGTTGCTTATGGTATAGAAGGCTTGGTCATGTTGGAATGAAACAATTGAACAAGTTGATTAAACATGACTTAGTTAGAGGCTTGAAAGATGTCACATTTGAGAAGGATAAGCTATGTAGTGCATGTCAAGCCAGAAAACAAGTTGGTAACACACATCCTAAGAAGAGCATGATGAGGACATCTAAGGCATTTGAGTTGATGCACATGGACTTATTTGGACCAACCACATACACACGCATTGATGGAAACAAATATGGATTTGTGATTGTGGATGATTTCACTAGATACATATGGGTATTCTTTCTTGTTGATAAGAGTGATGTGTTTGCAACATTCAAATCATTTGTCAAGGACATTCACAATGAGTTTGAAATAACCATCAAGAAAGTTAGAAGTGACAATGGTAGTGAATTCAAGAACACTAGAATTGATGAATTGTGTGATAAATTTGGAATTAGATATCAATTCTTGGCCAAGTACACTCCTCAATCAAATGACTTAGTTGAAAGGAAGAATAGAACTTTGATTGACATGGCAAGATCAATGTTGAGTGAGTACAATGTGAGTCATTCATTTTGGGCCGAAGCAATCAACACGGCTTGCTATTATAGCAACCGACTCTATTGTCACCCCATGATGGAGAAGACACCTTATGAGCTTTTGAATAGAAGAAAGCCCAACATAGCATACTTTCGGGTTTTTTGTTGTAAATGCTACATATTTAAGAAAGGCACTAGATTGAGCAAGTTTGAAAAGAAATATGATGAAGGTTTCTTGCTTGGTTACTCCACTACTAGCAAGGCTTATAGAGTTTGAAATTTAGCTAGTGGTACTCTTGAGGAGGTTCATGATGTGGAGTTTGATGAAACAAATGGTTCCTAAGAGGAAGATGAGAATCTAGATGATGTAAGAGGCACTCAATTGGTCAATACAATGAAGAACATAGACATTGGTGATATAAGGCCTAGAGAGGTGATTGATGTTGAAGATGACAAGAATCAAGTGCTCTCTAACTCAAATGTGCAAGCTAGTGGTCCTCATGATCAAGTTTAAGCAAGAACTAGTGATGACAAAGTGCAAGATCAATAACAAGTGGCTAGTTCATCATCTCAACCAAGTGATCTATCAAATGCAAGCAATCAAGTGCAAGTGCTTCAACCAACCAATGTTTCAAGAGATCATCCCTTAGACACTATCATTGGTGATATTTCAAGAGGTGTGTAAACTAGATCAAGATTGGCTTCATTTTGTGAGCTTTTCTCATTTATATCATCCATTGAACCTAAGAAGATAGATGAAGCTTTGAAGGATGTTGATTGGGTCAATGATATGCATGAAGAGCTAAACAACTTGTATGTTGCATTTGAATGTGCATTTCATATATTTGCTTGCATGGCACAAGTTCTAAATTTCAATATTCATGCTTGTGTGGTGTATGCTAGTTATATGCTTGAATGGTGAAATAAAAAACTAGCATGCATAGGCTAAAGTAACTAGACTTATGTTCATTTTATGGAAATTAGACCCTTGCTTGTAATGTTGATCTCATGGGTATTCTAGTTTTTGTGTATGTATAGTTACTAATGGTGCTAAAGATGGTATATTGGTGCACTTCGATTGGTATCACGCTTCAAAGGTCTATCTTTTACACCTTAGCATCATTTGGTAAGCATTGTCTCCTATATTTCCTATCTAAGCATATGTGCAAACTATAATCCATACTCTTAGCATATATGTAAGGGGAGCAATTGCTACCATTTGGAGTTCATGAAACTTGTCCATATCCTTTTACACATAGTAAATATGCTTGGACAAGCAACATGGATTCGATTGAATTTTAATTCATATCATTGCGAAAGGGTTGTCGTCAATTACCAAAAAGGGGAAGATTGAAAGCTCTAGTTTGGTTTTGGTTAATTGATGAAACCCTTAGTGCTAACCTAGTTTATCAAAGGGATCATGAGATAGCTAGCACTACTCCAAGTGATGAAGCAATGGCGAAGATCATGACGATGGTGATTAATGGAGACGGGGATCCCGATCTTCCATCGGGTGATGGTAACTATCGTTGTGGCGGAGAGTGACACATCGATCTAGCTTCAGGCTTCAGATCAAAAGATCAAACCCTGCAATCTTATCACCACCGCTTCTCTGGTTATCAACCAAGTCATAGAACAGGTTGACCTCACCAAGAAGGCTAATCCCTGCCTGCGCAATGAAGAACACAAGCAAGAACAAGAAAGAATGCAACCAAATTGTAGATGAATGATTAAACTCACGAAGTTGGGGTCTCACAAACCGATGAACGGCGAAACTGTTCTTGACAGAATAATCTAAGCAAAACCCAAAACCTAAAATAGGTGGTGGCTACTGATTATATAGCCTAAGGGACGTCCAAGGATCCCTCTTCACGTCCTAAAGGTGCCCCAACACGTTACAAGGCCCAACGGCCCAAAAGACGACGACGCAGCGCCGTGATAAATTCTGGACGTCAACTTGTTTCGACAATTCCCATTGATTCCGAAGAGGTTTTGATGTGAAACCACTTGGATTGGCTTCCTTATCAAATTAGCTTTCCATCCATATGTGGATCATCGAAAACAGAGTTCAGATGCGTCCTGGGCGTTCGTTTTATTGTAGACTGGTCCTGACTGCCGAGGCAGACTCGAACTCGGATTGGACTGGGCCTCTGGCTTGGCTTGGACGTCCTTGCTGGCCTTCTAAGGTGGTGTCCAAGGCCATCTCTTAGGTGTTCTCCATCTTCTTGGGGCGTGCTCCAACTTGGGCCTGGGTCCCAAGGATGTCTAACAAGCCCATGACGACAGTGTAGCTCCCATCAGAAATAGCGACATAATATATTGGTGATTTGGAGGCCTTGTCGATGTGATATTGAGATGGGACCAGATCTATTTGAAAGCTTATGAAACAAGCTTTCCATCAAGTTCTCATTGACCTCGATCGCACTCTGGATGGATGAGTTATGGCCTTCCCAATGAGGCACTGTCGGGCTGCCGACGAACCAAAAGTTCAACTTTGATGAACTTCCATTAGCAAACACATTTGAACCTACAATCAAATAGTGACATGTACATGTGGAACCAAGTGAATTATAATCAAAGCCACTATGCAAATATAGGAACGAGCGCACCTTATAATCATTGTTCGTATCCGAAGGTGCCATGTCCTCATCATCCTCCCCTTCTTGACAACAAACCATCCTCGGTTTGAGCTTAGCTGGTGGACAAGTTGTCGGTAGTAGCCAACATTGCTCCCCTTCTTGAAATTTAACCTGTTGCCTCATTACAAAACTTGGGGATTTTGACATGACACATTATCGCTATTGGTGCCCTCTAGTTGATCATATTTTTGCACAATGAAAGGAGATTTCAGAGTTGAACAAATATAGACACGATGCACCATATACTCTCCTTTACAATTATATTTGCCAATAAACTGACATGTACATCTAGATAACCATGGCAATCCTGCACAATTAAATTTCTCCTCCAAACTACTCAGAGCACATAGTGTCTCAAACTCAATATACCCCAAAGTATTTAGAGAAGACAACAATTTTAGTTCATCTTGTTCAGTGGCAATTGGAAGCAATTGTTTATTTTTAGCACAAGTATTTGGTTCCAAAACAAAAGAATCATTCTCATTCACTGGTTGCGGCACATTAATAATCATATCACTATCACACAACTCTTCTCTATCGCAAAGATCAGTAGAACATTCACCATGTGTCAAAGGTAAATCAATAGAAGTTTTTGTATAGAATTATTAGCATCATTGGTAGAAAAAATCAGCACATCAAGAGAGCTCTTACCTGATACATTTACCTGTTCTTTCTCAGTCACCTTGTCCTCTTTTTGGGATACATGCTGCAAAATATTAGTTCCAACAAGAGACAAAGCACTATCTCCATTTTGTAAAAATTTAGATTTAGATGACGGTATTGTAACATCTGAAATAGCCCATTCTTTTCTAAAAGGCTCATTTTTTCTTCTCTCTACTCTCATGAGATCTTCTCTTAAAATTTTAGTAGCAGTCATAGGTATAAAAGTAAATTTTCTACCATTATATCTGAGCAAATATTTATTAGTAGTTGTGCTGTGCAAAACATTATTTTCAGATATCCATGGCTTGCCTAGCAATAATTGACATGCTTGCATAGGTACTATGTCAAATTCTGCGCTGTCCTTATAAAGACCAATTGAAAACTCAATACGAGCAATTTTAGTTACCTTTATCTTATCCCAAGAATTTACCCATTGCATGTAATATGGATGTGGATGTGGCTGTGTGGTCAGACCAAGCTTCTCAACCATCTCTAAGCTTGCAAGGTTGTTGCAAGTCTCACCATCAATCATAACACGACAACGTCGTTCCTTCACAACAAAGTATGTTTGGAACAAGTTGTTGAACTGGTTTTGCTCTGCCTTCTCCATTTGAGAACTGAGCATGCGCTGTGCAAACTCTGTAGTACATGTGGGAGGTGACGGTGATGACGTTGTTGTAGCAGCGGAGGAGGAAGGTTGTGTGCACGCTCTAGTGACCGCTTTTGCAATTATTTCATCCATCCTTGTAGTCAATCGGTCCATGATGTCCTGCATTTCACACTTAAAAAGAAACTCGTTGTCTGGCATTGTTAGCAATCAAAATAAATGCCCTATCAACTATTTATTGGTCAGTGGAATCACACTCTCACACGTCTTACCAAGTTCTTACAAGGTTCTTACCAACGCAAAGCAGTGGACGGTACAACCGGTGTCTGGTTCGTGATACCTGTGAGGGTGTGACACTAAGATTGCAAGGGTCTTTTTCTGTACCGATCTGAAGTATATGTGGAGCTTGGGAGGCACGAAAAAGAACAAATATATATATGTGGCACACAAGTCAGTGACAGACAACAATATTAAATAAATGTCCAGAGCACTTGTCCTAGTTGCTGGCCTATACGTGTTTCTATCACCAGTTGTGATAAACAAGAGAGGAAACAAGGATGAAAGAAAACAAGTATTAAAGGTAGCAACGGATATGAACAAGGCAAAAGATACCACAAACAATAGAGCTATTGAGTGTTCCTTATGTGCTCCTTTTCGATATCTTCTATTCTCTTTTACTATTTTTTTCTTTTATTTTTTGTCCAATCTTTTTTTCTTGCTTTTGCTCTTTTGATATTTTTTTCTCAGCAAGGAGCACACAAGAATAAACCACAAAAAATTTGAGCTCAATTGAATAAAAGATGTGGCCTATAGAAAATTAGGACTGTGCTCTAAAAAGCATACCAAAACTTGTGGGCCCAGAAACTCAATTTTCCTAATCGAATTTCGCAAATCTAATTTTTGCGAACCCAGCTTTGCTAGGATGAAATAGATCTAAAATTTTCTGGCGTTCTCCGTAGATATAAAATTTTCCCCATTTCGAGTTCAGATGCAAAAGTTATGACTGTTTTAAGGAAGCTGCTCGAATAAGGGTTTTAGTGGACACAAGATGCAAACCGATGGTGATACGGAATAGCGGCGGGTGGAGGGATCAACACAAACTAGAAAAGAACACAATCTAAACCAACAATAAGACTTTGACCTAGGACACAAACTCAACAAAGCGGACTCTGAAACTGAATCATGCAAAGGCTATGGCGTGGATGGTTATAGGATAGGAAAACAAATATAGCATTGGACTATGGGATAAAAGCAAAAACACTCGAACTAAGGGTAAGATGCGAACTTGACGGTATACCTGAAGCTCTGATACCACTTAATGGAGACGGGGATCCCGATCTTCCGTCAGGTGATGGTAACTATCGTTGTGGCGGAGAGTGACATATTGATCCGGCTTCAGGCTTCAGATCGAAAGATCGAACCCTGCAATCTTAGCACCACCGCTCTTCTGGTTATCAACCAAGTCACGGACTAGGTTGACATCGCCAAGAAGGCTAATCCCTGCCTGCGCAACGAAGAACACAAGCAAGAACAAGAAAGAATGCAACCAAATTGTAGATGAATAATTAAACTCACGAAGTTGGGGTCTCACAAACCGATGAACGGCGAAACTGTTCTTGATAGAATAATCTAAGCAAAACCCAAAATCTAAAGTAGGTGGTGGCTACTGATTATATAGCCTAAGAGACGTCCAAGGATCCCTCTTCACGTCCTAAAGGTGCCCCAACACGTTACAAGGCCCAACGGCCCAAAAGACGACGACGCAGCGCCGTGATAGATTCTGGACATCAACTTGTTTTGACGATTTCCGTTGATTCCGAACAGGTTTTGATGTGAAACCACTTGGATTGGCTTCCTTATTAAATTAGCTTTCCATCCATATGTGGATCATCGAAAACGGAGTTCGGATGCGTCCTGGGCGTCCGTTTTATTGCAGACTGGTCCTGACTGCCGAGGCAGACTCAAACTCGGACTGGACTGGGCCTTTGGCTTGGCTTGGACGTCCTTGCTGGCCACCTAAGGTGGTGGCCAAGGAGGAGAATGTCCAAGGCTATCTCTTAGGTGTTCTCCATCTTCTTGGGGCGTGCTCCAACTTGGGTCTGGGTTCCAAGGATGTCTAACAAGTCCATGACGACAGTGTAACTCCCGCCAGAAATAGCGACAGAATATATTAGTGATTTGGAGGCCTTGCCGATGTGATATTGAGATGGGACCAGATCTATTTGAAAGCTTATGAAACAAGCTTTCCATCAAGTGCTCATTGACCTCGATCGCACTCCGGATGGATGAGTTATGGCCTTCCCAATGAGGCACTGTCGGGCTACCGACGAACCAAAAGTTTAACTTTGATGAACTTCCATTATGAAACACATTTGAACCTACAATCAAATAGTGACATGTACATGTGGAACCAAGTGAATTATAACTAAAGCCACTATGCAAATATAGGAACGAGCGCACCTTATAATCATTGTTCGTATTCGAAGGTGCCAGTGATGGCATGGTGATGATCAAATGCTTGAACTTGGAAAAGAAGAAAGAGAAAAATAAAAGGCTCAAGGCAAAGGTATAAATAGTAGGAGCCATTTTGTTTCGGTGATCAAGACACTTAGCGAGTGTGATCACATTTAGGTTAGATAGCTGTACTATTAAGAGGGGTGAAACTCATATTAAATGTGGTTATCAAAGTGCCACTAGATGCTCTAACTCATTGCATATGCATCTAGGATCTAGTGTAGTGCTAACACCCTTGAAAGTATTTGTGAAAGATGCTAACACAAGTGCACAAGGTGATACACTTGGTGGTTGACATATTTGAACAAGGGTTAGAAACTTCACCGGCGCCCTATACAGAAAAGACAGGGGTTCATAGAGCGACCGGACGCTGGTGAAACAGTGATCGGACGCTGAGTTCAGAGTCCGATCAGTAGCAGCAGTGAGCACGCGTCTCGGTCTTGTGACCGGACGCTGGCGTGAAGAGTGACCGGACGCTGGCTGGGTGTGTCCGATCAGTGCTGACGTATGCTGACGTGAGGCGCACATAGGAGACGGCGTGAGGCCTGAGGGAGCAATGATGAACCAGAACCACAGAGCCTGTAAATATGGGACCTTAATATATTAGAAATCACACAGCTGACGTTGATCCTCAGGGAGACAAGAGGCAGAAAAGAATAATTAATTAAATTTAGAAGTACATGAATTTTCAGTATACAGTTAAAACATGATTGAAGATCATGGTATACCTTAGGCCAATCGTGGGAGGACCAACGGTTGGCTGTGGAACAGTGATGCAGTCCACTGGACAAAGGGATCCAAGGCGGGCCAGGCAGTCGTGGTGATGCGTGGTACTCGTCTCCTCCTGCCGCCGAGAGAAATCACCGTGTATTGGATAGACGGAGGTCGCCGTCGGTGGCTGGCCGTATCGCCGAGGTGGGATGATCACGATAGCAGTCACTCGTAGGCCCTTGGTGAATGGTTGTCCGCTGCAGGTGGCTCCTTGTCAAGGCTGGGAGTGGGAGGTGAAGGAATTATCGGTGTCGAGCTCGGGCGGCAAATGAGGAACGACGACAGATGGGCATGGAGAGGTCCTTAAAGAAAAGAAAAGAAAAGATGGAAAGGGTGTCCACGATTTCGGAGCAGTTGATTTTGCATGCGGGCATGTGGCCGATTTGTGAGGGGCGCTGATCTTGCGTGGTGCCGATTTTGCATGGAGGCGCCTGCAGCTGATCGTGAGCAACAGAAAAGGGGAGAAAATCGGAAATATCCGGAGCAGGCTTGAATCCTAATATAGAGAGACAGACACACAACAAATATCGTACCAAAAAATGTTCCAGCTTTGTTTTTTTAGGCCCCGTTCGCTTGGAGGAATTTTGAAAGAATCTGGAGGAATTTGTGAGAGAAAAATACTGTTCTGGATGAAAAAAGAAGTTGATCTAGTCGGATTTAAAGGCGAAGGAGAGGAGATGGTAGGCAGGCAGCGCAGTTGACCGTTCGAAATCAACCCAAAAGGCGCGGTTTCACACACGCAGGTAAATCATGTTTTAGGCAAACCCTTGCGAAAGGGCCGTGAGCACTGTCACTCCTCTGGCCGCGTCAACAGGCGCATCCAATCACATCCGCCGATCTCCGATCAGAAGGCCAGGGGCCTCGCGGGGCGCCTCCTCAACCGCTGGATCCAGCTGCGCGTACGGCAATGCTCGCCTTTCCTGCACCCGTCGGGAGTCGGGACCGTCCGCCTCCGCCTCCTCCATTCCCGCTCCGGCTGTCTCAATTTTGGCGTACCACCGCGTGCGCTTTCCCGAAATACTCCCCCCATCTCCCCGATACAAAGCGCGACGGGGAAGAGGAGAGGGCGAGGCACAGCCAGGCAGCCGCACGGCACAACTGCACCGCACACTGCCCTCTGCCTCCTCCGCCCGTCCTCCCCCTTGTCCTTCTCCAATACTCGGCACTGCGGCATTCTGCTCGCTACCCAAACACGCGCACCAGCCACCACCCAGCCGGTTACATCGCCGGCGGTGCACGGCGTGAGAGGGAGACGCAGCCGGAAAAAAAGCGCAGGCTTTGGCTTGCTGGTGCTCGGTGTGAGTGGGATACGCCGGTAGTACAGAGCCATGGCGCCGAGCTGCTACGACGTGGCCGCGTCCATGCTCCTCTGCGCCGAGGAGCACAGCAGCATCCTGTGCTTTGAGGAGGAGGAGTTGGAGGCGGTCGGGAGAAAGAGAGGCTGGTCGCCGGACTACGGGGACGATTTCGGCGTGGATTTGTTCCCGCCGCAGTCGGAGGAATGCGTGGCCGGTCTGGTGGAGAAGGAGCGGGACCACATGCCGAGGGCGGACTACGGCGAGAGGCTGCGCGGCGGCGGCGGCGACGGCGTCAATCTCTGCGTCCGCCGGGAGGCCATCGACTGGATTTGGAAGGTAGGTTCTTGATTGATCTGAGTGCCTGTGGTGTGGCTGGACAGGGGATGGGAAAAAAGGAAACATTTTGACTCATTGCTTACTGCTCAGGAGACCTGTAGGAGCGCATTCCATTTCCATTCCATGATTACTTGAGTTTTGTTCATCTAGAAAGACGCTTATTTTCTTGTTTCTGCATCCAAACACTTGCAATATTTGATCTTCCTTACACAGAGCATAGATTGTTTCTTCAGTCTTTGCAATGCTTAGGGCTGCTTGAATCATTTCTTTCATGGTCGAATTGCGTGCGTGTTTAGGCGTGTAGCCAAGTACTATGCCAATGATTTCAGTACTGTGCTTGATTATAGCGAAACACTCTGTTGTAACGTGCCTTATAGATACGCCGTGACCATTTTTTCCGGGTGAAACTCGGGGACCATCTCGGCCAAAGATGGCCTTTCGTCCGCTTCCTGAATCACGAGATACTAAAGATGCACTGTCTGATTCAACATTGTTCTTTTTTATATTTTCGAGAAAAACATGTACGCATTTTTAGGCCAAACTCAAGCTCTTTTTTTTTGGGCAAAATTTCACAATATATTTCACGTGAAGATTTACCATTCAATGGTTTCGCTTATTTTCCACGTGATTACTAACTTGTGATCCTTCTGCAGGTTTACACATACTACAACTTTCGTCCTCTCACTGCCTACTTGGCAGTGAACTACCTTGATCGTTTCCTCTCACGGTACGAGCTGCCGGTAAGAATCACAAGATCATTCTTAGTTACCTTGCCAATGCTGTCAATATCAAGTAACTTTTTCATTCAGTAACGTTTATCGCCGATGTCATTTCCAGGAAGGCAAGGACTGGATGACCCAACTCCTCTCGGTGGCGTGTGTTTCTCTAGCCGCCAAGATGGAGGAAACCGCCGTCCCACAATCTCTGGACCTTCAGGTGGGTAAACTGTGTGTTTGGCATTGCAATGAAGATGAACATTGTTTTTTTCTCCTTATTCATCTGGTCTTGTTCTAAGCGTGGTTGGCGTGTGCAATCAGGTCGGAGATGTGCGCTATGTGTTTGAAGCGAAGACGATCCAGAGAATGGAGCTCCTTGTTCTAAGCACCCTCAATTGGAGGATGCAGGCCGTGACACCTTTCTCCTACATGGATTACTTCCTAAACAAGCTCAATGGTGGCAACACGGCGCCCAGAAGCTGGCTCTTTCAATCCGCAGAGCTTATCTTGTGTGCAGCCAGAGGTATACAACGAGCATTATTGTTATTGTATCAGTGGAAATATAATGGTTTTGATTATTATGCCATCTCGTGCTCTTGAACTAATACGATTGGTATGTGTTGTTGCACGACAGGAACCTGCTGCATAGGGTTTAGGCCGTCTGAGATGGCCGCCGCAGTTGCAGCAGCCGTGGTCGTCGGAGAAGTGAACGTTGCAGGCATTGAGAACGCCTGCGCCCACGTAGATAAGGTACATTGAAGCAAAGCCTCCCTTACCCGAACTCATTTCGTCCCCTAGCTAGTTTGTTTAGGCTAAACAAATGCAAGGCCACAGTTGGAGATCCACACATTCATAGCTCAAATCTTGTTGCCGTACTTTTGCATAAACGCTGCCCCGGTACAGATGCGTGAAACGCATTTATACCCGTGTGTTTGTGTGTGTGAGCTAGCTCGATCGGCGAGTTAATGTGCTGCTGCCTGCCTTGGGCTGCTGTCTGTGTCTGCAGGAGCGGGTGTTGCGGTGCCAGGAAGCGATCCAGTCCATGGCGGCCTCGGCCATTGACACTGTGCCACCAAAATCTGCCAGCGGCAGGACCTCCTCCGCTGTGCCTGTGCCGCAGAGCCCTGTAGGGGTGCTGGACGCGGGCTGCCTCAGCTACAAGAGCGAAGACAATGCTGCCGCGGCAGCAGCGACTGTTGCTGCCTCACATGGGGCCTCTTCAAGCTCCTCTCCCCCAGTGACCAGCAAAAGGAGAAAACTCACCAGCCGATGATGGATGGATTGCAGTGACCGGTCAAAGTGCGTACCCACTGATCAGAGTGAACTGACTAGTCTAGTCTGCTTTTGATTTTTTTTTTACCGCGCCACTCATCTTGGTGAAAGAAAGGTCAAATGGCTTCGATTGCAACGACGGTGGTGGTGCTTTGTGAGATGGAAGTGCATTGAGAGGCGAAAAGGGTGGGGATTTTGACATGACGAAAGGAGAGGGCAAGCAAGAAGTTGATGAATAAAGGTGTGAGGTGGACAACACCAAAATTGCTGAGCTTTTCTTTGCAAGGACCGGAGGAGGTAGACAGACAGCACAAGCTTGGTGTGCCACAAAGGGCGCACCACGGCTTTGTAGGAACACAAAGCTGGAGGAGATCGATGAGATGATCAGAATAAAGATGGTGAAGGCCTGGAGGGACCAGAGTAGACCGTAGGCAATATGTACCAGAACTAGGCACTGACCTGCCTATGTTGGAGTACCTGATAAATTGCTTCAGTAGTTTCTTGTATTCTTTTTTCTTTTTCAGTTTGTGAAGAGAAAATGTAGGAGACGAGAAATGTATTTGTGACCAAAAAAAAGGTTGACCCAGATGAATAAATTAAGAGGCTAACATAAGAAACGGAAGTGAACAAATCGATGACAAAGGGAAGTGGGTTTAGTTCAGTAATACTACTAATACAACTAATCATCATTATTGTTCATCATTTCTTTTAATTTTAATTTAATCTTGGCCTGCCTGCCTATATTGTTTGACTGCTTGTCTGCTTTGAGACTATGGGCATTGCTTTCTCTAGGAATTAAAAGAAGGGGGACCTTGTCAGGCGGAGCCTTGGGAACACAAAATTACAATACTGTCCGGATCAGTGCTGGGCATTGTCTCTTTGTTCGAATTAGTAGGAGCTGCCTACTGCTAGTATATTGTTTAATTCCACCGTCTAAATAAACAGTTGCATTTATCAGGGGAATCAAGAATCTGAATTCCCATACTGATTGGATCCTATTCAGCCGATCTGACTTAGTTCTTAATATAGTAATGTCAAGTGTTAACAAGGCAATATTGTTCAGATCCTTGTAGTATGATCATGGAGGACTGGAAATGTATAACCGAATTACTTGAATCTGAATCCAGTTAAATGTGAATACTAGACATCCATGTCTAAAGTGGATATATTCAAATACATTTTCATCATTTTTATATCTGAATTAGCGTCCGTATCCTAAATAAATATGGATATGGTTGAAATTTTTTAATTTGTTGAAAATATATTATTAATGTAAAATTATGTTTGTATACTTTTTTACCGGTACCTATTTACATGTTTATCGAAAGTTTTTTACTAAAATACTTATATTCATAAAAATGTTATTTCCAATGAGCTATTTTTGTCCACATGTGTTATATATACTCACACTTTGATACCTACTTGTATGTACATCCAAAATGGATAAATGTTATGAACCAAGTTGAGATATCTGATTGGGCTATCTGATTTGTATCTGTATCAAACAAAAAAATATGGATGTCTGTTTAAGATCATTCGAATTCCATCCATATTCATTCCATTTCGACCCTAGCATGGAGGTGAGAGTTGATTTCCTGATACTGTTGATCAGTGGATTGTTTTTGTTATTTAAAGTTCCAAAAGATTGATTTGTATTTAAAGTGGCTCTTTGAAAAACAAAATACAGTAATCGAATGGCACATGCTATCGAATATACACTATGTCTACATACATGATAAAAGCATTGCATCTACGAAGGCCAAAATGTCTTATAATTTGGAACAGAGATATTATATGTTTTCTATTTGCATGGTTCACAAGGGAAACACATGAATTTTACCAAAAAAAAACTCAATATTGTGTTTTAAAAACCTTTGTAGGTAGAAGGTAGATCAATGCTATTTATCCTTCCACATTTTTGGGCACAAAATGTTAGACATGTAGAGAAGTTAAATGTTCAGTGTAGAGAAATTGTTAAAAAAAAGAGAAATTAAATGTTGCATGAGCTTTTCTTTCATTCATTTTCACTTGTTAAGTAAAGCAAATGGTTTGGAGATTGAAACCTTGTGAGTACTCCCTCCGTCCAAAAAGAGTTGATGTTTTAGGATTCTTAAGAGACTTAGCATATAAGATAAATGACGCTGGTATCCCCTGTTTATTAGAGATATTTCTCACAAAAGTAGTTTGCTGCATGGGTTAACACCGTCAGCCTGTTCGTTTGCTCGTAAACGATCGTAAATTTCCAGGCGGGAATAGTGTTTTTCTCTCACATCAAACCAGCCAGCAGTAAATAATCCACGATCGTTTACGGCCTCCCGAACAGGCTTTACGGCGTGCACACAACCATGCAGATTTATTGCTGCATGAGAAAATTGATATGGACCTAACATAGTGTTCAAGAGCTAAAACATCCAGTTTCTTTAGGATAATTTTGAATTTAAAACATCAATTTTTTTGTGACGTGGGAGTAATAACTAATAAGGCTCTGTTTGGCATGGATGCAAACAGTTCCGACTCCTTGCTACAGTGTCCAAAGGAGATAGAGCCAAAGCCGCAGGCGCGAGCTTCACCAAACGGGGCTTAGATGGTCAGACAAAAATACTATTGTAGATCAAAATCCTCCAAAGTTTATAGAATCAAAAATTGTATTTATAAATTTGAAATGGAGGGTATTGATTCTCACACAGACAACAAGCTATACGTCTTTCTCTCTCAAAAAAAAAACCATACAACCATGCGGACGAATCAGCAGCAACCCTACAAGGCAAGTACGTACATAGGCGGATGTGGAAAGACCCACCCAACTGCCGGCCGGGTTTCCTTTCGCCAGCAGCTGCAGCCCAGTGCAGGGAGAGGGAGGGAATCATGCTTGCAGTTGCAGCGCGTGCTCGCCGTTCTGGCGATCGCCCGCCCTGTGCGCCGCATGCACGCAGGATACGCTGGGTGGTGTTTGGATCAACAGTCCAACGTCTAAACTTTAGTCTCGCTGAGGTGTTTGAATCCATAGGCTAAACATTAGTCCTCTTATATTCGATGACTAATTTGTCCTCAATTAATTATCCATGCACAACCATGCATGCTCGGCGGTGCAGGGGAGGAGAATGAGTGCGGCGGCGCGGCGCTGCAAAGGCGGTGCGAGCGAGCGCGGCGCTGTGGAGAGGCGGGCTCACACGGCGCAGCGGAGGATTTGGGGGCGAAAGGATAGGGTTACGACTCGGATGGCTCTGCGGGTGGGTGGCGAGAGCGAGCGGAAGGGTATGGGGCATCCCGCGCCTGCCCCGAGATAGTTTAGCTCAGCTTAGGCCATCTCTATGATCAAAATATTTTAGTCTAGTTTTTAGCTATTTGCTCCGTTTTACCTTTCCTGTTTGATCACATGACAAAAAAAAAAAAAGACTAAAACTGCGGGGGCTAAAATTTTGCCGTGATCCAAATATGCCCTAGTTCTTTCCCGCGGCCCTCTCGATCTGGCGTGTAGTTAACCATATCCGGCACTCCTGGATCGCCCGCATCGACCACCCGGGCAATTTTTTTTACTAGTGAACCTGGGTGGAATGGAATCGCGCGTCGAGACAGCCCAGTGCTCGATCGGGCGCGTGCGTTCCAGGCACGGCGCTGACCGCCCGGCGGAGTGCGGAGGCACCGATGCGGTCGCGCCTCGCCTCTGCCTGCGTGGTCAAATTCCTCGCATCTTCAGCTATCTTCTCCGGACAGATACTTGAGTGAATCTATAAATAAATACGGAGTGTGCTACGTATAGGATGGTCTATCTATGTCTATGGATACAGGATCATCAGTACTGCAGTGCCGGATCAGCAATGGATCGTGCATGCAGCGTGCTGCATGCATCTAGTATATATCTGTCACAGGCAGCAGCTGGACCAAAGTACTAACGAACAAGCGACAGGAGGGCGGTCCAAAGCTGCACCGTAGCTCATCGAATCGAGTGTCCCGCGCTCGCTGGTAATCTGCTGCCCCTGCCCCTGCACCTGCTCGCCCAATCACCGGAAACGGTTGGAGCCATCATGGCACCCGCCCTGGCCCTGCGAAAGGACACGCAGCAATTCTGGCTCGGGGGCCGGGACCGCCCGCTCGGCTCTACAGCGCCTCGGAAACCGGAAGGCATTGATCCACCGGTGCGTGTCCGTGCGAGGTGATCGATGCGCCCGCACCCGGCGAGAGACCCGTTCGTTCGTGCCGCGCGCAATGATCGCCTCCGATCCTCGCCATGGCCGGGAATTATTGCCGAGATCATTGCGCTGCCGCTGCGCCCGTGCCCCGTGGACGTGGATTGGGCCAGGGCCAGGCTGGGAGAGTGACAGCAGCCGGGAAAAAAAGAGCCAAATCCGCTGCTGCTGCTAGGCCCTCCGTGCGATGTGATCGATGGGAATGGCGTTTTGTCAGGGCACCGCGCGCACCGGTCCATATCATCAGATACTCGTCCCGTTCAATGGTCCAGACGACCCGTGTATGTAGCTAGCGATAGCGACTAGCGTAGGGTTCAACATGATTATTACAAGACTTAGAATGTCTCCAAAGGTGGGAAGGCAAACACGAGACCTATTCGAGGATTTGAGTCCCGTACAGGCAAAGGGTCATGAACAAAAAACTTCCTTCTCCAACAACAGCGAACCCAAAATCCTCCGTCCGGGCGGCTCCTCCAAGACGGCGGCGCAACGGACGGCCACCGGCGCCATGGCGCTCGTCGCGGGCGCGGCCAGCCCCCCTCCCCCACCCCCTGCGCGCGGATTGAAGGGAGGGAGAAGCAGGGGAGCAGGGAGAAGAAGAGGAAGGTGGCGGCGGACCGCATGACGATGTAGTGGCCAACGGCGACCAGGGCGGCGAACCACGCCGGCTGCCGTCGGAGCTCATCCCTCCGCGCCTCAGCTTCGGATCCGGAGGGCACGGCTGCGACGGCAGCCCCCGGCTTCGGCGGCGGCGAAGGTGGAGCCCGCGGAGCCTCGTCAGCGCCGTGGGGCCTCAGATCCGGCCAAGCCCGGGCGTAGGGTGGCCGTGGCGGCATCAGCCAGGCCCGGCAGCGCTCGACGCGGTGCTCTGCGGTCAACGGACGGAGGAAAGCGAGACGGAGGGAAGAGAAAGAGAGAGGGTGGGCAGAGCAGAGGGGGAAGAAGGGGGAGGAAGCAGAGCACTATGACGCAGCGACCCCGGCGCGACGGCGGCTTCAGCGGTAGAGGGTGCGGCGCCATCGGAGATTTGCATAGCGAGGAGAGAGGCGACGCTTTTTTGCGGTTCGCTTGGGCTGACAGGCAAAATGCATCGTGCGGATGGGTCATCTGTTGGAGCCGGTATTCAGTAGGCAAAAACACTGTACGAGACTTATTTATGGGTTTGGGTACTCAATTAGAGTCAGTCTTAGGGGTGTTGGGATCTGGTGGCTAAAGTTTAGGAGGTGTCACGTGAGGGTGTCGTATGGGATGTTCGAATATTAATAAAAAAATAAATTACAGAATCCGTCAGTACTTCACGAGACTAATTTATTAAGCCTAATTAACCCGGCATTAGCGTATGTTTACTGTAACACTACGTTGTCAAATCATTAACTAATTAGGCTTAAAAGATCCGTCTCGCAAATTAGTCGCAAGCTATGCAATTAGTTTCATAATTAGTCTATATTTAATACTCCATATGTGTGTCAAACATCCGATAAGACAGCGACTAAAGTTTAGGATGAGAAACCAAACACCCCTTACACACGTCGCTGGCACCAGCAAACTCGCCAGACCAAGATACACGACGATGACCCCGCGAGTGGGAGGAAGGGAGGAGTACTCCTACTCCTACCCATGCATGTTGCCAGACAGAACGACACGTGCCCTATTCGCTTGGCTAGTAAGCCATGACTGAAAGTACCGTTGGCTATTTTATTGTGAGAAAAAAATATTGTTCGTTGATTAAAAAAGTACGGCTTATAAGCCAAGCGAACATGGCGACGGGCGTTGCCACCGGGAAAAAGCGTAGCCCACGGCTAAAAGCGAACGACACAGTCCGTCGAGGCCTGTGCAGCTGTGCATCTCGACAATTCTCAGAGGAATGCAGCGGCGGCAGCCGGCAACGCTCCCTGCCTCAAAGAAGAAGATAACGGACGAGCAGAGCCAACCTTCGCCTCATTCGTTTCTCTGAAAAAACAAACCGAAATACTGTTCTGACTAATTTATTATAAAAAAAAAACTATTTTAACTGAAAAACAAGCTGTACAGATTATAAGATAAAGAAACATGCTCTCTTCACAAGTATTGCGCCCCGTGCGTGCCTCCTCTGCAGACAAGGACGACACGCACGCCAGTCTCTGCCGCTCTGCGGCACGGGGCTGCAGCGACAGCGTGTCTTTCTGGGCCTTATTTAGATTAAGGTTAGAAATTAGTATTTGGCACTGTAGTATTTTCGTTTGTATTTGATAATTATTATCCAATTATGACATAACTAGACTTAAAAAATTCGTCTCATAATTTACAATTAAACTGTATAATTAATTATTTTTTATCTATATTTAATACTCTATATATGTGTCTAAAGATTTGATATGATAAAAAGAATG
Source organism: Miscanthus floridulus (assembly GCF_019320115.1). Classification (NCBI taxonomy): domain Eukaryota; kingdom Viridiplantae; phylum Streptophyta; class Magnoliopsida; order Poales; family Poaceae; genus Miscanthus; species Miscanthus floridulus. The sequence goes on from NC_089592.1 coordinate 70,977,681, forward strand.
AAAAAACTTGCAATCTAAACAAAGCTATGCTCGCCAACGGCCGAACAGCCCCGTAGTCTGCAGAGCTGGGCCTGCACCGCTGCACGAGGTGCAAAAGCCGCCGCCGCCCCGCACGCCTTGCATAACGGATGCTAGCATAGCAATAGCTCACGCTCACTGCAAGCTAACCGACGCGTGCGAGATGTGGCTAGTACGTGAATCACATTACTATATTAAAAAAAGGAAAAAAAAAACTAGTGCTGAGCGACGTGGACTGCAGTGCAGGGGCAATTGCAGGTGAAGCTGGAGAATGAGACGAAAAGAAAAGGCAGAATAGCTATTTTGGTCCCTCAACTATTCTTTGAGGCTCAGTTTTATTCCTGAACTTTTAAAACGACCGTTTTAGTCTTCAAACTCTATTTTTACGCTCAATTTCATCCTAGAACTGTGAAAATGATGGTTATAGTCCCCAAACTTTACATTTTGAACTCAATTTCATTTATAAACTATCAAAGTGTTTTCTGTTCTTTAAACTTTTATTTTTAACTTAACTTTGTCTACGTTCTTTGTGGAACGCTGCACTGTTGCACCTGGTTAACTCCAACAACATCAACGATTGGAGATAGAAAAATAATATTCATGCAAAAACTATTTCGTGGTCATTAATAATTTCAAGCTATTATTTTTAATGTTACCTTATAATGATACCATTTACATATATCCGACTAAATGATATTTGTAGGAGCAATTATAGTTGCATCGAACACTATTTATTCTTTAAGAATACATGGATATATTGAAACAATATCAGATCTATAATTTTGATAATTTATGTATAAAATTGTGTATAAAATATAAGGTTTTCTTTTTGAATAGATAAAATTGAGTTGAAAATAAGAGTTAAATATACTTTGATAATTTATGGATGAAATCGAGCCTAAAATACAAAATTTTAGGACTAAAACGATCATCTTCGTAGTTGTAGGATGAAATTAAGCCTAAAACTAAAGTTTAAGAACCTAAATGACCGTTTTAAAAGTCTAGGGATGAAATTGAGCCTCGAATAATAGTTGAGGGACTAAAATAGCTACTGTGCCAAAAAGAAAAATAAAAAGACGGGCGCTGCGACTGCGAGCGACTTGCCGATCTGCCGCTGGCGAGCGATCAGATGAGATGATTCAGAGTTTCAGACAGAGGTCGGCTTTACTAGGAAAGTGGTTCCTCTCGTCCTCCAGATATGGGCCAGGCCAGGCATGCAAAGTGGGCTTTGCTTGCACGACCTGAGGGGCCTGGGCCCATCGCGTGCTCCGGAAAAAGCCTACAGCTCAACGAAAGACAGGATCCCCCATCATTGCGAGCAGATTGCACAATGATGCTACCTACCCAGCAGGGAGGGGCACGGGCTTAAGGCTAGGCCACTAGGCCCGTCCCCGTCCCAGTATCATATATGGAGAACACCGGAAAGGGAACTTGGGGGGCCGCCTATCCTACTAGGACGGGCCTAGACATCATTGTTATTAGGCTTCAAAGTTCCCTTTAAAAAAAAAAACACCGACGTTTCGTCGGCCTAAGCCCAGTCCTTCCTGGCAGGTATTTAGGGCCGTTGTGAGCCCACTAGATTCTATCTAGTCTAGGAAAAAGTACTTTTGGACTACCTTATCTTTCTCAGGTCCCGTTTAGATGCGAAAATTTTTGGCTTTCGGCTATTGTAGCACTTTCGTTTGTATTTGGTAAAAATTATCTAATTATGGACTATTTAGGCTTAAAAGATTCGTCTCGCCAATTACGGGTAAACTGTGCAATTAGTTATTCTTTTTACCTACATTTAATGCTCCATGCATATGCCGCAAGATTTGATGTGACGGGGAATCTTAAAAAATTTTGGATTTTGGGTGGGATCTAAACAGGCCCTCAGTCGCCTGATCTCCCTCCCCAGTTATAAAATCTAAGTTTTTAGATCCTCTCAACTTTTGAATCTGTTTGTTTGTTTTTACACCCTGAATTGGTTTGATGTCAGTTTTTGCAGACATGATGCCACGCTAGCTAGAGGGGGAACAAATAAATTCTACCCTTCGTTCCTCTCTATTAGATTTCTATTCTATATATATTTTTATAAAAATGGGTGGAGAGAAATTTTACCTTTTTAATATTAGGTATACATATAGATAGAGAGAGGATAGAGATTTATTTGTATTTGAATTAGGATTCATGTGCAACTGAATGGAGGGAAAAAAAAGAAATTTGTAACCGAAAAAGTGGTGCTCGGGACAAAAAAAAGAGGAAAAACGAAAGGTGGTAGTAAGGACTCTAAAAGGTCTAGGATTTTGTTTGCGTAAAAAAATTAGTTCTTTAGTAATAGTGAGATGATAGAGATTTATTTCTATTTGGATTAGGATTCGTACTCAGGATACTAAAGATTTTAAGGATAGGATTCCTAGTTATCTTTGTTCTCTCAATAAATCTTGTATAGTCATATACAAAACAGGAGACATAATTTTCACTTTATGGAGTTAGTTAGAGGAGGGCCGGACGAAAAAATGGATGGAGCCCCCGGATTGAGATGTTGTAGCTCGATCTTGTAGAAGTGCAGCAGCCACTGGAGGAATTTATGGGCGGGGGTTGCGAGCCCACGCTGGTGAAAGTGGGCGAACGACACCATGTAGCCATCGAGCGGCGATGCTGAATCCTCATCGTTGGGCAGCAACCACTCCTCGGCCGAGGTCCGCATATGGAGAAGACCGCGACGGACGAGGCCCTCCATGCGTTGGGAGGTGATGTCGGAACAACACCTTGGATCCATTACAGGTGTGGGCGGATGGATGAGAGCTCAACGACAGTGGAGGAGTGAAGGCTACGGATCTAGGGCTCCGACGGTGGACTAGCAAGCACGGCAGATCCGAAATGGCGATGGCGGGGAAACAGAGAAGGTAAGGTCATGGTTTTGGTGTGCAGAGACATCAAGGGGAAGGTTGCTATTTATAAGGTGGAGCAGGGTGAGAAGGCGAACCGTCCGCCTAGATTCACGCGCCCGTTGCGCCATGACATGACACCTCCCTGTGAAGATCATGCGCATGCAATCTCTGGCCGTGCCCTCAAAGGACACGCCGGATAACGATTCACCCGATCGATAAGCCGAGAACCATCGCAGGTAAGAAGGGATACAGAGCTAAAAACGCTCCTACGCACCATTCAGGATCGGGAGTTCAAAGGTTGGCACACCGATAGGTTCACGACAGCTCTAAGGCACCCTAAGAGTGAGGGGTGGAAAGAGATGGGCCCGCTAGCGGCTAGTACCTGGGTGCACGAGCGTCGTAGGGATCCTGGCCCACGTTTGAGTCTCGACCAAATACGATCCAAGGTTTTTCCTTAAAGAAAGGCAGAAAGCCCTAGGGACCGGTCGAATGGACCCAAGAACTATATGGATTGACCGCTGAGAATCTAGAGTCGGTCACCAGCTGACCCAAGCCAGACCCCCATGAACGGGATGCCAGGGCCCCACTTGGACTAGCCCGTTAATAGCTTACCGAGCACCATGATTCGTCCATAGAGGAAAATCATGGCACGCCTCAACCCCTCTATTTTTATTAGAAAAACGCTTGAGGGAAGACGATCACAAAGATGAGTCAACCCTCGACCGGACCCCTGCTATGGACGGGGGCTCGAGAAAAGTTGGACTCGCAAGGAGACCGAATGCGCGGTCGTAGAACGACCAAAGTTCAGCTAGGCGGTGACTACACGCGCCTAGTCGCTGGGCGAAGCCCGTCGCCGCAACTAGGGGCATAGTCGCGCATCGCGGCGCTAGGCGGTGCGTAGGCGCGCTAGGCGGGCACGGACGCGACACGTAGGCGTGCGAGATGAGCGCGAGCTCGAGGGCGGCCAATTTTGGCCCGCCAAATCAGAGCGCGAGAGGAATTCCCGCGCGGCCACGAGACCCAGGCGCGGGAGGATTAGAAGGGAGCGCGGCGCCATTCACTCATCCCCGCGTAAGATTTGGTCATCCCCACCGCTGGTCCTCCTCGCCGGGCGAGGTCCATCCCGCCGGACAACCTCCTCCCCACCGGTCCTACTCCTCCCGCCAGTCCTGCTCCTCCCACCAGTCCTGCTCCTCCTTTGCTCCTCCCCTGCTCATCCAAGCTCATCCCCTGCTCGTCCTCGACTCGCGCGTCGTCGGTCCTGCTCGTCGTCGACTCGTCGCCGCCAGTCCTGCTCATCCTCGACTGGAACCCCTCCCCGCCGGCCACCCCAAGTCCCCAAGGTGAGCTCCCTTCCCTCCCATGCCGGCAGCTCCTCCCCTACTCATCTCCCCTGTATGACTGAATCTGCATGTGTTTGTTCAGTGAAGTCTTTTGTTTACTGAATGAGTCTACTGAATATGAGACTACTGCTGCTGTCATCATTAGTTAACAGTAAAAATATGAGACTACTACTGCTGTCCTTTATTTATAAATTGTGTTGTGCACTTGTATTACTGTCATATCCACTTGTATTGTAATTATCAGCTGCTGATATGGTGTGCTCATGGATGGGAGGCTGCTGAAATCATCCAGATAAGTCACAACTTAGTGTTTTCTATTTTTTTATGAACAACTAGCTGTCTATTGACTAATTTACTAACTACTAGCTGTCAAAAAGTGTTGCAGGAGCTCGAAACATGCAAGAGTAAGCCAGCTAGGAATCAGATATGTCTACTGGCCCTCTTTTTATACTTACTTGACTCATATATAGTAGTTATATACATATATATAGTTATATACATAATATATATATAATTTATGGCTATATTGCCAAAACGCCTTGGAAAACGCTTAGGAGCGCCTAGGACCGAGTACTCCCGACTAGGCGCTAGGCAATGGGTCAGCGCCTAGATTCCGCCTAGCGCCTAGCTAAACTTTGAGAACGACAGACCTTCGTAGGGGTCGTAATCAGGAAAGACCTTTTCCGACCCACGAAATCTCACGGCTATAATCCCGAGGAGTCCGATCACAACGAAAGGGAATCACCGTCCTCAGGACACGCCGTGGGCGACAATAGAAGGCCAAGGCCCTCAGAGTCCTCCCGTTCGAAAAAAGCCTCCGAAGGAGTATTCTACTCCTCCGTAGGCTTAGGGGCTACTGTCGGGGACTAATACTAGGGTACCCAAAGAGGAGGAGCTAATGACCATCAACATTGATTCATCTAAACAGTCAAGAGCACGACTACGGCTCCAACCGCCCACAGGTCCACGGGCTCCGCCTCGCCCGACCTCTGGGGGCGGGCTCCACCTCGTTCGACCTCGAGGCCGCGATCTCCGTCTCGCTTGACCTCTAGGGGCAGGCTCCGCCTCGCCTAACCCCAAGGCCACGATCTCTGCCTCGTCCGACCCTTGGATTTGCACTCCGCCTCGCTTGACCCCTCGAGGGAGGGCTCCGTCTCGCCCGACGGGGTCCCATACCGCCGCCAACCACCCCAGGTCTAGACGTATGGGCCTAGGTTAAAACTCTGGCACCAGAGAAGAGACTGGCACGCGTCGATGTAACCCATGGCCATGACGGGCCATACCTGAGGGTTCACATCAAGAACAGCGTCGGGCGTACCGGTGCTGTTCTGCCTAACCCTCGTACGAACGATGATAGGCGCGTCGGTTCACCATGACGTCTATCGGGACGGGATGGGACACCATGACCAGCAAACGACACCTGCGAATGGCGCCAATGACGGACAGGGCCTCGACATGGAGCTGTCCCTGTTGACATCTACAGGATCGACGAGATCCACATGAAGGAGAAGAAGGACCCGGCGATCCTGAAGGCCTTCTTCCGTCTCTCGTTCTTCTCTTTTCCTCTATAGTAATCCATGCTTTCCCTTGGCCTATAAAAGGAAAGACAGGGCGTCCCATGATAGGGGGCCGATTAAAGCCGGATCGACTCATCCGGCCCGATCAGAGCCAGATCCGCACAAGGGCACAACACGAACACACGGCTGAGCAACGATCGAGCTCTCAGCACCCACTCACTCCTTTCACCAGAGACTTGGGATTCTTTCCCTCTCATGGCCATTTGTAACCCCTACCACAAACTTTCAGTGTTAGTAACACGAGCAGCAGCGATGAACTGGACGTAGGGACTTTCTATCTGAACCAGTATAAACCTCGTATTCTCTAAACATACCATCCGAGCCTGACGTGTAATACTAAATTTATTCATCGGTGGTAACTCGAAACACCGATACGTCCTACCCGCATCTTTGTGGGTACCCGACCCTCGTATACCCACGGATGAGTTTTTATGTCCATGCACACACCCATTGGATAAAAAACTTGCGCGTATGATTGCCATCCCAAGTGCCCACCAGAGCTTGTACATGGTCTGAATTAGTGCTGGACAAAAAAACTAGTTGAGCTAACTCTAGATGATCAACATCAACTAATAATTACAATATATAATGAGAGCTTGTACCAGTAGAAACTAAAAATACGCTTTTTATTTACCACCTTGTTCACCTCACTTAATGCAATTATGCAAGCACAAGGCCTGTTTAGAATGTAGGAATTTCACAGGAATTACGCAGGAATTTAACAGAAATTAGTTCATTTTCACAGAAAAAGTACAAAAACGGGAAAAAATCCCGCATTCCAAATCGGGCCTGTCTCGATTGGTAAGTAAGTCCAGAGTTTTGAATTGGGTAGTTGAACACGAGCCGAGTGTACAAAGAATAACCAGCCTCTCTCGATTCTCAGGCGCTCCAATCAACCTGACGCAGGCTACAGTGTACAGAGGCATCTTTTGCTCCTGTATATACCGAGCATGTTCGTTGATTTCTGGGCTCGTAATCTCGCCTGATGCTAGTCTATCGTGAGATAAAAACACTAAGGCCTCTTTGGCAGGGCTCTGGGGCTCCGGGCCCTGCTTGTAGTGGCACTGTAGCATGAGCTAAAGGAGCCCAAAAACGAGTTTCTCCGGCTCCCCTCTCCTCAGTTCATTTTCTGCCTTAATTTTTGAAACGGCTTCTGCTATAGTGTCGTTATAGTATCGCGAGCCGAAGAGCCGGAGCCCCCGGAGCTGCGCCAAAGAGGGCCTAACTGCCTGCCTCGTAAGCCCGGACTGAAATCATGAACTTGAACTACTGAAGCGCACCTTTGCGGCTACAGATGTACGAGTAGACGGCAGCGTTTTGTTTTGCTGCTTCGCCAAAGGAAATGAAAGGAAAGAAACAGGAGATCGATGAGCCACCAGCCTGACTGTGACGGTGTGTCCTCTATGGCCCTATTGCGTGACGTGCATACGGGCAGTAGCGGATCTGCCACCGGACTGTTGTGTTGCGCCTGGTGTCAGTGGCTGTTGCGATGAACCCGGTAGAGACATATATACAGTGATATCATACGCACTATAGGGATCTCATACGCACAGCACAGTGATATCCATCGCTCAGCAGGCTTGCCTGCCGCGCCATGGCACGGCATGTCGCATGCAATGCAAAGCAACGCCGGCGCCCGGCGCCCGGCGCCCGGCACCCACCCACCGGCACACAGCGGCCATCCCGTTGGGCGGCGCGCCGCGGGGGTGGCGCCCAGCCTTCTTCGACGAGTCAGTCATCAGGTAGCGGCAGAGGGAGAAGAAAAGCGATGAGCAGGTGCTCGGTAGCCGGGCGCATGGCATCGTTTTGTCCCTTTCACGCGCTAGCTTTGAGCTTTTCCTTCCGCTGCCCGATGAGTACGTCCGTCCAAGCCGTGTTTGGCCTCCTGTTCCTAAAGGCGCGAGCCGCCCCGACATACGGATGTTTGACCTTAATTGGGACTATTAAATATAAACTAATTATAAAACTAAATGTATAGATTATAACTCGGACTATTAAATATAAACTAATTATAAAACTAAATGTATAGATTATAACTAATTTGTGAGACGCTATTAAACCTAATTAGTCTATGATTTGGTAATATAGTGCTAAAGTAAACATGTGGTAATGACGGAATAATTAGACTAATAAATTTGTCTTGTGGATTACTGACGACTTCTGTAATTTATTTTATTATTACTATTCAACGCTCGATGTGATACCCTACGTGATATTTCTTAAACTTTAATCACTCAATCAAAACACCTCCAAAGGCTTTGGCGCGGTCTTGTTTTATCGGTGACAGTGGCACAATCTTTTGCTTGCTCCTGGCACTATTTGGCTACAAGCTCTGTCTCCATCAGGCGGGCCAAGCAGGTGCCTGGCTATGGCCTATGGGACGCCCCCTATAGGAGGGAGGGAGGGACGGATCCCATGCATCATGCATGCAGTCGCATTTGAGCGGCGAGGTAAAGGCAGTCTATACTCCTAGTACGTGTGTTACACCTTTAAACAAAATGGTCACCAGTAGTAGCACTGAGTCTGAGACTGGGCTTTTTGGAACCTTACGGCCGCGCTGCGACCGGCCTAAGGAATCCATGTGGGCCATGCACGCCGCTTTAGGCTTTACTTCTCCTTTTGCTCCCTCGCTTTCCAGAGGTCGTCGACGCCTCGACGGGGGGAGTCGAGGTCGAGGCACCGTCTCCTCCAACCTTGACGAGGACACCTTTTGTTCTCTGTGCGACGCTGCGCAGGCCGGCCGGGCGTGTCGAAAGGCAGGTGAGAAGAAGCCTCTGTGCGCGCTGCCGATCGATCCATCGGCCGGCGGCTCGGAGCGCCCGTCCGCCCGGGAATCGGCTCGGAGGACAGGAGGAACGTACCAAAATTGCTAGGGCTAACAATGGCGCATACGATCTGCCGATCTGGGATCATTGCACCGGCACAGGTGCATCATTTGGGCAGGGATATTTTGCCCAACGAGCAACGATGGTCACTGGCGAGAACTGATAGTCGATTGCAGCATCACAAACACAAGAAACAACCCTTCAAAAGAAGAAGAAGAAGAAGAAAAACTCATCAATCAACTGCTGCGACTGCGATCGGCGCCCGTGGACAGCAGTTGCCTGGAGTACTTGCCTGCAACCTGCATGCGTCTGGCAACCATTTGACCTCACGAGACGTAGTACGAGTACTAGCAGAGCACGAAACCACTGCACGCCCGAGACTACTCTCTGGCACGCGTGTTTACAAAGTCACGGCACGGCCTGTGCCAGTCTACTGGTAAGGAGCATTATAGAGCTAGTACTACCACTAGCCATAGCCATACAGTACTAAATCCGTTACAAATTACAGTTCGTTTAACTTTTTTACCCTAAATTTGATCATGGGTCTTATTTAAAAATTTTTGTTAAATATCATTTTTTTTGTGGTGGCTTCCTTTATTAACAAAAGTTATTTAAGAATAACTCAAATTTAATTATGTTTGTATAAATTTTTTAAATAAGACAAGCGGCTAAACTTGAAATAAAAAAGTCAAAGAATTATAATGTAAGAGAAATGCTATACAACACATATGTGTTTTAGCGAGAAAAAAAACACATGAATTTGTCTGTGTGCATGGACATGTGGAGGCCGTGTACTGGTGTTACTGTTACTGACGAAGGTGTGCATCAGGACCAGGACGAGCAGGCGCGGCCGGATTGATGAATCAGCAGGCCACCACCCAGCACCCAGCAGGAAGAGGAGGTGTCGTCGTCTGGCCAGCAGCGTACGATGCGTCGTCGTCGTTGCCCCAGGCCATGTCGCATGAACCAGTGGGGAGGCGCCACCTCACCCCGTGGGCCCCGCATGTCACTGATTCTGTGTTGTCCTTTCATAGAAAAAAATTATGATCTGTGATGCGTGATGATTTGTGATCTGTGATCTGTGGAGGATGGAGGTAGAAAAAGGGTGAAGGCTGTTGGATCTTAATCATATCGTGTAAAAAAAAATTATGTGTTGAAACTACGTAAAACACGTGATTGTGCAATAGACATACTCTAATTTAAAACGTCACGGTCACGCTCACGCCTGGTCCAAAAGAACTTCAAGTCAACATCTTTGCCCATGTTTAGTTTCAACCTAAAATCCTAAAAAGTGCTACAGTAGCCATCACATCGAATGTTTGTGGCCCGTGCATGGAGCATTAAATGTAGACGAAAAAAAACTAATTGCACAGTTTGATGGAAAATTGCGAGACGAACGTTTTAAGCCTAATTAGTCTATGTTTAAACATTAATTACTAAATAAAAACGAAAGTGCTACAGTAACCTAAAATTCTAACTTCCTAAAACTAAACACGGGCTTCAGGGATCCTGGACCGGATGACATTCCAGTAGATCATCTATGCGCATGTGCGTATACGACTAGCAGCAACCTGGTCATAATTATATACGAGTATCTCGTTTCCCGACCTTAGTTATTTCTAACAGCTGGATACTCTTTTCTTTGCAAGGAAAAAAGATGCAAGCAAACCCCTTCGTCATGGTTTCCTTCCGGACTGGACAGTGGAGAGTGGATGCTCTTTTCTTTGCAAGGAAAAAGGATACTAGTCCATAACATAGAGGGAAAAAAACATGGCACATCCCATTGTTACTATCCATTTCTTAGTTTTCAGGTGTATAGTTATGGGAGTAGCGCTAAAGAAACTACATTTTTATTTAAAGAACTAGAATAGGCTTACGCTGACTTCATGATTATATTAAACCAATGTGTTTTAGGCATACAAGATCTGTGAAAAGAGGGGGAGCTGAAGAAACACCGCCAAACTAGCTATCTACAGAAGCCGTTCTTATCACTCCAAGACCTTAGTAATTTCTTGTTTAATGGGTTGGAGGCCATGTGTAGTAGAGCAAATGGCTAGTTCAGGGTTAACTTGGCTTAAAACTTAGATCTGTCCAGGTGACGTTTAGTTGTTTTAGCCCCTTCTAACAACAGAATTTTATCTATGTATTTACGGTGTCTTTCGCTATATTTATACTGTCTTATTACTATATTTATAATAATTTCATCAGTGTGATGACAGATTGATGTAATTTGGAGACAACATAAACATATGCTATTTTTTTTCAAAAAAATATATAAATTATTTCTATAGATTTCATATATCAGAGAAATATATATCAAATTGTTCACAAATGCCATCAAATTGTTCACCAATTTTAGAAAAAAAGTTTACAAATTCGTCACAGATGGCCTTGGTGGTGGTGTCGGCGGTGGTGCCGGTGGAGGTGGACTAGGCGGTGGTGCCGGTGGTGGCCTTGGCGGGGGCGCAGGAAGAGGTACTGGTGGTGGCCTTGGGAGCAGTGCCGGTGGAGGTGGTGGACTTGGCGGTGGCCTCGGTGGCGGCGCAAGAGGTGGTGCCGGAGCTGGCGGCAGTTTCTGCGGCGCGGGAGGAGGTGCTGGCGGCGCGAGAGGAGACGAAGGCTTCAGTGGTGGGAAAAATCGGTTGCTGGGTTCGTGAGAAACAATCGACCGTGGGTTAGCAAATCTCTAAAACTTTGACACGTCGGCATGGTAGATTTTGGCACTCCGTGATTTCTAGATACTCCGTACGAGGCACGTAAGTACCGTCGTCTGATCTGTAACTTCTGTGACAAATTCATGCACTAAGGGCGTGATTGGTTGTTTCGGGGTAGGGTATCCGGGATGGAGGACTGGTCCTGGGTGGTGTGATGCAGGTTGAAACCATTCATCTAGGTGTGTTTGGTTGCAACTTTGGGATTGGTACTAGATGACAATCAGTTTGTTTGGTTGCCAGCTTACACCAATTTGAGGAATGAGCTGGTACTGCTAGTTGTGTTTGGTTTGGCGCATTGCACAAGGTGTGAGCACCCATGTATCCCTTTGGTGAGGTTAGCACCATTTTTATCAGAACAAGTATGTGAACACAAACATTGTCTCAGATCAATTTGTATCATCATCAAGTATGACCTTGGAGCATAAGAGATATTACAAAATAATACAACAACAATGGTAAGAGGCAGTTCTTCCCACGTTTAACAATTTAAAAGATGAGCCCAGATAACAGAGGGAAAGCCATCCATGTATGAACAGACAGTGGTTAACATATTGGCCTCAGATAACAGTTCTTCATCGGTTGACCTTGAGCTTCGAGCATAAGAAACACAGAAGGCAACACATAGCAATGGTAACAAACAAACATGAAAACCAAATAGAATAAGGCCAGAGTTCTAGTGCCTCACAAGCTCAAGGTCATTAGGTATTTGTAATCCAGTACACATGGCGATTTAATTATCATCATAGGCTTGACAAGAATATCAAAGCTACAATCACCTCATTCTGTCATGGAACTAGAGACAACATAGGGCTTGATTGGTTGCCCGAAGCACTACAAGGAGGCATTTTAGGGCATAGACCCTAGGCTCCTTTCCCCGATAGGCAACATACCAAGAAATGGCATTTTGAGCATCACAGGCAGTTGTAGCAACGAGCAAGAACGAACCACAGGAGCACTAGCAACAGAAAACACTGCCCCACAGCCACAACAAATAACACTAGCTTGTTCCTGAGCACCTTTGGTGGAGGATTGACAAAAACTTTATCATCTTCACAACCCATAAACTCTAAGTATGATGCTTCTGCCTCTTCTTTGTTAGGGAAGCTCGTGTAGCTGTTGTTTTTAAAACTAGTTACCTGGGCATTGCATCTAGCCCAGGTTGCATATACCCCAGGAACTCTTCCACGGTACACAACATACCAAGCCATTTGCCCCTTAAAAACACATAAAAGCAAGTATAAGATGTTGATAAGATGAGCGGTAGTTCAATCGATTTGCCTTAGATTTAATTGTCTTTTCATTTGACCTTGAACTTGGAGCTTAAGAAACATAGATAGCAGCAAACCTCAAACAGATAGTAGAAAACCAAGATCATGACAGTCATGAAACCATGTGAGGCATCCAGCCCAGCCATCAAATCATTAGAATTGTCCAGCTGTTACTTGGGCATGGATGTCTCACATGGTTTGATTACAGCCATGAGAAGCAGAAGCAGAAGATAGAAGAAACAATGCTCTAGTACCTCACAAGTTCAAGGTCAACAATGTGCTTAATCCATTACTCAAACTGGCACTATTATCTTCATAGGCATGAAAAGGATCTCACAATTGTATTAGCCTCAGTCAAAAAATGGTTGACATTAGAAGCACAAAAAAATGTAGGCCTCAGCTAATGTAAACTGCAATCATCCCAGGTGGCAAATAAGAACACAAATTGCTAAGGCAAGTTCATGACTCCCATGGAAGCATGGGACACGTCCATCCCAGCCATCCAGTAGGCATGCCTACAATAATTGCTTGGGAATGGACGTATCCCACGCTGGTTACCACCATCTGGTAGGCTTCCGAAGGAGAGGACTGGGCCTGTTGCCTGGTTACCACCAAAGATGGCCTTCATTTGAACATAGTTCTCTATTGGTGTGTTCAAGAACTTAGTATCAGCAAGATGGTCCTAGTTAGTGAAACAGATGTAACTATTAGACATAGGGGAGCAAAAGAAAAGAAAAGGGATAGCTGAGGTGTTATCCAAACAGTTTCTAACCTTGGTGTAGCCAAGCAGGTGTTCATCATCAAGTACTATCATGTGGTGGTCCTCATCCCACAGAGCACCACTCAAATCCTTGAGCCTAACAACCTTAACCCACCTTTGCCTCCACTTTCTTAGGTGATTGTAAATCTGCTGGGTGGTCACATTGACCCCAACAAACTCAGAGACCATGAGTGTAACCTACCTAACATGTACCTCCTTGAACCCTTTCTCAGTTTTGACCCCCTGCCCAACCAAATCATGGAACCTCCTAAGCATGAACCTAGACTAGTCAGGACTCTAGTGCATAGGGCCATTGGGCTGAGGGGCTGCTTGGTTGCCATCATCAGCAGCAACTACCCCACCCTATTCCACCATATTGTCCTCATCACCAATGTTAACAACCTGGTCAGGCATATTGTCCATTTCATATCCACAACCACCATAACATTGAACAACCAGTATGTAAGAAAAACAAATTACATGGTATGAAATACAAGTTCAACAGATCAAATAGGCAGAAAAGGAATAGGTACTACATCATTGCAAAGTGCCATAGGTTTTAGTTAAAATATAAGTTTCTCCAATGTTACTAAATAGTACACACACCATGCCACTACACCCTAGAATTCCCCCTATTTAGCCATATCTGTGCAGCCCATGCCTCCCTCTGTTGTGCCCAGGTACCATTATCAGGGACATGATCTGGTTGTGAGGTATTTTCATTGATGTTAGGTGTCCATGTGGATTCCACAGGCACATGTTCGGCCTGCCCATGCCTGAGGATCCAATTGTGAAGAATACAATAGGCAAGAACAAACTTAACTTGGGTCTTGCATGGGTAGAAAGGTTTATTGTCCAATATCCTGAATCTATTCTTTAGAGCCCCAAAAGCCCTCTCAACTGTTACTCTAACTAATACATGAGTACCATCAATTGCTTCTATGCAGTCCTAATTAAAAAAACATAAGTGCAAGTGAACATTGACACCAAACTGATATGTATGAGACCTATGTATGACAAGTTATGGATACCAACCTTGAAATAGGGGTACCACCTTCTGCTCCCAAGGATCCTAGGATGGACATTGGTAGCAGGAGGGACAATCAATTCATTCCTCAGCTCTCCTACCGCATATAACACTTTTTGGAAGAACCTACTAATTGTCTCTGCGGACCTCCTGAAAGTAAGGTCAACCACCCTAAACCTCTCATTGTGACCAACAACATGCAAGAACATGGCTATTTGTTCTTCAACAGATGCATGTATGCTGTCAGTGACAACCTCTCTACTATGAAAAAGGTCACAAAGTTAGAAAAAAGGGGCCCTCCTCATTCTAAGAAGGTTGACACAGTGCACATCATCAGATTCATAGATGTATCTAAGGTTGTTCATCCTCTGTTTGCCCCTCTCAGCCAAGGGACCATAGGTGATTGAGCGTGAATCTTCAACTCTCCTCCTAAACCACATGAAAAACCAAGCAGCCACTACAACAACCACAGCAGCGGTAGCCCTTTGCCTAGCTTCAAATGCCATGTCTACCAACAGGATGGAGGGCAATATTAGAAAGGGAGCATGCAACATGGGTGTGTACTGCTTACCAAGCAAAAAATCAGACAAAATGAACTATGCAAGACGTGGCTGCCACCCCAAAGGGTGCTCCTCCAGTGTATACTGTTACACAATCCACATCATTGACCTCTAGGCACTTTGCTCAGTTTGTACAATAAAATAGGCATCAGCATGTACAAGATCTACACAAAACATGAGGTATAAACCAAATACAAAGCATCATGTATAGATCTGAGCTAGGAACAGGTAAATCAGGTATAGCGTCATCCAAATCTGAGGATGTCAAACCAAGAACCCTGATTTCTTGGCATTTCAAACAAAAACCACCAACAAATCAATAAAATTGACACTAAAGAAAGAGGAGAGGAAGAGCGCAGGTGGCATATATACCGTCCAAGCACCGGAGGACCGAGAGAAATCCACCGGTGAGGGTCACCTCAGTAGGGCTATCGAGGTCGAGGGGGAGCAAGACGGGAGTTCGCACCGGAGCTATGGCAGAAGGAGAGGCGAAGAGTGAGGGCGGTAACCCTAGCTGAGACCCCCGCGTGCGCTTTAGGCTCGGACGGCCTCATCTCCCGTGCTCGGCACGAAGGTTCCCACCAAGCACCGAGCAAGTCTGCACCGAGAGGGAAGTGGGGATTGAGAAGACGGCGCCGTCCGGGATGGACAAGTGAATCTGCATGGGAGGAAGCAAGAGAAAGATGCGAGTAGGGCAACCAAACACAGGCGAATGCACGAAAGGATGCGGGATGGGCCAAATGACGGTCCAGTTCGGGCAACCAGTCACGCCCTAAAACTCTAAACTACTCTAGTTACTTGTTTCTCTTACTCAACCCAATATTGTAGTGTTTTGCCTAGGTCTAGACCGTAGAGGTGCAGGTTGGATGTGTATGCTTTGTATGTGCATACATACAACAAATAAAGCTCTGATATATAGAATACTCATTCCGTTCCAAATTATAAGTTGTTTTGACTTTTTTTGATACATTCATTTTAATATACATTTAGATATAATAATATATTTATACATAGTAAAATGGATGAAAAAAATCAAAGCGACTTATAATTTGGAATAGAGAGAATGTTTGCATGCAACACGTGCATACAAAAACACAATAGTTGAAAAAGAAGTGTATGGAAGCACCAATGCCTTGTGAACCCAAGTCTTTGTGCGAAAGGAATACTACAAAAAAATTGACTAGAGGTATATATACTTGTGAGGTTAATGGAAACTAAACGTAATTTATGTAGCTGTTTTTTTGGTAAAGTAGATGATGTCACTAGTAGAGAAATGACTTTTGATCCACTTCAAAATTTGGCTTTAGTCCAGGTATTTTTCACGCCCGAGACTAGAGAAACCTTTAGTCCCGGTTGGTAGCTCCAACCGGGACTAAAGGTCCCTGCCCAACGGCTACTGCGGTAGGCTTTTGCTGTAGGGGACCTTTAGTCCTGGTTGGAGCTACCAACCGGGACTAAAGGTTAACTTTTACTCCCGGTTGGTCCCTCCAACCGGGAATAAAAGTCTATTCCCGGTTGGAGGCTCCGTCCGGGACTAGAAAGGGACCTTTAGTCCCGGTTGCTGTCTCCAACCGGGATTAAAGATCCCCTCCTATATACCTCTTCTTCCTCCCCGAGCCCGAGCCACTTCGAGTTCAGTGTTCTTGCTTCATCGCCGGCCTCTCTTCTTCCTCATCGCCGGTAATCACAAGATTTCTTTGATTCCTCCATCGATTCTTTGGTTCTAAAGGTTACCAACTTTATACTATCATGTTTCATTAGTAGCATATCTCATTTTGTGGACTAGATATATGTGGTTTTTTATGGTGGATTTTTTTATTTGTAAGCCATTTAAGCTCAAAATCACTTTAAAGTTTGCATATTTGGATGAAGGAAGGTTAAAGTAGTTATTCAAAACTAGTATTCAGCTTTCATTTCTAGCATGCATAGCACACTTCATGATTTAGAGATATAGAGAATTTTAGAGTTTTTTTAATTTTATTTGTTTATAAAATGAGAAATTTATATTATATTAAAAATGAGTATAGAGAGTAGATGGCAACTGCTTTCGGGTCCTCAGCCTCTCATCGGGTTCCAAAGCGACTAAGGCTGGACCTCTCTCTCATTGCATGCGGCAAGTGTGAGGAGAAGATTATGATGGAGTACCGGGTGAGGAAGGAGTGTTCCAACAAGGGCCGTATCTTCTACAAGTGTCTGGATCACAATGTGAGTTATTTTGTCGCATTTGATGATTATAGTTAATTTATACTTATTTTCATGATGATTGTGATTAAAGTTCTAATTTTTTTTGTTTTAATTTCAGTGGGATGGCACTGGATGTTCAGGCTAGTACTAGGAGGAAGAGTATGTTGAACACGTGCAAAACTCTCTTGCACAGGCGGCTACGGCGGCTGATGAGGCAGTGATCCTGCGGAAGAAGCCCATAGATGTTGAACAAATGCGTGATCTGTCTGTTTTAGTTGGGATTAGTCGTGAAATCCTTATGCTGCTGGAGTGCATTTTAGCTTTAGTTTTTTAGTGGTAGTTAGGATTGTCTACATTGTAGCGAGACTTTCATAAATTAATACCTTGTGTGGTGGCATGCATGTCGTATAATTAACTAATTATGTTCTAGGTTTTAATATGGTATGTATGTCATGTAATGCAGATGAGCCAACATTGGATGTACAATGCTGATTGTCGCTCCCAAGAGTTTATTGAGGGCGTGTATTCTTTCTTACGAGTGGTCGAGGCAGACAAATACGATGGTTTCATGTGCTGCCCATGTGACATATGTATGAATTTGAAGGAATATGCTAGCTCAAGGAGTCTTCATTCACACTTATTGAAGTTGGGTTTCATGCCAAACTATATTTGTTGGACGAAGCACGGAGAAACTGGGGTTGTAATGGAAGAAGGTGAAGAAGAACAATGGGACGATGATGATATTATTGCTGAATATGGGGCCTTCAATGATACTGCAATGGGGGAAGCTGAAGAAGAGGTAGGGGCAGAAGATGAGCCTGCTGATGATCTTGGTCAGGCCATTCATGACTGAAAGCTCTAGTTTGGTTTTGGTGAATTGATGAAACCCTAAGTGCTAACCTAGTTTATCAAGTGATCATAATATAGGTAGCACACTCCAAGTTGCAAAGCAAACAAAGACCATAGCATGATGAAGATGATGCCATGGTGATGATCAAGTGCTTGGACTTGGAAAGAAGAAAGAGAAAAACAAAAAGCTCAAGGCAAAGGTATAAACCATAGGAGCTATTTTTGTTTTGGTGATCAAGACACTTAGAGAGTGTGATCACATTTAGAATTGATAGCCGTACTATTAAGAGGGGTGAAACTCGTATTGGAATGCGGTTATAAAAGTGCCACTAGATGCTCTAACTCATTGCATATGCATTTAAGATCTAGTGGAGAACTAACACCCTTGAAAATGTTTGTGAAAATATGCTAACATATGTGCACAAGGTGATACACTTGGTGGTTGGCACATTTAAGCAAGGGTGAAGAAGTTAGAAGTGAAATGGAGTTGGTCGCGATGATGCTGGCGTCGGTCAACTGACCAGATGCTGGGTCGTTCAGCGACCGGACCCTAAAGGGCTGTGTCCGATCATATTGTCGGTCAGCATAGTAAGAAGTCACAGTGTGACCGGACGCTAGCAGGGTCCGGTCAAGCATGACCGGACGTGTCCGGTTAGCAAAAACACGTTTTTGACCCTTACTATAAACGACCGGACGCTGAGGGTCCAGCGTCCGGTCAACATTTTGACCGTTGAGATCAAACGATCACCGTTGAACGCAGGAGACATGTGGCCGCCATCGGGCGACCGGACGCTGAGGAGCAGCGTCCGATCAGTAGGACCGGAGCGTCTGGTCACCCCAATCAGTACCTAGCGAAGGGGTACAACGGCTCTATTTCATGGAGGTTTCTATTTAAGCCCCATGGCCGGTTGAAGCTCATACCTTTGGCCATTTTCATTGACATAGCAACCTTGTGAGCTTAGCCAAAGCCCTCCCACTCATCTCCATCATTGATTCATCATCTTTGTGAGATTAGGAGTGAATCCAAGTGCATTGCTTGAGTGATTGCATCTAGAGGCACTTGGTGTTCGTGTTTCACTGTGGGTTTCGCTTGTTACTCTTGATGGTTGCCGCCACCTAGATGGCTTGGAGCAGTGAAGATCATTGAGCGAAGGGTGGTGATTGTCTTCGGCTCTGATCGTGGTGATTGTGAGGGGTTCTTGACCTTTCCCCGGTGGAGCACCAAAAGGTACTCTAGTGGATTGATCATGGCTTGTGTGATCCTCATCTTGTGTTGGTTGTGTGGCACCCTATTGAGGGTTTGGCATGTGAAGCCAATTAGCGCGTGAACCTCTAAGTGAGTGAATCACCACAACGAGGACTAGCTTGCCGACAAGCAAGTGAACCTCGGTAAAAAATTATTGTGTTCATCATTGATTCCGAAGTGATTGGTCTTCATTGTTATTTATCCTTGTGATTGATTGGTTCCTTCATCTACACAACGGTATAACCTTCTTGATCACTCTCTTTACATTACCGCAAACTAGTTGTCAAGCTCTTTAGTGTAGCTAGTTGTGAGAGCTTGCTTGCGTGGTTAGTATGGCTCTTTAGTTAGCCTTTGAGAGCACACTAACATAGGGTAGTGTCATAGCTATTATATGAATAGATACTATCTAAACTAGAATTGTGGTAGGTGGCTTGCATTTTGAGTAGGCTAGCGCAATACTTGCTTCGCCTCATAATTGTCTAACCTTTTTGTTAAAGTGTTGTTGTAGAAATTTTTATTAGACTATTCACCCCCCCTTCTAGCCATTAGGACCTTTCAAGTGGTATCAGCGCCGAGGTCACCGTTATTTGAGGCTTAACAACCTTCTGTGTTAAAATGGCTCAAATCAACAACACCAAAAAGCCACCCTAATTTGATGACACAAATTATCCTTATTGGAAGTCAAAGATGACCACACACATCAAGTCAATCAATAGAAAGGTGTGGAAGGTGGTAGAAACCAAAGTTGAGATTGGTGATCCGGAGAATCCCACCGTGGCTGAAGAAGTGCTTCTCCAAAACAATGACATTGCTCTAAGTGCTATTCATGATGCAATTGATGAGAGAACATTTGAGCAAATCAAGAATATTGAGATGGCTCATGAGGCTTAGAAGAAGTTGGAAGAATCATTTGAGGGCACTCAAGTCGTGAACGGTGCAAAGGCTTACATTCTCAAGAAAAAGTTTGCAAGCTTCAAGATGAAGGAGGATGAGAGTGTGCTGGAGATGTTTCATAGGCTTCAAGTGTTTGTCAATGATCTCAAAGCACTTGGAGAAGAGGTGAAGTACAAGGACTTCTCCCATAAGTTCTTGAGATGCTTGCCCTCAAGATTTGGTACATTGGTCACCAGTCTAGTGAGAAGTGATTTGGACACCATTACACCAAACCAAGTGTTGGGAGATATAATGACCGATAATACATATAGAGATGATGATGAGAAGGAAGAAAAGAAGGAGAAGAAAGATGAGAAGAAGGATGAGAAGAAGAAGAGTGTGGCATTCAAAGCCACATCATCCAAGGGCAAAGCTAAGTAAGAAACATCAAGTGAAGAAGATGAATCTTGGGATGATGATGATGATGAGAAGATGGCTCTCTTTGTTAAGAGATTTGGCAAGTTTATGGTGAAGAAGAGCTACCGTGCTAGAAGAAAGCAATCTTCATCCAAGAACAAAGAAGAGTCAAGAAGGTGCTTCAAGTGTAGAAGCAAAGATTATCTTGTTGCTTAATGCCTATACAATAGTGATAATGATGATGATAACAAGAAGAACAAGAAGAAGGACAAGAAAGAAAAGAAAGAGAAGAAGGACAAGATGGCATTCAAGAAGAAGAAGGGTAGTTCATATGTAGTCACTTGGGATAGTGATGCCTCCTCAAGTGATGATGATGATAATAGTGATGATAACAAGACCACCAAGAAGAAAGTTCTTGCAAGCATTGCCATCAATGAGAAGCCTTCTCTCTTCAAATCTTCATCATGCTTCATGGCTAACGCCACTAAGGTACAATCTTATGATGATGAAAGTGATAAAGAACATGATGATGAAAATGAACATGAAAATGAAAATGATAGTGATAGTGATAATGATGAACCCACTAAAGATGAACTATTTGACATGCTAGAAGATGCTAGAGAACACTTTGACATCAAGAGAAGGGAATGCAAAAGCTTGCGTAAGGAACTAAAAGACCTTAAGCAAGCCTTTGATGAGCTCAATGCATCTCATGAGAGGCTAGAGGAAGCCCATGAGAAGCTTGGCAAAGCTCACAAAAAGCTTGAAAAGGCTCATTCCTCTTTTGCTTGATGAGCAAAATAAAAGGAAGCATATTGAAACTTGTAATGTAGGTTTAACTTGTGACATAATTAATGAATCACTATCTATGCCTATCATTGTTGCTCCTACTAACCCTTCTTGTAGCACTTCCACTTCTACCTCATCTAGTAGTGGTGGTCTCACTTGTGATGCCTCACTAGTGGTTGAGAATGAGAACCTCAAGAAGGAGGTCACTAAGCTCACTCATACCTTAGCTAAGGCTTATGGTGGTGAGGACCACTTGCTTATGTGCTTGGGTAGCCAAAGAGCTTCTCTCTACAAAGAGGGATTAGGCTATACCCCCAAGAAAGGCAAGGCGGCCTTTGAGCCTCACAAGACTAGTTTTGTGAAGAACAATAGTCGGTTTTGCACTAGTTGCAAGCAAGTTGGTCATAAAGAGCATGAATGCACCAACAAGAGCAAAAATGCTAATGTATCCTCAATTAAGATTAATTCTTTCTATGTGCTTATTAAGGGTACAAATGGTGTAAAGGCTAAGTTCATTGGTAAACCATGGATGGGCTCAAAGAAGAAAGCCATTTGGGTACCAAAGAGCTTAGTGACTAACCTTCAAGGACCCAAGCAAGTTTGGGTACCTAAAAAGAATTGATCTTCTGTTGTAGGTCAATTTCAAAGCCGAAGGAAGGCATTGGGTTCTTGATAGCGGGTGCACTCAACACATGACCGGTGATGCAAGAATGTTCAACTCAATCAACACCAATGGCAATGATGGTTATGATAGTATCACATTTGGTGACAATGGCAAAGGTGAGGTCAAAGGGCTTAGTAAGATTGCAATATCCAATGACATGAGCATATCCAATGTGTTGCTAGTAGAGAGCTTGAACTTCAATTTGCTATCCGTGGCTCAATTATGTGATCTTGGATTCAAATGCATATTTGGGGTAGATGATGTAGATATCATAAGTGTAGATGGCTCTAACTTGATCTTCAAAGGCTTTAGATATGAGAATCTATATTTGGTTGATTTTAATGCTAGTGAAGCTAAATTATCTACATGCTTGTTCACTAAGTCTAGCATGGGTTGGTTATGGCATAGAAGGCTTGGTCATGTTGGAATGAAACAATTGAATAGATTGGTTAAGCATGACTTAGTTAAAGGCTTGAAAGATGTTGTGTTTGAAAAAGATAAGCTTTGTAGCTCTTGTCAAGCCAGCAAACAAGTTGGAAACACTCATCCTAAGAAAAGCATGATGAGCACTAGTAAAGCATTTGAGTTATTGCACATGGATTTATTTGGGCCAACACAATACACTAGTATCAGTGGAAACAAATATGGCTTTGTGATAGTGGATGACTACACTAGATACACTTGGGTATTCTTTCTAGTGGACAAAAGTGATGTGTTTGCAATATTCAAATCATTTGTCAAGGGCATTCACAATGAGTTTGAAACAACCATCAAAAGAGTTAGAAGTAATAATGGTAGTGAGTTCAAGAACACAAGAATTGATGAGTTGTGTGATGAATTTGGAATTAGACATCAATTCTCGGCCAAGTACACACCCCAATCAAATGGCCTTGTTGAGAGAAAAAATAGAACACTCATTGATATGGCAAGGTCTATGCTTAGTGAGTATAATGTGAGTCAATCTTTTTGGGCCGAAGCTATCAACACGACTTGCTATTGTAGCAATTGCCTTTATTGTCACCCATTGAAAGAGAAGACACCATATGAGCTCTTGAATGGTACAAAGCCCAATATTGCATATTTTTGGGTCTTTGGTTGCAAATGCTATATCTTTAAGAAAAGGCACAAGATTGGGCAAGTTTGATAAGAAATGTGATGAAGGATTTCTACTTGGTTATTCCACTATAAGCAAATCATATAGAGTTTGGAATTTGGATAGTGGTACTCTTGAGGAAGTTCATGATGTTGAATTTGATGAAACCAAGGGTTCACAAGTAGAGAATGAGAACTTAGAAGATGTTAGAGGCATTCAACTTTCAAATGCCATGAAGAACATGGATATTGGTGAATTGAGGCCTAGGCAAGTGAATAATGATGAAGATGATCAAGTGCAAGTGATCTCTAACTCAAATGTGTAAGATGATACAAATCAAGTTAGTGCAAGTGGCTCTCATGACAATGAACAAGATCAAGTGGCTAGTACATCATCTCAACCCAATGATCAAGCAAGTGTAAGCAATCAAGTTCCAATCCTCCAACCAACCAATGTTGTAAGGGATCATCCTTTGGACACTATCATTGGTGATATTTCAAGAGGTGTACAAACAAGATCAAGATTGGCATCATTTTGTGAACATTTCTCATTTGTGTCATCCATTGAACCAAAGAAGATAGATGAAGCATTGAAGGATGTTGATTGGGTGAATGCTATGCATAAAGAATTAAATAACTTCACAAGAAATCAAGTATGAGAATTGGTAGAAAGACCAAAGGGACACAATGTGATTGGAACCAAATGGGTCTTTAGAAACAAGCAAGATCAAGATGGGATGGTAGTAAGGAACAAAGCAAGATTAGTAGCACAAGGCTATACACAAGTAGAAGGTCTTGACTTTGGAGAAACATATGCCCTGGTTGCTAGATTGTAAGCAATTAGAATCTTGCTAGCTTATGCTTGTGCCCACAACATCAAGTTCTATTAAATGGATGTTAAGAGTGCATTTCTCAATGGCTATATCAATGAAGAAGTATATGTTGAGCAACCTCCTAGTTTTGAAGATGACAAGAAGCCCAACCATGTGTACAAGTTGAAGAAGGCATTATATGGCTTAAAGCAAGCACCTAGAGCATAGTATGAGAGATTGAGAGATTTCCTACTCTCTAAAGGGTTCACAATGGGCAAGGTTGACACCACTCTTTTCATCAAGAAGATTGGAAAAGATCTATTTGTATTGCAAATATATGTAGATGACATCATATTTGGATCAACCAATCAAGACTTTTGTGATGAGTTTGGAAAGATGATGGCTAATGAGTTTGAGATGTCCATGATTGGAGAGTTAAGTTACTTCATTGGTCTTCAAATCAAGCAATTGAAGAATGGTACATTTGTAAGTCAAGCCAAGTATATCAAGGACATGATCAAGAAGTTTGGCATGTGTGATAGCAAAGTCATTAGCACACCAATGGGAACCAATGGCAACTTGGATAGTGATGCAAGTGTAAATATGGTGGATCAAAAGTTGTATCGATCCATGATTGGAAGCCTACTCTATATGACCGCATCAAGGCCGGATGTCATGTTTAGTGTATGCATGTGTGCAAGATTTCAAGCCTCACCAAGAGAAAGTTATTTGAAGGCTACAAAGAGAATTTTGAGGTACTTGAAGCATACACCAAATGTTGGTTTATGGCATTCCAAAGGAGCAAAGTTTGAGCTAGTTGGTTACTCCAACTCAGATTATGCAGGATGCAAGGTTGAAAGGAAGAGCACCTCGGGCACATATCAATTGTTGGGAAGATCACTTGTTTTATGGTCATCAAAGAAGCAAAATAGTGTTGCATTATCAACCACCGAAGCCGAATACATATCCGCCGGTAGTTGTTGTGCACAAGTACTTTGGATGAAGGCCACTTTGAGTGATTTTGGAATCAAGTTCAAGAAAGTGCCATTGCTATGTGATAATGAGAGTGCAATAAAGTTGACCAACAATCCGGTTCAACATGCAAGAACAAAGCACATTGATGTCCGCCACCATTTCATAAGAGATCACCAACAAAAAGGGGACATTTGCATTGAGAATGTAGACACCGAAGATCAACTTGCCGACATATTCACCAAGCCATTGGATGAGAAAAGGTTTTGCAAGCTAAGGAATGAGTTGAACATATTGGATTTCTCAAATAAGTGTTGATGCACCCCCATTTACATGACATGCCTTTTCTTTGAGCAATCCAAGGTAAAAGTTGATTGGCATGACATACATCTTTGCTAAGGACATGATTAGTGCATCTAGTCATATTTTTAATTTTATTAGGACCTTTCTAGTGGTTTTATTAGGCTCATTCATGAAAATCAAATGATTTTGATGTCTATATGGTATCACTATTGCTTCTATGCTTGACTTGATCTAGTGGTAGCATATGACATGTTTATGGGCTTATAAACCTAGTGTTTAATCTAGAAAATGAGCTATAAGTGTTTAACTCAACATGGTAAAGATAACCCTTATTTGGAGGTGTGAAGAAGCTTGTCCTTGAATCAAACCGAGTTAAATATCTTTGGCATATATTTTCTAGTTTGAACAAAATTTGGAACTTTGATCCCCATCCCATTGATTGACATTGATAATCTTGACCCTACAAGTAATACTATCTATATTTAGAACCTTTGTGGTCATTGATGACAAAGGGGGAGAGAAACAAAGATAGTAGCAAAGATAGTGAAAAAGGGGAAGAAATATCATAAAGGGAGAGAAACATAAAGATATCTTGATATATGACATAGGGGGAGAGATATGACAAAGGAAAGGGATCAACTAAAATACTAAAATTTTGAGCACACAAGTAGGGGGAGCAAGCTCATGAACTTGTATGGTGCATTTGAATATGCATTTTATATGTTTGCTTGCATGGCATAAGTTCTAAATTTAAAATATCCATGCTTGTGTGATGTATGCTAGTTGTTAGATTGAATGATGAAATGAAATCACTAGATAACTTTCATTTCCAAATAATTCCATATGGTATTGAGCTAACCATGGTGCTAAGGATGGTATATTGGTGCACTCCGATTGGTGTCACGCTTCAAAGGTCCATCTTTTATACCTTAGCATCATTTGGTAGACATTGTCTCCTATATTTCCTATCTAAGCATATGTGCAAGCTATAATCCAAACTCTTAGCACATATGTAGGGGGAGCAATTGCTACCATTTGGAGTTCATTAAACTTATCCATATCCTTTTACACATGGTAAATATGCTTGGGCAAGCAATATGGATTCAATTGAATTTTAATTCATATCTTTGTATGAGTGTTGTCATCAATTACCAAAAAGGGGGAGATTGAAAGCTCTAGTTTGGTTTTGGTGAATTGATGAAACCCTAAGTGCTAACCTAATTTATCAACTGATCATGATATAGGTAGCACACTCCAAGTTGCGAAGCAAACAAAGATCATAGCATGATGAAGATGATGCCATGGTGATAATCAAGTGCTTGGACTTGGAAAGAAGAAAGAGAAAAACAAAAAGCTCAAGGCAAAGGTATAAACCATAGGAGCTATTTTGTTTTGGTGATCAAGACACTTAGAGAGTGTGATCACATTTAGGATTGATAGCCGTACTATTAAGAGGGGTGAAACTCGTATCGGAATGCGGTTATCAAAGTGCCACTAGATGCTCTAACTCATTGCATATGCATTTAAGATCTAGTGGAGAACTAACACCCTTGAAAATGTTTGTGAAAATATGCTAACACATGTGCACAAGGTGATACACTTGGTGGTTGGCACATTTAAGTAAGGGTGAAGAAGTTAGAAGTGAA
Organism: Miscanthus floridulus; assembly: GCF_019320115.1. Taxonomy (NCBI): domain Eukaryota; kingdom Viridiplantae; phylum Streptophyta; class Magnoliopsida; order Poales; family Poaceae; genus Miscanthus; species Miscanthus floridulus. Next base: position 71,004,493 of record NC_089592.1, read on the forward strand.
ATGGAGTTGGTCGCGATGATGCTGGCGTCGGTCAACTGACCGGACGCTGGGTCGTTCAGCGACCGAACGCTGAAGGGCTCCGTCTGGTCGTATTGTTGGTTAGCACAGTAAGAAGTCACAGTGTGACCGGATGCTGGCAGGGTCTGGTCAAGCATGATCGGACGTGTCCGGTCAGCAAAAACACATTTTTGACCCTTACTGTAAATAACCGGACGCTGATGGTCCAGCGTCCGGTCAGCTCTATCAGAGCGTCCGGTCAATATTTCGACCGTTGAGATCAAACGATCATCGTTGAACGCAGGAGACACATGGCCGCCATCGGGCGACTGGACGCTGAGGAGCAGCGTCCGATCAGTAGGACCGGAGCGTCCGGTCACTCCGATCAGTACCCAGTGAAGGGGTACAACGACTCTATTTCGTGGGGGCTTCTATTTAAGCCCCATGGCTGGTTGAAGCTCATACCTTTGGCCATTTTCATTGACATAGCAACCTTATGAGCTTAGCCAAAGCCCTCCCACTCATCTCCATCATTGATTCATCATCTTTGTGAGATTGGGAGTGAATCAAAGTGCATTGCTTGAGTGATTGCATCTAGAGGCACTTGGTGTTTGTGTTTCGCTGCAGGTTTCGTTTGTTACTCTTGGTGGTTGCCGCCACCTAGATGGCTTGGAGCAGCGAAGATCGTTGAGCGGAGAGTGGTGTTTGTCTCCGGCTCCAATCATGGTGATTGTGAGGGGTTCTTGACCTTTCCTCGATGGAGCGCCAAAAGGTACTCTAGTGGATTGCTCATGGTTTGTATGATCCTCATCTTATGTTGGTTGTGCGGCACCCTATTGAGGGTTTGGCTTGTGAAGCCAATTAGCTCGTGAACCTCCAAGTGAGTGAATCGCCACAACGAGGACTAGCTTGCCGGCAAGCAAGTGAACCTCGGTAAAAAATCATTATGTTCATCATTGATTCTGAGGTGATTGGTCTTCATTATTATTCATCCTTGTGATTGATTAGTTCCTTCATCTACACGGCGGTATAACCTTCTTGATCACTCTCTTTACATTACCGCAAATTAGCTGTCAAGCTCTTTAGTGTAGCTAGTTGTGAGAGCTTGCTTGCGTGGTTAGTGTGGCTCTTTAGTTAGCCTTTGAGAGCACACTAACATAGAGAGTGTCATAGCTATTGTGTGAATAGATACTATCTAAACTAGAATTATGGTAGGTGGCTTGCATTTTGAGTAGGCTAGCGCAACACTTGCTTCGCCTCATAATTGTCTAACCTTTTTGTTAAAGTGTTGTTATAGAAATTTTTATTAGGCTATTCACCCCCCTCTAGCCATTAGGACCTTTCAGTGACGCACAAAGAGAATGCGAAAGTGAAAAGGAGAAGATCAAGTTCGAGCGCATGCTAGAGGATCACAAGAAATTGCTATACCCAACTTGTGATGCGGGGTAGAAAAAGTTGGGTAAAACAAAAGTTTTAATGATTTAAATTAAACACTACATTTTTCATTAATGAAATAGTAATTATTAATGACATTATGTTTCAATTTTTATAAGAAAAAACAAAAAACTTTAGGTCACACAATTTTCCTATGTGCAATAAAGCAAAAGTAAATCCATATTCTTTTAAAACAATTTTATGCCTTGTATTTAATTTACTGTGCAATTAACAAGACTTTAACATTTTATAGAAAGAAATATATAAAAAATAAATGGAGCTTGAAACAGGCGGGAAGTGAAACTGCAGCCCAACTTTAGTCCTGGGTAGATCTACCACCCGGGATTAAAGGTGGACTGCATTTTTTGCGGCCCGCCAAAATACGTCTTTAGTCCCGGCTCGTAATACCAGTCGGGACTAAATGTCTTTTCATCCTGGGCGTTTACAGGAGCCGGGACTAAAGGTCCCTCCCCTATATAAGGTGGCCATTTCTTCTTCCTCCTCACTCTTTGTCTTCGCCGCCCATCGCCACTGCCGCCGCCGCCGCCACCCTCGTCACCGTCGCCCGTGGCCACCTCATCATCCTTGACCTCGCCGCCGCCGAACCTAGCGCTGATCTTCTCCTTCCGGGGACTGCTCCCTCTGCGCCACCGCCTCCGGGGATGGCTCCATGTGCCTCTTCGACGCCGCGCGGCTCCCGCCGCCGCAAAACCCCATGCGCCTCCTCCGCGAGCACGCGCAGGAGGTGCACAACCTCGACTGGAACCCCAACGCCGGCCACCCCGTGCGCCACCAACGCCGCCGGCCCCAACGTACTGTTTATTGATATATATAAATTTGTTATATATATAAATTTATTATATATATATATATATTAGAGAGTTTTAAATTTGTATTGTTATATATATAAATTTGTTATATATATATTAGAGAGTTATACATTTGTATTTTTATATATATAAATTTGTTATACATCTATATTAGAGAGTTATAAATTTATATTGTTATATAGCTAAATTTGTTATACATATATATTAGAGTTATAAATTTATATTGTTATATATATAAATTTGTTATATATACATATTAGAGAGTTATAAATTTATATTGTTATATATATATTTGTTATGCATATTAGAGAGTTTTAAATTTATATTGTTATATATATATATATTTGTTATATATATCACTTGCCAATAAATATTTCTAGAAAATAAGAAATCAAAGTTATGCTTTGGAGAATTGAATTTTGAGTGTAGTTATTTAATTAATTTTAAGCACATGACTCGATCTATTTTATAGATATATGGTTTTTATTTTTTATAGATATATCTAGTGATGTAAAAGCTTGATGGCTGCCCCGAGAGACGACATGGATGAAGAAATGATGGATATTATCAACACCGACACTCAATTTGCCGATGGTGATCGGCAGGATATAGATGATGGGAGTCAATACCTGGCTCTTGAAAATAAGCAAGAAAATACTGGCGAGGTATATATATTTGAATATCTATCATCTATTATGTGTACACATGATATTTATTTATTCTTTTTTTATACGTAGCCCTTTGGATCGACGACCACAACGGCGAAAAGCAAAAATATTCAAGGTTCGAAAAAGCCATTGGAGGGGCGCTACATAATATTAGAATTCAATATCGAGACAGGCAAACCACTTGGTCCACATGCAAGAAAATTCATGCAACACTGTGCGTACCTTGTAAGGGACAGACTTCCGATCAGTGCCTATGAATGAAAGCAAAAGATCAATGAGCCTCATGTTAGTTTTGTCTCTGATCTTGATAAGACTTTAATTTGGGATGGTATCCTTCAATATTTCATGTTGCAAGTGGATGATTATGATGATATCAACGATGATGAATTGAAGGAGCTAGTTCGAAAGTGGGCTATGAAGAAGATGGCCACACAATTCTAGACTTGGAAGAAATTTCTATACACGAAATACGTCAAAAAGAACCTAACGCCCAATTTCAATACTAGAGGCCTGCTCGTGAAGTTGAGGCTCTACTGGAATGATTTTGTACAGTACAAGACATCGGAAGAGGGTGAGGAACGGGTGAGAAGGAACCAAGAGAATGCCCGACAGAAGGTATACCACCATGGCATGGGATCAGGTGGCTACGCGACTGACATTCCCAAGTGGAAAAAATGGAAGCGGACATTCTTGCCAAGGGTATCACACTAGAATCACTCAATTGGCCCAAACGCGTGAAGAACTGTTTTTTCGCTCATGGGGGAAGACTGGACCTAGAGACTGGGAAGCTGGTTCATGGCCTAAAACTCGAAAGAGCAGCACAAAGATTTACTTATGCTCTACAAGCTAAAGCTATTGGTGCGTTCAGGCCCAATAGAGAGAAGGATGAACTGACGTATGTCATCGGGACTGCTGAACATAGTGGTTGAACGAGAGGTTTAGGACAGAACATTTCTTGGGAACATGGTTTCCCTAACGACAGAGATATCTACAGAAGCCGATAGAGAAGGAAGGATGAGGAAGCAGCGTGGATCAGCAGGTTGGAGGAATATGTTCGTGAGTCACGGGAGGCGTTGCTTCAACCACAGGAGCACAAAAAAGACATGAAGCTAGAATGCAGAAGGAAATCATAAAGCAAGTGTAAATAGCAATGAGTGCCCAAAGGCAGGCATCAGATCCAGGAATCAACATTAATATTAGCCCCCCTGATCAGTTGAAAAGCAGCTGCGCTTCCATAGAGTTGCCAAATCAAGATGACGTAATGCTATATTTCCCCGTGGATGACATCACTGCACCGTTTACATTATGTGAGCTACATATTCCAAAAGGGAATGCCACAATCATGGTGGCTCTCGGTGTTTTTCTCCTCCAGATCCTACTAAGACACCAAGAATCCATGAGGCAATAATACCATCTGGATATGTTAGCGTCTCAATGGATAGAGTTAACAAAGGTTTTAGTGATCTGGCTCTTGACATTCCAGGAGGTGATGGGGAGAAGACTCTAGGAGAAGCAGAGAAGACATTTATACTATAGCGCAAACGCTACATCATTATTCTCGGGGTCTCTAGTCCACTGTCGCTTCCTCAACTGCTAGACAATAGGTGCGGACAAAAGTGAACGAAACAATTTTTTTACTAATTTTCTATTGACATGCATGATTAATAATAACAATTTTTTATACCTAATTATTCTTTTTTGTACTCACACAGCAGGGCCTCCGCCAACCTAAGTCCAATTATTCAATTTCCAGATCATCATAGTGCTCTGGGCAATGATTATGCACCGTCGCCACCTCCAAGGAGGTCTCCAACGGCTGCCCCACCTCCCTTGATGACCAAGAAGCAGCCAGCTCCTAAGAGGTCCGCTCCACAAACGAAGCCGTTGGCCCACCAGCCGGTAAAGAAGAAAGCCTCCTCTAATCTAGTTATTCCCCAAAAACTGTCTTACGAAAAAAGTGAAAAGGAATTAAATGCTGCAGTACAAAGAGATGTGAACAGTTTCTTTGAAAAAGTAAGAAAGCAACGAGAAGCGAGGGAGAACCCGGAGAAACCATACTTTTACCTACCTCCAGATCTTCTAAGAAAGAAGGTGGATCAGAAAAAGCGGGAATCTCAAAAGACCCTGTCAAAATCGGACTACGACCACTCTCTCACCAAGTCATTTGAGACGGCGTAGAAAAAGACTAGAGCAGGAAAATATGTTGCACAACTCAGACAACAATCGCAACAATCAGTCCCCCCTCTTGTCATTCGTAATGAATATGGTTCAAAGTTAGACTTACTAGACGTCGATTTTGAGGACCTGGTTCGGTTTTACAAGGATACTGGTTTGGACCTTACCCAAGTGCTCGCTGAAGGACTATCTGCTCTGAAAGTGGATCCTTGAAAGAAATTTGAACATGGAAATAGTCTATACAACCCTGAGGCCTTAGGTGATCTGGGTACGTAAATATACCTGCTAAACAAGTGGTACATGGCGGCATGTGAATGGGGAGAGACGACCTTTGTTTCTGTCAGAGGTAGAAACCAACATTACTTCCGTGGCGATGACGTTAGATATGTCGAGTTTTTAGAATTACACCAACTATGCCACCTGGACTCTCTTGACAAAAGTCTCATTAGCTGCTATTGTCTGTAAGTGTGATTATTTTCTACTATTAAAGTGTATATATATAAAGCTACATGTATATATATAAATTATATATCCTCACACTATATTTTTATATATGCAGATATGAGATGACAGAACTTAGAAAGAGAAAGGATAATGATGTTGGTTTTGTTGATCCAAATGTTGTATTCAAACACCCTAATCCCCCGCCTGAATGGAAAGCTAAACTCGAGAAAAATCTCATGAGGTTCTTAGTGAACCCACAAAATAAGAACATACTTTTCCCCTACAACTTTAAGTGAGTGTTAAATAATTAATGTCGATCATATGAACATTTGTTCAATTATTTGCTTACTAGCTAAGCTATCTCGCATATATATATGTGTGTGTTGACTCTAGTTAATGTCCATCATATTCGTGTATAAAAACATATGCAGCAATCACTGGATATTGATGGTCATCGATATGGCCAATAGTCGGTTGAGCATCTTAGACTCGTTAAGAAAAGAGCAAACAGAGTACCAAGACATGATAGATATTATCCAAGGGTAATTTGGTCTCTCTAGCAACTATATATACCCCGATCTCTTAACTGCAACAATTATTAAAGGCCAAATTAATTTTTTATTTTATTGGACGCAGTGTTTGAAAAAGTTTCATTGAGGAACACCACATGAAATATTGCAAAGCGTCACTGGATGTAATCGCACACAAAGTAAGTACTAGCTACATTTATATATATATAATTCAATTAACACCATACATGCTTTCAATTCACCGGATCTTTTTTCTCGCAAAAGTGGGTTCTGAGATAAGAACAGGGGACCAAATACTGCGGATACTATGTTTGCGAGTTCATCATAGCGTACTAAAAAGAACTCTTGAAGAGATCCTCAAAGTACGTTATATAAATATATTCATATATTCACAATTTCTTTTATTGCTCATATATACAAGTAATCACGTGACCAACACACATATATATATTAATACTTTTCCTTTAACTTTTATCGAAGACTCTATGGTTGAAGGAAAAAGTCATACGACGTGACCAACTGAAAGCAATTCAAGAGACCATAGCAGGATTTCTTAATAACCAGGTCTTAAACCCCGTCGACGAGTTCTACAATGACATGAACGAAACATGAAAGCCAAATCAGATGGAGTGAATTTGTTATCCCAAGGATATGATAGAATATATAATGCAAGATTTATTTGTAATATATATATACATATTATATGTACATAAAATAACGTACAATATATGTATATGCATGTAATATATGCATTAGTTTCATACTTTAGTTTATACAAAATCTTCGAACATTATAAGCGTGTAGAATACGTATATTATTAGCAGCGTAGAATGCGTATTCAAAAACTAAAACGAATCATCAATTGAAAATAGAAACAAAAAAAGAAAAAAAAGAAAACCTTTAGTCCCGGTTGGTAATACCAACCGAGACTAAAGGGCCAGCCCACGTGGTCTAGTTCTGGATTCGTGCTCCCGGTTGAAAAACCGGGACTGAAGGGGTTTTCCAACCGAGAGTACAGCTTGTGTTCTGTACTAGTGTGTTGAATCTCATTACAGTTCTAGATATTCAGAACTATTCATATGCTACATGAAATGCATTTCGAGTTCATTAAACTGGGGAACCTAAGACTCTTCACAGCCTCCAATCCTCTTTAGTTCAGCAAATTGCACTAGTTTTCTTAAACGAACACTCATTTTGAAAAGGAAACAGTATAATTTGTTAAAGAGGGGCAGTGGAGACCTTGGAGTCATCTATTAGCAACCCTCTCATTTCCTAGAATTCAGTTCTGGGTGGGATATCCCCCCCCCCCCCCCCCCCCCCCCCCCCCTCCTAAAATCCTTCGTACACCGGAGGAGGTGAAATTTTGAATACTTTGGGACTTTTAGACATAACGCACGTATCAGAATTAATATGTGAAGTCCTTCATAACAGTATGTCTTCTTTCATCACAAAAAAAAAAACAATGGGGCAGTTCAGCTGGTCAGTTTTTCAGCCGAAATTTACTGTTCCTGGCTGAAAAACACTACTCACTCTCTCACAAATTCCTCCAAATTCATTCAGATTCCTCCAAATTCCTCCAAGCGAACAGGGCCAATATGTCTTCTTTTTATTCATTCAAAAAACAGTGTCTTTTGACTGGTTCAAAGAAAATCTGATAAAGAAATAGGTGAAACACTTTCATAAGGCCATTCCCATTGAAGATTTCAAACTCATTAAATGAGATGCCATGTAGATAAAAAAAAATGTCATGGCAAAAAATTTGTGAAGACAAAAGAGATGGGTTTCATCAGGATATAACTGTTTTTCTAAATCTATGAAATATGTTGAAACTGGCATCGAGGGCTAGAGTTTTTCATTTTATCTAAGGGCACTTCAAATAGTAAGTCAGATACCGACTCTTAGATGCAATCTCATCGTGTATGTCCCACATGGAAGGTCTTCTTTCTTATATATTGGTATGCAGTATGCACAAAGAGCTTATTAACTTTTCTCATCTTGGTACCTCAAATGTTTTGTATATCTCTCTGCTCCACGTGACACCTATTGAACCATAAAACTGTGCACTAAAACACTCTACTTTAGGTGTCATGACAGTCTTGAAAACTATAGAATAAAACTTGCCACTAAAAATAATCTAATATATAAAGTCATTCATGATAACGTGCACACCAATTGACAGCAGTATTGCAGTACCAGAGTACAATAAATGTAGAAATCACTATAGTTTCTATAGATATTAATTATACTACCACTTAAACGTTTTACTGACGTGGCAAGATAGTTATTGAAGAGAGAGAGCAAAAATCATAGGCTCTGTTCGGCTGCTCGTAAAGCCGCTTGTACTGATTTGTACGACTAATTTGTTGGGAGAGAAAAATACTGTACCATGGCTTATAATGGCAGCCGAACACTCCCTATGAAATCAGATTTAAGTTAAAAATCATGTCTACACGAGAACCAAGACATAGGGTGTTCGGCTGGTGCATGTAACAGTGGATTTTGGATGGTTCTGGATAATTCAATAGTGTTCTGTGAGAGAGAATAAGCTGAAACAAGCTGAAACAATCCGAGACCTAAACAGCTGAAAGCGGTGAATGTATGTGATTGGATAAGAAAGTTGTCGTGTAGAAACTATCCTTTGAATCATAGTTTTTATATATAGAATTTATGTAAATTAATAGGTATAAAAACTACTCCGTACATGCAGTTTCTAGCATTGACTGGAGGATGCACATGAGATGATGCCGTATTTACCAAACTACCCAGATAGTCATTGACTGGAGGATATTTGCTGTCACGCTAACCAAAGCGTTCAGAGCAACTCCACAGCTAAATTCCATGTGGACTAACAAAAGTTAAGGTAATGGGCTAATGGCTACTAGATGACAATATGAAACACGAAATCATAATTTAGTCTGCTTGCTCAAATATATTTCCCAAGATTAGATACTCACCAGAACACAATACTACTGTCCATATTTACCTTCTAGTTTTTCATACGGAAGCACATGCATATATACTTTCTCACGCACAAATCTTGTATAAATGGTACTGAAAATCATTAATGCTATCCCTTTAAAGCAAAGACGCATTTGGGCATTGTGCTACATGCTCGTTCATTTTCCACTTCGAAAATAGTGCTAGTATATATACAAGATCGATACGAAGCAGCAGCTATCTATCTATCTGTGTAACCCAAGTATCTAACTGAGACCACCAAACTTTTACACATCTTTAAGCTCGTTCTTCTGGTCTACCCCTGTACTTAATAAATAGAAAATGCATTTTGAGCAAAATTCTAGCCAGATAATAATCGTAGCTTGCATTATTTGCGCAAGAGAATGACAGATATGAGATATCCTACACACACCATGCATATATAGAGTACATAAAAATGTGGATAACCTAGGAGTAACCATATGGTTTTTCATTAGTACATAAACACTAGTAGAGAAACTTGCTCTAGTCCCAGTTTTCAACCCCCTTTAATTTCGGTTTTGGAATCGGGACTAAATGTCTTGATTTTTAGTCTCGGTTCCTTCAACCGGGAGTAGATGTGTTTATTGGGTGAAAAAAAGTTGTAGCTATGGAGATTCGAACCTACGACCTCTCACTTCAGCTCTTGCACGCGTTACCATCTCACCTACCACCACAAATCTTACTTAGATAAGATACGTTTTCCTTTTAAATTCAGTTTGGAGACACCTTTAGTCCGGGTTTGGGACATAAACCGGGACTAAAGGTACCTTTAGTTCAGATTCGTGTCTCAAACCGGGACTAAAAGCCACACTTTTAGTCCGGGTTCATGTCTCAAACCGGGACTAAAGATTCTCGTACTGACGTGCCTCTGACACACCTCGGTAGCCGTTGGACAGGGACCTTTAGTCTCAGTTGGAGCTACCAACCGGGACTAAAGGTTTCTCTAATCCCAGGCGCGAAAAATACCAGGACTAAAGTCAAATTTCGAAGTGGATCAAAAGTTATTTCTCTGCTAGTGAAAAATGTGTATATATAAGAAAATCGGCATCGAAATTCAAACCGGGACAAAACTTAAACCAAGGTAGTAGGGTACATTACCACATCTCCACACCATGTGCATATACACGTCTAATAAAAATTTAAAATGAGCATATACGTAGATCTCCAAAACATCCGAACAGATTTGCATGTTGGTGGGAGGCTGGGAGCAACTAGTGGAGCAGGAGCACAACAAACAGCTGCCTTTGGCAACATCCGAGCAAATTTCCAATGCCCCAGCTGATGCCAAAATACCAGTAGCAGTACGCAGTTGTCAAGAAGGGGGGAAAAAAACTCCCGCCATTCCCCAGGCGTCCAGTGACAGTCCAGCCTCGGCATTCAGCAGCGCGGCATGGACCATGGACGCACGTCGTCGGATCCGGCCAGTACTTACCACGCAGAGAGAACGCGAGCTCAGCAGCTCAGCTCAGCGAATCCCTCCCCTTCCCGTGCCGGCCCGCCCCCACGGCAGGCGTACGCGCTCGCCGTCCTGTGGCGGCCAGGCCATCGCCGCTGGGCCTAGCCAACTAGGCAGTAGCCAGACAGCCAGCCCAGGTCCCCGCTCCGTGACGGAGCCCCGCGCCGCGCCGCGCGCAGGGACCCCCCCTCCCGTGCGCGCACGGCACGGATCGGCGCCGTGGTCCACGCCGATCTACAGATCCCACTAGCCCGGCCGGCCTGCCGCGCCCGCCGCCCCCCCCAGTCCCAGTCCCAGCGGTGGTGCCCGATCGACGACCCCTCCTCCTGCGGTCCTTCTTCCCTCTTCTTTCTCTCTCTCCCTAGGCGTAGTAGAGAACAAAACTGTGCACCCCTTCATCAGATTCTGCATGCGCGCCCACCGGCCACCGCACACAGCACGCACTTGCCCCGCTCCGCGCTCCGCGTTCCGCGGCCGTGCGGGCGTGCGTGCACGCCCCGGATTGGCCATTAACGAAGGCTTCAGTAATGGCGGGACGCGCCAAAGTACAGCACGAGGAGGCGATGGGAAAGGAAACCACCTCCGTCCGCACCGCACTGCGGCTGCAATGCATGCGCGCCCTTTTTTACTCCACCGTCCGTTCCCAGCCCGCACGCCCCCCCCCCCCCCCCCCCCCCCCCCCCCCCCAGCCTGGCGTGTGCGTGCCCCGACTGCGGCTGCCAAGGAAGAAGAAGGCCACGATGGCGGTCGTCGCAGGCCGGTGGAAAGCCTGCCTGCGCAGGGCCGGGGGAGGGAGCTAGGAGCTAGCGTCCGCCGCATGTGACGCCCGGAACAAGAAAGGCTGTAGGAGAGAGAGGAAGCGGAGATCGTCTTCTGGCTCGCGCTTTGCTTTCTTCCAAAACAAAGTGGGAGCTAGCTAGTAGCTAGCTAGGGATCTCGCAAGGCTGGCAAATCTCTGGCTGCTTCCTGTCCGGTCCTCCATACGGAGACGCCATGACGCTTGCTGCAGCATATCGCATGGCGAAGAATGTAGCCATAAATGCTGCCGATGACCAACCGGAATTGAATGCGAAACTCCGCTACTTCAACCAGCAAAAGCGGAAAGGAGGGGGATGCCGATCCAAACCCATCAGCGTTTACTGCGAGTCTGCATTTCTGCAGCGGCTTTCGCTGTGCTGCTCATTCGGTTAGAGAAATCTGGAAGAATCCAGATAAATATAGAGGAATTTGTGAAAAAAAAAATCGTTTCAGAAAAAAAAAAAGCAGATCAAGCCGAGTTTAAGGCAATGGAACGGAGCCAAATTGTAGATCCGTACAGTGACATTGCAACAGTGAAGCTGGTCGACCAGCATTAACTTGTTAGAGAAAAAGAAGTCGAGAAGCATGCAAATGGGGCTGTGGAGATGGACGGATCAAGAACAGGTCACAGTAATGCTAGTACTAATAGTTCACTCCTGACACGCTTCGATCGATCGATGATATATGCTGGAAAGCGCATGCAGCAGTGCATTGCTGCTTCTGCTTGGCATGCATGGGCAAGGCAGTTGGCAGGCTAAGCTGCTGTAGGAGACTAGGAACACACGCTTCTGAGTTCTGCCCTAGCTGTTGGCAAAGCATGGACCCTGGAAGGTGGCCGGACCCAGGACTGAGGCCTGGCCGGCCGCGGGAAATTATCTCGGGAGTTCTCATCAAGATCAAGTCCCAGCGGCCAAGCACGGGGGGGGCGGGGCGGGGAGGGGGTGGACACGATCGAAATTTTCAATCTACATTCCAAAGATCCAACAGCCCCCGTTCGTTTCGGCCGGCTGGATCGACTTATAAGGCATGGGTTGAAAGGATTTGATGGGAAGAAAAAACACCGTTGAGTGACCGATAAACTAACCCAGCCATAGACAGTGCAGTTACACGTTGCCGAACAGGCTGCAAATCGGCAAATGGCCATGCCCTGCCCTCCTCCGTCCCAACACCAACGTCATGATCGTCTCATCTAGGAAACACACACCCAAAGAAACCACAATAAAATACTCCAATATGACAAAAGAACGACGGCCGTCTTCTCCATCATAGCTACGGGGACCTAGCTAGCTAGCTTGCATTTTTTTTCTAGCTAAAAGGAAGGAAGCAAATTGAAAAAGGCTAGCAATAATCTTCTAAGGAGAGGAGATCGATGACGCAATATAATGCGATCAGTGGCAGTGTACCTACTAGCTAGCACTGGCGCCGGCGCCGGGAAGGAAGGATCATCATGGCTTCTTGCCGAGGGTGTGCTTGTTGTTGTGCATCCACACCTTGAGGACGTGGCGCTTGACGCAAACCTCCTCGCAGAACTGCTGCACGGCGGCCTCGTCGTGCTTCTGGATCCGCCACCCGAGGCGCTCCGCGAACGCCAGCATCCGGTCCTTCTGCTCCTGCGTGAACTTGGTGCGGAACCGCTTCTTACCGGAACCGGAGCCGCCGGACCCTGACGGGCCGCCGCCGGAGCCCAGGGACATGCCCACCATGGGCGCCACAACCATGGGGCCGATCAGCCCGGACATGTCGTCGCCCTCGTCGACGCGCCCCGAGTGGGAGGTGGACGGGAGCGCGAGCGGGCGCTGACGCATGTGCCCGGCGGCCGCGGCCGTCAGCTGCTGGTGCTGGTGGAGGAGGTACCCGGCTGGGGTGCGGTAGTAGGGGGAGAACTGGTGGTGGTGGTGGTGCGCCGCAGCGGCGCCGTAGGCGGTGATGGCGGCCGGGGACAGGGCGGCGGCGGCGGGATCGGCGCCGCTGCCGCCCGTGGGCGAGTCGGACTCCTTGCGGTGGAAGTTGCGGTGGCAGCCGCAGGCCGCGCAGCGGAGCGCGTCAATGGAGCTCTCCTCGCCAGCGGCCATGAACTCGCCGCAGCCGTCCACCGCATGCCCGCCGATGCCGACAGCGTGGTTCTTGAGGCACTGCCGGTACCTGGTGCCCCCGCCCCCGCCTACGCATCCTCCCACGACGCCACCCGGCGTCCTGAAGCTCCCGCCTCCAGAATCCCCGGGCTTCGGGGTCCCGCCGCCTCCCAGTCCCACCAGCCCTGGCTGCATCGGCGCGTCGTAGGTCGAGCTCACGGGCATCGGCGTCATCTCCTCGTCGCCGTCATCGTGCTCGTCGAAGTCCATGGCTGTCGGTGACTGACCTAGTCGGCGGCGGCTCAGCGCACGGGGAAGCTTGCTTTGCTTGCTACTAGCTACTCCTACTTTCCTTTTTTCCCTTCCGACTTCCAGTAGGTTCTTTGCCGGGCCGAGGTTAAACAGCAAGAGCTTAGTGGCTTGTAATAGCTAAGGAGAGTGTGTTCTAGCTGGGACTGTAATAGGGGAATAGAGAGAGTGAGGAGAAAAAAATAGCCGTGAACTGTGCACGCTCCCTGCTGCTAATTTTGACGCATCGGCAGCGGCACTGCGCGGCAGCAGGCTGCAGCAGCCTGTAGGCAGGCAAGCGGCTGTTGTGCCTGTGCCTGTGCCCTTGGGGTGATGTAGCCACACAAACACATCTCTGTCTGGTTCTCGCTCTACTACCCCCAATCTAGCCCTGTCTCCTCGCTACACGCCCCGCGGGCCGCGCACCTGTCGGCGACACGGTGGTGTGGTGTAGCTTTGGCTCCTGCTTATCTTGGATCTTTGTCCTCTCTCTCTCCTCTTTCAGCTTACGGAGTCCATGCTGCAGTCGGGATATGGCTCCAACCCGGTTTAAAATGGGGTTTACTATGCCTTCTTCGATCCTGAAGGCTCGAGCTCATTTTCTCGCTGGTCTACAACATAATAACGATCCTGAAGGCTCGAGCTCATTTTCTCGCTGGTCTACAACATAATAACAACAGATCCCTATACAGCACGTAGGAGTATTTAGGCCTGGTTTAGATGCCATCCAAATTTCAAGTTTTTTCAATCTCTCTCCATCATATCAATTTTTAGCCGCTTACATGGAGTATTAAATATAGATAAAAAATAACTAATTACACAGTTTAGTTGAAAATCACGAGATGAATCTTTTGAGCCTAGTTGGTCCACGATTGGATAATATTTACCAAATAAGACGAAAGTGATACTATTCATCGGGTTCACTTTTTTTGCAAAGTGAACGAGGCCTTATTTACAAAGTGTTGACGTTCGAGATGAGCCAATCCAACACACCAAAAGGGGCTTGATGCTTAAAGAGGTTGCATACAACCTGCAATGCAGGAAAAATGCGGCGTAATCGATCAAACCGATGAGACCGATGTAGAGCCCATTCTCAGTCGGAAAAACTCCCAAACTTCTCACGGGAAGATCCGTCGGGGAGGAGCACGTGGCCTCCTAGGACCAGCAAGGCCGCCTAGGATGCTGCTGAATCTCGTCAAAAAAACTCAACGAACAGCGAGAGGGGTTGAGAGAGGGGAATTATGGCAAAAGAAGTTGATAGATTGATTTGTATGACGATTAGATAGATGAAAACCTAATCGGCCATGATTCTCTCATATATATATAGAGGGGAGTGGCCTTATCACAGTAGAAAACCTCTCCAAGACTTAGGGCATGTTTGGAACGCAGGAATTTCACAGGAATCACACAGGAATTTCATAGGAATCAGTTCAATTTCACAGGAAAAACGTAGGAACGGGAAAAAATCCCATATTCCAAACAGGCCCTTAATCTCTAAGTTTCCCACGAGTTTGAAAGAGTTGGTGTCGACAGAATATCGTTGATAGTCCTCCGAGGGGTATCCCACGAAGGTAGATTGATCGGTAGGAAAGCGTGAGATCAAGAACAAGAAGGTAACAGAGACACACGAGTTAGATAGGTTCATGCCGTCAGTATGACGTAATACTCTACTCATATGGTCTGTTAGTTTGTATTAGCTATCATATGATATTCCATGAGTTTGGAGGGGGTCCCTGCCCGCCTTATATAGTCCGGGGAGCAGAGTTACAAATCGGTTAGATCTGAGAGATAACCAAAAATTAATAACTGATTATAGGAATCTTAGGATAATATATATCCTAACAGATCTCATAGTATCTTCAGGATATCTTTCAGATGTCTTACGGGAGGCGCCAAGCAGAGTCGTGCCCCGCAAAGCTTCGTCCTGTGGGCTGGGCCACCCCTAAGGGCGCAGCCCATGTGGTCTGTCGTGGATATCCGGGGTCGTACACCCACAGCTAGTCCCCGAGCGCATTGTACTCATTGTGCAATGCCGTCTTGAGCTTGTCCGAGCAGGTGCGAACACGACCGAGCAGTCAAACTCATGGTCCGACCATCGTGATGAGTTGCGAGCAGTTGCCGAGCAGCGTGAACTGTCACCGAGCAGTGTGAACCGAACACGGCTTGCCATAAGGGTGTAAGGAGCTCAAGTTCAGAATCAAAAATTTCTTCGCAGTGGACCAAGTGTGCCCACTTATAGTCCGACCACGAGAAAAGGAGATAACCTTCTTCAGCTTCAAGAGGCGCGGAGTCTTCCAGAATAAAGCAAGCACATTCACTGCTAGGTGAAGTGTGCCCATTTAGTCCCCAAGCCTGACAGTAGATGACGTAGTCATGTGCTGCCAGGATCCAAAACAGAAGAAAAATAAAAGACCAGCCGAGCAGGCAGCTGGTCTCCAGGCGTAGCCTCGAAAAGCACATTCACTGCAAGGTAAAGTGTGCCCACTTAATCTCCGAGCTTGACAGTAAGTGACATGGTCACATGGTGCCAGGGTCAGAAACATCAGTCAACTTGGGAAAAAAAGAATCACGGAGAAAACACAGGAGTACCGGCTATACAGTAATAATTACTGAGCTATAACGATTAGCGGAGATGTCGGTGAGCATTCGGCGAGCCACAATAAATTGCGAAGATAAATCAGTAATACGGGCTAGGGCTGTTCGAAGGCCCAAGTAACGGTCCACCTTGCTGTTACGGAGAATTCGGGATGGCGTAAATCACGAGAACGGTTCCCCAAAAACCCTCAAATGCGAAAGGGTGGGGAAAGTGCTTTATAACAGCGCCACCACATCCCGCGTTCCCACCTTTGCCACTTTGCCATTTCGTCTTCCTCCTCAGCCCTTGCATTTCTAGATTCGCATCCACACTTGCTTCCGCTGCTAAACCCTAATCAGATCTAAGAGATGGCGCCGAAGAAAGAGCTGCCAAATCAAAGAAGACGAGTCCCAAGAAGGCGAGCGTTGAAACCCGACATGATGAAGAATGGGTGCCGTCGCAAACGGGAGAAGTGGAGCTCAATAGATTGGTGGAAGCTGGCGTTCTTCCTGACCGTGCTACTGCCGGATGGCGGCCGGCCCTCGGTGAGCCCTTCCCAACACCTCACACCGATGAAGTGGTGGTATTCGAGGATTACTTCTAGCGTGGGATGGGATTTCTAGTTCATCCATTCCTAAGGGATTTGCTAGAACTTTGGGTGGTTAGTATGTGCAATCTCCACCCAAATACCATTTTACACATCGCTATCTTCATCCACTTCTATGAGGCATATCTTGGAATCCTCCCCCACTTCAACCTCTTCCGTCACCTGTTCTGGCTGAAGAAGAGAGGCGATGATGGTTCCAAGATGGTCGGCGGAGTATACCTTTAGCTGCGTGATGGAATGGCTAGGGAGTACCTAATGGGGACGGGGATCCTGATCTTCCATCAGGTAGAGGTAACTATCATTGTGGTGGAGAATGACACACTGATCTGGCTTTAGATCGAAAGATCGAACCCTACAATCTTAGCACCACAGCTCCTCTGGTTATCAACCAAGTCATGGATCAGGTTGACCTCGCCAAGAAGGCTAATCCCTACCTACGTAACGAAGAACACAAGCAAGAACTAGAAAGAACACAACCAAATTACAGATGAATGATTAATCTCATGAAGTTGGGGTCTCATAAACCGATGAACGGCGAAACTGTTCTTGATAGAATAATCTAAGCAAAACCCCAAATCTAATGACGGCGGTGGCGTATGATTATAAAGGTCTTAGGGTCGTCGCCTACCCTGGACATGCCCCCTAATGGGCCCAAACACGATACACGGTCCATCGGACCAAAAGACGGTGTCGTAGCACCCTGGCAGATTCTAGATGCTGAATTGTTTCGACGATTCCCGTTGATTCTAGAGGCCTTTTGACATAAGACCACTTGGATTGACTTCCTTATCAAATTAGCTTTCCAACTATATGTGGATCGTTGAAAACAGGGTCCGGATGTGTCTTGGGTGACCAGTTTAAGACAGACTGGTCCTAGAGGCCGAGGCAGACTCGAACTTGAGTTGCTTTGGGCCTCCACCTTGGGGACTCGAACTGAATTAGCCTCGGGCCTCCTTCTTGACTTGGACACCCTTGCTGGCCTCCTACCCCTCCATACCATGTGCCAAACATGGTCATATGCATGGGTGTCATGTCCTCATCAGTACCTTACTATGCCGCTGAACATGTCGCTGAAGAACTAGAACGCCAGGTGGTTCTACATGAGGCAGAGCCACCCAGTCGTCTGCTGTGACACCGACCACATCCCAGAGAGCCAGAGGAGCTGGTCAGAGATGCCAAACAGTGTTGATATGGAGCAAGTGAGGGAGCTCCTTAGCTTAATACAGGATGTGAAGACCAACGACGGATTAGTGGCGGCGAGCTTTATAGTGCGCCGCATTAAACCCTACAAGGAGAGAGCCCACCCCGCCTTTGAATTCAAGGGGGAAACTGATGGTACCCGGGAGAGGCCAGAGATGCTGTCGAGGGACGTTGTGGAAGAGCGGGCTACAGAGCTATTCGCGCTGTTTGCCTCATTTAGCATGTCAGGGTATACGAAGCCATTTAACTATAAGAATCTGTCTCCTCAGGTAAATATCTCAGTTGTATACTCTTGATGCTTTGTACCTTATGCCATTTCTGAGCATTAGACTAATTCACTTATGCAAAGATCCACTCACAGGATAGGACAGTGTACTTCTCAAGCGTGCCGAGGCACGAATGGCAGAAAGGTGTAGATTCCTAGCCACCACCGCGGCTAGAGGAGGACACTGTCAGCATCTCGTCGGAGAGTCCATCCCCGGTGTCGGAGAAAATCTAGGGAAAAAGGGCAGCGGCAGACGAGTCGGCCCAGAAGAAGATAAAGACAGCGGCCGCCGCTCCCCTCAAACCAGGCGACATCTCGCTTGGTGGCAACTGGACCACTCGAATGCGAAGGACCACAATGTTCAAGTTGTCGGACGACGATGAAAATCCGGTGGCTACTCCACCAAGCTCTAAAACCCCTCTGCGCAATAGGCACACAGAAGAACAATCAAGGGAGGTGAAGAAGTCTCTGAGCAGCGGGCTAGGAGAGTCCCTGTGCAGCAGACAATGGAGGTCTCCATGGAGCAGGCAACGGGAGTCCCCAAGCAACATGCGGAGGAAGTCCCAGAGCGGCGGGTAGAACAAAGGCTGATGGTGGAGGAGACGGCACCTCCACCTCAAAGCACAAGAGTTGACCCCACGACCGCACCTGGGGGCTCAAGTGGCCAGCGCCGGTTCAAGAAATTATAGCGGCAGACCAAACCGTAAGTTTATTTGCCTTGGAGTTTGTAACACCATAAAATTTGTCTTTTTTGAAATAGAGTTAAAATAATTTAAGTTGGAATTTTTGAGCACATGAAATATAGGAAATAAAGTTTTTCATTAAATTAAAATACATCATAAGGTAGCAACATGTTTGAGCATACATGCCATTGCATTTGATTTTATTGGTTGAGTGGTTGAAAAGTCAAAATAGTTAAAATGCTTTTGAAATGAAATTAAAAATGGCTTTTAAATAAAAGAAAAGAAGGAAAAGAAAATTAGAAAAAAATAAAAGTATTATTAAAGTTGTAAAGTTTATCTTGGGAAGCCTAACAAAATTGTTCAATTTTATTTGAATAGGGAAGTATATTTAAAACTATACTTGAATTTGTTTTGAACTGGTCTTGGATTTGAAAACTAGAAATTGGAAAAGAATTTGAATTTGAAAAACTCTCCTTCTATTTTCAGCCCAACCTCAGGAGCTGGCCCATCCTCTTCTTTTTCCCCTTCCTGGCTTGGCCTGCCCAGCGGCCCAGCCGCACTCCCCCTCCCTTCTCCTTTTTCAACGCCCGCTCGGCCCAGCCGCCCCTCCTCTTCCGCACGCGCCTGCCTCGCCCACTCGGCCCACTGCTCCGCTCGGCTTGCTCTGCTCAGCCTGCCGGCGCATCAGCCGCCCACACGTGCTGTCTCTCTCCCTCTCGCTGCGATGCAGGCCCCATCCGTCAGCCGCTGTTCCCTTCTTTCCTTTCTTCTTCCCCGCTCTTTCCTTCCTCTACCCACCGATGGCGCGCCCGTGTACGGCAAGCCACCGCGCCGGCGCTCCTACAAGGAAGGCTCCCAATCCGCCTATGCCCCGCTCCCTTTCCATCTATGCAGCGCCTCTCCATGCCTATAAAACCCGCGCTCAACCCCCCTTCTTCTCTCTTTTCTTCGACCGCCGCTTGCGCGCCACTGCCGCCGTAGCCCCGCTGCTCCGGTGCCGATTCAACGACACCGACGCCACCCAGAGATCCGCCGTTGTCCCCCGCGCCCGTAGGTACCGTAATTTCTCGGTTTTGGTCACGAGTGGATCGAATTTTCCCTTCATCCATGTTTTCTCTCTCTCTAGCCATCGCCGTCGATGACCCGCCCCTGCGCCGTCGAATTCACGTGAACGGCCAGGATTAGAACGTAACGGTTCGGTCCACCGTGGACCCACGGATTCGGTCCACGGCGCCATGTCAGCGCACGCGCACACGCCGCGTGGTGCACCGTGCCAACAACGTGCTGCCGTGTGGCGGCCTGGTCAGCAGCCGGGTCAAACCGCAGTCAAGCCACGCCCATATTTACAGAATAGCCCCCATATTTTTGGTGAATCAACCCGCAATCCAAATCAGTTCAAAATAATTTCTTTTAGGTCCTGTTTTCTTCTATTTTAGACCCTGTGTTTTCTAGAATTAGTATCCGCAGTCCGACAGCCGTGTAATTTAATATTTTAATTGTTTTAATTCAAAGATGAGTTTAAGTTATTTACAAAAATACCACTAAATCTTATTTCATGCGTAACTTTTGCGTTTTAAGTCCGATTTGACCCGTTTAAATTGCGTTAGGACCGTATTTACGTTTTCTACGTGTTTATACAACTGTTAGGCATGTTTTCAACACTTGAAATTCATGGGTAGTTTTGATTTATTATTTAACTAAAGTAAAATTTGTTTAAATCATAATTTATTTATTTTAACTCTGAAATGGTTCGTTCAAGTTGCGTTAGATTCATAATGACGAGATCTACGCATTAGTAATAATGTTTACTATATAGTTATTTCTGAAATAATATGGTTTAAATCATATCTTGATTAATGATTATGCAACTGGATTTTATAAATAAAATATGATTTGTTTTACTTTTGTTTTATAATTGAAATCTAAAATTGACTTAATTCAATCTATATTGTCTATAAAATATCTTTTGTATATGAATTCATATAGTAAACATAAATAAAGCCTGTAGTTTTCTTTTCCATGTATTAAGCAAATCTCTCGGTCGTTGTAACTTTTCAACCGTAGCTCTGATTAGCGTGCTTCTCACGACTATGTGTTTGTAGCGATGCGTAGAATCGTATTTCAATCTCTTTTACTTATAATTGGTGTACTGTTCTGATATAAATGCAAATGTATGCTATGCATGTATGTGTATGGATGTTTGTGTGGTGTTCTACGATTATGTCCAGTCGGTGAGATACACGTGGTGATCCAAGAAGAAGAAGAAGGACGTTGAAGATTAAAGCTTACTGAAGGATTGGTGTGTAAGGCAAGTATAGCATGGGACCATCCTTGTTACATATTCACATTTAATCACTAAATTCATATTGCATGTGTCTACCTTATTGCCAATAAGGATATCCTAGATATTTGATATCTTGTACCTTGATACCTTTGGGACATTGCATTGGGTAGTTTTTGCTAGTGCTTAATCAAAACCATGATCTTATAACTTAACTAATGGTATATGCAATAAACATTAAAACATGACTTTTTAGTAACATGGAAACAGGGGGCTGGAGTGTTTAGCTACTTTCTAAATGCTTCAGATTCCTCTCTCTAAGGACTTATCTGTAAGTGATCATCCGGGACTTACAGTACAGCTGTGAGGGCTATATGGCTCTGGCTTTAGCTCAGTATGAGGACCTATTCTAGCTTGTTAGTGGTTACCTTTATGGCGCACGAGGGTATGTTTCCTTTACTGCTGGGATATGTGTACCGTGCTGTGATGCCCACACGTGCCACTCCTAGAGAAGGGCCACATATGTCTGGCGGCCCTAACTTGTTAGACGAACCTTTGAAAGGCTTCATAGTGAACCCTGCCGACCTTCCTTGGTAGTGGGTCAAGAGGCTGATCACCTCGGGCGAAAGGGTAAATTACGACTCACAGTGAAAGTGTACAACCTCTGCAGAGTGTAAAACTGTTATAACAGCCGTGCTCATGGTCATGAGCGGCCTTGGACCCTTATGGAATAGAGATGATCACTAATGGATAAAGGTACTAATAATTAATTGTTTATGCTATACATTAATCATGTTTACCTGATTATGTGTTTATGGGAATGATAAATTCTTTGCCACTCAATTGCATAAAAAGATGACCTATCAAAGCTAATCACAGTAAACCAGTGTCAACCTTTTGAGCCTCATGAACCTCATGATATAATTGTTAAGTACAACATGTACTTACGCTTGCTTTTGTTTTCTATACTTGGATAAAAATCCCGAATGGGTACTAGATTGCTGGTTTGGAGGAGTTAGGCTTGTGGTCAACCAGTCAGTCGTCACTGTGGATTTGGAGTCTTCGTCTGAAGATCAGAGTCAACTTTCTGCTGTCTATACTCTAAGGTTATATTCCTTTTACTAATACGTTATATAATAAGTATTGTCTCTTGGTATTACCCTTATTTGTGACTATATGTGAGATTTGACTTCCTGGGCTCACATATAGTGTGTATCTGATTTTGTCTTTAAAACCGGTGCTGCAAAGTGGTAGCAGAGCAATGTTGACTGTAGAACACAAGCCTAGTTAGAACTGGATGTTTTAGCATGCTTTTATCTTTGCTTAGTTCTTGTTTTCTCTCCAACCTTGTTATTTGCTAAAAGTTATGCTCACTTTAGCCTCTGTCTGTTATGAAAACTTTGTCTCTATTCTCAATCCTCTATCCTTGTCTATATAGATGGGTCGTAATGAGGAGACCATTAGCATCAGAGATCAGGAGGACCAAGCTATGTTGTCCTTGACTGCATTCGATAAGGTGAAGCTTGTAGCTGTGCAACAACAAGCACCAGAAGGAATGACTCAACCTAGGAGTTTTCAACAGTGCTTGCCACAAGGTCAAACCAACATACCAAAGGGGCCAGTGAAGAGACAAGTAGCAGAAGCTTGGAAGAATATGAAGTCCAACAAAGATGTTAGAAGGACGGCACATGAATGCCAGGATCAACCATAGCCAAAACAAGAATAGAAGGTCCAGAAGAAATAGGAGCAAGGAAGTAAATCAAAGAGAAACTACATCCAAGGAAGATTGAATAATGTGGATATGACTACCACTCATGGAACTAAGGAGGTTGTGTATGGTTTCATTCCAGTAAACTCAGCTCCCACCACAGTGTTGTTTGATCCTAGTGCGTCACATTCGTTTATCTATAGTGCATACGTAAAAGAACATAAGATAACTATGCTACCAATGAGGAAACCAGTGATAGTTAAGTCCCTAGGAGGAGAAATGAAGGCAAACCGCAAATGCCCAAGAGTTAGTCTTAACATAAAGGGGGTAAAATTTGAAGCAAACCTTATTGTATTAGAGTTAGTGGACATTGATGTCATTCTTGGAATAGGATGGATGTCAGCATGTAAAGGAGTGATCAAGTATGCCCAGCGTTCATTGCTTCTAACCACACCATCAGGAGAAAGAATTGAGTATGAAGGTATTTAGCCTATACCTAAGGACAATGTGGATAAGAAGAGAAAGGAGGTCTCACCAGAGTCAGAATTAGGAAGAAATCAACATTCAAGTTCTATTACATCGTCACATCTAACTCCAATCCCTAGTCAGATAAACTCAGACTCTAAAGAATTAGAAGTTTCTCAAGCTAAGGTTACTCCACTCTTTCCACATGAGGTATGCATAGATGAGTGGACAATCACCTACACGGAGTTTCAACCCCGAAAGATCAAGCGAGCTAAAAAGCGGTCTAGTCAAACAAAGATGAACTTATAGAATCAGCAAGCTGACAATACTCTAAGCAACAATTCTGTGGAGTATGACATCATAAAAGATCCAGCTAAGAGAAAGTGTTATCATTGCCAGTAGAAAGGACATTATGTTAAATCTTGCCCATAGAAGAATCAACAATTACACCAAGGAAGTAGCCAGAGTCAGATCACTACTAGACTGTTACCAGAAAGTGTCAGTGACAACCAACCTGAAAGAAGCATTTAGTGAGAGTGGTGAATGAAGAAGTTATGCTAGACTATCCAAGATCCTTAGTTAAGGAATAGGAGTTTGTGCCCTTTATGTAATAAAAACGATAGTAGCGCAAGTTTTGTCAATGATTGAGTTGTGCATATTTAAGTGCTTTGTTGATTGCCATTATGTTTATGCTTGTTTTGCATCTTTGTAATGATTGCAATGATCTTGTTGGGTGTTCCTGCAATTTCATTTAGTTCATAGGTTTAAGGTATAAGGATTAATAAAATAAATAGTTGGGTTATAGTTTTCTTCTATTTTTCCTATCCCGTCTTCGGAACTGCCTGTCTTTATTGGTTATATCTCTGATTTTGGACGATCAAAAACCCTGAGAAAATTCTAGACTATAGTAGACTTCAATCACAAGAAGATGCAAGCTATACTTTGGTGTCCCCTAGTTTATCTTTTCTTAAGGGGGTAGCCAAATTGAAGAATTTGCAAGATGAAGTGTCCTGCGTTCTAGTTTGCGCAGCGGAAGCGTGGTGATACCCAAAGATTCAAGAGGAACTCAGAGTTTCAATGAGGTTTGGTTAGATGTTCAAGGAAAGTTTATCCAAGACCATTAAGATGTTGATAAATCTACCGAAGAAGCTTTTAAGTTAGTTTGGATCAAGAGACCTCAGCCAAGTGTTTGAAGGAGTCCAAGAGGTCAAAGTAAAACCTAAGTATTAGCTTTGTCAGATCAGGACAAGAGCTTTGTATCTACAATAATGCATCTTGTGAAGGTGTGGGATGTGTCCTTATACGAGGAAAAAAGTAGTGGCTTGGTCGTTGAGTCAGCTAAGGAAGCGTGAGTTGAACTAACATGTTATCTGGAGCTATCCATTGTAGAGCATGGGAGTACCATCTTTTTGAAAGTAAAAGTGACATCTAGGAGGATCACAAGAATATATAGGACATCTTCACTAAGTTGGTCTTGAGCTTTTGATATCCTCGTTGGAATGAGATTGATTATGACTTGGAAAAGTGCTATCACTTCAAGGAGTGAAGTCATGGCCGATTCCCTTAGCGATGGAGAATTGTGCTAAGAAGGTTTGAGTAACACCAAGGATTAAGAGTTGTATTCCTAGTTCGAGCAACTTAACTGGGATCATTAATGTTTTGAAGATTGGTGGTAGATTCTCTTTTGGACCAAGAACATAAGGAAGCTCTGTTGGATGGTGAACATACGAGGAAAAGAGAATTATGGCCTAGTGATTAAGGTTACCTGAGAGTTGTTCAAGGTACCTGTCAAAATCTTGGAATTAGTTAGGCAAATTACTTGGAGTAAGGGCAACAGGATATGCAAAGTAAAGTGGATCTTTATCAAGATGATGCAATTGCACGAGGAAGTAAAGAAGAATCCAAGGACAGAATATTCTCATCTCTTAGTCGACGTCTTTCGAATCTTGAGGACGAGATTCATCTTACGGGGGGTAGAATTGTAACACCCTAAAATTTGTCTCTTTTGAAATAGAGTTAAAATAATTTAAGTTGGAATTTTTGAGCACATGAAATATAGGAAATAAAAATTTTCATTAAATTGAAATACATCATAAGGTAGCAACATGTTTGAGCATAAATGCCATTGCATTTGATTTTATTGGTTGAGTGGTTGAAAAATGAAAATAGTTAAAAGGCTTTTGAAATGAAATTAAAAATGGCTTTGAAATAAAAGAAAAGAAGGAAAAGAAAATTAGAAAAAAATAAAAGTATTATTAAAGTTGTAAAGTTTATCTTGGGAAGCCTAACAAAATTGTTCAATTTTATTTGAATAGGGAAGTATATTTGAAACTATACTTGAATTTGTTTTGAATTGGTCTTGGATTTGAAAACTAGAAATTGGAAAAGAATTTGAATTTGAAAAACTCTCCTTCCATTTTTAGCCCAACCTCAGGAGCTGGCCCAGTCCTCTTCTTTTTCCCCTTCCTAGCTTGGCCTGCCCGGCGGCCCAGCCGCACTCCCCCTCCCTTCTCCTTTTTTAGCGCCCGCTCGGCCCAGCTGCCCCTCCTCTTCCGTGCGTGCCTGCCTCGCCCGCTCAGCCCATTGCTCCGCTCGGCTTGCTTTGCTCGGCCTGCCCACGCGTCAGCCGCCCACACGTGTTGTCTCTCCCTCCCTCTCGCTGCGATGCAGGCCCCATTCATTAGCCACCGTTCCCTTCTTTCCTTTCTTTTTCCCCGCTCTTTCCTTCCTCTGCCCGCCGTTGGTGCATCCGTGTACGGCAAGCCACCGTGCCGGTGCTCCTACAAGGCAAGCTCCCAATCCGCCCATGCCCCGCTCCCTTTCCATCTACGCAGCGCCTCTCCCCGCCTATAAAACGCAAGCTCGACCCCCCTTCTTCTCTCTTTTCTCCGACCCCCGCTCGCTCGCCACTGCCGTCGTAGCCCCGCTGCTCCGGTGCCAATTCAACGACGCCGACGCCACCCGGAGATCCATCGTTCTCGCCCGCGCCCGTAGGTACCGTAATTTCTCGGTTTTGGTCACAAGTGGATCGAATTTCCCCTACATCCGTGCATTTTCATCTCTCCAACTAACGCCATCGATGACCCACCCCTTCGGAGCCTCCCCGGACGCCGCGCTTCGTTCAAATCGATTAGCGGTGAGCTCCTCCACCTACCCATGCTCTCCTTTCGTCGAATTATGCTCTAGAGTGCCGTATCGGCAAGTTCCCGAGCTGCTAGCCATGGCGCCGCCATGGGGCCATCATCTCGGCGCGTTCCCCCGCCCTATATTTGTGCCCCATTGAGTTTGCGAGACCCCATGCTACGTGTAGGTGCCCTCTGCTCGGTCTGGGGTGGCCGGAATCACCGTATCGGTGACCACCGAGGGGCTCGGACTGTCGGCGACAATGGCGCCACTGTCGTGAGCCTCTTCCCCGGTAGCCCGCTGCCCTGCACCCTCCTGCGCCATCGGATTCACGTGAACGGCGAGGATTAGAACGTGACGGTTCGGTCCACCGTGGACCGACGGATTCGGTCCACAGCGCCATGTCAGCGCACGCGCCCACGCCGCGTGGTGCATCGTGCCAACAGCATGCTGCCACATGGCAGCCTGGTCAGCAGCCGGGTCAAACCGCAGTCAAGTTGCACCCATATTTGTAGAATAGCCCCTCTGTTTTCGGTGAATCAACCCGTAATCCAAATCAGTTTAAAATAATTTCTTTTAGGTCCTGTTTTCTTCTGTTTTAGACCCTGTGTTTTTCAGAATTAGTACCTACAGTCTAGCAGCCGTGTAATTTAATATTTTAATTATTTTAATTCAAAAATGAGTTCAAGTTATTTACAGAAAAGCCACTGAATCTTATTTCATGCGTAACTTTTGAGTTTTAAGTCCGATTTGACCCGTTTAAATTGTGTAATTGCGTTAATACCGTATTTATGTTTTCTACGTGTTTATACAACTGTTAGGCATGTTTTCAACACTTGAAATTCATGGGCAGATTTGATTTATTATTTAACTAAAGTAAAACTTGTTTAAATTCATGGCGCATGAGGGTATGTTTCCTTTACTGCTGGGATGTGTGTACCGTGCTACGATCCCCACATGTGCCACTCCTAGAGAAGGGCCACATATGCCTAGCTACCCTAACTTGTTAGACGAACCTTTGACAGGCTTCATAGTGAACCCTGCCGACCTTTCTTGGTAGTGGGTCAAGAGGGTGATCACCTCGGGCGAAAGGGTAAATCTTGACTCACAGTAAAAGTGTACAACCTCTGCAGAGTGTAAAACTGTTATAACAGCCGTGCTCACGGTCACGAGCGGCCTTGGACCCTTATGGAATAGAGATGATCACTAATGGATAAAGGTACTAATAATTAATTGTTTATACTATACATTATTCATGTTTACCTGATCATGTGTTTATGGGAATGATAAATTCTTTGCCACTCAATTGCATAAAAAGATGACCTATTAAAGCTAATCACAGTAAACCAGTGCCAGCCTTTTGAGCCTCATGAACCTCTTGATATAATTGTTAAGTACGACATGTACTTACGCTTGCTTTACTTTTCTATACTTGGATAAAAATCCCGGATGGGTACTAGATTGCTGGTTTGGAGGAGTTAGGCTTGTGGTCAACCAGTCAGTCGTCCCTGTGGATTTGGAGTCTTCGCCTGAAGATCAGAGTCGACTTTCCGCTGTCTATACTCTGAGGTTATATTCCTTTTACTAATACATTATGTAATAAGTATTGTCTCTTGGTATTACCCTTATTTGTGACTATATGTGAGATTTGACTTCCTAGGCTCACATATAGTGTGTATCTGGTTTTGTCTTTAAAATCGGGTGCTACAGAGTTTCT
Organism: Miscanthus floridulus; assembly: GCF_019320115.1. Lineage (NCBI taxonomy): Eukaryota > Viridiplantae > Streptophyta > Magnoliopsida > Poales > Poaceae > Miscanthus > Miscanthus floridulus. Next base: position 71,032,788 of record NC_089592.1, read on the forward strand.
TTGCTGTCGTTTCTTAGCTTTTTTGGCGACTTTCAAGATTATCTAATGCAGTGCAAAGCGTGCGGAGGATCCAGCCCTGCCCATCCGAACTACCGAGGAATCAAAGGCTGGTCCCGGAGTAGAAAAGGTGCCAGTAGACCCCATGCCGGAGTCCCCAATTGCTCGGTAGCCTATGGAGGAATCAACTGCAACTACTAGCGGACTTGGCGGTGGTGAGAAGTTTGCTGACGGATCGGCGATGGTGCCTGAGGCAATGGTGGAAACCGTCGAATCTTTGGGAGCTGATGCTAGAGCCACCGATGCCACGCCGGTGTTCGGAACGGAGGGGCCTATGGTGTTGGAGGAGCAAGTGGCCCTGCCTGAGGTTTCAGAGGGCGTGGTCGAACACGCTATCCGACGACCGAGCCCCAAGGTGGTGCATCTAGCTATGGTAGAGGAGGACGAGGTGGAAGAGATCGAGCATGTTGAACCTCGACCCAAATCTATCCGAATCCTCCGCAAGCATGGTGGTGAGGTGGTGGTTGTCGAGGAGGAGGACACCACTAGGGAGATGAGGAGACTGAAGTCTGCCGTTGCCAGCATGATGAAACAAATCGAGGTCAGTACTACATCTGGAGAGCTTGTCTTTGATGTTGGAGAACAGAGTTCATCATTATCATTGTGCATTTGCAGGGGATAACCTGGACTACCGAGCAGCGGCACCTACTGATTAAGAGGATGGAGCCCCTTGCCGAGGAGAACGAAAAACTTAAAGCGGCGATGAACCTCACTGAGATAAACATCTAGAGGGCCCAGTGTGAGTGAGACCTTGCAGAGTCCAACGTGTGGGACCTGCAATACCAAAAGGGGGTCCTGTCTGAGCAGCTAGTGGCTACGACTGAGTAGGTGTGGCATAAGTCTGAGTAGCTGGCCATTGTCTCCAAGCAACTGACAGGTGCTTTCGAGTAGTTGGAGCAGCTGTGGAAAGTCTCCGAGGAGAAGAAGGGTATGTCATATCAGTGAATGTGCTTTGGATTGTTCAATAGCTATATCATTGATGATGAATGTTGTCCTTGTAGAGCAAGACACGAAGCTCGACCAGAAGCGCTAGGCCCTCAAACAACTCTGAAAGGAGAAGGCGAAGGAATCATAGCGAGCAGACAAATTGGCCGAGGAGCTAAAAGGTGAACACCTCCTGGTCGGAGTTACTGTTGAAGTAGTTTCCTTGTATGATGGAACATTGTAATGCTTATAGGCTACCATCATAAAGCCAAGGCACAGTTTGATATGTTGGTGCAGGAGGACAGGATCCAAAAGGATAACTTCGACGCTGTAGTCGCCGCAGTTAAACCGGTGCTCGACTGCATTGACCTGGAACTGGCTCCAGATGTGCAAGGCAGCATGGGAGAACTTCAAGAGCTTCAACCGTGATATCATTCTGACCACCGCTACTCACGGCCTTACGGTGGTTTGGTCCCACTACCCAGCCATCAACCTTCAGGCGATAGGGGGTAGGTTCACTGAAGGGCTGAGCTAGGTAGAGATTCAACAACTGGAGGATGAGGTGGAGGACACAGCAAAGGAACTAGCTGGTGACATCGACCTGTTTGGTGAGACGAACGATGATGGCAAAGCTCGGTGACCTACTCAGAGATTATCATCTGTGACATCTAGACAGTGTTGTTAGAACGTGTGAAAGTGCCAAAAAACATTTATGTATGTGTATAAATGTTATGAAGTGCATGTTTATGCAACTTGTTCATTTTTGCGGCGAAAAATCATTGTAGTAACAACCCAATGCAATTATACATACTATAAGTAGCAGCCTTGCAGTTAGTTCGTTACTAAACTCCTTGGCCTCAGCTAGCCCATAGTCCATAACGTCGAGCGCAGAGCCCATGGACATGTAGGAGGAACAAGCGTCACCAAGGAACCACAACCGACCACCCATAACGCAGAGCGCGGAGCCCATAGCGCGTGTAGGAAGAGATCGAAAACTGGGTCTTCTTCATAGAGCATAGAGCGTAACGTGTGATGCTCGGCGATTGGCAAAATGACTTGGAGATAAATGTAGTGTTCGTGGTGTTCGAGTAGTTAGTTCTTTGCTGAACTCTTGGCCTTGGCTAGCCCATAGTCCATAACATCGAGCGCGGAGCCCATGCACGTGTAGGAGGAATGGGCGTGACCAAGAAACTATAGCCGACCACCCGTAACACAGAGCGCGGAGCCCGTAGTACATGTAGGGAGAGATCGAAGACTGGGTCTTCTACAAAGCGAATATAATAGAACGTATGATGTTCACTGATCAACGAAATATCTTGGAGATTCAGAGAAAAATCTTCGACGATTTGGAGAAACGTGTGGTGAAATACGTTGGCGATTTGGAGAAATAGTGTTCAGAGAAAACGTTGAAGATTTGGAGAAACGTGGGTGGCGCAGTTATGATGATTTCATATTGGAGTCCGTCATGGAGTAGCTAAAAGCTTGGCGACCGTAAGTGGAGATTAAACCATAATGGAGAAATAATGGAGACAAATTATGGAGACCAAAACTTTATTCATCATGAAGTGGAGAATACATATCTGGAGCGTTTCAAGGATAGAAATGTATAAGGTGCTCGATGTGCCATGAATTGGGGACATCGATTCCATCTATGTCACATAGGCGATAGGACCCTGGTCGGGTAACCTCTTTGATGACATAAGGCCCTTCCCATGGGGAAGAGAGCTTGTGCATCCCTTTGGTTTTTTGCTTTCTATGGAGAACGAGGTCGCCGATAACAAATGAATGACCTTTGATGTTGCGGTTGTAGTACCTCCATAGGCCTTCTAGATATTTGGCTATGCGGACGTAGGTGATTAGGTGTTCTTCCTCGGCCCTATCGACGTCCTCTATCCGAACAGCGGCGGCTTGCTCTTCATCATAATTTTTCAACCTAGGTGCTCGGAAGGCAATATCCGCTGGTAGTATGGCTTCTGAGCTGTAGACCAAGAAATATGGAGACACACCAGTGCTGCGACTGGCTTTAGTGCACAGTCCCTAGATTATAGCTGGTAGCTCCTTGAGCCATCTGCCCGGATGCTTTTCTTCTTTCTAAAATAGCCTCTTTTTGAGGGCATCAAGGATCAAGCCATTTGCCCATTCGACCTAGCCGTTGGCTCTAGGGTGGGCAACAAAGATGTATTTGATGGAGATGCACCGGTCTTCGCAGAAGTCCCAAAAGTGGTGGCCAGTAAACGTAGTTCCAAGGTCGGTGATGATACTGTTCGAGAGACCGAATCTGTGGAGAATATCTTCGAAGAGCTCGACTGCTTTCTTTGTGGTAGCCGAGACAAGCGGTTTATACTCGATCCACTTGGAGAACTTATCGATGGCGACGTATATGTACTGAAAACCACCTGGTGCTGACTTAAAAAGCCCAATCATATCCAGTCCCCAGCATGAGAAGGGCCAGGAGGCTGGGATGGTCTGTAGCTCTTGTGCCAGCATGTGTATCTGCTTGGTGAAAATTGCCATCCTTCACAACATTGGACGAGGTCTTCTGCATCGGAGATGCCCATGGGCCAGTAATAACCAGCTCAGAAAGCTTTGCCGACCAGTGTTCTCGAGGCCGCATGGTTGTCGTAGGAACCAGAGTGAATTTCAAGAAGTAGCTTCACTCCGTCTTCTTTGTTGATGCACTTTTGCAGTATGCCTTCCTTGGCACTTTTCCTCATCAAGTTGCTGTCCACCAGCACGTAATGCTTGCTTCGATGGATTAGGCATTTGGTTTCAGTCTTATCGGCGGGTACTTCAGCACTGGAGAGGTACTTGATGAATTGTTCCCTCCAATCGGCGATCGGCGAAGGTACCATAAGTACCAACTGCTCAGCGGGAGAAACTTTCTTAATTTCCTTATCTTCCTTAATGGATGGCGCCATAAGATCTTGAACGAAGACCCTTGGCAGAATCATGGCCCGAGAGGAGCCTAGCTTGGATAGGTGATAGGTGAGCTGATTTTGATCACGTACCACATGGTGGTACTCGATACCGTAGAACGTCCCTTCAAGCTTCCTAATTTCAGCGCAATATGCATCCATCTTCTCGCTGGAGCAAGACTAGTCTTTGTTGAGCTAGTTGATGACCAGCGTGGAGTCCCCATATATCATGAGGCATTTGACGCTGAGCTCAACGACTATATGGAGTCTATGGAGACATGCTTCATATTCGGGAACATTGTTGGAGGCCAGAAAGTGTATCCGGAGAACGTATCGGAGCTTATCCTTGGTCGGCATAATAAACAGAATGCCCACACCAGCACCATTGATGTTAAGGGTGCCATCAAAGTACATTACCCAGTGCTCAGGGCAGGTGGCAGCGATGGGCTCTTGGATCTTGGTCCACTTAGCGACAAAATCAGCAAGCGCCTGAGACTTGATGGTAGGCCTACTTCTAAATTCAATAGAGTAAGTGCCAAGCTCAATAGCCCACTTGATGATACAGCTGTTGGCCTCTTTGTTGCTGAGGCTATCCCCTAGAGGGAACTCAGTGACCATGACGATCTTGTAATACTCGAAGTAGTGACGGAGCTTGCATGAAGTAATCAGGACAGCATACAACAACTTCTAGACCTGAGGATAATGAGTCTTGGGCTTGTTAAGAACCTCGCTGATGAAATATATCGGATGTTACATCTTATAGGCATGCCCAGCCTCCTCACGTTCGACCACAATGGTTGTGCTGACGACGTGAGAAGCAGCGGCGATATAGATCAGGAGAGTTTCATTTGGCCATGGCACCGTCATGATTGGAGGCTTTGTTAGGAACAACTTAAGTTGCTCTAAGGCTATGTCTGCCTCTTCTGACCAGGAAAAACGCTCGAAGGCCTTGAGGAGTTTGAAGAACGGTATCCCTTTTTCGCCGAGGCATGATATGAAGTGGCTTAAAGCAGCCATGTAGCCTATAAGCTTCTGTATATCCTTGACATATGTTGGTCATTTCATGTTGGTGATGGCGGAGACCTTGTCAGGATTGGGCTCAATGCCTCATGCGCTGACAATGTAGCCTAGGAGTATACCGGATGGAACTCCAAATATACACTTTGAAGGGTTCAGCTTCCATCGGTACCTTTTAAGGTTGGCGAATGTTTCTTTGAGGTCATCGGTAGTCCTCTGAGGAGTATCCCATGAAGGTAGATTGATCAGCTAAGGAGCGCGAGATTAAGAACAAGAAGGCAACAAAGACACACGAGTAAGATAGGTTCAGGCCATCAGTATGATGTAATACCCTACTCCTATGGTCTGTTGGTTTGTATTAGCTATCATATGATATTGTGTGTGTTTGGAGGGGGTCCATGCCTGCCTTATATAGTCCAAGGAGCAGGGTTATAAGTCGGTTAGATTTGAGAGATATCTAGAAAGTAATAACTGATTACAGAAATCTTGGGATCATATAAATCCTAACAGATCTTGTAGTATCTTTGGGATATCTTCCAGATGTCTTACGGAAGGCGCCGACCAAGGTCGTGCCCCACAAGGCTTTGTCTTGTGGGCTGGGCCACCCCTGAGGGCGTAGCCCATGTGGTCTGCCATGGATACTGGGGCCATACCCCTATAGCTAGTCCCTGAGCCTAACAGTAGGTGACATAGTTATGTGGTGCCAGGGTCAGAAAGTAGAAGACCAGTCGAGCAGGCAGCTAGTCCTCAGGCATAGCCACGTGATGAGAACAAGAACATTCACCGCAAGGTGAAGTGTGCCCACTTAGTCTCTGAGCCTACTTGAAGATGAAGAATGAATCTTGTAGCAGGGTCAAAGAAAAAGAAGTGTAAAAGCTTGCTGACGTCGTCTAACATGCGCGTATCAAGACCCCAGACGTGCTGTCCAAGATCAGCACCCTGATTCGAATAGCATGGAACAGCTTGATAGCACACCGACGAGATGTAGCAAGACCCGACCACCAAGGGAGCACCGAGGAGTCCCTGGCGTCGCTGGCGATGAACGAGCACTAAGGAGCGAGGAGTCCCCAGCGTCGCTGGTGATGACTGAGCACCGAGGAGCGAGGAGTCCCTGGTGTCGCTGGCAATGACCGAGCACTAAGGAGCGAGGAGTCCTCGGCGTCATTGGTGATGACCAAGCACCGAGGAGCGAGGAGTCCTTGGCATCGCTGGCGATTACTGAGCACCGAGGAGCGAGGAGTCCCCGGCGTCGCTGGCGATGACCGAGCACTAAGGAGCGAGGAGTCCCCGGCGTCGCTGGCGATGTCCGAGCACCGAGGAGCGAGGAGTCCCCAACATTGCTAGCAATGTCCGAGCATCGAGGAGCGAGGAGTCCCCAACGTCGCTGGCAATGACCGAGCACCGAGGAGCGAGGAGTCCCTAGCGTCGCTGGCGATGACCGAGCACTAAGGAGCAAGGAGTCCTCAGCGTCATTGGCGATGACCGAGCACCGAGGAGTGAGGAGTCCTCGACGTCGCTGGCGATGACCAAGCACTGAGGAGCGAGGAGTCCCCGGCATCGCTGGCGATGACCGAGCAACGAGGAGCATGGAGTCCTTGGCATCGCTGGTGATGTCTGAGCATGGAGGAGCGAGGAGTCCCTAGTGTCGCTGGCGATGACCGAGCACCAAGGAGCGAGGAGTCCTCGATGTCGCTGGTGATGTCCTAGCATCAAGGAGCGAGGAGTTCCCGACGTCATTGGCGATGACCGAGCACCGAGGAGCGAGGAGTCCCCAGCGTAGGCGGCGATGTCCAAGCACCGAGGAGTTCCTAACGAAGATGGCAATGTTCGAGCACTGAGGAGTGAGGAGTCTCGATGTCGCTAGTGATGACCGAGCATCGAGGAGCGAGGAGTCCCCGTCGTCGCTGGCGATGACCAAAAACCAAGGAGCGAGGAGTCCCCGGTGTCGCTGGTGATGTCCGAGCATCGAGGAGCGAGGAGTCCCCAGCGTCGCTGGCAATGACCGAGCACCGAGGAGTCCTCGACATAGGCGATGATGTCCGAGCACCGAGGAGTCCCCGGTGAAGCTGGCGATGTCCGAGCACCGAGGAGTCCCCAACGAAGCTGGCAAGGTTCAAGCACTGAGGAGCGAGGAATCCCTAGCGTTGCTGGCGATGACCAAGCACTGAGGAGTCCCTAGCATAGGCGGTGAGGTCCAAGCACCGAGGAGTCCCCGGTGTAGCTGACGACGTCCGTCCGGTGAAGTGTGCTCACTTACTCCTTGAGCATGAAGAAACCGAGCGCCGAGGAGTCCCCGACGTCGCTGGCGATGAAGCACGAGCGACAAACAGTCTAGTCAATTGCTCGGCGGTGAAGTGAGCATTGAGTAGAAGCAACCGGCGAATAGTCCGATCAACTGGTCGGCGACGAAGTCCATGAACCTAGCGGTCCGACTAGTTGATCGGTAGAGAAGTCCGAGCACCAGGTGGTTCGATCACCTAGACGATGATCCTGCAATACAAACATATAGAACGGGTAGTACATGATGTAAAGATATATGAACTCCAGAGAAAAAATAGCGTATGTAGCTTGGCGATCAGTTGGAGCGAAGATGTATTTAATATAAACCACCCGAATAGTTAGTGTGTAGCCGAGTCTCTAGCCCTAGCTAGCCTATTAACCATAACACGGGCCGTGGAGCCCGTGCATGTGTAGGAGGAACAAACGTCGTTAAGGAGCTACTGCCGACCACCCATAACATAGAGGGTAGACGCTCGTGCACGTGTAGGGAGGAGCCAGAGACAAGGCCATCTCTGGAGGCGTCCGAGCATCAACAGGATTGTTTGGGTGTTCGGAAAATCATTTGGAGAGCAAACATGGAGAAAATAGTTTGGAGAAACATTGTGGCGATATATGGAGACTAGAAAATATTTACAAAAATATTAAAGCATGACTTAGCTTTAGACAGAAAGTCTGGTCGGCGGCGTATGGCGCTATCTGGTCAGCGAGAGGATGGACGTCTTCAACCTGGTCGATGAATCTGCCCCTCAGGGTGTCTTCTTAAGTAGCGGCAACGTTGGTGAGCCCAAAGGGCAGAGCCGCAACTCCTGGAGTTTCTCGAGCAGCCTCCGATAGATCTAGATCAGAGGGTGGTCAGCGCTAAACTAGAGTGTCTAGAGCCAATTTGGCGATGGAGAGGCAATCGGTGAGCTTTAGACTGACCCGATCGATGGATACGATCAGATCGTCATTGTTGACCTACCTCCTCTGGTAGTGAGGAAGCAGGCGGTGGGCCGTTGATGAAGGTGACCTCGGAGGTGGTTCCAAGATCAGATCTGCAGTTGCTGGTGCGGGGGTGGTTGGCACAGAACCGATCTGCACCGGCTCGAGGAGCTCTTCGACTCCGTCAGCGTTGATGACCCACAAGATGGATCCGACCGTGAAGATCTGGCTAGGCTACGGAAGGGACGAAGAGCCTATGGAAAAAACCATCTTGTTCGACAAGGAAACAACACGCACGCCCCTACCTGGCACGCCAACTATTGATAGAATATCATTGGTAGTCCTTCGAGGGGTATCCCACGAAGGTAGATTGATCGGCAGAGGAGCACGAGATCAAGAACAAGAAGGCAATAGAGACACACGAGTTAGACAGGTTTAGGCTACCAGTATGACGTAATACCCTACTCCTATGGTCTGTTGGTTTGTATTAGCTATCGTATGATATTGCGTGTGTTTAGAGGGGTCCTTGTCCATCTTATATAGTTTGGGGAGCAGGGTTACAAGTCGGTTAGATCTGAGAGATAACCAGAAATTAATAAATAATTATAGGAATCTTGGGATCATACATATCCTAACAAATCTCGTAGTATCTTTGGGATATCTTCCAGATGTCTTGAGGAAGGCGCCGACCAGAGTCGTGCCCCGTAAGGCTTCATCTTGTGGGTTGGGCCACCCCTAAGGGCGCAACCCATGTGGTCTACCGTGGATACTTGGGGCCATACCCCCATAGTACCTTTTAAGGTTGGCGAATGTTTCTTTGAGGTCAGCGATAAGATCATCGGCTGTCTTGGACTTGACGACCACATCATCGATGTAAGCTTCGATGTTGCGGCCAATTTGTTGATCGAGGCACATCTGGATAGCCCTTTGATAAGTTGCCCTGGTGTTCTTAAGTCCAAAGGACATGGTGGTGTAGCAATATGCACCAAAGGGCATGATGAATGATGTCTTGATCTGGTCTTCTTCCTTAAGGGAGATCTGATGATAGCCAGAGTAACAATCAAGGAAGGAGAGGAGTTTGTAGCTGGCGGTGGAGTCTATGACCTCGTCTATCCGAGGTAGACCGAAGGGGTCGTTAGGGCAGTGTTCGTTAAGATTAGTGTAATCAACGCACATTCTCCATTCTTTATTCTTTTTTTTCGAACAAGAACAGGGTTTGCTAACCACTCAGGATGATACACTTCTTTTATGAATTCAACAGCTAAAAGCTATTTTATTTCTACCCTAATAGCCTCCTTCTTATCTAGCTTGAATCGGCGGAGTTTCTGCTTGATCGGTTTGGCGGTCGGTGAGACTTTCAAGGAGTGCTCGATCTTCTCCCGTGGTACCCTCGGCATGTCTATGGGTTTCCAAGCAAACACGTCGGCATTGGCATGTAGGAAGAAGAAGAGCGCGCTTTCCTATTTGGGGTCAAGGTGAGCCCCAATCTTCACGGTCTTGGAGGGGTCATGGAGGCCAAGGCCGACCTCCTTGATTTCCTTGGACTTGGCGGAGGCACGAGGAGGCTCCAACTCTAGGATCTCCATGTCGTCGGTGGGCACCATCTTGGCTTTGGTAACCACACTAGCCATCTAGATGGAGAGGTCGGTGGCTTCGGTGAGAGCGAGACTCTCTGTCTCACAGGCATAGGCGATGGAGAGGTTGGCCCATAGGGCTAGAACTCCTATTGGTGAAGGCATCTTTAGCACTAGATATGCATAGTGTGGTATAACCATGAACTTGGCCAGAGCTGGCTGACCAAGTATGGCATGGTAGGTGGTGTTGAAGTCGGCGACGTAGAAGTTGATGTGTTCAACACAGTAGTTGCTTGTCGTGCTGAACTGTACTGGTAGGGTGATCTCTCCAAGCAGTTTGGAGGCCCTGCTAGGTACCACACACCAAAAGGTGGAGTTGGAGGGTGTGAGATCTAATAACCCAAGGCCCAGCTCCTTTAGGGCTCTAGCAAAGAGGAGATTCAGAGCGCTCCCACCATCGACGATCACTTTTTTGAAAAGCACCTTCTGGATGGTTGCATTGAGGACAAGGGAGAAACGCCCTATTGAAAGCTCTAGTTTGGTTTTGGTGAATTGATGAAACCCTAAGTGCTAACCTAGTTTATCAAGTGATCATGAGATAGGTAGCACATTCCAAGTGGTGAAGCAAATAAAGATCATAACATGATGATGATGCCATGGTGATGATCAAGTGCTTGGACTTGGAAAGAAGAAAGAGAAAAACAAAAAGATCAAGGCAAAGGTATAAACCATAGGAGCTATTTTGTTTTGGTGATCAAGACACTTAGAGAGTGTGATCACATTTAGGTTTGATAGCTGTACTATTAAGAGGGGTGAAACTCGTATCGAAATGCGGTTATCAAAGTGCCACTAGATGCTCTAACTCATTGCATATGCATTTAGGATCTAGTGGAGTGCTAACACCCTTGAAAATGTTTGTGAAAATATGCTAACACATGTGCACAAGGTGATACACTTGGTGGTTGGCACATTTGAGCAAGGGTGGAGAAGTTAGAGGGGAAATGGAGATGGTCGCAATGATGCTGGCATCGGTCAACTAATCGGACGCTGGGTCGCTCTACGACCGAACGCTGAAGGGTTGCGTCCGGTCATGTTGTCGGTCAGCACAGTGATTAGGGTTAAGCATCGGACGCTGGGCTATGTCCGGTCAAGTATGACCGGACGCGTCCGGTCGAGAAAACTCATTTTGGACCCTTACTGTAAACGACCGGACACTGAGGGTTCAGCGTCCGGTCAACTCTATCAGAGCGTCCGGTCAACATGTCGACCATTGAGATCAAACATTCTCAGTTGAACACAAGAGACACGTGGCCACCATCGAGCGACCGGATGCTAAGGAGCAACATCCGGTCAGTAAGACCAGAGCGTCCGCTCACCACGACTTGTGCCCAGTGAATGGGTACAACGGCTCTATTTCGTGGGGGCTTCTATTTAAGCCCCATGGCCGGCTGTAGCTTAGTACTCTTGGCCATTTGTATTGACATAGCAACCTTGTGAGCTTAGCCAAAGCCCTCCCACTCATCTCCACCATTGATTCATCATCTTTGTGAGATTGGGAGTGAATCCAAGTGCATTGCTTGAGTGTTTGCATCTAGAGGCACTTGGTGTTCGTGTTTCGCTGTGGGATTCACTTGTTACTCTTGGTGGTTGCCGCCACCTAGATGGCTTGGAGCAGCGAGGATCGTCGAGCGGAGGGTGGTGATTGTCTCCTGCTCTGATCGTGGTGATTGTGAGGGGTTCTTGACCTTTCCCCGGCGGAGCGCCAAAATGTACTCTTGTGGATTGATCGTGGCTTGTGTGATCCTCTCTTGTGTTGGTTGTACGGCACCCTATTGAGGGTTTAGCGTATGAAGCCAATTAGCACGTGAACCTCCAAGTGAGTGAATCACTACAACAAGGACTAGCTTGTCGACAAGCAAGTGAACCTCAGTAAAAATCATTGTGTTCATCAATGATTCCGAGGTAATTGGTCTTTATTATTATTCATCCTTGTGATTGATTGGTTGCTTCATCTACACGGCGGTATAACCTTCTTGATCACTCTCTTTACTTTACCACAAACTAGTTGACAAGCTCTTTAGTGTAGCTAGTTGTGAGAGCTTGCTTGGTTGGTTGGTGTGACTCTTTAGTTAGCCTTTGAGAGCACACTAACATAGAATAGTGTCATAACTTTTGTGTGAATAGACACTATCTAAACTAGAATTGTGGTAGGTGGCTTGCATTTTAAGTAGGCTAGCGCAACACTTGCTTCGCCTCATAATTGTCTAACCTTTTGTTAAGTATTGTTGTAGAAATTTTTATTAGGCTATTCACCCCCCTCTAGCCATTAGGACCTTTCAAGTGGTATCAGAGCCGAGGTCACCGTTATTTGAGGCTTAACAACCTTCGGTGTTAAAATGGCTTAAATCAACAACACCAAAAAGCTACCCCAATTTGATGGCTCAAATTATTCTTATTGGAAGTCAAAGATGACCACACATATCAAGTCAATCAATAGAAAGGTGTGGAAGGTGTGTCAGTGTTTTGTACAAACACCGGCAAGTAAATTTATAGTAATGCGCATTAGGCTCGGATGGTGCGCTAAAGGACACAAGATTTATACTGGTTCAGGCTGAATATCCCTGTCCAGTTGGTTGTTGCTCATGTTATTAGCACCATGAACGGTTTGTAGTAGGGGGTACAAATGATCAAGAGAGGGACTGGTCCCAAGTCTCTGATGGAAGGGTTGAAAGGAGGTCAAGAGCTTGGTAGTAGCTTGACTGTGTGTGTGTGTCTTGTATTGTTCGGTCAAAAGTCCGTCCCTTTGATGGAGGAAGCGCATCCCCTTTTATAGAGGAAGGGGCTGGCTTTTACAAGGGTGAGGGTTTTAGGATGCGTACTCTACTTAGTCTTGTGGCTCACGTCTACCTGGCTTGGTTCTTCATTCTGATGAGTATGAAGGAAGATAAGCGCCTACAATACTGTCGATGTCTCTGTAGAATGTCAGGTTGATTATAGAATGCCGCCCTACGCAGGGTATGGGCTGTAGTACAGTGGTTTTGACTTATTAGCCTCTCCCAGCCTTGCTCCACACGCCTTCTGGTTCCTGTGAGTCTTTGTCGAAGGGACGAGGGGTCAGGGTCTGGAGTAACACCGTGGTCAAGGTCTTCTGACTTGGTGGACCTGAGGGGTCAGGAAGCGGGCGCTACTCCCTCAGGTCCATGGCGTGGTGACGGAATATCCGTCGTTCGTGGATATAGCAAATCCTTTTCTGGAGCATAGCGGTTGTCGTATATCTTCGTCAGGTTCTGTGTCCCAGGGCTGAAGGCGGCGCCTACAACTCTATAGGGCAAGGAGTTTGCACCTATAATACCTTTCGGGCTCTATGGCGCCCGGAAGGGTCTAAAGCACCTGTCCCATCGTTCCCTGGCAGCACTTTTCCTGCTAGGGCGCAGGGTATGGTCCTTGGAGCCATGGTTGACCCGAACGTCTTGTCTTGCCCTGTACCCATCATCTTGAGGGAATGGGGAGAAGTTGTCAGGTAAGATGAAACCAGTATTAGATATCGAGCAGGGCGAGGCTCGTTCCTTGTCGTCGGGCGAAACAGAGACCAATCCCTATCTCTTGGGTGAGACCGACCCTGCCCCTCTAGGGTCGGGCGAGGCGAAATCTATCCCTCAGCCCTCGGGCGAGACCGAACCCGCCAAAAAGGCGTCGGGCAAGACGGAGACTAGTCCTGAGCCCTCAGGCGAGGCAGAGCTATCCTCAAAGGCAGGGGGGTGAGGCGGAGTCTATCCCTCGGCCCTCGGGCGAGACCAAACCCGCCCCAAAGGCGTCGGGCGAGACGAAGACTAACCCTGAGCCCTCGGGCGAGGCAGAGCTATCTCAAAAGGCGTCAGGCGAGGCGGAACCAAACTCCTGTCATTCAGACAAGGGACGAAATGGCGCCCTTATGCGTCTAGAAGTTTTTAACGTTCGGTGGTTATTGGTTCCACCTTCTGGGGTACCCCAGTATTAGGTCCCTGACAAGGTGGTAGAAACCAAAATTAAGATTGGTGATCTAGAAAATCCCACCACCGCCGAAGAAGTGCTTCTCCAAAACAATGACATTGCTCTAAGTGCCATTCATGATGCAATTGATGTGAGAACATTTGAGCAAATAAAAAATATTGAGATGGCTCATGAAGCTTGGAAGAAATTGGAAGAATCATTTGAGGGCACTCAAGCCGTGAAGGGTGCAAAGGCATATATTCTCAAAGAGAAGTTTGTAAGCTTTAAGATGAAGGAAGATGAGAGTGTGCCGGACATGTTCCATCGGATGGAAGTGATTGTAAATGATCTCAAGGCACTTGGTGAAAAGATAGAGGACAAGGACTTCTCCAATAAGTTCTTGAGATGTTTGCCCACAAGATTTGGCATATTGGTCACCTTACTAGTGAGGACCGGTTTGAACACAATGACACCAAACCAAATCTTGGGAGATATCATGACCGATGATGCTTATAGAGATGATGATGAGAAGGAAGAAAAGAAGGAGAAGAAAGATGACAAGAAGGATGACAAGAAGAAGAGCATGGCATTCAAAGCTACATCATCAAAGGGCAAAGCTAAGCAAGAGACATCAAGTGAAGAAGATGAATCTTGGGATGATGATGATGATGAGAAGATGGCTCTCTTTGTGAAAAGATTTGGCAAGTTCATGGTGAAGAAGGGCTACCATGCAAGAAGAAAGAAATCTTCATTCAAGAACAAAGAAGAGTCAAGAAGGTGCTTCAAGTGTGGAAGCAAAGATCATCTTATTGCTCAATGCCCATACAATAGCGACAATGATGATGACAACAAGAAGAACAAGAAGAAGGACAAGAAGAAAAAGAAAGAGAAGAAGGACAAGATGGCATTCAAGAAGAAAAAGGGTGGTTCATATGTAGTCACTTGGGATAGTGATGCTTCCTCAAGTGATGATGATGATGATAGTGATGATAATAAGACCACCAAGAAGAAGGTTCTTGCAAGCATTGCTATCAATGAGAAGCCTTCTCTCTTCGAATCTTCATCTTGCTTCATGGCTAAGGCCACTAAGGTACAATCTTGTGATGATGAAAGTGATGAAGAACATGTTGATAATAATAAACATGAAAATGAAAATGATAGTGATAGTGATGACGATGAACCTACTAAGGATGAATTATTTGACATGCTAGAAGATGCTAAAGAACACTTTGACATTAAGAGAAGGGAATGCAAGACCTTGAATAAGGAGGTAAAAGCCCTTAAGCAAGCCATTGATGAGCTCAAAGCAACTCATGAGAAGCTAGAGGAAGCCCATGAGAAGCTTGGCAAGGCTCACAAAAAGCTTGAAAAGGCTCATTCCACTTTGCTTAATGAACAAGATAAAAAGAAGCATGTTGAAACTTGTGATGTAGGTTTAACTTGTGATATAATTGATGAATCACTATCTATGCCTATCACTGTTACTCCTACTAACCCTTCTTGTAGCACTTCCACTTCTACCTCATCTAGTAGTGATGGTCTCACTTGTGATGCCTCACTAGTGGTTGAGAATGAAAACCTCAAGAAGGAGGTCACTAAGCTCACTCACACCTTAGCTAAGGCTTACGGTGGTGAGGACCGATTGCTTATGTGCTTGGGTAGCCAAAGAGCTTCTCTCTACAAAGAGGGATTGGGCTATACCCCCAAGAAAGGCAAGGCGGCCTTTGCTCCTCACAAGACTAGTTTTGTGAAGAACAATGGTCGGTTTTACAATAGTTGCAAGCAAGTTGGTCATGTAGAGCAAAAATGCATGAACAAGAAATCACAAGTTAATGTATCCTTCATAAAGCTTGATTCATGCTATATGCTTACTAAGGGTACAAATGGTGTGAAGGCTAAGTTCATTGGTAAACCATGGATGGGCTCAAAGAAGAAAGCCATTTGGGTACCAAAGAGCCTAGTGACTAACCTTCAAAGACCCAAGCAAGTTTGGGTGCCTAAAAAGAATTGATTTTCTTTTGTAGGTTAATTACAAAGCCGGAGGAAGACATTGGGTTCTTGATAGTGGGTGCACTCAACACATCACCGGTGATGCAAGAATGTTCAACTCAATCAACACCAATGGCAATGATGGTTATGATAGTATCACATTTGGTGACAATGGCAAAGGCAAGGTCAAAGGGCTTGGTAAGATTGCAATATCAAATGACATGAGCATATCCAATATGTTGCTAGTAGAGAGCTTGAACTTCAATTTGCTATCCGTGGCACAATTGTGTGATCTTGAATTCAAATGCATATTTGGGGTAGATGATGTAGAAATCATAAGTGTAGATGGCTCTAACTTGATCTTCAAAGGCTTTAGATATGAGAATCTATACTTGGTTGATTTCAATGCTAGTGAAGCTAGATTATCTACATGCTTGTTCACTAAGTCTAGCATGTGTTGGTTATGGCATAGAAGGCTTGGTCATATTGGAATGAAACAATTGAATAGATTGGTTAAGCATGACTTGGTTAGAGGCTTGAAAGATGTTGTGTTTGAGAAGGATAAACTTTGTAGCTCTTGTCAAGCTGGCAAACAAGTTGGAAACACCCATCCTAAGAAAAGCATGATGAGCACTAGTAAAGCATTTGAGTTATTGCACATGGATTTGTTTGGGCCAACACAATACACTAGTATTGGTGGAAATAAATATGGCTTTATGATAGTAGATGATTACACTAGATACACATGGGTATTCTTTCTAGTGGACAAAGGTGATGTGTTTGCAACATTCAAATCAATTGTCAAAGGCATTTACAATGAATTTGAAACAACCATCAAGAGAGTTAGAAGTGATAATGGTAGTGAGTTAAAGAATACTAGAATTGATGAGTTGTGTGATGAATTTGGAATTAGACATCAATTCTCGGCCAAGTACACTCCTCAATCAAATAGCCTTGTTGAGAGAAAGAATAGAACACTCATTGATATGGCAAGGTCTATGCTTAGTGAGTATAATGTGAGTCAATCTTTTTGGGCCAAAGCTATCAACACGGCTTGCTATTGTAGCAACCGCCTCTATTGTCACCGATTGAAAAAGAAGACACCATATGAGCTCTTGAATGGTAGAAAGCCCAACATTGCATATTTTTGGGTCTTTGGTTGCAAATGCTATATCTTGAAGAAAGGCACTAGATTGGGCAAGTTTGACAAGAAATGTGATGAAGGATTCCTACTTGGTTATTCCACTACATGCAAAGCATATAGAGTTTGGAATTTGGATAGTGGTACTTTTGAGGAAGTTCATGATGTTGAATTTGATGAAACCAAGGGTTCACAAGTAGAGAATGAGAACTTGGAAGATGTTAGAGGCATTCAACTTTTAAATGCCATGAAGAACATGGATATTGGTGAATTGAGGCCTAGGCAAGTGAATGATGATGAAGATGATCAAGTGCAAGTGCTCTCTAACTCAAATGTGCAAGATGATACAAATCAAGCTAGTGCAAGTGGCTCTCATGACAATGAACAAGATCAAGTGGCTAGTACATCATCTCAACCCAATGATCAAGCAAGTGCAAGCAATCAAGTTCCAATCCTCAAACCAACCAATGTTGCAAGGGATCATCCATTGGACACTATCATTGGTGATATTTCAAGAGGTGTACAAACAAGATCAAGATTGGCATCATTTTATGAACACTTCTCATTTGTGTCATCCATTGAACCAAAGAAGATAGATGAAGCAGTGAAGGATGTTGATTGGGTCAATGCTATGCATGAAGAATTGAATAACTTCACAAGAAATCAAGTATGGGAATTAGTAGAGAGACCAAAGGGACACAATGTGATTGGAACCAAATGGGTTTTTAGAAACAAGCAAGATCAAGATGGAATACTAGTAAGAAACATGTAACACCTCTGGTGTTTTGACCTAGCACTAAAAACTTGACATGTCATCATATGCATTGCAAAGCATTCATAATGTAGAAAATTTTGAATGCATTCACTAAATAAGCTTTATTTCATAATGTTGTTATTTTATGTGATGTGATTCAAAACCCTATATAAAGATCATAACCACAAGGGTCAAATTTCATGTGATCATGTGAGGCCATGTGACATTTGACTCAAATAACCCTAATGGGCCATGTTACTGGTCAAAAATAAAAGTTAAAGTAAAAGGAAAACAATTCAAATCATAAAAGTCCTTTTTGCCCCTTTTGACTAATTCAAAATCCATCTGGAATTTGGGGTGGAGGCAAAAAGCAAAGTTGAAGATTATTTTATAAGGATCAACTTTGGTATTCAAAGTTTTTCAAGTTTAAATATAAAATTTGGAGTAATTTTGAAATGATTCATATACTCAAAGGCACCCCAAATTCAAATTTCAAATTGGAGGCAGAATTTGAAAATGTTCCTTGAAGCAAAGTTGTAGAGTTTGAAAAGTTGAGCAACTTTTATTTTTGGAGATTTTCAACTTCTTTAGAAAATTGGTGAGTAATTTGCAAAATTAACGCAGTGGTAATTCTGTAAATACTTCAAAATTGAAAATCGGCTGAACGCCACCTCTCTGCTTGCCGCCGGCGCCACGCTGTTGTCACCGCCGATCAAATTGCGCTGCTTCCTCACACGTTGACACGCAGCCGGTGCCGTGGCGAGTTCATTCGTGCGCTGTCGACGCCGGACGTCCCCTTCCCGGTTATAAATAGCAGCAACCGCCGCCGTCGTCCCCGTTTTTCCCCTCTGCTCTGCTCCGCCGCCAGTCAGCTCCGCCGCTCGCCGTAGCCATCGTCGAGCCTCGTCCGTCATACCTCGCTACACCAACGCGATCGCCTCGGTCTTGCGCTCCTCTTTGGCTTGCTCGTGTTGCTTGGGTTGGTCAGAATCGCCCAGCGCAATGTCTTCTTCCCCGAGACCGGCCGGAGCTCCGCCACCATTGACTCGATGTGGCCAGGCTGTTCCAGACCGTCTCTGTCTTCACCAAACGCACCGGTGTGATCATGGTGAGCTACTGAATGTGATACTCACTTTGTTTTAGACTCTACTGCACTGTTGCTGGGGTTACGCCATGAGCCGTCGTGCCTGAGCCGCCATGGCCGGCGTGGAGCTCTCTCCGGTGCGCTTGCTGCCGTTCTGAGGGCTGGGATGGATTCATAGGATGGTGTAGATCATTTAGGTGCGGTCTGCCTCGCCGGAGCGTCGCCGTCGGTGCGTTTTGGGCCAGTCAGTGATGGCAGCGCTGCCGTGTCCTGTTATGTGACACTGACGAGTGGGGTCAGGTTGTCAGTGAGAGAGAAAGAGAAGAACAGTAAGGTTTTGGTATTTTCTGATTTTGAATAGTGCTGAATCTTTGGGAATTTGTAGGAAAATAATCATAGCTCCAAAAATTCTGAAATTTTGTGTGTAGCTTGTGTACATGCTCTAGTATGGTTTAAAAATATGAAACTTGAAATTTGAATACATTTTTAATGTTCAAATATTCAGTCCCTTAATTAATAAATGCAATTTCCATGATTTTTGTAGGCCACTGTATAATTCCAAAAATTATGAAATTTGTTTTGGTACACTAATTTGTCATGAGGAAGCTTACATAAAATTTTGAGGTCATTTGGAACAAGTTTATTTTTGGGCTTATTTCCAAATTAATTCAAAAATAAATAAAAGCAAACCCTAAGTGTTTGATTAGTGTTGAATCTTGTTTTGGTCATGTTTTGTGACTAGTAGGGTTTCAAGATTCATTTGGTCAAGTCACATGTGTGGTTCTTGACGAAAGAATTAGAAGTTGGTTTTGTTGGCTTGCAACTGTACCGTGAAGGACAGTCGTATTCGAGGTGTTTTTACATTTCATGTACCGTGAAAGCATCATGTTTACATTATCATCATGTTAAAGCATATGTTATCATTTCGTGTAGAACTCGAGAGTGAAACGATTCTAGTTGAGCAAGTTCTGAAAGAATCCTCGGTTGTCACGGGATTCGATAATTGTGGTACTGATCCGGAACCTAAGATCATCAACGAAGGCAAGCCCCGGTTTATGCATTAAACCATTACCTTGTTACTTTGAAAAGTTTATCACCTATGTTACTTATTGCATTAAGTTGATTAATTCAAATGTTACCTACTTGATGCATTGCCTACCTTGTTAATTGTTTACCATCCTTGAAGATGCTTTCATTTACAAAGGCGTAGAATGCTTAGTATGCTTTATGATAGGCTTTCAAAATAAAAGTTTTGATACAATCAAAGATGGCATACTGGCCAAATAAAGAAAGAAGGTTGAATGAACTAGAGACTAGTCGGGTGACTTATCTTGAATGTTGGGTAATATTGCCGACTATGTCGCTTAAAGGCCACTCGTTGTGGATCTTCTGAACAAGACACTTTGTAGTACTGGTCACATACTCCGGTAAGCCTACTTCGGCTAATCCGATACTAAGACGAATGCCCATGCACTAGGAGTGGAGAGATGGCAGGAGTAGCGTGTACCCTCGTGGCTGGAATGTGTCTGGATTTGAGGTGTGCTGTGCTCTCGGGTGGTGTGGAGATGTCTTAGTATAGGAGGATCCGGTAGCGAGGTTGATATATGCAAGATTAAGTTCTACATATGTCGTGTGATAAGGAAAATTGAGTTTCTGGGCCCACAAATTTTGGTATGCTTTTTAGAGCACAATTCTAATTTTCTATAGGCCACATCTTTTATTCAATTGAGCTCAAATGTTTTGTGGTTTATTCTTGTGTGCTCCTTGTTGAGAAAAAAATATCAAAAGAGCAAAAGCAAGAAAAAAATGATTGGACAAAAAATAAAAGAAAAAAATAGTAAAAGAGAATAGAAGATATCGAAAAGGAGCACATAAGGAACACTCAATAGCTCTATTGTTTGTGGTACCTTTTTGCCTTGTTCACATCCGTTGCCACCTTTAATACTTGTTTCCTTTCATCCTTGTTTCCTCTCTTGTTTGTCACAACTGGTGATAGGAACATGTATAGGCCAGCAACTAGGACAAGTGCTCTGGACATTTATTCAATATTGCTATCTGTCACTGACTTGTGTGCCACATATATATATTTGTTTTTTTGTGCCTCCCAAGCTCCACATATATACTTCAGATCAGTACAGAAAAAGGTCCTTGCAATCTTGGTACCATTGCCTCACAGGTATCATGAATCAGCCGCCGGTTGTACCACCCACTGCTTGCATTGGTAAGAACTTTTAAGAGCTTGGTAAGACGCTTCCACTTGCTGTCAAAAGTGACACCACTGCAACTACGTAGTCATTTGATAGGGATAATATTTTTGTATTGTCTTTTGCTGTCTTCTAACAATGACAGGTTGTTCGTATCCACCGACTTATGATGGTATAGGTGCTAATGAGTACATAGAGTGAGAAATTGCCATAGATAACATATTTGCTACTCGCTTTATGTGTCCAAGGAGGAAGGTAAAAAATGCAGCTAGTGTTTTGCGACATTTTGCTTTATCTTGGTGGGAGTCTTTAGATCCTTCTAATAAACCTCAAACTTGGAATAATATGAAACTCCTTATGTGAGAAACTTTTGTTAATCCACCTCCTGTTTTGACTTCATATGATGAGGTGCACCATTTAGAGGAAGAGTCTGTTATTATTCCTCTTGCTATGACTAACCTTCTGCAGGATAATGTATATGAGCGAGAGGATGACATGGAAGAAAATGAGGAGCTCACAACCTCATATGCAAATTCAGAACCATCACTTCACAATGCACCTATTACTCCTGCTGAGAACATAGGTAATGCCCATGGTGCTACACTCACAGAAGGTGAAAATTGCCTTAATGTACTAAATTTTTCCACAAACCATGCTATCATAGAGCAATTGTTAGTGGAACTCTCTCTTGATTTATCTTTGTCCCATGATAATTTGCTTGATGTTCCTTGTGATAAAGATGAATTAGTTGATGATGCTTCAGTTTTCCATGTTTTGGAACCAATTACTTATGCTAAACATAAACATTTGCTTCCCATTGCTACCGAAAAAAAGAAAAGAAATTATTCTATTCTTCAAATACTTTAGGTTATATTGAGTTTGATACTTTATATGCTCTTAGTAGTTTAGAAGAGAAACTTAAATGTGTTGGATTGCCATGGTTATCTAGATGTACATGTCACTTTATTGGCAAATATAATTGTAAAGGAGAGTATATGGTGCATCGTGTCTATATTTGTTCAACTCTAAAATCTCCTTTAATTGTGCAAAAATATGATCAACTAGAGGGCACCAATAGCGATAATGTTGTCATGTCGAAATCCCCAAGTTTTGTAATGAGGCAACAGGTTAAATTTCAAGAAGGGGAGCAATGTTGGCTACTACCGACAACTTGTCCTCTAGCTAAGCTCAAACCGAGGACGGTTTGTTGTCAAGAAGGGGAGGATGATGAGGACATGGCACCTTCGGATACGAACAATGATTATAAGGTGCGCTCGT
Source organism: Miscanthus floridulus (assembly GCF_019320115.1). Classification (NCBI taxonomy): domain Eukaryota; kingdom Viridiplantae; phylum Streptophyta; class Magnoliopsida; order Poales; family Poaceae; genus Miscanthus; species Miscanthus floridulus. The sequence continues at coordinate 71,054,895 of NC_089592.1, forward strand.
TTCTACATTTGCATAGTGGCTTTGGTTATAATTCACTTGGTTCCACATGCCCCAAGAAGATGGAGAACGCCTAAGAGATGGCCTTGGACGTCCTCCTCCTTGGCCATCACCTTAGGAGGCCAGCAAAGACGTCCAAGCCAAGCCAGAGGCCCAGTCCAATCCGAGTTCGAGTCTGCCTCGGCCGTTAGGACCAGTCTGCAATAAAACGGACGCCCAGGACGCATCCAAACTCTGTTTTTGATGATCCACATATGGATGGAAAGATAATTTCATAAGGAAACCAATGGAAGTGGTCCCACATTAAAATTCCATCAGAATCAATGGGAATCATCGAAACAAGTTGACGTCCAGAATCTGTCACGGCGCTGCATCGTCGTCTTTTGGGCCGTTGGGCCTTGTAACGTGTTGGGACACCTTTAGGACGTAAAGAGGGATCCTTGGACGTCTCTTAGGCTATATAATCAGTAGCCACCATCTACTTTAGGGTTTGGGTTTTGTTTTAGATCAATCTGTCATTGAACAGTCGCCGTTATCGGTTTGCAAGACCCCAACTTCGAGTGCTTAATCATTCATCTGCAATTGTCACTTTAATTGAGTTGCTTTTTATCTTGTTCTTTCTTGTGTTCTTTGATTCGCAGCAGGGATTAGCCTTCTTGGCGAGGTCAACCGAATTGTGACACGGTTGATAACCAGAGGAGACATGGTGCTAAGGTTGCAGGGTTCGGGTCTTTGTGATCTAAAACCGGATCGATGTGTCGCTCTCTGAAGAAATCGTTGTTTATCGTGAACCTGACAGAAGATCAGGACCCCCATTCCCATTACTGGTAACATACTCCAATAAGCCTACTTCAGCTAATTCGATACTAAGACGAATGCCCATGCACTGGGAGTGGAGAGATGGTGGGAGTAGCGTGTACCCTCATGGCTGGAATGTGGCCGAATTTGAGGTGTGCTGTGCTCTCGGGTGGCGTGGAGACGGCTTAGTATAGGAGGATCCGATAGCGAGGTTGATATATGCAAGATTAAGTTCTACATATGTCGTGTGATAAGGAATCCCCAGCTGGGACTTGAATCAATTCGAATTGCCGGTGCTCCACGGATATGGAGACTCGATTCATTACAGAAGAAATGCAGGACTGGTGAATTACTAAAATATGAGAAAAGAATGGAATGGAATATGGGAAATGTACATATAGTTTGAGATAATGAACTAAAAGGACTTAGGGGTAAAACGTGAAATTAGGATCAAGAATAGTAAGCGTTTGGCAAAGAACTTTTGAATCTTGCTACATCCTTACCTTGACCCAACACCTGCATCTCTAAAGTCCTTCAACCCCTTTATGTCGGGTTAGTCTTGTTGAGTACTTTTGTACTCAGGGTTTGTTAACCCTTGTTGCAGGTGAGTCACATGCATAGGCTTGTTTTGGTCCCTGCTACATGTCTGTGTTCGAAGTCAATGACGATGAGGAGTGATGAATGGCCTTTGGACAAGGCACTAGTTTGCATGATAAATAAAGTTAATGTAATATTATCCCACTACTATGGTTGTATGACACTTATGGTATTGTAAGTTTGAAAACAACTGGTTTGTAAACTATGTTATCTTAAGACTTCCGCTATCTTTTACTCTGATGTATATATTTGAATAAACTATTGTAATCTGCAATGTCTGTGATTGGGATCCTGTTCGAAAAAGAAACATGGATGATTCGGGTTTCCCGAGGACACCCGACAGACCTATTAAGTTGTTGGGAACTCATGTACGCTATCAAAGGTCTGTTGAGACAATGATAGGTGCACGTGGGCTTGATTTCTTAGGAGGTTCTGCCACAGCTGGTATCAGAGCAGTTCCCATCTAAGATCATTGTAGGTTACTTTGGAAAACCTTCAAATTGATTTGGATCAAAGAAAGTAAACTTGATATTTTAAAGTTCAAATTTTTTTCTTCTTACCTTTGATCTAGACTCAATCCTATCTTATTTGAAAGTTCGTGGTGGATAATATGATTAGGTTTGTCCTATGTACTAAAAATCTAGTACTTTTGATTATATAAATCTTTTGTACCTAGATTCGTAAGATCGATTCATGCATCATGCTTGAGCACCTTGCATAATAATTCCCCTTAATAGTGTTTGGGTAAGTAATGTCAATCCCATTCTTGCTAACCTCCATTATCCTCAAGCTATTCTTATGGTCCTACCTTAAATCCTACAGGCTATGGCTAAGACCAAGGTAACCGCACGCAAGTCCACCGGACCTCACGGAGTTCCTCGTCACCAGATGGCACCGTGAAACCACGAGCTTGGTGAAGGAAGTTCCAAGAAACTAGGAGATGAAGGATCTTCAAGCAACCCCGCCAATATCGAGAACCTTACTAAGGAGCTCAACACTCTTCGTCGAGCTCATGACAAAGATCAAGAAGAGCTGGCGGAAATGCAAAGGGGCATCACCATGACCATGGAGCTGTGGAATGAAGCCTGGACAAGAGAGGATGCGGCCAATGAACGCATCCATGAGTTGGAGTTCTATGTAGAAGACCTAGAGATGGACAATGCCATTCTTCATGAGAATGTCCACATGTTGTACGCTCAACTTCATCCTCCTCATGGGGATGGTGAAGTTACAGATGACGAAATGATTGTAGATCCAGGAGAGGTCGAGAATGAAGAAGAGGAGGATCCTGAGGAGTTAGTGTACTTCTCAGATGAAGATGAGGTTTTATCCAATATGGGCACGGATGCCAATGACTAAGAGCTCGGAGTAGTAATAGTTCCTCTACTGCTTTCCTAGTAAACCAGGGTTGTCTTGTGGGATACGAGACATGTAATTTAAATAAGTAACCCTTTGTAGCATGGAACCTTTTAAATGCTTTCAATAAAGAATAATGTAAGTAAACGTGTTTCTCTAATAGATGCCTCGTCCTATCACCCGAACTGGTGCTAGTGGCTCGCATGACGATGATGAGTGCCCAAATCCTCCACCAATGCCTTCGACTATCGCAGATGCCATCGCCGCACTCGTCAATGCAACGGCAGAGAATGCTAGGTTGTTAAGGGAATTGGCGTAGAACCAACAGGCACCATACCCTAATCGCGGCCGCCGTAATAATGGAAATGATGAGTCAACCTATGTTGATTTTACTGACACACGTCTGTCTGTGTTCTCTAAGGCAGAAGAGCCTTTAGAAGCTGTCGATTGGCTTAGGACAATAGAGCAAAAGTTTGAGCTGATTCACTGTACCGAGGTTCAGAAACCAAGGTTTGCGGCACAACAACTCTGAGGAGCTGCTGGTGCCTGGTGGGCAAATTTGGTAGCAGTACAACCCGCTGGTCACCAGATCACCTGGATGGAGTTTAAGGATGCCTTCAGGGCACACTATATTCTAGATGGTGTGATGACCATGAAGTTAGAAGAGTTTTTGGCTCTTAAGCAAGGGGAGCACCCGGTGATGCACTATGTTGGGTGCTTCAATCACCTGTCGCAGTATGCTATGGAGTATGTGAATACTGACATGAAAAAGAAGAATCATTTTCTTAGAGGCCTAAACACTAAACTTCAGACCATGATGGCAACTTGTGGTAACGCAACTTATCATGAGATAATCAACATTGCTATCGCTTTGGAGGAGAATTATCGCCGACACAAGGAGGCAAAGAAGAAGAAAATATCTGCTTCCGGATCGTCGAGTGGAAAGTGTCAAAAGATAGTCTACCATCCTCAAAATCATGGTCGTACACCATTCCATCCACAACAAGGCCAAGGCAGGCAACAAATCTTTATTTGCCCTACAACTAATACGCCTTATCCTCATCAAGCACCGCAGCAGCAAAAGAATACAAAAAAATGCAAACCGCAATGCTACTCCCTAGAATCACAATTATCCATGCTATAATTGTGGTAAACCCAGACACTTTTCCTAAGAATATCCGTATCCCAAGAAGAACAATCCTGATGCACCTAAAGCCCCTATTACTCAAGCTCAGAATCAGTACAAGGGCAATGCTCAGAATAGTCAGAAGGGTCAGGCTAAGAAAAAAACTAGAAGGGTCTTCTATACTCAGGTGGAATCTATTCCAGAAGGAGAACCAGTAATGATGGGTATGTTTCCCATTGCTAAGCATCCTGCAATTACCTTATTTGATTCTGGTGCATCCCATACATTCATCAATCGTACATTTGTTGTGAAGCATGGGATAGCTATTGGTGAAACAAAAGAACCATATCATATACAGTCGCCCGGGGGATGAATCTGTACAAGGGAGGTAGTTCAGCATGTACCTATTGATTTGGGAGGTTATGAGTTCCCTACCAATATACTGATATTAAAGGATCAAGATATAGATGTGATCCTTGGTATGAACTGGTTAACTCAACACGGGGCTATCATAGATGTCCTGTGTAGAACCATAAGGGTAAATGCACCTGACAGCAAAACCCAACTTCTCATCCAACTTCCCTTTCCTAAGAGTATAGTGGAGATAGTCTATGCAACCATTGTTGAAGAAGCCAAGAAAGTTTCAGTGGTATGTGAGTTTATGGATGTCTTTCCCGATGATCTGCCTGGTCTGCCACCAGACTGAGATGTAGAGTTTAGAATTGATCTGAAACTAGGAACAGCACCAGTGTCTAGAAGATCATATAGGATGCCACCCAAGGAACTAGCAGAATTAAAAATGCAACCACAGGAGTTGTTAGACAAGGGTATCATTCAACCCAGTTCATCACATTGGGGATGCCCTACTATCTTTGTGAAGAAGAAGGACCAAACCTTAAGGTTATGTGTTGACTATCGGCCGTTAAATGATGTCACCATAAAGAACAAATATCCCTTACCCTGAATTGATTTGCTTTTTGATCAACTTGCGGGAGCTAAGGTGTTCTCAAAGATAGACTTGAGATCAGGCTATCACTAGATTAAGATCAGATGAGAAGATGTGCTGAAGACAACGTTTACTACTCGATATGGTCTATATGAGTACCAAGTCATGTCTTTTGGGCTGACCAATGCCCCAGCTCATTTCATGTACCTGATAAACTCAGTTTTCATGCCTGAGTTGGATAAGTTTGTCATAGTGTTCATTGATGACATTCTTATCTATTCTAAGAGCAAAGAGGAACATGCGGAACATCTCCGCATTGTTCTACAAAGATTAAGAGATCACCAACTATATGCCAAATTCAGTAAATGTGCATTTTGGTTGGAGGAAGTACAATTTATGGGTCATGTGCTATCTACTGAAGGTATAGCTGTTGATCTGAGCAAGGTAGAAGAAGTCCTTAATTGGAAAGCACCTAAGACTGTTCATCAAGTTCGTAGTTTTCTAAGGTTGGTAGGGTATTATCGTCGGTTCATCCCTAACTTCTCTAGAATTGCAAAGCCAATTACTGGACTACTAAAAAATCAAACTAAGTTTGTATGGTCAACAGAATGTGAGAAGGCCTTTTAGACATTGAAGAAGTTGCTGACAACTGCACCAGTATTAGCACAACTTGATATCGAGAGGCCATTTGATATCTATTGTGATGCATCTAGAATTGGTATTGGCTATGTTCTGATGCAAGAAGGCAGAGTCATAGCATACGCTTCCAGACAACTCAAGAAGCATGAAGAACATTATCTCACCCATGACCTTGAATTAGCTGCTGTTGTTCATGCACTCAAGATTTGGCGATATTATTTATTGGGCAATATCTGTCATATCTATACGGATCACAAAAGTTTGAAATACATCTTCACTCAGTCAGAGTTGAATATGAGGCAAAGAAGATGGTTAGAACTTATCAAAGATTATGACTTAGAAGTGCATTATCATCTAGGCAAGGCTAATGTGGTTGCCGATGCCCTGAGTCGCAAGAGTCATTGCCATTGTCTGATTATAGAACCTATGCAACAAACATTGTGTCAAGAGATGGAGCATCTGAATTTACAAATCATAGAACAAGGTTCCTTGTCCAATATTGCAGTTGAGTCCACTATCAAAGATCAGATCATTGATGCTCAATGGAAAAGTAAGGGCATAGCCCATATCAAGGATAAAGTCAGATCTGGAAAACCAACATGTTTCAAGATTGATGAATCAGATGTATGGTTCAAGGATAGATTGGTAGTACCCAAAAATCCGTAGCTGCGAAAACAGATTCTTGATGAAGCTCATTCTACAAGATACTCCATTCATCCAGGTAGCTACAAAATGTATCATGATCTGAGAAAGAAATATTGGTGGACCAAGATGAAAATAGAAATAGCTCAATATGTAGCCAAGTGTGATATTTGTCAGAGAGTCAAAGCAGTTCATATGAAGACTACAGGTCCATTACATTCATTGCCAGTTCCATCTTGGAAGTGGGAAGATATCTGTATGGACTTCATCATGGGATTGCCGAGGACATCTGTAGACTACAATTCAATATGGGTTATTGTTGATCGCCTAACCAAGATAGCTCATTTCTTACCAGTTAGAGATAAATATCGAGCAGAACAATATGCAAAGCTTTATCTTGATAGAATCTTTAGTTTGCATGGGGCACCCAAGACCATTGTCTCTGACAGAGGGTCATTGTTCATATCCAAGTTTTGGAAAAGTTTACATGAGTCTTTGGGAACTAAACTTATCCATAGTTCTGCTTATCATCCGCAAACAGATGGACAAACTAAGAGGGTAAATCAAATTCTTGAAGATATGTTAAGAGCATGTGTCCTTTCCTATGGTACTAAATGGGATGAATGCCTTCCCTTAGCTGAATTCTCATATAACAATAGCCATCAAGAGAGCATTAAAATGGCACCATTCGAAGCACTGTATGGACGTTGGTGCCAGACACCTTTAAATTGGTCAGAAGCTGGAGAACGTTGGTTCTTTGGACCGAATGTGGTCAAGGAAGCTGAAGAGAAAGTTAAACTCATACAAGCTAATATGAAGGTAGCTCAATCCAGACAGAAAAGCTATGCTGATAGGAGGAGACGACCGCTAGAATTCAAAGTGGGGGATCATGTCTACCTCAAGGTTTCGCCGATGAAAGGAGTTCATCGATTTGGGATTCGGGGAAAGTTGGCGCCCCGTTATGTCGATCCTTTTCAAATCCAACAACGATGTGGACCAGTCGCCTATCGCGTCAAGCTACCAGATCACATGTCAGCTGTGCATGATATCTTTCATGTATCTCAGTTAAAGAATTGTCTTCAAGTACCTGACCAAGTGATCGACTTTGGTGATGTAGAACTAGAACCTGATTTGACTTATGCCGAGTACCCCATTAGTCTTAGATCAGAAAGATTGAGTCACTCGAAGACGTACAATCAAGTTCTACAAAATACAATTGAATCAACACACTGAAGATGAAGCTACTTGGGAGTCCGAGGATTACTTAGAAGAAAATTTTCCTGGCTTCTTCGCTTCTATCTAGTTGCAATACCTTGTCTATATTGTAACTTGTCTCATTTGTCAACAGAATGGAAAACCCCCTCACTAGCCTTTTGAATAAAGTTAGGATGTGTTAGCTTGACACATTTCCTTTTCCATTACTTAGCCTTAGGTTTTAAATCTTGGGACAAGATTTCTTTAAGGGGGAAGGGTTGTAACACCTCTGGTGTTTTGACCTAGCACTAAAAACTTGACATGTCATCATATGCATTGCAAAGCATTCATAAAGTAGAAAATTTTGAATGCATTCACTAAATAAGCTTTATTTCATAATGTTGTTATTTTATGTGATGTGATTCAAAACCCTATATAAAGATCATAACCACAAGGGTCAAATTTCATGTGATCATGTGAGGCCATGTGACATTTGACTCAAATAACCCTAATGGGCCATGTTACTGGTCAAAAATCAAAGTTAAAGTAAAAGGAAAACAATTCAAATCATAAAAGTCCTTTTTGCCCCTTTTGACTAATTCAAAATCCATGTGGAATTTGGGGTGGAGGCAAAAAGCAAAGTTGAAGATTATTTTATAAGGATCAACTTTGGTATTCAAAGTTTTTCAAGTTTAAATATAAAATTTGGAGTAATTTTGAAATGATTCAAATACTCAAATGCACCCCAAATTCAAATTTCAAATTGGAGGCAGAATTTGAAAATGTTCCTTGAAGCAAAGTTGTAGAGTTTGAAAAGTTGAGCAACTTTTATTTTTGGAGATTTTCAACTTCTTTAGAAAATTTGTGAGTAATTTGCAAAATTAACGCAGTGGCAATTCTGTAAATACTTCAAAATTGAAAATTGGCTGAACGCCACCTCTCTGCTTGCCGCCGGCGCCACGCTGTTGTCACCGCCGATCAAATTGCGCCGCTTCCTCGCGTGTTGACACGTAGCCGGTGCCGTGGCGAGTTCGTTCATGTGCTGTCGACGCCGGACGTCCCCTTCCCGGCTATAAATAGCAGCAACCGCCGCCGTCATCCCCGTTTTCCCCCTCTGCTCTGCTCCATCGCCAGTCAGCTCCACCACTCGCCGTAGCCACCATCAAGCCGCGTCCGTCGTACCCAGCTACGCCAACGCGATCGCCTCGGTCTGGCGCTCCTCTTCAGCTTGCTCATGTTGATTAGGTTGGCCGGAATCGCCCGGCGCAATGTCTTCTTCCCCGAGACCGGCCGAAGCTCCGCCACCATCGACTCGACGTGGCCAGGCTGTTCCAGACCGTCTCCGTCTTCACCAAACGCACCGGCGTGATCATGGTGAGCTACTGAACACGATACTCGCTTCGTTTTAGACTCTACTGCACCGTTGCCGGGGTTACACCGTGAGCCATCGTGCCCGAGCTGCCATGGCCGACGTGGAGCTCTCTTCGGTGCGCTTGTTGCCGTTCTGAGGGCTGGGATGGATTCGTAGGATGGTGTAGATCATTTAGGTGCGGTCTGCCTCACCGGAGCATTGCCATCGGCGCGTTTTGGGCCGGTCAGTGATGGCAGCGCCACCGTGTCCTGTTATGTGACACTGACGAGTGGGGTCAGGTTGTCAGTGAGAGAGAAAGAGAAGAACAGTAAGGTTTTGGTATTTTCTGATTTTGAATAGTGCTGAATCTTTGGGAATTTGTAGGAAAATAATCATAGTTCCAAAAATTCTGAAATTTTGTGTGTAGCTTCCGCACATGCTCTAGTATGGTTTAAAAATATGAAAATTGAAATTTGAATAAATTTTTAATGTTCAAATATTCAGTCCATTAATTAATAAATGTAATTTCCATGATTTTTGTAGGCCACTGTATAATTCCAAAAATTATGAAATTTGTTTTGGTACACTAATTTGTCATGAGGAAGCTTACATAAAATTTTGAGGTCATTTGGAACAAGTTAATTTTTGGGCTTATTTCCAAATTAATTCAAAAATAAATAAAAGCAAACCCTAAGTGTTTGATTAGTGTTGAATCTTGTTTTGGTCATGTTTTGTGACTAGTAGGGTTTCAAGATTCATTTGGTCAAGTCACATGTGTGGTTCTTGATGGTAGAATTGCAAGTTGGTTTTGTTGGCTTGCAACTGTACTGTAAAGGAAAGTCGTATTCGAGGTGTTTTTACATTTCATGTACCGTGAAAGCATCATGTTTACATTATCATCATGTTAAAGCATATGTTATCATTTTGTGTAGAACTCGAGAGTGAAACGATTCTAGTTGAGCAAGTTTTGGAAGAATCCCCGGTTGTCATGGGATTCGATAATTGTGGTACTGATCTGGAACCTAAGATCGTCAACGAAGGCAAGCCCCGGTTTATGCATTAAACCATTACCTTATTACTTTGAAAAGTTTATCACCTATGTTACTTATTGCATTAAGTTGATTAATTCAAATGTTACCTACTTGATACATTGCCTACCTTGTTAATTGTTTACCATCCTTGAAGATGCTTTCATTTACAAAGGCGTAGAATGCTTAGTATGCTTTATGATAGGCTTTCAAAATAAAAGTTTTGATACAATCAAAGATGGCATACTGGCCAAAGAAAGAAAGAAGGTTGAATGAACTAGAGACTAGTCGGGTGACTTATCTTGAATGTTGGGTAATGTTGCCGACTATGTCGCTTAAAGGCCACTCATTATAGATCTTCTGAACGAGACACTTTGTAGTACTGGTCACATACTCCGGTAAGCCTACTTCGGCGAATCCGATACTAAGACGAATGCCCACGCATTGGGAGTGGAGAGATGGCGGGAGTAGCGTGTACCCTCATGGCTGGAATGTGGCCGGATTTGAGGTGTGCTGTGCTCTCGGGTGGCATGGAGACGGCTTAGTATAGGAGGATCTGGTAGCGAGGTTGATATATGCAAGATTAAGTTCTACATATGTCGTGTGATAAGGAATCCCCAGCTGGGACTTGAATCAATTCGAATTGCCAGTGCTCCATGGATATGGAGACTCGATTCATTATAGAAGCAATGCAGGACTGGTGAATTATTAAAATATGAGAAAAGAATGGAATGAGAAGGAATGGAATATGGGAAATGTACATATAGTTTGAGATAATGAACTAAAAGGACTTAGGGGTAAAACATGAAATTAGGATCAAGAATAGTAAGTGTTTGGCAAAGAACTTTTAAATCTTGCTACATCCTTACCTTGACCCAACACCTGCATCTCTAAAGTCCTTCAACCCCTTTACGTTGGGTTAGTCTTGTTGAGTACTTTTGTACTCAGGGTTTGTTAACCCTTGTTGCAGGTGAGTCAAATGCGCAGGCTTGTTTTGGTCCTTGCTGCATGTCTATGTTTGAAGTCAATGATGATGAGGAGTGATGAATGGCCTTTGAATAAGGCACTAATTTGTATGATAAATAAAGTTAATGTAATATTATCCCGCTGCTATGGTTGTATGACACTTATGGTATTGTAAGTTTGAAAACAACTGGTTTGTAAACTATGTTATCTTAAGACTTCCGCTATCTTTTACTCTAATGTATATATTTGAATAAATTGTTGTAATCTACGATGTCTATGATTGGGATCCTGTTCAAAAAAGAAATGTGGATGATTCAGGTTTCCCGAGGACACCCGATAGACCTGTTAAGTTGTTGGGAACTTGTGTTCGCTATCAAAGGTCTATTGAGATGACGATAGATACATGTGGGCCTGATTCCTCAGGAGGTTCTGCCATAGAACAAAGCAAGATTGGTAGCACAAGGCTATACTCAAGTTGAAGGTCTTGACTTTAGAGAAACATATACCCCAGTTGCTAGATTGGAAGCAATTAGAATTTTGCTAGCCTATGCTTGTGCCCACAACATCAAGCTCTATCAAATGGATGTTAAGAGTGTATTTTTAAATGGCTACATCAATGAAGAAGTATATGTTGAGCAACCTCCTAGTTTTGAAGATGACAAGAAGCCCAACCATGTGTACAAGTTGAAGAAGGCATTGTATGGCTTGAAGCAAGCACCTAGAGCATGGCATGAGAGATTGAGGGATTTCCTACTCTCTAAAGGGTTCACAATGGGCAAAGTTGACACCACTCTTTTCATCAAGAAGATTAGAAAAGATCTATTTATATTGCAAATCTATGTTGATGATATCATATTTGGATCAACCAATCAAGATTTTTATGATGAGTTTGGAAAAATGATGGCTAATGAGTTTGAGATGTCCATGATTGGAGAATTGAGTTACTTCCTTGGTCTTCAAATCAAGCAATTAAAGAATGGTACATTTGTGAGTCAAGGCAAGTACATCAAGGACATGATCAAGAAGTTTGGCATGAGTGATAGCAAAGTCATTAGCACACCAATGGGAACCAATGGCAACTTGGATAGTGATGCAAGTGGCAATATGGTGGATCAAAAGTTGTATCGATCTATGATTGGAAGCCTACTCTATGTGACCGCATCAAGGCCGGATGTCATGTTTAGTGTATGCATGAGTGCAAGATTTCAAGCCTCACCAAGAGAAAGTCATTTGAAGGCTACAAAGAGGATATTGAGGTACTTGAAGCATACACCAAATGTTGGTTTGTGGTATCCTAAAGGAGCAAAGTTTGAGCTAGTTGGTTACTCTAACTCGGACTATGCAGGATGCAAGGTTGAAAGGAAGAGCACCTCGGGCACATGTCAATTGTTGAAAAGATCACTTGTTTCATGGTCATCAAAGAAGCGAAATAGTGTTGCATTATCAACCATCGAAGCCGAATACATATCCACCGGTAGTTGTTGTGCACAAATACTTTGGATGAAGGCCACCTTGAATGACTTTGGAATCAAATTCAAGAAAGTGCCATTGCTATGTGATAATGAGAGTGCAATCAAGCTAACCAACAATCTGGTACAACATGCAAGAACAATGCACATTGATGTCCGCCATCATTTCATAAGAGATCACCAACAAAAAGGGGACATTTGCATTGAGAGTGTAGGCACCGAAGATCAACTTGCCGACATATTCACCAAGCCATTGGATGAGAAAAGGTTTTGTAAGCTAAGGAATGAGTTGAACATATTGGATTTCTCAAATATGTGTTGATGCACCCCCCACTTACATAACATGCCTCTCCTTCGAGCAATCCAAGGTAAAAGTTGATTGGCATGACATACATCTTTGCTAAGGACATGATTAGTGCATCTAGTCACATTTTCAATTTTATTAGGACCTTTCAAGTGGTTCTATTTTATTAGGCTCGTTCATGAAAATCAAATGATTTTGATGTTTATATGATATCACTATTGCTTCTATGCTTGATTTGATCTAGTGATAGCGTATGACATGTTTATGGGCTTGTAAACCTAGTGTTTGATCTAGAAAATGAGCTCTAAGTATTTAACTCAACATGGTACAAGATAACCCTTATTTGGAGGTGTGAAGAAGCTTGTCCTTGGATCAAACCGAGTTAAATATCTTTGGCAAATGATCTAGATTGGACCAAATTTGGGAAAATGATCCTCACCCCATTGATTGACATTGATAATCTCGACCCTACAAGTCATACTATCTATATTTAGAACCTTTGTGGTCATTGATGACAAAGGGGCAGAGAAACAAAGATAGTAGTAGAAATAGTGAAAAAGGGGGAGAAACATAAAGATATACTTGATATATGACATAGGGGGAGAAAAGTGAAAAAGGAAAGGGATCAATTAAAATTTTGAGCACACAAGTAGGGGGAGCAAGCTCATGAACTTGTATGGTGCATTTGAATGTGCATTTCATATGTTTTGCTTGCATGGCATAAGTTCTAAATTTAAAAATATCCATACTTGTGTGATGTATGCTAGTTGTTAGGTTGAATGATGAAATGAAATCACTAGATAACTTTCATTTCCAAATATTTCCAAGTGGTATTGAGCTAACCATGGTGCTAAGGATGGTATATTGGTGCACTCCGATTAGTATCACGCTTCAAAGGTCCATCTTTTATACCTTAGCATCATATGGCAGACATTGACTCCTAAATTTCCTATCTAAGCATATGTGCAAGCTACAATCCAAACTCTTAGCACATATGTAGGGGGAGCAATTGCTACCATTTGGGGATCATGAAACTTGTCCATATCCTTTTACACATGGTAAATATGCTTGGGCAAGCAACATGGATTCAATTGAATTTCAATTCATATCTTTGTGTAAGGGTTGTCATCAATTACCAAAAAGGGGGAGATTGAAAGCTCTAGTTTGGTTTTGGTGAATTGATGAAACCCTAAGTGCTAACCTAGTTTATCAAGTGATCATGAGATAGGTAGCACATTCCAAGTGGTGAAGCAAATGAAGATCATAACATGATGATGATGCCATGGTGATGATCAAGTGCTTGGACTTGGAAAGAAGAAAGAGAAAAACAAAAAGCTCAAGGCAAAGGTATAAACCATAGGAGCTATTTTATTTTGGTGATCAAGACACTTAGAGAGTGTGATCACATTTAGGTTTGATAGCCGTACTATTAAGAGGGGTGAAACTCGTATCGGAATGCGGTTATCAAAGTGCCACTAGATGCTCTAACTCATTGCATATGCATTTAGGATCTAGTGGAGTGCTAACACCCTTGAAAATGTTTGTGAAAATATGCTAACACATGTGCACAAGGTGATACACTTGGTGGTTGGCACATTTGAGCAAGGGTGGAGAAGTTAGAGGGGAAATGGAGTTGGTCGCAATGATGCTGGCGTCGGTCAACTGACCGGACGCTAGGTCGCTCTATGACCAGATGCTGAAGGGTTGCATCGGGTCGTGTTGTCGGTTGGCACAGTGATTAGGGTTAAGCACCGGACGCTGGGTTGTGTCCGGTCAAGTATGACCGGACGCGTCCGGTCGGCAAAAACTCATTTTCGACCCTTACTGTAAACGATCGGACGCTGAGGGTTCAGCGTCCGGTCAACTCTATCGGAGCGTCCGGTCAACATGTCGACCATTGAGATCAAACATTCCCTGTTGAACGCAAGAGACACGTGGCCACCATCAGGCGACCGGACGCTGAGGAGCAGCGTCCGGTCAGTAAGACCGGAGCGTCCGGTCACCATGACTTGTGCCCAGTGAAGGGGTACAATGGCTCTATTTCGTGGGGGCTTCTATTTAAGCCCCATGGCCGGCTGTAGCTCAGTACTCTTAGCCATTTGTATTGACATAGCAACCTTGTGAGCTTAGCCAAAGCCCTCCCACTCATCTCCATCATTGATTCGTCATCTTTGTGAGATTGGGAGTGAATCCAAGTGCATTGCTTGAGTGTTTGCATCTAGAGGCACTTGGTGTTTATGTTTCGCTGCGGGATTCACTTGTTACTCTTGGTGGTTGCTGCCACCTAGATGGCTTGGAGCAGCGAGGATCATCGAGCGGAGGGTGGTGATTGTCTCTGGCTCCGATCATGGTGATTGTGAGGTGTTCTTGACCTTTCCCCGGTGGAGTGACAAAAGGTACTCTAGTGGATTGCTCATGGCTTGTGTGATCCTCTTTTGTGTTGGTTGTGCGGCACCCTATTGAGGGTTTGGCATGTGAAGCCAATTAGCACGTGAACCTCCAAGTGAGTGAATCGCCATAACGAGGACTAGCATGCCGGCAAGCAAGTGAACCTCGGTAAAAATCATTGTGTTCATCATTGATTCTAAGGTGATTGGTCTTTATTGTTATTCATCCTTATGATTGATTGGTTTCTTCATCTACATGGTGGTATAACCTTCTTAATCACTCTCTTTACTTTACCGCAAACTAGTTGACAAGCTCTTTAGTGTAGCTAGTTGTGAGAGCTTGCTTGCTTGGTTGGTGTGACTCTTTAGTTAGCCTTTGAGAGCACACTAACATAGAATAGTGTCATAACTATTGTGTGAATAAACACTATCTAAACTAGAATTGTGGTAGGTGGCTTGCATTTTGAGTATGCTAGCGCAACACTTGCTTCGCCTCATAATTGTCTAACCTTTTGTTAAGTGTTGTTGTAGAAATTTTTGTTAGGCTATTCACCCCCCCTCTGGCCATTAGGACCTTTCACCTATGTAGGGTATGTTCACCCACTGGTCGCCCTACTAAAGGTGATGGGGACCTTGGACCATGGGCGATAGCTGGGGTTGGCGACAGAGTCTTCCATAGTGACAGTAAGCACCCGCCGTGCGGCGAGCTTTCGTTCCCTTCTGCTCTCGGTAGAAGCGAGGCCCCCAAAGATGGTGGTGACCACCTTGTCGTGGTCCTAGAAGGCATTGTCATTGCCCCTAGGTGGTCGACAGCCCCTGGCTCTGTCATTAGTGTCGTCGTCCAGCTTTTTGTCCAAGAACTTAGCCATCCCGAGGCAATTCTTCATCTTATGCTTGGCGTTCTTGTGGAGAGGGCACGGGCCATTGAGGATCTTCCTATATTGCTCATCATAGTTGCGCTTTGCCCGAGGTTCATTGACGGTGATGATGATGTGGTCTGGCCAACGGCGCCGATTTTGGCCAGGCTTGGGTCCTACAGGTCGATCACGGCCGCTGTCATGATGGTTACTTTTGTCATCGTAGCGTCGATCATTGTGGCATTGGTTGTCAGGGCAGTCGTCGTAGCGGCGGTCGTTGTGGCGTCAGTCGTCGGGCGGTCGTCGTAGCGGCGTGTTGGGTGATGAGTGCCTGCATCCTCGTTGAAGCGCACCTTGAATTCTTCGACGTTGGTGTACTAATTGGCGGTCGTGATCATCTCCCCAATCCCTGTGGGCAGCTTGCAGTTGAACTTGGAGCGAAGCTCGCAGTGGTGGAGTCCTCGGATGAAGGCGGTGATGACCTCAGCTTCTGAGATATTGGGAATAAAATTCCTCATCTCAGAAAAGCGTTGGATGTAGCTACGAAGGAGCTCAGATGGCTTCTGGTTGATACGGTTCAGATCATGCTTGGTGCCCGATCAAGTACACGTAGCCTTGTAATTGTCAGTGAAGACTTTTTTTAGCTCTTCCCAGGATCCGATGGAGTCCGGGGTAAGGCTTGTAAACCAGCTCATGGTGGCTGGCATAAGCATGATCGGAAGATAGTTCACCATGACACTGGTGTCTCCTCCGATGACACAGACAATAGTGGCATAAGCCTGCAACCACTGTGTCGTGTTCATCCTTCCTTCATAGGGCTCGACCCTAGTGATCTTGAAACCATAGGGCCACTGGTGTTCGGAGCGCCCTTGTGAATGCTGGGGGGCCCTCGGGGTTGTCGGCACCATCGTCTGTAGCGTTGCCATTAGCGAGTGGTGCGAGGCTGAGTTCGAGTTACTGTACTCTTGCTCGTACTCCTAGCATTGGTGTACTTCGTCTTCATGGCGACCAAAGCGACGTTCGTCGATACATCATGTGCATCTCAGAGATTGTTGAGGTGCACCCGGATGTCCTGGTCAACCTCCTGGTCAAGTTGACGGTGATGTTCAATGCGGTCTCCCTTGGCTCCGCCCTATAGGGGTTGCCTATCATCGCGGTGCTGGTCGATGAAGCGACTTGGGCGGTGATCGGATCTTGTGGTGACTGATCGGCGAATCGAGGTTGTGGAGTAGGAAGGTCGCTGATCCTGGTAGATCTCATTAACCTGACAATGCACCGCTTTGAGCTTTGCGACAACCCTGGTGACCTTTGGTGTCTGCTGGAGCTAGGCGAGCTCATTGGTGGCCATAGCTAGGTTGGCGCTTGGAGTCTTGTAGATGTCATGGCCGTCAATGCGGAGAAACTCATCATCAAGGTTGCGCTGGAGTGACCTTCCTTGCGAGTCAAGCTGCTGCTCGACCATCATAAGGGTAATCTCGTTTGCTCAGCGTTGTGCATGGTTGACGTTTCGGTTCTCACGAGCGGCTTGTTCCTCCTTGGTTTCGCCGTTCCGAGGGGGGCTATCGATGCTGACATTGAAGATCGCGCCACCATGAAATGGAGGGAGCAGAAGTTGCTCAGTGAAGGTTTCGGTGAGGGTCTCCATAGAGCCCTAGGACTTAGAGCCCAGATTCTCCTCTGGGATGGTCTAGAGGGACACCCTAGAGCCTCGGCCGGTGTGGAGCATGTTGACGATCGATGGGGGCTGGTCAACGATCTGGTCAGCATGAGGATGGATGTCTCCCACCTGGTCAGCGAATTTGCCCCTTAGGGCGTGTTGGAAGGTGGCGGCGATGTTAGCGAGCCCGAAGGGCAGAGCCACAACTCCTAGAGTTTTCCAAGCAGCCTCCGGCAGATCTGTATCAGAGGATGGTTAGCGCTGGACCAGAGTGTCTAGAGCCAATTCAGTGATACATAGGCAATTAGCGAGCTTCAGACCAACCTAGTCGATGGATGCGATCAGATCATCATTGTTGATCTGCCTCCTCTGGTAGTGAGGAAGCAGGCGGTGAGTTGTTGATGAAGGTGACTTTAGAGGTGGTTCTGAGATCGGATCTACAGTCATAGGTGCAGCGGTGATCGGCGTAGAATTGATCTGCACTAGCTCGAGGAGCTCTCTGACTCTGTTAGCGTTGATGATCCACGAGATTGATCCGACCGTGAAGATCTGGCCAGGCTGTGGGAGGGACGAAGAGGCTATGGAAAAGCCATCTTATTCGACAAGGAAACAACATGCAAGCCCCTACCTGGCACACCAACTATCGACAGAATATCGTCGGCAGTCCTCCGAGGGGTATCCCATGAAGGTAGATTGATCGGTAGGGAAGCATGAGATCAAGAACAAGAAGGCAACAGAGACACACGAGTTAGACAGGTTCAGGCCATCAGTATGACGTAATACCCTACTCCAGTGGCCTGTTGGTTTGTATTAGCTATCGTATGATATTCTGTGAGTTTGGAGAGGGTCCCTGCCCGGCTTATATAGTCCAAGGAGCAGGGTTATAAGTCAGTTCGATCTGAGAGATAACCAAAAAGTAATAATTGATTACTAGAATCTTGGGATCATACATATCCTAACAGATCTCATAGTATCTTTAGGATATCTTCCAGATATCTTGCGGGAGACGCCGAGTAGAGTCGTGCCCCACAAAGCTTCATCCTATGGGCTGGGCCACCCCTAAGGGCGTAGCCCATGTGGTCTGCTGTGGGTATCCGGGGTCGTAACCCCCATAGTTGGGATCGAGTTTGGACTCTCCCTGATTCGGACTGCAAAAATCAGAAGTTCTGACAGGGGGCAGAAGTTCTGATTTCCGCACAAAGCCAGCACTTCTAGACAAAAATCAAAAGTTCTAATAGGGGTCAAAAGTTCTAATTTTCGCACAAAGTCAGAACCTCCAAGAGAAAATCAGAGGTTCTGCCAGGGAGTCAGAAGTTCTGGAGGGTGAGATTTTCTTGAGGGAACAACTCTTTCATCCGGACTCCGAATTAGACGTTCTATATATGTTTTATTGTCCATCTCGACGAGAGGAATGCAAGGGTGAAGTCCATTCCATATTTTGACAACTTCATAAAATGGACAATTTTGGTTTCAACACAAAGGAAGAGAGTACGTAGACGATTATTACAGTACCCATGAACGTATTTGTGGTGGTCGGTGTTTCAATGCCCGGTTAGTACTCCATAGTGATCTGTATACGCGCACAACTACATATGTAGTCGAGCTATATAATAACACTTGGTAGACTTGCACTTCCATAGAAAAGAGCAGGCAGTATCTCTATAGCCATGTTAATGAAAGAGTGCTAGAAGATTAGAGCTAAAATCTCTACAAAAAAGAAAACAATGGACTGACGATTTGTTTTGTCAACAACCAAGCATCGACTTGCACACAACTTGCGAGCAACACCTATGGAGCAGCATAAAAAATCATCAGCATCAAGATTTGTTCTTCTAGCAGGTAAGAATTTGGATGGCCAGGGTTCTCCAAAAAAACACACAGGGCAGCACAAGAAAAAATAGGAAATTCAATGAAAAAAGAAGAAAATGGAACAAACACAACCAAATAAAAGACTGGCTGGCCGGAGGCTCGCCAACCCGCCCCGCTACCACCACGCTGCAGCATGGCTCCGCCGTGTGAGGCCGTCAAAGACATTATGAAACCTTACTCCTTGCACTCCTTTTGCCCATCAAGATATAAGACAGGACAAAGGCTCCAGTAGAAGGGGAGATCAACTCGATCTAACCCAAAACTAGCTAACGCTATCCTATCATCTCTCTCTCTCGTTGTAAAATCTTGTTTTAGCATTCTAATATGAAGAAACCGCTATTGGACATAGGGCTCTGAAGCCCGAACTATGATAAACCTCTTGTGTGTTGAGTGCTAACCACCAAAGTCCCACACATTGACCCATCGATTGTTCCACTAATTCCTCGTAGTGGTTACGAACTGACGAGAAGTTGTGTCTTCTCTTTAAGGATCTAGAAAAAAAGGACATAAAGAACTCTAAAAATTATAAAATTTTCTAAATGGATGTTAAAAATCAAGCATAATCTATTTTGTTTATGAAAAGGATCAAGATGCCCAAGAGGGGGTTGAATTGGGCTAATTCTAAAATTCTTTGCAATAATTAAACCCTACACTTAGCCCACTTCACCCCTTGTGCCTAGAATATGATTCAATTGATCTACCGCACAAAAGTTTAGCACCCTAAGTTCCAATCCTACTCTAGCATGGCAATTCTAAGGATGTAAAGACAAGAAATAAATTGCTCAAATGTAAATGCTTAAAGTAAAGAGAGGAGAAGGAACGTGGTGATGTTTTGCCGAGGTATCGGAGAGTCGTGACTCCCCACTAGTCCTCGTTGGAGCACCCGCGCAAGGGTGTAGCTTCCCCTTGATCTATGCAAGGATCAAGTGCTCTCTACGGGCTGATTCTTCGACACTCCGTTGCGGTGAATCGCCCACAACCGCTCACAACTTGAGTTGGGTCATCCACAAGCTTCGTCGGATGATCACCAAACTCCCGATCACGACCAAGCCATCTAGGTGATGGTGATCACCAAGAGTAACAAGCATGAACTCTCACTTGACCACAATCAGCCTAATGAGAAAGGTGGATACACACTTGCTACTCTCCTTGCACTAATGAGGCCTTAATCTTGGATTCTCAAATCTCAATCACCTCACTAGGCTCTTGATCTCCTTAGCACTTTCAAGGGTGTTTCACAGCTGAACAAATGGGCAAGAGACCTCCCTTGAATGAATAGAGGAAGTATTTATACCCCCTCATTCAAAATGAATCGTTAGGAGGTTGAGTCAGCACTCTGCGGGGTGACCGGACGCTTCGGTCAAGGTCATCGGACGCACCGCTCAGTTATCCCTGCCATAGAGCTGTTAAGTTGTGACTAGACTGTGACCTGTGTTTGGTCACAAAAACTGCTCTCTGGAACCTTACTGATGTTGACCGGACGCTGGCACACAGAGTCTGGTCACTTAGCTATTCAGCATCCGGTCAGTAACCAGATCCTGACCAGCTTCCAGTCAGCACTGACCCGACGCGTCCAATCAGCATTGACCGGACGTGTCCGATTAAGAAACTCCCTCTCTGGAACCTCTATGGAGTTGACCAGACTTTGGCACCCAACGTCCAGTCACTTTTCACTCAGCGTCCGGTCACAATCAGACGACTCCAGTTGATCAAATAAACTGACCGGACTCACCCTTCAGCGTCTGGTCACAACCAGACCAGCATCCAGTCAGTCATTTGACCCTCCATTCACTTCCAACTCGAAATCATATGTGAATGAAGTTTGCTCCAATTGATCTTAGGGCTACTCCTAAGCTACCTGGTGCTAGATTTGACAAGTGTGCACCACACCTAACGCACTAGACTCACCTAGGTCAAGCTACTAGTCCATACCCCCTTTAATAGTATGACCAAAGGAAAAAATAAAGTCCTAAACTACTCTAAGTGTCTCTTCAACACCAAACGACACTTAGAACTAGTCCATCCTTAACCTTGTCGACCATCCTTTGAAAACTGAAATGATTTCCATCGTAGGGGCATGACAACCATGATTGCCCAATCAATTTCCATTACCATGACCTAACTTAATTGCCACTGCAAAACACACATTAGTCATAGTAATCTCGTATTGTCATTAATCACCGAAACCCAACTAGAGGCCTAGATGCTTTCAATCTCCCCCTTTTTGGTGATTGATGACAATTCAATCTCGAGTATGTGTAAGAGATGAGGTTTTCAACATGCTTGGTTCATATAAGCTTTTGACAATAAGAGCAAAGGAGTTAGACGTGCTTATATGACCCAAGCCAGCATGGTGTACTCAATAGATGTGAAATAAGCATGAGTACAAGAAATAAAGCTCATTTGAATCGAAGTAAAACGTGGAAGCAAACCAAATGAGCATAATGAAGTGACATGACATATATAAAGATCAAAGTAGAGAGCACACATGTCACATATCACATAGGTATCACAATCACACGTATGTAGTTCAATGCATGAAAGTAAACATGAATGCATAGGTATGTATCACACATAAAAAACCAAGAGTAATAAATCATAAGCTCCCTCTAGATATAGCGCTCCCCTAGATCTAACATACTCGATCCCTCTCCCCTTTGGCATCAAGCACCAAAATCTAAGGGTCGGTCGGTGGGGTAAGAGTAGACGAGTTGGGCGCTGAGGTGCGGTGAGTGATCTGAAACTATGTAGCATCATCCTCTGATCCAGAGCTCTGAGCTGTCTGACTCTCTACCGCTAGAAGTGAAGCTGAAGCGGTTTTGGTCTGCTCTAGGACTGACACGGCTTGTGACTCTACAGGTATCACTATAGGAGCTAGCTCTGATGATGCAACAGATTATGGGATTGTCTCTGTAGTCCCAATAACTAGAGCAACGGTGGTAGGTTTAGGTACTCGCAACTATGGTGGTGTAGGCTGCCCTATAAGCTCGCTGAAAGTGGCACTGAGGCTCCTGGAAACTAGGGTGTCAGTCACAAGCACTAAGGAACTCTGAGCCGGTGTGAAGCATGTAACAATAGGTGTGAAGTGCAGACCCTGGGCTATCACTGATGAAGCAAACCACTGGGACACCTGCTCTATAGGTGAAGCAAACTGAGTAGCTGGCTATCCCTGACTCTGAAGCCCACTAGGCTATACAACTGGAGTCATTGAGATGGTGGTAGGCTAGACGAGTTGAGGTGTAGACAGTGGCGGAGCAACCCTAATAGCAGTGACAACATGCTGCATAAATCCAAGTAACTACTGCTGCATGAGGAGCTGCTGCTACTGCATGGCCTGCTACTATATGGCTTGCTGCTATCTCTAGAGCTCGTCCTATCTGGCCTGAACATGTGCAAGTGCATCTACGGTCTCCTAGGCCTACGTGCCTCATCTTGCCTCATTCGGTCAAGAATGGCTAGAAGAGCGAGGTCTGTCTACAATGGTTGTGGAGCTGAGTTAGAGCCACTAGCCTCTCTGTCATTTGGTTGAGGAGACATCTGAGGAATAGCCTGATAATCATCATCTGAACTATCACTAGGGTCGCTCTTGACCACACCCTCCTGCTGAGCATCTTGTTGCTCCTCCTCTATTGCTGCAATGCCCCTGATAATCTCATCCTACTAGGCTACAGTCTCTAGCACCTGTAGGCGACAGCTCAGCTAGCTAGGTGTCCTCATTGTACTATGGCAGAGCATCTGAGTCATGTTATATGTTGGAATCTTAGTAGTGGCACTAGTATACTCTGCCATTGTCTTAGGAGACTTCACTGTAATTGCCTTGTGAATCAAGAATGTGATCTAGTGAGCATAGGGCAACTATTGGTGACCTCTAAACCCCTCTACAAGAGTGTCCTCCGTCTCTGAAAGAATGACATCCCAAATATAAAAAACCATCTACTGTATCATAGAGTTCACTAGCAACAGCTGGATACGAGTCAATCCCTCACTACCCATCCTTGGGAGCAAAGTAATCCTCATGATAGCATCAAGCAGCCTAGCTATAGGAGTAAGGTCTCTAGGTGTCCTGCTCGACCCTTCGCCGAATGGCTCTATGAAGCATGGTTGGACAAGATCTGTGGGAGACACAAGACCCCGTGAGGACATCTGGGAGGCTCTGTCTGACCATAGCAAACCTCATGTAGCTGAATGGGTGACTCTAGAATCTTGAGAATCTCTCTGACCCTTGAGCTCTGTAGCCTATAGTCACAACCTCTGAATGCAAAGTGTATGAATCTATGGCCCAAGTCAATCCAAAGTGAAGAGTAGAACTCATGGACCCATGATGAAACATATCGGCCAGTCTATCCAAGTAGGTCTGTCAACCCTAGTAGATATGAGAGGTGAGGGCAGATCTGCTCTCCTGCTACTGCTACAAGTGCCTCAATAGAGCAAACTCTCTGAGATCTGAATGCAACCCCACTGTTAAGATATGCCTGATAGAAATCCTCCTACTGTGGTGTATAGAATCCCTCTAAAGCACGCTCATCCCGCCTCGGTGGAAACCAATCCTCAAACTATATGAAGCAGAGCTGCTGCACCTGCTTGGCTGTGGCTGCCCTCAAGTCAAGGTGAGTCACTGAAGGTGGACCCTATGGTCTAGAAGACGGATAAGAACCCCTCCTCTATGTCTTAGGCCTCGGTCTCACCTGAGCATGAGTATGACCAGAGCGTTGTAACTATGGCTGAGGTGCCTGCTCTGTCTCCTCGGTCTGCTCTGTCTACTCAGTCTACTTAGCCTGCTGAGTATCCTTTGACTGCACCAGTGGCTGTGTCTACTGCTCTGGCTCTCCCTGAGGCTAACTCTCCTCTAAGGCGACATGTCATCCTCCAAGCATGACAGCCCTAGCTAGACTGCCATGAAGACTCCCAACCCTCTCAACGGTGGCCCTTTGAGCTTGTGATAACTGATCTGCAATACAAACACCACTCTAAGCCCCTCCTTTCTCTACACGCTCAGCTGCTGCTACTGCTGCTCTCTTAGCCTCTACATCGATGAGCTTCCACTTTTTTGTCATAGTCTTCTTAGCCTTGCCTTTCTCCTGAGCAATCAAGCGAGGCAGAGGCCTCAGATCCTCATCACCTGGACCACCTCCGACATTCTTGACACATGCCATTGCTGGAGCTGAAAAGAACTACTGCCATGGACAAATATCAACTACCAATTGTCTCTCGCAAGGCTTGGCCTCGATCCATACTCGTAGGCTTGGCCCCGAGTTAACTAACAACCGCCAAAGCAACCTAAAAAACATTGACTCGCTGCACGATAGAATAGATCGGATATATAAATAATTACAATATACATCTAGAGATACGAAACCCTAAGAAGCAAGCAATGGATATGAAAATAGAGGTGATGGCTTGCTACCTGATGAATCTAGATGACTAGGCAATGAATCAGTAGAGGAACGGATCACGGGGCACCATGGGAATTATCAATCGAACGTCTAGGGTTAGGGTTCGAGGTAGTGCGGTGGCCGAGCAATGTAGTGGAGGGGTGGTCATAGTTGTGGCTAGGGCACGACAAGGAACACAACAATGGCAGTGTTGCAACAAGGGAGATGTAGGCAGCAACGCTAAGGCTCGGGCATGGCGTGGATGTGGCGAGGGAGGTGCGGCGCGGCGATGCGCGGTCCGGCGGCATGGGCAGTCAGCGCTGGTAGGCGGCTCGGGCGTGGTCAGGCGGCGTGAAGCGGTGTGGTGGCATTGCGATGGTGGCGCTGGCGTGACTATGTGGTGATGGAGGCATGCAAGATCGGCGCAGGTGTAGTTGAGGCAGTGGAGGCGCAGTGGCTATGAGATTAGGGTAATCAAGGCGCGCGGCGTATGGATTAATATGGTGCCCCCTATGTTGGATTAGGAAAGGAAATGAGAAGAGATCGGGATCCACACATTTTCTTCTGATCGGACGCTTCGGTGGCAAAGACCGGACGCTGCCACCCAGAGTTCGGTCGACAACAGAGAGGTCCAAATCTCATCAAGTCACGATCGGACGTAGCCAGAGTCTGGTCAATCCTGACAATGCCTTCTTCGCTTGACCGGACACAGGAACAACACTATTTCAGTGTCCGGTCACTCCTTTGCGCTTCTGTTCACCTCCTGTGAACTGACCGGACGCTAGAAACTAGAGTCCGGTGCAGCGTCCGGACATCCCTTTTTCAACAAATCTTTAAATTTCCTTCGTGCTGCCTGTTCCCAATGAAGTCCCAACTTTAATAAGACCCAAATAAACACCAATTGGGACTGATGTGAGTGACCTGTCTCAAACCCTAAAATTTTTCAAAATATTTTGCCTTAGGCTATACTTCTTTTTAAGAAAATTGACAATAAAAGGGTAATCAAAAGGAAACGACAAAACAACACACATGCATATGTAATACTTGAAAGTAATTCTAGTTGCTTGTCAAGTTTGATCCAATGTTAAGCTTCTTCACACGCTTTTCGGCGGTGATCTCAACCATGTTAGACAAGCCCTAAATGCATTACCAAAAATTAAACATGTTGTATATTACAATGCAATGCAAGAGACAACACAAGCTCATTTTCTAGTGAAGTTACTAAAATCAAGCACATTGAGCTCATTCCTCAACCGACAAAATGTCGCATCATCTAGTGGTTTAGTGAAGATATCCACCAATTGATCCTCGGTCCTTACACCTTCTAGTGAAATATTATTTTTAGCCATATGATCTCTAAGAAAGTGATGGCGGATATCTATGTGCTTGGTGCGAGAGTGTTGAACTAGATTATTAGCAAGCTTTACCGCACTCTCATTGTCACATAAGAGAGGTACTTTTTCTAGAACTACACCATAGTCTAGCAAAGTTTGCTTCATGTAAAGTATTTGTGCACAACAAGAACCCGCGGCAATGTATTCCGCTTCGGCGGTGGACAAAGCCACACTATTTTGCTTCTTGGAGGACCAAGACACAAGTGATCTACCAAGCAAATAGCACCCTCCGGATGTGCTTTTCCTATCAACTTTGCAACCGGCATAATCCAAATCGGAATAGCCAACTAATTAAAATCAAGCTCCTTTGGGAAACCAAAGACCAATGCTTGGTGTGTGCTTAAGGTACCTAAGGATTCTTTTAATGGCAACCATGTGAGCTTCCTTAGGACTAACTCAAAATCTAGCACACATACACACACTAAACATGATATCAGGCCTTGATGCGGTTAAATATAAAAAGCTACCAATCATAGAGCGGTAGAGAGTTTGATCAACTGTTTTACCTCCCTCATCTAGGTCGACATGTCCATTAGATGGCATTGGTGTTTTGATTGACTTACTTTCATCCATATTGAACCTCTTGAGAAGATCCTTGGTATACTTTTCTTGAGAGATAAAAATCCCTTCTCTCATTTGCTTGACTTGAAAACCAAGAAAGAATGTAAGCTCTCCAATTATAGACATCTCGAACTCCTTCAACATTAATTCACCAAACTCTTTGCAATAATCTTCATTTGATGATCCAAAGATGATATCATCAACATATACTTGACAAATGAAGATTTCTCCATCAAGCTTCTTGGTGAATAGTATGGTGTCGACCTTCCCAATGGTGAAGCCCTTCTCAATAAGGAAATCTCGAAGGCATTCATACCAAGCTCTTGGAGGTTGCTTAAGCCCATATAGTGCCTTGGACAACCTATAAACATGATTAGGATAACTAGGGTCTTCAAACCCGAGAGGTTGATCAACATAGACTAGTTCATTTATGAAGCCATTTAAAAATGCAATTTTAACATCCATTTAATATAATTTCATTTCATGATGCGATGCATATGCAAGGAGGATACGAATGGCTTCAAGTCTTGCAACCGGTGCAAAGGTCTCTCCAAAATCCAACCCTTCAACTTGAGAGAATCCCTTTGCAACTTGTCTTGCCTTGTTCCTCACTACAACGCCTTGATCATCTTGCTTGTTGTGGAACACCCACTTTGTTCCAATGACTCTTGCACCTTGTGGTCGCTCTTCAAGAGTCCAAACTTCATTGCGAGTGAAGTTGTTCAACTCTTCATGCATGGCATTTATCCAATCTGAATCTTGAAGAGCTTCTTCTACATTCTTAGGTTCAACACAAGAGACAAAAGAGTGATGTTCAATGAATGAAGCAAGTTTTTGAGAGTGAGTAATTACACCCTTTGAAGGACTCCCTATGATGAGATCTTGTGGATGAGCTTGTAGTAGAGGTGAATTTCTTCTATCAACCACTTGAGGGGGAGGTTGTGGAGCATCAACATCTTGTGCTTGTGCCACCATTTGATCATGAGAGACATGAGTATCTTCATTTTCTACTCTCCCATCTTTATCACCATCTTGTGGCACATTTGATGAAGGTGGATCGATCACTTGTACATCATCTTCATCATCTTTAAGCTTGATGTCTCCAACCAGAATATTCTTCATGGCATCCCTCAATGGTTCATCACCTACATCATCAAGATTCTCATGTGCTCCTTGGGAGCTATTAGATTCATCAAATTCCACATCATATGTTTCTTCAATCAAGCTAGTGGCACGATTAAATACTCGATATGCTTTGGACTTTGATGAGTAACCAACAAAAAAACCAATATCACAACGTCTTTAAAACTTCCCTAGGTGTTGCCGCTTCTTATAGATGTAGCATTTGCAACCAAACACCTAGAAGAATCAGATGTCTGACTTCTTCCCATTGAGCAACTCATAAGGTGTCTTGCCAAAAAACTTTTGAAGGAATAGGCGGTTGGATGCATAACATGTGGTGTTGATAGCTTCCGCCCATAGAGCTTTGGGTGTGTTGTACACATCAAGCATTGTTCTTGCACGTGTGATAAGTGTCTGGTTCTTTCTCTCAACTACACCATTTTGTTGAGGAGTATATGTTGCGAAGACCTCATGCTTGATCCCAACTTCATCACAATAAGGTTCAATGTTTGTGTTGTCAAACTCTTTTCCATTATTACTTCTTATCTTTTTGAGCTTCACTTTAAACTCATTCTGTGCTCTCTTGGCAAACTTCTTAAAACATGATGCAACTTCGGTCTTGTCATGAAGGAAGAATACCTATGTATATCTAGAGTAGTCATCAACAATCACAAGACAATAAAGATTTTCTCCCGAACTCTTGTAAGTTGTTGGTCCAAATAAGTCCATGTGAAGGAGCTCTAGCACTCTTGTTGTTGACATGAAAGCTTTTGTAGGATGAGTGTTTGCAACTTATTTGCCGGCTTGACATGCACTACAAAGCTTGTCCTTCTCAAATTTCACATCCTTCAACCCTCTCACCAATTCATTCTTCATAAGCTTCTTGAGTGAGCTCATCCCAACATGAGCAAGTCTTCTATGCCATAGCCACCCAAGTGATGTTTTGGTGAATAGGCATGTCTTCAAGTTAGCATCTTCGGAGGTGAAATCCACTAGATATAGGTTATTGTATCTAAATCCCTTGAATATAACTTGATCATCATCTTTCTTAGATACAACCACTTCCTTCTCGGTAAACAAGCATTGAAAGTCAAGATCACACAATTGTCCAACGGATAGCAAGTTGAAGCTCAAAAAAGCAACATATAGCACATTTGAGATTGAATGATCATTTGATATTGCCACTTTGCCCAATCCTTTCACTTTGCCGTTTGAATTATCACCAAATGTAATTCTTTCTTGACCATCAACTTCTTCATCAAGTGAGGTGAACATACGAGGATCACCAGTAATATGTTGAGTGCAACAACTATCAATTACCCAATGACTTCCACCGGTCTTGTAGTTCACCTACACACAAGAGATCAAGCTTGTTTAGGGACCCAAACTTGTTGAGGGCCCTTGACTTTCTCAACAAGTGACTTTGTAACCCAAATTTTCTTAGGTCTATTCTTGTTGGGAGGTCCTAAGAACATGACTTTCATTTTACCACTAGAGTCCTTTCTAAGCATGCAATGAGCATTGAAAGCAAAAGGTCTAGTATGCTTGGGCAAGGGTTGTGGTGGTGGAGTTTGACACTCATGGGCAAAGTGACCTTCTTGTCCACACTCAAAACACCTCTTTGGCTTTGGCTTTGGCTTTGACTTATGTTGCTGTTGGTGTTGAGCTTGAGCCTTCTTCTCTTGATGTGCCAAGTATCCAATTCCACTTCTATCCATCTTCATGATGGTGTTCATGAGTAGCTCACTTTAAAGATATTGATCTCTTGTATACTTGCTCAAGCCAGTCTTGAGATATTCTTTTTCTAACTTGAGCTTCTTGTTCTCTTCTTTGAGTTCATCATGATTTTTCTCTTTCTTTAGTCTCTCGTTCTCTTCTTTGAGCTTCTCATTCTCAAGAGCTAGATCACTATCATGGTCAAGGTTCTCTATCACAATAGTGTTGGTGGTTGATCGCTTTCAAGATCTTTCTTGAGCTTCTCATTCTCATTCTTGATCTTGACATACTCATCATAGTTGTCGGACTCAACCACTTGCTTGCCTTTGCTACTAGAACCTTGTTCAATGCTCTCAATAATTAAATCATCACATGATGTAGCTATATCAATCTTAACAACATGGTTAGTAGCATCATGTGGCTCATTGGATAATAGCTCATTAGAGACAACAAGATTATGAAGGGCAGGCCTGGTGCGGTGGTGAGAGCTATCTCGCTGAGTCACCAGGTCGTGGGTTTGAAGCAACCTCTCCACAGATTTTGCGGGGGAAAGGCTTGTCTCGGTTTATCCCTTCCCTAGACCCCACTCATGTGGGAGCCTCCGACACTGGGTCTGCCTAGAGACAACAAGATTATCATGATTGATCTTGAGATTTATATATTCTTCTTTTAGCATGTTGTAGCTAGTGATGAGCTCATTATGTATCCCCTCAATTTTATCATGTTTTTCTTTAAGCTCTTTCTTAGAAGATTTAAGCTCCCTGAGTTTGGATGACATAGCTTCATTTGCTCCTCTAAGCTCAACACTAGCCTTTTCCTCTATGTCACATTTAGCTAAAAGTGAGTCATTCTTAAGTTCTAGCTTTTCATTTTTAGCTCTTGTCTTTCTAACAATCTTAGTATATTGGTTAAGCAACTTGACAAGATCATCATAGGAAGGTGATTCAAATTCATCATCACTATCACTATCATCACTGCTAGCATGTTCATCATCACTACTCTCATCATCACTTTGTACCTTTCGTTCACCCTTGGCCATAAGGCATAGGTGTGTAGAGGATGATGGCAGTGGTGTCAGTGAAGATAGTGAAGAGTCAATCATAATAGCGGCCACCTTCTCATTCTCACTATCATCATCGGATGAGCAACTTGATGAATCAATATTCATGAGCCAATCACCGATGATGTATGCCTTGCCATTTTTCTTCTTCTTATGGAAATCCTTCTTCTTGCCATCCTTCTTCTTGTATGGCTTGTTTTTTTTCTTCTCATCATCATCTTCATTGCTTGAGTCATCTTTCTTGCCCTTGTACTCCTTGTATTTATCTTTCTTTGTCTTGGGGCATTGATGTGCGAGATGACCAAGTTCTCCACAATTATAGCGATCCAGCTCTGAGATTGGCTTCATTCTATTGCTAGTGAAGAACTTCTTTTTGCCGTCCAACTTGACACTATTCTTGTTGAGCTTCTTAAGCATCTTGGCGGTTCTTCTCACCATGAGAGCATGGCTTGCATGATCAATTTCATCATCACTTGAGCTCTCATATTCAAATCTTGGTTTGTCCTTCTCTTGGCTACCCTTGAATTCCATGTCTTTCTTCTTGGCGGAAGAAGAGCCATCTTGTGGTGTGATGTGCATATACATCTCATGTGCATTGATCTTTCCCAATATTTGAGTTGGGGTAGCAGTGGAAAGATCACCTTGATGAAGCACGGTCACAATGTGCCCATATTTGTTAATGGAGAGGACACACAAGATCTTTCTTACAACATCAGATGGTCGTATTTGTGTAAGTCCAAGCCCATTGACTTCCTCTACAAGAACATTTAAGTGTGAGTACATCTCATTAGCACTTTCTTTAAGAAGCATCTCAAAAGAATTAAGCTTTTTCATGACAAGATGATAGCGTTCCTCATGCTTACTCTTTGTTCCCTCATGGAGCGCACACATGTCCGACCATAATGCATGGGCATCCTTGTGGTTCCACACATGATTAAACACATCTTTGCAAAGATCTCTAAAGATGGTGTTTCTAGCCTTTGCATTCCATTTCTCATAATTGACTTCATCGCCTTGAAGGTGTGTGGGATCCTTAGGTTTTAGGAAACCTTGAGAGGCGGCTCTAAGAATTCCAACATCTAGAGCTTCTAAGTAAGCATCCATATGGATTTTCCAATAAGGAAAATCATCTCCCTCAAAGATAGGAGGAGGTTCATCCCCGTGGGACATCTTTCTCTAGGCGGTTAAGCCTAAATTTGTGAGCACGAGGCTCCGATACCAATTGAAAGGATCATGATGCCCAAGAGGGGTGAATTGGGCTAATTCTAAAATTCTTTGCAATAATTAAACCCTACACATAGCCCACTTCACCCCGTTGTGCCTAGACTATGATTCTATTGATCTACCGCACAAAAGTTTAACACTCTAAGTTCCAATCCTACTCTAGCATGGCAATTCTAAGGATGTAAAGACAAGAAATAAATTGCTCAAATATAAATGCCTAAAGTAAAGAGAGGAGAAGGAATGCGGTGATGTTTTGTTGAGGTATCAGAGAGTTGCCACACCCCACTAGTCCTCGTTGGAGCAAATGCGCAAGGGTGTAGCTCCGCCTTGATCCACGCAAGGATCAAGTGCTCTCTACGAGTTGATTCTTCGACACTCCTGAAAACTCTAGTTTGGTTTTGGTAATTTGATAAAACCCTAAGTGCTAACCTAGTTTATCAAAGTGATTGTGAGATAGGTAGCACTACTCCAAGTGGTGAAGCAAATGAAGATCATGACATGACAATGGTGTTGCTATGGTGATGATCGAGTGCTTGGACTTGGAAAAGAAGAAAGAAAAACAAAAGGCTCAAGGCAAAGGTATAAATGGTAGGCGCCATTTTGTTTTGGTGATTGAGAAACTTAGTGAGTGTGATCACATTTAGGATCAATAGCCATACTATTAAGAGGGGTGAAACTCGTATCGAAATGCGATTATCAAAGTGCCACTAGATGCTCTAACTCATTGCATATGCATTTAGGATCTAGTGGAGTGCTAACACCCTTGAAAACATTTGTGAAAATATGCTAACACACATGTGCACAAGGTGATACACTTGGTGGTTGGCATATTTGAGCAAGGGTTAGAAACTTCACCGATGGAGTGTCCGCCCGTAGAGTGGGACAGTCCGATGGTGCCACCGGTGCCCTGTACAGAAAAGATAGGGTTTCACATAGTGGACCGGACACTAGCCTCATCGGGACCAGTGCATTCGATCAGTAGAAGCAGTGAAGACGCTGGCATCGGTCTTCGACCGAATGCTGAGTAGGTGCATCCAGTCCCACTGATGTGGCAGCACACAGAGGAGACAGTGTGTGACCGGACGCTAGGTGAGTCTGGTTGGTAATGACTGGACATGTCCGGTCACCTCTAGAACCTTACTGGAAACTACCAGACGCTAGTGTTGGTGCATCCGGTCACTTTGAGCAACGTGTCTGGTTATCACTTGGCCGTTGGGATCGGACGCTCAGTATTTGAAGAGAGGGATGACATGGCAGCCATCCGTTGATTGGATGCTGGCAGGGTGCATCCGGTCACCCTGGGTTGTGCGTAGTGAAGGGGTACAATGGCTCTATTTCGTGGGGGCTTCTATTTAAGCCCCATGGCTGGCTCTAGCTCACCCTCTTGGCCATTTGCATTGACATAACAACCTTGTGAGCTTAGCCAAAGCCCTCCCACTCATCTCCATCGTAGATTCATCATCTTTGTGAGATTGGGAGTGAATCCAAGTGCATTGCTTGAGTGTTTGCATCTAGAGGCACTTGGTGTTCGTGTTTCACTGTGGGATTCACTTGTTACTCTTGGTGATTGCCGCCACCTAGATAGCTTGGAGCAGCGAGGATCATCGAGCGGAGGGTGGTGATTGTCTTTGGCTCTGATCGTGGTGATTGTGAGGGGTTCTTGACCTTTCCCCGGTGGAGAGCCAAAAAGGTACTCTAGTGAATTGCTCGTGGCTTGTGTGATCCTCATCTTGTGTTGGTTGTGCGGCATCCTATTGAGGGTTTGGCGTGTGATGCCAATTAGTGCGTGAACCTCCAAGTGAGTGAATCGCCACAACGAGGACTAGCTTGCTGGCAAGCAAGTGAACCTCGATAAAAATCATTGTGTCATCATTTGATTCCAAGGTGATTGGTCTTTATTGATATTGATTCTTGTGATTGATTGGTTCATTTCTCGATACGGTGGTATAACCATCTTGCTCACTCTCTTGACATCACCGCAAACTAGTTGTCAAGCTCTTTAGTGTAGCTAGTTGTGAGAGCTTGTTAGTTTGGTTAGTGTGGCTCTTTAGTTAGCATTTGAGAGCGCACTAACTTAGTATAGTGACATAGCTATTGTGTGGATAGAAACTATATAAACTAGAATTGTGTTAGGTGGCTTGCAATTTTAGTAGGCTAGCGCAACACTTGCTTTGCCTCATAATTGTCTAACCGGTTTGCTAAGTGTTGTTGTAGAAATTTTTAATTGGCTATTCAACCCCCTCTAGCCATTAGGACCTTTCAACTTCATCGTGGTGAATTGCCCACAACCACTCACAACTTGAGTTGGGTCATCCACAAGCTCCGCCGGATGATCACCAAACTCCTGATCACCACCAAGCCATCTAGGTGATGGCGATCACCAAGAGTAACAAGCACAAACTCTCACTTGACCACAACAAGCCTAATAAGAAAGGTGGATGCACACTTGCTACTCTCCTTGCACTAATGAGGCCTTAATCTTGGATTCTCAAATCTCAATCACCTCACTAGGCTCTTGCTCTCCTTAGCACTCTCAAGGGTGTTTCACAGCTGAACAAATAGGCAAGAGACCTCCCTTGGATGAATAGAGGAAGTATTTATACCCCTCTCATTCAAAACAAACCGTTAGGAACAGCGAGCAAGGATAAAATGAGAGTATGAGCCTACACCCATATAGAAATCAGTCATATGCCTGATAGTCGTTATCTATTCTTTCTCAATGATAGTATTATTACCCGAAAACAATATGTACAGAGGAAGCTAGTTTTGTACTCTAGTTCTGTCCCCAAGGCGCGAGTGAAGCCCTTCTCCAGTATGGTAAAGTGAAATCGCTTCG
This sequence comes from Miscanthus floridulus, assembly GCF_019320115.1. Classification (NCBI taxonomy): domain Eukaryota; kingdom Viridiplantae; phylum Streptophyta; class Magnoliopsida; order Poales; family Poaceae; genus Miscanthus; species Miscanthus floridulus. The sequence goes on from NC_089592.1 coordinate 71,089,363, forward strand.
GAGTTTATGGTTCGAAAGAAAGAGAGAGGAAAGCACTTATAAAGCGGTGGGCTCTTATAGTAAACAAGAGTTCCGTTAAGCTCTGGGACTCTAGGCAAGATAGCTGTAGTTTTGAAAACGTAAATTGACCGAAGTTTGTCTTTACTTTCCCCTATTCTACGTATACCATCTCCGAGCCTCTCGTTAAATCAAATCAATTTCTCAAGTTGGTCCTTGCTAGGCCAGTTAGAAGTTCCTGGGGATGTGATTGACCTAAGAAGCCCGTGTTATCGATAGATGTAAGTTCATAGTTGAAGACAAGGGAGTTTTAGCTTTTTCGTAGATAGTCTGAGTTCGAGCTACTGTAGTCTCCCCCGTTGACCTTCTTTTTTAGATAGAACCTCTCTGGAGTTGACTGGACTCTAGCACCCAGTGTTCGGTCACTCTTCACTCAGCGTCCGGTCGCAACTAGACGGCTCCAGTTGATCAAATGAACTGACCGAACTCACCCTTCAGTGTCCGGTTAGTCATTTGACCCTCCATTCACTTCCAACTCAAAATCATATGTGAATGAAGTTTGCTCCAATTGATCTTAGGGCTACTCCTGAGCTACCTAGTGCTAGATTTGACAAGTGTGCACCACACCTAACCCACTAGACACAATTAGGTCAAGCTACTAGTCCATACCCCCCTTAATAGTATGGTGAAAGGAAAAACAAAGTCCTAAACTACTCTAAGTGTCTCTTCAACACCAAACGACACTTAGAACTAGTCCATCCTTAACCTGGTCATCCATCATTTGAAAATCGAAATGATTTCCATCGTAGGGGCATGACAACAATGATTGCTCAATCAATTGCTATTACCATGACCTAACTTAATTGCCACTACAAAACACACGTTAGTCATAGTAATCTCGTATTGTCATTAATCACTGAAACCCAACTAGGGGCCTAGATGCTTTCAGTTTAGATTTGGCATCATATCTTCTTTGAAATTATTTTGTAGCATGCTATATTTGAGTTTTAGGATAAATTGTTTGGCCCTAAAATGGCTTCCAAAAAATCATATAATTAATGGATTGAAAATTAGTACATTTTCATGTAACTTTTCAATATATGTGCTCAAGTGAAACCTAAAGCTTTTAAAAAAGCGAATGCTCAAAATTAGATGGTTGATACTAAATTAAAAGGACAAAGTTCCATAACAAAGCATGCATATATTCTAGAACATTACATTACAAAATACTAATTTTTGAACCATGTTTTTAGATGTTTTTTTTATTTTTTATAACATTTTAGGGTCAACCAGCTTAACCAAAAACTCGAATATAGCATTCCAAAAAGAATTTTAATTTAAAAATAATACTAAAGCTATGGTGCCAGATTTAAACAAAATTGATTGTGCGTGATTTTTACTACTCTTCGTCTTGAAATAAGTGTATTTTTAGGATGGGTTGGTAAGATCAATGCTATTGTGAAATTACATATATAACCTATCAAAAGTTGTGTACTTCCATGTAATAATAGCACTTTGGTAATGGAGAAAGTAGCAAAAACCAACTAGTGCTAGGTGTCCTATGATCCAAATGTGCATTTATTGTGGGACATTTCTTAAATAATACGCTTATTTTGAGACTGAGTATCTACATGAAAAACTACATAGTTTTAAAGGATCTAATCAAGAAATCAACAACTAGCAAGTAGATAGGTTCTATTAGCAGGTTATATCGACGTTTGCAGGACTGGAGTCGGCTACTCAAAAGTCGATAGGCTATTTGTCGGTGTTTTGTAGACCGACTAGTAAATTTATACGAATGTCGCGCTGCTTCAGGAAGACGATGGTAGCATCCAAAAGACACGAGGAGTTATACCGATTCAGGTCGAAACCCTACGTCCAGTCTTAGAGATGATCGAGTGTGTGTTCCTCGCTTGAATGCTCTGAAGTTTTTACAATGGAGGGCAAGAATTGTGGAAGAGGTAGTAGAGCTAGAGCTAGGAGACGGATTGCCCGAAGGAAAGCTTCGAGAGCCCGAAGATTGTGAAGATGATCGGAGAGGGGTGACTTGGCTACCCTTATATAGAGTCTAGGGATAGGCCACATACAAAGATGAAGGTTCTCCCGATCGAGGGGTCGTGATCCTGAGGGAGGGGGCCTAGCTAACTTGGCTTGCAAGTAACGCCGTCCTGTGGTGCACATCCGGGCGTGGCTGTCGTCTTGGTCTTGTGCCCACATCGCGGCATGGTGTGACGTGGTGTTACAGTGCCGGTCATAGCGGCATTGTGGGCACAATGGTGTTTCGTCAGCCGTCCTGCGTGACGTGGCCTTCATCATCGCCTCCTAATCATCCGGGGGCGTCGTACAGGAGTTGGTAGTCGCCCCGGGTCGTCGATTGCCTTGTTATTGGTGGAGTTGGTGGCCACGATTCTGGACTCCGGGGTCGTGGTCCTTGCTGCCTTGGGTAACCTCTAAGTCAAGGCCACCGTCGTGGATCCCATCCCGTGGTGGGTGAAATCGTACATATGTTTCATCGGGCCGTATTTGGACGGTGGGTCTCCGTACTGGCCGTCACCGCTTGGCGGTGTTTGTCTTCTCTGCGCTGCGTGGCGCAGGGATGGTATTTGACTAGACTAAGGTGACTGTTCGGGGTTAGTGCAGCGTGCTTGCTCATGTCAGATCATGTGCGCTTGGTGGACTCGATCTCTCCCCATTCCTCCTAGGGATCGGGACGGAGAGAGGTCGTGGGTTATTGCGGAGCGTGTGGCTAAGGCAGAGGGAAGGGATCATGGTGTACCTAGCCTTAGTGTTTGGCTTGGTCCGCTCAGCTTAGCTAGACCTTGATCGTTTGGGCTTATACTGGCTTGCGTATTATGGGCCGCGCGAGCGGCTAAATAATCGATGCCTTAAGATACTCAGAGTATCATAACCCTGACACTCCTGGTTATACAATTTCTATAATTTACTATCTATTACTCCCTTCATTGTATTTTGTAAGACAATTTATCTTTTTTATATATATATGTTGCTTTTGCTATGTATTTAGATATATACACTATATCTAGATATCTAATAAAAATAATATGTTTAAAAAGGTCACAACGTTTTATACTTTGAACCGGTGACGAAGCTAGAACAAATTATAGAGAGTTACGGCCACGTGCATGAACTTAAGACCATGGAGGGCACATGTACGATGAAAATCTGGGCTTCATCACGGAATTTACAATTTTCTATGAAAACAGTATTATATTTTGAAAAATCACCGGGTAGCCATTGGAGGTCAGCCACTGACGACTGACGACTGAAATATAACCGGTGGGATATTCCTTTTCCGTCGCCCAAGGGTATGGATAGATCATCGGACGGACGGACGGACGCACGCGGACGCGGAAGTATATAGGAAATAGGATCCCCAATTACTATGCGAGAGACGCGGGGAGGATATGATATGACTGATGCAGCCGAGTTTGCCTTGGGGGCGCATCCATGCTGCCTCTCAGCACCAACAATCGCCCCACCAGTCGGCAAAGATGGCGCCTCATGATTGCAGGAAATGCGAGGTGTGTTCGTGTGCCGTCTAACCCACCAGCGGCTAGCGTCGCGATCCACTCGAGTGTGCGTGCGTGTGGTAGTACACTGCTTCAGCTCGCGGGTCGTGGGCTCGTGGCGTCGTGCGCGCGTCGTGAGCACTGAGCTAGCGTAAAGGGGGGCCGTCGGCGGGGAGAAAGCACTCACGGCGTACGCATGCCGCCGCTAGATTGGCCTATGGTTAGCTAGCTGCAGGGATGCGTCCAAGCTTGCTGAAAAGACGGATCGAAGGCTTTGCCGAGCATTGGGACTTGGTGCTGGGCGGGAACGCCAGGTGCTGCAGGCGACAAACCAGCAAAGCCTGTAGCGCCCTGCTTTTTCCGTTTCAAAATATCCGTCCTAAAATAACGTATTTTTTCGCTCAACGAATAGTATTTTACTTTCACAACAAATCAGTCAACAGTACTTTCAGTCATGGCTTATCAACCAAGCAAACAAGACATAAGTGGTGTTTTTTACTACATTTTGTTTGACCATTCATATCATTTAAATTTTTTATATAAATATTATTTATTTTATTATGACTTATTTTATCGTTAGAGATATTTTAATAATGATTTATTTATTTTATAATTTATAAAAAAAGTTGAATAAGATGAATTGTCAAACACAATATCAAAAAAATAAAAAAACATCACTTATTTTGGGATGGATGTAGTACTACGCTAGGGCCAAGTCCAGCCCTAGACGGAAGATGATTACACAGAGTGAGAGGATTCGAAGAAAAGGCAAGCCAATCGCTAAGGGATTTTCTAGACGGGGAACGCGGACGACTCAAGATGCTCAATTGGGATGGTGAACAACGTCAGTTCGCGAGATGCAATAGTTTATGAGGGTTTAGTGGACTTAGATCCTGATCATATTGCTTCTAATGTCTTTCATCATCTGGACCTTGATGCTTTTGGCGGGTGCGCCTAGAATACGTGCGGTAAGACTGTCTCCAATAAGGAACCCATATGGACACCAAAACCTAAAATGGGTAGCAAGAGACCTAAATCAGTCTTCAACAGAGTACCTATATGGGAGACCTATTTTGAGTTGTCTGAGAGGCACAACCCAAATATAGGCATCCTCTATTCTGAAACCCATTTGCAAAAAGGACTATCTTTTGAGTCCTGTTGTTAGAGAAGATACCGAATAGGTATTGAACCTTTTGTCTATAGCGCTACCCAAAGAACAAATGGATCTTGTATTTTGGGTGTTGTTGTTGGAGATTGCCTAAGCAGCGAGCTCTCCATTGCCTATGAGATCGATCAAGATAATGGAGCAGCCGAGACAGACAAACCATGGCTGCCAACCAGGCAGCCAACCTGACCTGGCACATGCAATGGCATGCGTTCACGCACAACCCTAGATGGTAGTCGTAGCTACTCGCCCTACATTGCCTGATAAAAGATCCTAATGGCTAGAGGGGGGGTGAATAGCCTATTAAAAATTTCTACAACAACACTTAGCAAACCGGTTAGACAATTATGAGGCGAAGCAAGTGTTGTGCTAGCCTACTAAAAATGCAAGCCACCTACCATAATTCTAGTTTCTATAGTTTCTAACCACACAATGGCTATGCCACTATACTAAGTTAGTGTGCTCTCAAAGGCTAACTAAAGAGCCACACTAACCAAACTAACAAGCTCTCACAATTAGCTACACTAAAGAGCTTGATAACTAGTTTATGGTAATGTAAAGAGAGTGAGCAAGATGGTTATACCGCCGTGTCGAGAAAGGAGTCAATCAATCACAAGAATGAATACTAATGAAGACCAGTCATCTCAGAATCAAATGATGACACAATGATTTTTATCGACGTTCACTTGCTTGCCGGCAAGCTAGTCCTCGTTGTGGCGATTCACTCACTTAGAGGTTCACGCACTAATTGGCATCACACGCCAAACCCTCAATAGGGTGCCACACAACCAACACAAGATGAGGAACACACAAGCCACGAGCAATTCACTAGAGTACCTTTTGGCTCTCCACCGGGGAAAGGTCAAGAACCCCTCACAATCACCATGATCAGAGCTGGAGACAATCACCACGATCGGAGCCGGAGACAATCACCAACCTCCGCTCGACGATCCTCGCTGCTCCAAGCCATCTAGGTGGCGACAACCACCAAGAGTAACAAGTGAATCCCGCAGCAAAACACGAACACTAAGTGTCTCTAGATGCAAACACTCAAGCAATGCACTTGGATTCACTCCCAATCTCACAAAGATGTTGAATCTATGATGGAGATGAGTGGAAGGGCTTTGGCTAAGCTCATAAGGTTGCTATATCAATGCAAATGGCCAAAAGAGTGAGCTAGAGCCGGCCATGGGGTTAAATAGAAGTCTCCATGAAATAGAGCCATTGTACCCATTCACTAGGCACAACATGGGGTGACCGGACGCTCCGGTCGCCCGATGGTTGCCACGTGTCATCAGCTTCAAACGCTGATCGCCCGATCTCAACGGTCATCAATATATTTAAGTAGTGACCGGACGCGCTGCTTCGAAGTGACCGGATGTAGGACCTCAGTGTCCGGTCGTTTCCAATAAGCATCCAAAGACAATTTTTCACGATCGGACATGTCCGGTCACCCTTGACCGGACTAACCCAACATCCGGTCAGTCACCCTCTTCATTGTGTGCTGCCACATCAGTAGGACCAGACACGTCCCATCAACATTCAGTCACTAAGTGACCAAGTGTCAGGTTGAAGACCGACGCCAACGTCTTCACTGCTTCCACTGACTGGACCCTTGCTTAAATGTGCAAACCACCTAGTGTATCACCTTTTGCACATGTGTTAGCACATTTTCACAAACATTTTCATGGGTGTTAGCACTGCACTAGATCCTAAATGCATATGCAATGAGTTAGAGCATCTAGTGGCACTTTGATAACCGCATTTCGATACAAGTTTCACCCCTCTTAATAATACGGCTATCAATCCTAAATGTGATCACACTCACTAAGTGTCTTGATCACCAAAAACAAATTGGCTCCTACGACTTATACCTTTGCCTTGAGCCTTTTGTTTTTCTCTTTCTTCTTTTCAAGTTCAAGCACTTGATCATCACCAAGGCATCGCCATTATCATGTTATGATCTTCATTTGCTTCACCACTTGGAATGTGCTACCTATCTCATGATCACTTTGATAAACTAGGTTAGCACTTAGGATTTCATCAATTCACCAAAACCAAACTAGAGCTTTCAATCTCCCCCTTTTTGGTAATTGATGACAACCCTTTCACAAAGATATGAATTAAAATCCAATTGAATCCATGTTGCTTGCCCAAGCATATTTACCATGTATAAAAGAAGGTAGAATTATCTATTTGGCACCGAAACAAACCAGTCTTTCATATTTGGCACTAAAAATTTTGAACTTTCTTATCTAGCACCAAGTTGAAATTTTCTTCCATAAATAGCACTACCGTCTATTTTCACCGGTAACGATGTTAAGTGGCTTGCAAAATGATGTAAGTGCCCTTGTTTGTAGTAGGCGTGTGCGGTTGTTGATGGCGGCATCGTAAAAGGTTGTTTGGTCAGGCGGCAGGCGGCGCGCGTGGGTGACATAGCGCCACACCAGCGAGCTAAGCGCTAAGAACTTGGTGACAGCCGCCATGTTGGCCGCATCCCCAGCTACCAGGAGCTCCTCCCGCGCCTGGTCCTTGGGAGCCTCCAGCGTGTGGGCCGAGAACTATAGCATGCGCTCACATAGCGGCGGTGGGGGTAGCCTCTCGATGCGCTCCGTGAGGTCAGGGAACGGGAGCACGACCGGTGGCGTCGACATCGTCAGGCCATCGGGGGTCCAACGCTCTAGCAAGGGAGGCGGAGCTAGAGCGTGCTTGTGCTCCTCTAGCCCTAAGGCCGAGGGGGAGGCAGAGAGGCTATCGTGTGCGATGCCCATCCATACGTTGATGAATCTCCATAAGGCAGTGCCGTCGGAGAGCACGTGGTTGTAGGCGAAGCCGAGGAAGACACCGTCGGTAAGTTCGATGACCTAGATGATGAACAGTGGGGGTGGTGGCCGACGTGGTTGACAGCGCCGTCGAGGAGAAAGAGGGACTGGACGAGGGCACGCATGCACGTTGCTGCTACTTGATGTGTGCTAGTGGTGTAGGATGTGCTGGTGGCGTCGGTGGCCGTGGACGGCAGGGACAGGACCTCACCTAGTGGCCGTTCCTTAGATCCGGTGCCACTAGCTATGGCTTCTCCGCACGCCCTAGGCTCACCACCGACAGCGGATATGGCTTGGCTCCCACTCCCCCGCCAAGGCCGCGGCACATGCCTATGACACCGCGCTGCTCTGCCTCAAGGAATCGGTGGCCACAGTGGATCTCAACTTCCCGCTCTACCTCCCATTCGACCTGCCCCCTGCAGCCATGTCGCCCAAGGCCATCCAGCGTGTGGCCACCGTGGCCAAGCTTAGCCAGCACCTACTACGGCACCAGCGACCTACGCTTAGAATAATGGCAGTGCCTGCAACGATGATGATGGCAACACCACCCTGACATGGAGTAGCAACTCGCCCACTAGCGATGTCCCCTCCTCGGAGTCGACCGTCAGCAGCGAGAGTGAGCTGGCCTACTACATAGACGGCTACAGCGTGCTCAGCTTCGATGAGTCCAAGGTCATGATGAACGCAGCAAACAACCTTGTGCAGCAGTAGCAGCAACGTGCGTGCATGCTCCAAACGCCTACTACAAACAAGGGCACTTACATCATTTTGCAAGCCACTTAACATCGTTATCGGTGAAAATAGATGGTAGTGCCATTTACAGAAGAAAATTTCAACTTGGTGCCAGATAAGAAAGTTCAAATTTTTTAGTGCCAAATATGAAAGACTGGTTTGTTTTGGTGCCAAATAGATAATTCTCCCATAAAAGAATATGGACAAGTTTCATGAACCCCATATGGTAGCAATTGCTCCCCCTACATATGTGCTAAGAGTTTGGATTGAAACTTGCACATATGCTTAGATAGGAAATATAGGAGACAATGTTTACCAAATGATGCTAAGGTATAAAAGATGGACCGTTCAAGCATGATACCAATCAGAGTGCACCATTATACCATCCTTAGCACCATGGTTAGCTCGATACCACTTGGAAATGAAATCACTAGATAACCTATGCATGCTAGATTTTCATTTCATCATTCAAATCTACAACTAGCATACACCACACAAGCATGGATATTGAAATTTAAAACTTGTGCCATGCAAGTAAACATATGAAATGCACATTTAAATGCACCATACAAGTTCATGAGCTTGCTCCCCCTACTTGTGTGCTCAAAATTTTAATTGATCCCCTTTCTTTGTTATATCTCTCCCCCTTTGTTGTCTTTTCACTATCTTAGTACACTAATATCTTTGTTTTTCTCCCTATAGTACTAATATCACTAATATCTTTGTTTTTCTCTCCCTTTGTCATCAATGAACATAAAGGTTCAAAATATAGATAGGATGACATTATCAATGTCAATCAATGGGGTGAGGATCATTTTCCCAAATTTGGTTCAAACTAGAAAATTTGCCAAAGATATTTAACTCGGTTTGATCCTAGGACAAGCTTCTTCACTCCTTCAACGAAGGGTTATCTTGTACCATGTTCAGTTAAACACTTATAGCTCATTTTCTAGATCAAACATTAGGTTTACAAGCCCACAAACATGTCATATGCTACCACTAGACCAAAATAAGCATAGAAGCAATAGTGGTACCATACAAACATCAAAATCATTTGATTTTCATGAATGAGTCTATTAAATATAAAAGATGTCTAGATGCACTAAACATGTCCTTAGCAAGTATGTATGCCATGCCAATCAACATTTATCTTGGATTGCTCGAAGGAGAGGCATGTTATATAAGTGGGGCGTGCATCACACATATTTGAGAAATCCAATATGTTCAACTCATTCCTTAGCTTGCAAAACATTTTCTCATCCAATGGCTTGGTGAATATATTGGCAAGTTGATCTTCGGTGCCTACACTTTCAATGCAAATGTCCCCTTTTTGTTGGTTGTCTCTTTTGAAATGGTGGCGGACATCAATGTGCTTTGTTCTTGCATGTTGAACTAGATTGTTGATTAACTTGATTGCACTCTCATTGTCACATAACAATGGCACTTACTTGAACTTGATTCCAAAGTCACTCAAAGTGGCCTTCATCCAAAGTATTTGTGCACAACAACTACCGGCGGATATGTATTCGGCTTCGGCGGTTGATAATGCAACACTATTTTGCTTCTTTGATGACCATGAAACAAGTGATCTTACCAACAATTGACATGTGCCCGAGGTGCTCTTCCTTTCAACCTTGCATCCCGCATAATTCGAGTCGGAGTAACCAACTAGCTCAAACTTTGCTCCTTTGGGATACCACAAACCAACATTTTGTGTATTCTTCAAGTACCTCAATATTCTCTTTGTAGCCTTCAAATGACTTTCTCTTGGTGAGGCTTGAAATCTTGCACACATGCATACACTAAACATGACATCCGGCCTTGATGCGGTCACATAGAGTAGGCTTGCAATCATAGACCAATATAATTTTTGATCCACCATGTTTCCACTTGCATCACTATCCAAGTTTCCATTTGTTCCCATTGGTGTACTAATAGCTTTGCTATCACTCATTTCAAACTTCTTGATCATGTCCTTGATATACTTACCTTGACTCACAAATGTACCATTCTTCAATTACTTGATTTAAAGACCAAGGAAGTAACTCAACTCTCCAATCATGGACATGTCAAACTCATTAGCCATCATCTTTCCAAACTCATCACAAAAGTCTTGATTGGTTGATCCAAATATGATGTCATCAACATAGATTTGCAACACAAATAAATCTTTTCTAATCTTCTTGATGAAAAGAATAGTGTCAACCTTGCCCATCATGAACCCTTTAGAGAGTAGGAAGTCCCTCAATCTCTCATACCATGCTCTAGGTGCTTGCTTCAAGCCATACAATGCCTTCTTCAACTTGTACACATGGTCGGGCTTCTTGTCATCTTCAAAACCAGAAGGTTGCTCAACATATACTTCTTCATTGATGTAACCATTGAGAAATGCACTCTTGACATCCATTTGATAGAGTTTGATGTTGTGGGCACAAGCATAGGCTAGCAAGATTCTAATTGCTTCCAATCTAGCAACTGGGGCATATGTTTCTCCAAAGTCAAGACCTTCAACTTGTGTATAGCCTTGTGCTACTAATCTTGCTTTGTTCCTTACTACTATCCCATCTTGATCTTGCTTGTTTCTAAAGACCCATTTGGTTCTAATAATATTGTGTCCCATTGGTCTCTCTACTAATTCCCATACTTGATTTCTTGTAAAGTTTTTCAATTCTTCATGCATAGCATTCACCTAATCAACATTCTTCAATGCTTCATCTATCTTCTTTGGTTCAATAGATGACACAAATGAGAAGTGCTCACAAAATGAAGCCAATCTTGATCTTGTTTGTACACCTCTAGAAATATCACCAATGATAGTGTCCAATGGATGATCCCTTATGATATTGGTTGGTTGGAGGATTGGAACTTGATTGCTTGCACTTGCTTGATCATTGGGTTGAGATGATGTACTAGCCACTTGATCCAGTTCATTGTCATGAGATCCACTTGTACTAGCTTGATTTGTATCATCTTGCACATTTGGGTTAGAGAGCACTTGCACTTGATCATCTTCATCATCATTCACTTGCCTACGCCTCAATTCACCAACATCCATGTTCTTCATGGCATTTGAAAGTTGAATGCCCCTAACATCTTCCAAGTTTTTATTCTCTTCTTATGAACCCTTGGTTTCATCAAATTCAACATCATGAACTTCCTCATGAGTGCCACTATCCAAATTCCAAACTCTATATGCTTTGCTTGTAGTGGAATAACCAAGTAGGAATCATTCATCACATTTCTTGTCAAATTTGCCCAATCTAGTGCCTTTCTTCAAGACATAGCATTTCCAACCAAAAAACCCAAAAATATGCAATGTTGGGTTTTCTTCCATTCAAGAGCTCATATGGTGTCTTCTCTTTCAATGGGTGATAGTAGAGGCGGTTGCTACAATAGCAAGCCGAGTTGATAGCTTTGTCCCAAAAAGATTGACTCACATTGTACTCACTAAGCATAGACCTTGCCATATCAAGGAGTGTTCTATTCTTCCTCTCAATACGGCCATTTGATTGTGGAGTGTACTTGGCCGAGAATTGATGTCTAATTTCAAATTCATCACATAACTCATCAATTCTAGTGTTCTTGAACTCACTACCATTGTCACTTCTAACTCTCTTGATGGTTGTTTCAAACTCATTGTGAATGCCCTTAACAAATGATTTGAATGTTGCAAACACATCACTTTTGTCCACTAGAAAGAACACCCATGTGTATCTAGTATAATCATCCACTATCACAAAGCCATATTTGTTATCATCGATGCTTTGTGTTGTCCCAAACAAGTCCATGTGCAATAACTCAAATGCTTTACTAGTGATCATCATGCTTTTCTTAGGATGGGTGTTTCCAACTTGTTTGCCGGCTTGACAAAAGCTACAAAGTTTATCTTTCTGAAACATAATATCTTTCAAGCCTCTAACCAAGTCATACTTACCCAATCTATTCAATTGTTTCATTCCAACATGACCAAGCCTTCTATGCCATAACCAACCCATGCTAGACTTAGTGAACAAACATGTAGATAGCTTGGCTTCACTAGCATTGAAATCAACCAAGTATAGATTCTCATATCTAAAGCCTTTGAAGATCAAGTTAGAGCCATCTACACTTATGATCTCTACATCATCTACCCCAAATATGCACTTGAATGTAAGATCACACAATTGAGCCACTGATAGCAAATTAAAGTTCAAGCTCTCTACTAGCAACACATTGGAAATGCTCATGTCATTGGATATTGCAATCTTACCAAGCCCTTTGACCTTGCCTTTGCCATTGTCACTAAATGCGATACTATCATAACCATCATTGCTATTGGTGTTGATTGAGTTGAACATTCTTGCATCACCGGTCATGTGTTGAGTGCACCCACTATCAAGAACCCAATGCCTTCCTCCAGCTTTGTAATTGACCTACAAAAGAAAATCAATTCCTTTTAGGTACCTAAACTTGCTTGGGTCCTTGAAGGTTAGTTACTAAGCTCTTTGGTACCCAAATGACTTTCTTCTTTAAGCCCATCCATAGTTTACCAATGAACTTAGCCTTTACACCATTTGCACCCTTGGTAAGCATATAGAAAGAATCAAGCTTAATGGAGGATACATTAGCATTTTTGCTCTTGTTCTTGCACTCATGCTCTTTATGACCAACTTGCTTGCAACTAGTGTAAAACCGCCCATTATTCTTCACAAAACTAGTCTTGTGAGGAGCAAAGGCCGCCTTGCCTTTCTTGGGGGTATAGCCCAATCTCTCTTTGTAGAGAGAAGCTCTTTGGCTACCCAAGCACATAAGCAAGCAGACCTCACCACCATAGGCCTTAGCCAAGGTGTGAGTGAGCTTATTGACCTCCTTCTTGAGGTTCTCATTCTCAACCATTAGTGAGGCATCACAAGTGAAACCATCACTACTAGATGAGGTGGAAGTAGAAGTACTACAAGAAGGGTTAGCGGGAGCAACAATGGTGGGCATAGATAATGATTCATCAATTATATCTCAAGTTAAGCCTACATTGCATGTCTCTACATACTTCTTTTTATTTTGCTCATCAAGCAAAGAGGAATGAGCCTTTTCAAGCTTTTTGTGAGCCTTGCCAAGCTTCTTATGGGCTTCCTCTAGCCTCTCATGAGATGTATTGAGCTCATCAAAGGCTTGCTTAAGGGCTTTTAGTTCCTTACGCAAGCTTTTGCATTCCCTTCTCTTAATGCCAAAGTGTTCTTTAGCATCTTCTAGCATGTCAAATAGTTCATCCTTAGTAGGTTCATTATCATCACTATCACTATCATTTTCATTTTTATTTTCTATTGGGTTCATAGACCCAGGGTCTCTTGCGGACTGGCTTCCCCACATAGGCTCGGCCCAAGCAGATAGCGCACAACTCATGGGCCGGCCTAAGTGTCTTAAATAACAAGCCAGAAGGGTGGTCCAGTCACCGACCGGAAGGTTAGGCCAAGGAGAAATAGTGCTCGCTTGTTGACTTTGGCCCACCTCTCCGACTGGAGCGGTCACTTCAGTCTCCAGCGCCTCTGGATGGTTTCTCCGACGTAAAGGCCAGGCAAAGCACTACCTCTGACTCTGACCCCGCATTTTCGACCGGGGTATGCAAAGACCCTGCTCACTGCTCTTCTCCGACTAGCGCAACCAGAGCCGATTGGGACCAACCGACCAGGGATGCCCACCCGGAAGGGACCAAGGAATGAACAGAGAAGGCAAGGCAAGGCGCTCAAGTCAAACCATGATACCAGAGACCGTACCCTGTCACCTACAGGAACAGTACTCTGCAACCGCCCTGACACAAACAGTATTGTAGGCATTGACATTTTTCTCTATAGTATTGTGGGTGCCATTAACTCCCATACGTTAAGGCCCCCCACAAGCCTCTAGGCATCGACAGTGTTGTGGGCGCTGGGATTTACCGTACCAAGTGAACATGGTTGTCACGGAACCGACCAATTTATAAGAGCACAAGTACAAAAACAATCGCCGGAACGATCAAATTCTCGAACTTGAGCCCATATAAACCCGGTAGTCAACCGAAATCTCGAAGGATTTCAAACCAACTTGCATACAACCAAGATCACAGTAATCCAACATAACATATCGTACGTTACAACATTTCACAGATGTTCACAAATAGATTACATCATCACAGAGTCATCGTTATTACAAAACGAGTCTTGTAAAACATGCGGAAGCAAATAGTTTAACTCACACACCGAGTTCAAATACACATACTGGTTCGCTGATCACAGACCGCAAAAGCATTCAGATAAGAGAAAGGAGATCATGCCCATGATCTAGTCCTCATCACCCGCCGGGTGGAGACAATACTTGCAGAAACCCTGATATAGAAGGTCATCTGCAACAAGAGGGAATAAACCCTGAGTACGGGAATGTACTCAGCTAGACTTACCCGTCGAAAACCAAACAAATGACACCAAGGATTATGCATAGCTTAATGTAGTGGAGCTGGCTGACATTCTCTTTTTGTAGAAAAGCATAAGTAATATTGATCAACTCTTAACCTGAACTAGCAGTAACTTTTTAGCCATTAACCTGTCATCTATATTAGCACCTGTACTAAGCAATCATTTTATTAGGGTGCAAACATTAATAACCATATCAGGTATTCATTGTGGCAACCTTATCATCATCCATTTAACCATATCGTTAAATTAATTGAATCTACGTTGCCGCTGCTCAGTCAAGTTCTCACTATCCGGGAGAGACGGCGATTCGAATCGATTCCTATCCAGCTGGAGGGGTATTCCTAAACACAAACCCTGCTTCCCCCGTCAGGGTCGCAACAAGTCACCTTTGGTACAATTCAGGAGTCGCGGGTCCGAACAGATCGGCATTCTCAGAGAACCACTCTGCCAAGGTTTTTCGGGACTCTAACCTGCCTTGGACTTATGCCAATGGCTCTCCGCACATCCTTACTACCTCCAGAGTGCCGCCACTGCTCGCGTTCCCGGCCTGAATCGAGCTACTAGGCTTCACGGTCAGAACGACTTATCCGGCTAGCTAAGTGTTAGGCTGCGTTCAACATGACATGAGGACGTACAGCGTATCGGTCCTTAAACGACTCAGACGGAGTCACTATGTTCAAACCTACACAAGACCCCGCCCGGTCTTAATTCATTATTTACATGGTTCTTTTCCACGATAGCAAATATAGCCAACCATGATCCACCTCATCCTAAAGCTCGCAGGTGACAGGAAATCACCTGACTTCTACCGCACTAAGCATGGCTAAGCATTTAACCCGTCCTGGACTTAAATGGGATTCCAGTGCGATATCTGGACAAGGAAGGATATATAATGCAGCAATTGGTTCCAACCAATTCCTATACTTAATGCATCATCAACAATAAAAGATACTCAATGTATTTGTGAAAACATAGGAGGCTTAATATGCTCCGGGGCTTGCCTTTCAGGAACAAGGAAGGCTGGTGGTCAGGGCACTCGGGCAATTCCTCCGCGACGACTGCTTCGTCGGCTTCCTGCACTTCGGGTTCCTCCTCCTGGTTGGCTCCCTCGAACTCCAGCAACGTCACTCCCTCCGGCACACCTATTGCATGAATGCGCAAGATAAATATCATGGATGCACATGTACGAATGTCGGGGATGCTCGGGGAATGCACATGTTCGCTGTAGTTTGCATATTCCAACTTAAGCCCTATTCAAATCACTTTCACTTACCACGTTTATACAACCTAAGGTATAATTGCTCATCTTCCGTTAATGACCTAGCACCTGCACCTAAGCATATTCTTAAGTTAGGCTAACCCCTAAACAATCAACGAGAACCTTGCAACAACATACATTCAAGCATTTGTATTTCAGCAAAATAAATACTATGTAGCGGCGCAGTAAACTAGTCATAATTGAAGATTTATAAATCCAAATGATATGCAACAAGACAATCTGGAAAGCTTATAAAATTGTCTACAATACAATTTCAGACCTCAAAGCATGATTCAAACCTTTACCAGGTCGAATCCATCAATCAACAGAAGTCTATCCTCACAAGGCAGAGAATCAGCAAAAACTGCAACCTAACTTTAAACAGCTGTAGTTTCTAAACTACTGGGCCAAATGCCCTCAAATTTTGACAGGAGCTAGCTACCTAATTTATCTACAACTCTTGGATTCAACTCATTCACAGAAACCCAAAATATCATGGGGAACCTTTCAAAGTCCCCAGATCTGTCCAGAGGGACATAATGCAAACCAATAATTAACAACTTATGATGTAAACATATAATTAGACAAAACCAACTTTACTATCTCATCACACATATCATAAGAACACCAGAAAGTAAAGTGTTCATCACCAAAACATTTCTTTTACTACCTTTCTTAATTTATTTAATTAATTAGTGGAAATAGTAAACATATATGAAAACTACCCCATTAATTCTACAAAAATTACAGTAGACACTACATGCTCTAAGTAGACTACCATAAAAATTTCACACCATTGGAGCAAGTATAAAAGACTACACAAAAATGATAAGGCATAATGGCTTAAATTGGCATAATTAGGAAACCTTAGTGAAAAGTGTCAAGCAACAGATTTCATATTTTTCCTAGCATCTATAAGGTACCAAGATACTACCTACCAAGTTTCATGGCCATAGGATTCATAGATAATTTACAAAAATTCACACAAGTATCTACCAATGATAAAAGGAAAATCTATAACTCAAAAACTACACATGCAATGACCCTCAAATTTTAACCAGAGCTTCTACTATACAATACTAGCTTACCCACAAAATTTCATAATTTTTGGATCAAAGAAACTCAAGATATGATTTAAACAAGTTTGCATGCATTCAAAAACACTTTTCAAGTTCCTATTTAATTCACCCAAAATTTCTACATAATATGCTCAAGATATATTTTTATTAAATACTAGACCTAACAGTGAGTCTAACAAAATTGGAAGTACTCAATTTGAATCTACCAAGTAGGAGTTACAAAATTTACAAAATAGCACTAAAAACTGGAATTTTTGAACTATCTTTTCTAACTCAGTCACTGACAAGCGGGGTCCGTCAGTCAGCCGGGCCTGCATGTAAGTGAAAGGAAAACAGAGCACAGCGGCTGCGACGGTGCGGGCATGGCGTGGCTCACCGGCGGCTATGTCTCCGGCGAAACCAGAGCCACCGTCGTGCTCACCACTACGAGCCGCACCCGTGGGTGCCTCGGGTTCGGTCTCTACCGGCCTCTACCTACAGCGACAACGTGCACGGCGGACGGCGACGAGGCTGCGGTGGAACTCCGGCGACGGCGAGCCTACATTGCCCCACCCAAGCACGGTATGAGTTACACGGTTACATGGAGAAACTATCCGAGAAGAAAAATGGGAAAGGGGAAGCCTCAAGTGCTCCAGCCACGGTGAGCTCGATCTCCGGTGAGGTCGAGTCATGGCGGCGGTGGATTCGGCGAAACAGCCATCAACTCCATTCGATAGGCTCTACTAGAGGGTGGACGAGGTAAAGGAGATGGTGGGGAATCTGTGGATGAGATGGAGTGAGTCGCGACGTGGTGGCGAGCGCGTGAGAGCTCGACGGAGGTCTTGCCGGAAATGGCGCACGGCCACAGAGAAGAAGTACGGCCTCTACCTTGACTTTACGGCTCCACGGTGAGGAGGACGAGGCAGAGGAGTACACGGCGGAGCTGTGGGTGAGAACTTGCTGACGGTGGTGCCACGGCGAGCCTGCTTGAGCGTGGCGGAGCAAGCAGCCAGCAAAGGCGTCGGCGCTGTGCTGCTGCGGCTGCGACGGAGAAGGAAAGAGAGTGAATGGGAGGGCAGAGGGCGTGCGGGCATGCTCCACTTCAAGGCGGCCAGCGTGCGGTGCGGTCAGGGCGAGCCGAGCGCATGGCGGACATGCGGCGGCGACAGCCTGACGCCGGTCGGTCACTGTAGCGAGTCTGAAATTTCATTTCAGTTTCGACAGTCCCGACTGACAGGCGAATTTCAACGATGATTATCTCCTAAACCGTGATGATCTAGCTCAAGAGGTAATTAACAAAGTTGAACGTCTACATGTGAACTATAATTCTTACAATTGGAGCTCGAGCTGATTTGGCTTTGTTTGCGAACTACAGAGCTCTAAACTAGGGTACATGAAACTGAAACTCAGTTTTCATACTTAGAAAATTTCTAAGTGTTGAATCCAAGCTCAAATCTGACTTGTGGGTCCTTGTGGAGCATGTTGTGCACTTTTTCATGACTTGGCTTCTAAACAAAGTTTGTTCCTTATTAAATTCTCTACAACTTTGCTTTAGGTTGCTCAGACATGCAAACATCCTAAGCTACACATTTTAAACAGTCAAACACAGGAGCTCTAGGGGTCCAAATTGGTCAACCATGACTTGGAAACCTAATTAGGCAAAATGATCAACATGAACAATGTTCCAAATGACATTTTATGTGTAACTAAGTTACTTACAAGTATTTCTAGCCACACCATGCATTGGTCACACAATAATCAAGCAAGGTATGTACTGAAACAATGAAAAACACATGAAATGTTACAATTGTTTCATAGTCATGTTTCACAGGTTTCATGATCTTGTTGCATAGTATTAACTAACCTTGTTTCACTAAGTGAGTGGCACATGTTGCACTTATGTGTTGCACACTTTACATTTCATAAAAGAAACAACACACATAAACTATTCAACATGTTGCAATGTTTCGAAATCATGTTTCATGTGATATAAGCTCACGAAGGGATGCATGATGCTCATGTTCATGAAATGTAGTGCAAATGTGGAAGCTAAACACCAGGGGTGTTACAGCCTTCCCCCCTTATAAAAATCTCGTCCCGAGATTTGAAAAGCGTACCATTGTTGATAGAATTCCTTATAACCATCCCTCAAATAGTCTTCCCTTTCCCACGTTGCATCGCGTTCACTACCCTGATTGCTCCACATGACTTTATAGAACTTGACTACCCGACTCCGAGTCACTCGCTCATGAGTGTCAATCACTCGAACCGGTTTTTCTTCAAAGGTCAAATCTGATTTTAACTCGATATCCCCCAATGGAACTCTCTCTTCAGGGACGCGAAGACATTTCTTTAATTGGGATACATGAAAGACATTGAAGATAGCACTCATCTCAGGAGGTAATTGAATCTTGTACGCCACTTTACCACTTTGTCCAATGATTTCAAATGGACCAACATATCTCGGCGCAAGCTTTCGCTTCACACCAAAGCGTTGGACACTCTTCATAGGTGAGACTTTCAGATAAACGAAGTCTCCAACTTCGAACTCAATAGGTTTCCTACGTCGATCAGCATAACTCTTCTGCCTAGCTTGAGCTGTGGCCATGTGGGTTTGGATAGTACGGACTTGTTCTTCAGCTTCTTGAACGAAATCAATTCCATAATATCTCCTTTCATCGGCTTCTACCCAGTTCAACGGGGTTCTACACTTCCGGCCATACAATGCTTCAAACGGTGCCATCTTTATGCTCTCTTGATAACTATTATTGTACGAGAATTCAGCTAGGGGTAACCATTTTTCCCATGAGCCCTTAGCCGAGATGACACAAGCTCTCAACATATCTTCCAAGATTTGATTTACTCGTTCAGTTTGCCCATTGGTTTGCGGATGATAGGCAGAACTTCTTACGAGCTTAGTCCCTAATAACCCGTGTAAGTGCTCCCAAAAGCGAGCAGTGAACTGAGGTCCTCTATCTGAGACAATAGTACGAGGGATCCCATGAAGTCGGACTATCTGGTTGAAGTACAACTCCACGTAGTCGGTTGGACGAAAGTCTATGCGGACAGGAATAAAGTGTGCCGACTTGGTCAGTCGGTCCACAATTACCCAAATTGAGTTAAAATTCCTCTGAGTGGTAGGGAGTCCAACTATAAAATCCATACTTATCTCTTCCCATTTCCAACCTGGAATAGAGAGTGGCTGAAGTAATCTAGCTTTCATGTGCACAGCCTTGACCCGACAACAAGTGTCACACCTAGCCACATAAGCGGCTATCTCTTTCTTCATTTTGGTCCACCAAAATCGAGGCTTTAAATCATGATACATTTTACTACTACCAGGATGAATAGATAGTTTAGAGGAATGAGCTTCGGATATGATTTGGTTTCTGAGCTCTCTATCCTTTGGAACTACTAACCTATCCTTGAACCATAACACGCCTTCCTCATCTACTCGAAGATGTTTGGTTTCTTGCTCTTTCATCTTGCGCTTGATGTGAAACACACCTGCATCTGTCTTCTGTAGCTCGATAATTCGACTCTGTAGAGTACAACTGACAGTGATGTTGTGCAGGACTACAGGATGAAGGAGCTTTGACAAATGGACATCACTCTCAATCAACGAGTGGCAATGAGACTTTCTGCTTAAGGCATCCGCGACGACGTTTGCCTTGCCAGGGTGATAGTGCACTTAAAGGTTATAATCCTTGATCAACTCGAGCCATCTTCTCTGATGCATATTTAACTCTGGTTGAGTGAAGATGTACTTGAGGCTTTTGTGATCAGTGTAGATGTTGCACACATTGCCAAGCAGATAATGTCTCCAGGCCTTCAAAGCATGAACAACAGCAGCGAGTTCCAAGTCATGCATTGGATAATTCACTTCATGCTTCCGAAGTTGGCGAGAGGTATAAGCGATGACTCTACCCTCTTGCATAAGAACACCTCCTAACCCAATACCTGATGCATCACAGAACACATCAAAAGGTTTCTCGATATCCGGTTGTGCCAAAACTGGAGCCGATGTTAGAAGAGTTCGCAGGGTATGGAAAGCCGCATCACACTCAGGAGTCCAGACAAACTTCATGTCTTTTTGCAGCAATCGAGTCATAGGCTTGGCTATTTTAGAGAAATCCGGGATGAAGCGACGATAATAGCCAGCCAACCCTAGAAAACTCCGAACCTCATGCACCGAGATGGGAGCCTTCCAGTTCAATACTTCTTGCACCTTGGTGGGATCAACCATAATTCCACCATCGGACAACACGTGTCCAAGAAAAGGTACCTCACGAAGCCAAAATTCACATTTGCTGAACTTTGCATATAGCTGGTGTTCTCGCAATCTAGTAAGAACCACCCGCAAATGTTCAACATGATCTTCTTCATTCTCAGAATAGACCAGGATATCATCTATGAATACCACCACAAATTTGTCCAACTCAGGCATAAACACTGAATTCATCAGATACGTAAAATGTGCGGGGGCATTGGTCAATCCAAAAGACATAATAAGGTATTCATACAGACCATATCTTGTAGAGAATGCAGTTTTTGGGACATCCTCAGGCCGAATTTTGATTTGATGATACCCAGATCTCAAATCAATCTTGGAAAAGACTTTTGCTTTAGATAACTGATCAAACAAGATATCTATGCGTGGCAGAGGGTACTTATTCTTGATTGTAACTGCATTCAAGGGTCTATAATCTACACACATGCGTAGAGATTGATCCTTCTTCTTCACAAAGATGGCTGGGCACCCCCACGGAGATGAACTAGGGCAGATAAGGCCTTTCTGTAGCAGTTCATTCAACTGGGTCTTGAGTTCAGCTAGTTCATTGGGAGGCATTCTATATGGCCTTCTAGATATGGGAGCTGTACCAGGAAGCAACTCTATCTTGAACTCTACTTCTCGATCCGGGGGCAATCCAGGCAAATCATCGGGAAAAACATCCGAAAAGTCACACACGACAGGGATATCTGCCATACACTTTGCTTGCACCGCATTGGTCATGCAAGAAAGATTGATGTCCTTGGGTAACTGTACTAGAAAACCCTCCTGATTACCAGGATCTCTGAGCATGACTACTCTAGTTGACGTATCAATAAGCACTCCATGACGGCTCATCCAGTTCATTCCCAATATCACATCGATACCTAGCCCCGGTAAAACTACCAAATCAACCTGATAACTTCGCCCCTCTATCTCAAATTGTACGTCCCCAACTACCAGCTTGGTTGGGATAATACCACTGGCAGCCCTAATACAATAACCCTCACCCTCAACAGTATATGTTTTCTGCATAAACTTGGATGCAAATGATGGACTAATGAAGGAATGCGAAGCACCTGAATCAAAGAGTACAACTGCGGGGTGTTGGTCAATCAGAAACTTACCGGCAGTCACTACCTCACCTGAAGGAATCTCAGTAATATTAGTGTGGTTCACTTGTCCTTGACGGCCAACCTGGTAATTATTCTTCTTAGGGTAAGGGCATTCCCTTGCCCAGTGGCCTGTCTTATTGCAGTTCCAGCATGGCATGTTGCTTGGTGGAGCCCTGGAACTGCCCTGACTGGTAGTGCCCTTGGGAAGAGCAACTGTAAATGCCTTGCGGAACCCAGTCTTGGCGGGATTCTTCTTCTGTGGGGGGCGAAACTTGGCGGCTGATGCTGGAGGACGGAATGGAGCCCTTTGTGCGACGGGAGCCTTAGATTGTGAGGCACCCGCCTCATAGGCCCTCTTACGACTTTTTGAAGCAGCATACACAGCATTGTTGTTCTCTTGCGATAAAGCATCACTCACAAACTCATTAAAATGAGCGCACTTGCAATTTCCCATGGTCTTCATTAGTTTGGGGCTAAGTCCCCGCTTGAAGCTTGCAATCTTCTTGGCATCTGTGTCCACAAACTCGGTAGCATACCTTGCAAGGTTGTTGAAAGCTTGCAGGTATTCGTTCAGGCTCTTGTTTCCCTGAGTCAGCTTCATGAACTCTGTATGTTTGATCGCCATAAGACCAGGAGGAATGTAATTTCCCCTGAAAGCAGACTTGAACTGATCCCATGTGATTTGGGCATTAGCAGGCATAGTGGACCGATGATGACTCCACCAAATGCCAGCAGGCCCATGAAGTTGGTGCGATGCGTACTCAGTTTTTAGCACCTCAGTCAAGCGGAGCAGACGGAACTTCTGCTCGAGAGTATTCAACCACTCATCAGCTTGTAGAGGCTCCTCAGCCTCCTTGAAGATTGGGGGTTTCGTGTCAAGGAAATCCTTGAAATCACTGTATTGATTTGGATCCGGTCCTTGGCGTGGACCACGGCCATCACGATTCGCAATCGTACGGAGGGCCTTGGCCATAGTGCGCTGTCCTTCCGCAAGCATTGCTATTAGTTCTGTTGGTGTGGGTGGTGGTGGCGGAAGATCATCATCATCACTCGCACCGGTGGAACGAGTACGAGGCATCTGCACAATGCGCAACCAGTAATTATTGATGATGTCAGCACATTGGAGAGGAACAATATAATCATGCCAAACTGTATTTACTGACGAGAATGAAAGCTTCATACAATAACAGAGGCAATGATTCATTCCCCCAATCACCACATCATCAAGTAGATTACTAGCGCCATACGCAGTGCATTCCAACATGACAAGTTTTAAACTTCACCATTACGATACACAATCCCCAAGGGAGCGAATTAAAGTACATTACCAGTATGACTGCAAAAGCTTAACTCATGAGACTTGCTAACGAACTACTCATCGAAGTGATTACTGTCCACATTGGAGACACCTTGGACTTCTTCTAGGTCTTCCTCTCCTTCTACTTCTTGCTGAGAGATTTCACCTTATACTTGGGTTAAGCAATTATAAGGGAGGGAGTAATGCAATATGAATGTCATGAGTGAATATGATGCATGCTTGTTCCGTACGTCCTCACAAACCTAAGAAAAATTTAAGCTTTAGCGGAATATACGGTGGCATACATACGTTCTCTCAATTAGCGGTAACTAGTCGACCTACACGGTGCGTTGTTAGCATACCTGCAGAAAAATTTCATTGCAGCCCAACCCAACAAGATGTAATGCTAATTACACAAGCAGTACTAAGATACTTTCCATATATACATCTCCCGATATATATATACTTCGGCATCCAAACTACCCGACAAATGTACCCACAATTAAGTACTTTCATATATACATGTATGCAACATGTAAATACTCCAGTAACCACAACTAGCTCACCCCTAGACTGACGGTTGGACGGTCATGCTCTCACAACTCACTCTTACCTTAGCGTAGAGGCAATTGATCCATACATTACCATTCAAACGAATGGCATCCATGCAATATCACGCCACATGGACGACGAAATAGAAACAATCAATTCCCCCAAGTCAGTAATTATATATATAAGCCACCTAGAAGTCCTTAAGTGGGCTATAAGGGATGTGATCACCAGTATACCATAAAAATTTTGATTTTTGAACACTTATATATATAATTATAAGTTTGAAAACCATTTTTACAACAAAAGCTTTTGTTTTAAATAGCCGTAAGACATGTTTAATGTTGAATCTAGCTCTGATACCAGCTGTCACGGAACCGACCAATTTATAAGAGCACAAGTACAAAAACAATCGCCGGAACGATCAAATTCTCGAACTTAAGCCCATATAAACCCGGTAGTCAACCGAAATCTCGAAGGATTTCAAACCAACTTGCATACAACCAAGATCACAGTAATCCAACATAACATATCGTACGTTACAACATTTCACAGATGTTCACAAATAGATTACATCATCACAGAGTCATCGTTATTACAAAACGAGTCTTGTAAAACATGCGGAAGCAAATAGTTTAACTCACACACCGAGTTCAAATACACATACTGGTTCGCTGATCACAGACCGCAAAAGCATTCAGATAAGAGAAAGGAGATCATGCCCATGATCTAGTCCTCATCACCCGCCGGGTAGAGACAATACTTGCAGAAACCCTGATATAGAAGGTCATCTGCAACAAGAGGGAATAAACCCTGAGTACGGGAATATACTCAGCTAGACTTACCCGTCGAAAACCAAACAAATGACACCAAGGATTATGCATAGCTTAATGTAGTGGAGCTGGCTGACATTCTCTTTTTGCAGAAAAGCATAAGTAATATTGATCAACTCTTAACCTGAACTAGCAGTAACTTTTTAGCCATTAACCTGTCATCTATATTAGCACCTATACTAAGCAATCATTTTATTAGGGTGCAAACATTAATAACCATATCAGGTATTCATTGTGGCAACCTTATCATCATCCATTTAACCATATCGTTAAATTAATTGAATCTACATTGCCGCTGCTCAGTCAAGTTCTCACTATCCAGGAGAGACGGCGATTCGAATCGATTCCTATCCAGCTGGAGGGGTATTCCTAAACACAAACCCTGCTTCCCCCGTCAGGGTCGCAACAAGTCACCTTTGGTACAATTCAGGAGTCGCAGGTCCGAACAGATCGGCATTCTCAGAGAACCACTCTGCCAAGGTTGTTCGGGACTCTAACCCGCCTTGGACTTATGCCAATGGCTCTCCGCACATCCTTACTACCTCCAGAGTGCCGCCACTGCTCGCGTTCCCGGCCTGAATCGAGCTACTAGGCTTCGCGATCGGAACGACTTATCCGGCCAGCTAAGTGTTAGGCTGCGTTCAACATGACATGAGGACGTACAGCGTATCGGTCCTTAAACGACTCAGACAGAGTCACTATGTTCAAACCTACACAAGACCCCGCCCGGTCTTAATTCATTATTTACATGGTTCTTTTCCACGATAGCAAATATAGCCAACCGTGATCCACCTCATCCTAAAGCTCGCAGGTGACAGGAAATCACCTGACTTCTACCGCACTAAGCATGGCTAAGCATTTAACCCGTCCTGGACTTAAATGGGATTCCAGTGCGATATCTGGACAAGGAAGGATATATAATGCAGCAATTGGTTCCAACCAATTCCTATACTTAATGCATCATCAACAATAAAAGATACTCAATGTATTTGTGAAAACATAGGAGGCTTAATATGCTCCGGGGCTTGCCTTTCAGGAACGAGGAAGGCTGGTGGTCAGGGCACTCGGGCAATTCCTCCGCGACGACTGCTTCGTCGGCTTCCTGCACTTCGAGTTCCTCCTCCTAGTTGGCTCCCTCGAACTCCAGCAACGTCACTCCCTCCGGCACACCTATTGCATGAATGCGCAAGATAAATATCATGGATGCACATGTACGAATGTCAGGGATGCTCGGGGAATGCACATGTTCGCTGTAGTTTGCATATTCCAACTTAAGCCCTATTCAAATCACTTTCACTTACCACGTTTATACAACCTAAGGTATAATTGCTCATCTTCCGTTAATGACCTAGCACCTGCACCTAAGCATATTCTTAAGTTAGGCTAACCCCTAAACAATCAACGAGAACCTTGCAACAACATACATTCAACCATTTGTATTTCAGCAAAATAAATACTATGTAGCGGCGCAGTAAACTAGTCATAATTGAAGATTTATAAATCCAAATGATATGCAACAAGACAATCTGGAAAGCTTATAAAATTGTCTACAATACAATTTCAGACCTCAAAGCATGATTCAAACCTTTACCAGGTCGAATCCATCAATCAACAGAAGTCTATCCTCACAAGGCAGAGAATCAGCAAAAACTGCAACCTAACTTTAAACAGCTGTAGTTTCTAAACTACTGGGCCAAATGCCCTCAAATTTTGACAGGAGCTAGCTACCTAATTTATCTACAACTCTTGGATTCAACTCATTCACAGAAACCCAAAATATCATGGGGAACCTTTCAAAGTCCCCAGATCTGTCCAGAGGGACATAATGCAAACCAATAATTAACAACTTATGATGTAAACATATAATTAGACAAAACCAACTTTACTATCTCATCACACATATCATAAGAACACCAGAAAGTAAAGTGTTCATCACCAAAACATTTCTTTTGCTACCTTTCTTAATTTATTTAATTAATTAGTGGAAATAGTAAACATATATGAAAACTACCCCATTAATTCTACAAAAATTACAGTAGACACTACATGCTCTAAGTAGACTACCATAAAAATTTCACACCATTGGAGCAAGTATAAAAGCCTACACAAAAATGATAAGGCATAATGGCTTAAATTGGCATAATTAGGAAACCTTAGTGAAAAGTGTCAAGCAACAGATTTCATATTTTTCCTAGCATCTATAAGGTACCAAGATACTACCTACCAAGTTTCATGGCCATAGGATTCATAGATAATTTACAAAAATTCACACAAGTATCTACCAATGATAAAAGGAAAATCTATAACTCAAAAACTACACATGCAATGATCCTCAAATTTTAACCAGAGCTTCTACTATACAATACTAGCTTACCCACAAAATTTCATAATTTTTGGATCACAGAAACTCAAGATATGATTTAAACAAGTTTGCATGCATTCAAAAACACTTTTCAAGTTCCTATTTAATTCACCCAAAATTTCTACATAATATGCTCAAGATATATTTTTATTAAATACTAGACCTAACAGTGAGTCTAACAAAATTGGAAGTACTCAATTTGAATCTACCAAGTAGGAGTTACAAAATTTACAAAATAGCACTAAAAACTGGAATTTTTGAACTATCTTTTCTAACTCAGTCACTGACAAGCGGGGTCCGTCAGTCAGCCGGGCCCGCATGTAAGTGAAAGGAAAACAGAGCACAGCGGCTGCGATGGTGTGGGCATGGCGTGGCTCACCGGCGGCTATGTCTCCGGCGAAACCAGAGCCACCGTCATGCTCACCACTACGAGCCGCACCCGTGGGTGCCTCGGGTTCGGTCTCTACCGGCCTCTACCTACAGCGACGACGTGCACGGCGGACGGCGACGAGGCTGCGGTGGAACTCCGGCGACGGCGAGCCTACATTGCCCCACCCAAGCACGGTATGAGTTACATGGTTACATGGAGAAACTATCCGAGAAGAAAAATGGGAAAGGGGAAGCCTCAAGTGCTCCAGCCACGGTGAGCTCGATCTCCGGTGAGGTCGAGTCATGGCGGCGGCGGATTCGGCGAAAGAGCCATCAACTCCGTTCGATAGGCTCTACTAGAGGGTGGACGAGGTAAAGGAGATGGTGGGGAATCTGTGGACGAGATGGAGTGAGTCGCGACGCGGTGGCGAGCGCGCGAGAGCTCGACGGAGCTCTTGCCGGAAATGGCGCATGGCCACGGAGAAGAAGTACGGCCTCTACCTTGACTTTACGGCTCCACGGTGAGGTGGACGAGGCAGAGGAGTACACGGCGGAGCTATGGGTGAGAACTTGCTGACGGTGGTGCCACGGCGAGCCTGCTCGAGCGTGGCGGAGCAAGCAGCCGGCAAAGGCGTCGGCGCTGTGCTGCTGCGGCTGCGACGGAGAAGGAAAGAGAGTGAATGGGAGGGCAGAGGGCGTGCGGGCATGCTCCACTTCAAGGCGGCCAGCGCGCGGTGCGGTCAGGGCGAGCCGAGCGCGTGGTGGACACGTGGCGGCGACGGCCTGACGCCGGTCGGTCACTGTAGCGAGTCTGAAATTTCATTTCAGTTTCGACAGTCCCGACTGACAGGCGAATTTCAACGATGATTATCTCCTAAACCGTGATGATCTAGCTCAAGAGGTAATTAACAAAGTTGAACGTCTACATGTGAACTATAATTCTTACAATTGGAGCTCGAGCTGATTTGGCTTTGTTTGCGAACTACAGAGCTCTAAACTAGGGTACATGAAACTGAAACTCAGTTTTCATACTTAGAAAATTTCTAAGTGTTGAATCCAAGCTCAAATCTGACTTGTGGGTCCTTTTGGAGCATGTTGTGCACTTTTTCATGACTTGGCTTCTAAACAAAGTTTGTTCCTTATTAAATTCTCTACAACTTTGCTTTAGGTTGCTCAGACATGCAAACATCCTATGCTACACATTTTAAACAGTCAAACACAGGAGCTCTAGGGGTCCAAATTGGTCAACCATGACTTGGAAACCTAATTAGGCAAAATGATCAACATGAACAATGTTCCAAATGACATTTTATGTGTAACTAAGTTACTTACAAGTATTTCTAGCCACACCATGCATTGGTCACATAATAATCAAGCAAGGTATGTACTGAAACAATGAAAAACACATGAAATGTTACAATTGTTTCATAGTCATGTTTCACAGGTTTCATGATCTTGTTGCATAGTATTAACTAACCTTGTTTCACTAAGTGAGTGGCACATGTTGCACTTATGTGTTGCACACTTTACATTTCATAAAAGAAACAACACACATAAACTATTCAACATGTTGCAATGTTTCAAAATCATGTTTCATGTGATATAAGCTCACGAAGGGATGCATGATGCTCATGTTCATGAAATGTAGTGCAAATGTGGAAGCTAAACACCAGGGGTGTTACAATGGTGAAACTCCTCACATGCCTCTAGGCATCAATAGTATATGCAGGTGCTGACATTTGCCATACCCAAAACAAGACGACGTAACCTCCCACATACAACTGACATCCAATAGTGTTGTGGGTGCCTACCATCCTCCTGTACCCACCAGCGTGGGCAACAAGACTTAGAAGCATACGAACTCTCTCCCTCTCACTTGTAAGGCCACCCCCTTCATCTATAAAAGGGATGCGCTCTCTCCCAAGAGACTAAGTGGATTCAAGTTCATAAAAGTTAATCCAGATCGATTAAGTTTACTAGATCACAACCACAAAACTGCCAGGTTTGAACCTCAAGCACACGCTTGAACACTTAGCTCATAGAGAAGCTCCTGTCGATATTGGTCCTTCCGACCGGACCTCTCGTGCACCCCATCTTTCTCCTTCTTGTTTGTAACCCCACTATAAACTTTGAGCACCTGGGCTCAGGAATAAAGTCACTGACCGACTTAAACTGGACATAGGGCACATTGCCTGAACCAGTATAAACCCTGTGTCATTGAGTGCTAGGCCACCTCCGATCACAACGTACGATAAAACTACAAATATTTACTTATTGGTCACTTTCTGCAACGATAGTTGGCGCCATCCATGGGGAAGATGTTGTACGTTCAACACTTTTTGGTCATTGGATGGCCCACTTTTCTGCCATCCCCGCCGTGGTGGGCTCTGGCGAATCGATTTTCTTCGACTCACTGGAGTTTCCTGTGCTCCCACCTATTGGGATGTGGGTTCCACCCATCTTTGAGCCATCCTAGGCCTTCCTCCTCAGAAGCATGGACTTCATCACCGACCGGCTCGGCATACTACACCTCCATGAGGAGGCACTCATTCCGACACCCATCAGGGGGGCGCCCTCCATCAACTCCGGGACGCACGACTTTGAGGACGTGGTATCCACGCTTTATTCCAAGCAAACTCTCTGCTCAAACCCCACTGTGAGTAATGTACATATTGTTATTTACTTACTATTCTCTATCTTCTGCCAATTACCCGGAGCTACCCCGTTGTCCCCAATGCGACCACCATACGACCGGTTCCCCTACAGCCTCATGTCTCCCACGGACGCTATGCCCAGGGGCTCCGAAGGATGCCGATGTTGCCCCCTCTCACATCCGAATTCGTGGGAATGGCGAGCTAAGCCCCCACCTATTTCCTCGACCTCATAGATGACGATGTTGAGAGTGATGGCTCCAGCATCGGCGACATGGTGCCTAGCCATCGTCCATCCCGGGAGTGCGCTATGGCGGATGCTCCAAGATAGCCACCGGTGGCAACGCAGTCCTTACAGACTCATGCCCCTCCGGATCCTCATGCGGAGACCCCCGAGTGCGCACGTGAGCATGCGAGCATGGCGAGGAACCATGACAATAGTGGCTGCACTAGCCACCGACTACGCCAGCATGCTCAGCGCACCACACTGCGCCCCATGCACGTAGACCGGCGAGCGGTGCCTGGGGTCGCACTCGTCGGGTCCCACACAACACCATGGATAGGGGGAATGATCCCCCAAAGTTTGCTCAGGCCAATCAGAACATCACCATCGTGGCAATGCTTCTGCGTAGCCTGTCCGTGCCAAATGACCCTCATGAATAGGTGATCCACCGGAACCTCCAAGAACAAGTGGAGATCGCCACCATTCAACAAGCGAAGAGCTTCGTATCGCGACACCGACTCGCGGCCTCGCTCCCCACCAGGGGAAAGGGGACACAGCAGATGGGTTGCTCCACACGATCACCGCTACAACCGTCGAGCATGGGACAGGAGGCCGCATTGTCACATCATCTTGACTTGACAACCGCTCTGCACCGACCGCCTGTATATGCGTGGCTCGGACCGAACCGAGACACACGCAACAGCGATCGGAGTCCCAACCCTGATAGCCTAGGACCACGGATCTTTGTTCAACACCTCTAGCAAGCGCTGCTCCCATGGCACTCCAACAAACGCTAGGGCAAAGGTAAGGCCAAGCTACAAGATTAGGACGAGGGCCCCTCCACGTAGAGGGGAAAAGAACAGAAAGGATCGCCGCCGACCAGCCAACTCCACGTTGGTCGCCATGGCTGATCACGCGGGCATGTAGCCCCAGTAGAACCCTTCGGGCCATTTCCACGAGCTCATGGAGAGCCCATGCACCAATCACGACTACCCCAGTAAACACCACTACAAGGACTGCCAGCTCCTCAAGCACCTTCTATGGCAGGCCGGCAGGCCAAAGGAAGAAAAAGGCGAAGAAGTAGCGACCGAGAAAGGGGGCATAGCGGGCAAGGATCCGGATGACTGAAGGTTGAAGTGATCTGACTGGACGCCTACTGACTGAAGGACAACAACGACGACATTCTCTCCGAGCGCTTGGAACAGCTATGCCATTTTTCTTCCCCTAAGTTTTAGTCTTACCATTGTTTACTTAGCGTATGCTCCTATAAAAGCACCCCGACCCGAACACTTTTTGGCCTAGTGTGCTCAGGGGCTCCACTAGGGGACACTACTACCTCTATGTTTTGTTTACTATCATATGGTGAAATTCCTTCCTACCCGATCAAAAGGGGAGTTCGTTCCATTAATTTGCCTTACATAGCTTTGCTTTAAAACATTCCAACCAATCGCACCCTGCCTTTTCCTATGGTTACGAGCAGCTGAGCCTCACAGGCCACGCCTCGGGCTCCCAAGGTTGTAGCCTATGGGACAAATGGGCAGGTACGAGAAAGAAAGAATAAAAAACAAAATTTGCTATGGGAAAACTAAGGAACAAAAGGGAACAAGCTTCCCCGAACGGAGAGACTCCATCATAGAAAACGAAACCAACTGTAGTCATTAAGCACATAGGAACGTTTACATGGGGGCTCCCCCATGAACTTAAACTTTTTACGTTCACTAAACTACTTATATTTTACAAGCTTTTGGGTCGGCTCGGCAGCATCTGCTGTCGGTGCGACCGGTGAAGGCGCGGGCTGCTCACTCCCCAACGGCACGACATTTAGCTCGATCGAAGCCAGGGCGATGTCCACCTCCGACCCAGGCTCTGTGCCATCCGCAAGCTAGGAAACATCCTCCCCACGCATGCTTCTGGCCATGCCTTCATGGTGGATGTCCATCACCCACTGAGTAGAGACTTGATCTGCCACCAACCTTGCATGCGGCAGCAAGCTCTCCTCAATCGATTGGATGTCCTCCATGCTTAAGCCATTAGCATACCCACTGTAGATAGTAGCGAAGTCTAGGTTCGGATGATGCGTCGCCACCGAAGTCAACACCCCCAATGCTTTGTAGAACAACCCACTCATGATAAGATCCTAGACTGGATCTGGCACCTCCGCCAGCTAGACGGCGAGCGCGCTAGTACTTGGCGCCAACCCGAAGACCTCCGAGATGATGAGCTGGGCAATGTTGCAGATCTAGTCAAGTTCCCCCTCGAGAGCACGTCGCTCTTCATGGGACTTGGCTAGCTCCTCTACATTCTGGCTGAAAGTCACCTTGATCGTCTCTAGGTCCCGCTCCAGCATCTTCACCCTTCCGCCCAGCTTCAAAAGAAGGGAAGGCTGAAGGAAAAAACCAACATGACAAAAAACAGAAAAGGTACATACCGACTTGGAAGTTCTCAAGGGTGGAGAACTCCTCTGTCTATCAGGCCACCTACTCGCGCAGCCGAGCGCTCGCCTCCTCCATCCCCATCACCCAGCCCCGAAGCGTGAGCACTTCCCGGTCTGCCTCCGATCAGGCCTTCTGCTCTGACTCCAGGGCTTTCCATGCCAACTCCAGGGCATTCTGCTCTGACGCCTAGGTGCTCCGCTCCAACTCAAGGGTCTCTAGGGATTTTTGGAGCACCACCTCAATGTCTGCTAGGTATGTCCGCAACTCCGCCTCGGTCTCCGCCTGGCAGGCCTTCATCACCTCAAGCCCCCGCTTGGCGGTGGTCGCTCGCTCTGCTACACGCTACCCCTCCACCCGTGCCACAGTTGCCTCGGTCGCTCGGTCCTAGGACTCATGGTGAGCGTACTCTAGCTGACGCTCAATCTCAGCCATCCAGACATGCTCCATTCGGAGGAAGTAGGACTTGTGGGACGACATCCCCTTTAGACTCTACGAAAAACAAGCATGCTAAGGCAACCAACAAAAGATTCAGAGGTTAAGGACAAGTACGAGAAACTCACCTCCACGGCAAGCTACAGATCGACCTCGACTAACTGCTGAGCGGACTTAACCCACTCCTGAATGTCTCTGAGCTTCGTGGACAAGTAGGTGAGTTCGAACACCATGGCATGTCCTTGCTCCCCAAGGATGTCCCAGAGCTGACCCTCATGTGAATCCCAAAGGAGGAACTACACCATTGTCGGGTCCTCAGGGCAGGGCCACTCCAGGTCACCCTCTGACAGCCCACCAGAGGGCCCCACCTTGGATCAAACCACCACCAGCTCCTACGATGACGCCGGCAGCTCCGCCATGACTTCCACCTCATCGACAAATGGGATATCCACCACCTCGGGTGTATGGGCCACCACTGGGTGTTTTGACTCCGTCCCGACCATGTCTCCCTCCGGCGCTTTCAACTCCAACCGCAAGGGTGAGCCGTGCAGCTCCTCGATCGATGAGGCAGGAAGCTCAGTCTCCCTCTCCTCTTCCACCGTGGCTGGTGGAGGAGGGGCCACAAGAGTTACCTTCGACGCGACCTCCACCATCAGCACCGGGATCACCACCAATGCCACCGCCGCTGCCACCGTACTAGCAACCAACCTAGGGGACACCACCCCCAGAAGGGAAGGACTCACTGCCACCGCTCGGTTCCCCCCGCCGCTCACTGCGACACACTGTAGGGTCGGCCTCCAAGCCTCCTACATAGGAGTTGGGGCGATGCTCAATCCCATCATCGTTCGACCACTAATAAGAAGGGCAGGTAAGTCAAACTCCAAAAAGACTCAACAGCAAAAGATCAAAAAGAAACAAAGGAAAATGTACAAGGAGGTGAGCGGTATGACTCTGAAGGCAAGACCCGACGACGATGGGTTGTAAGGTCGAGATGGTGAACTAGAGGGGGGGCAAATAGTCCTTTCTAAAAATTAATCACGTCAGCTAACCAAAACAAGTGTGGAATTAAAACTATCGGTCTAGCCAAGACTACACCCCTCTATTTATGTTCTCTAGCACCTTCCAAAGATACTAATTAAGCAACAAAGGAGCTGGGCTAGCTAGAGCTCACCTAACCAATTCTAGAAGCAATGTCACACAAACCTATGCCACTAGTACTTTAAGCAACAAGGAAGCTCCTACACATGCTAGTAAGCAAAAGCATAAAGCCACCTAAGCTCACTAGCAATGCTCTATAACAAGGCAACCAATGCCAAATTAGAGAGCGCAAATACTTAGCTACACAAACTAAGCAATGTGACTAACAAGGTTACACAAACCAAATTAGCCATGCAAGGGAGCTACTTCTATGCTACACAAGCAAGAAGGTAAC
Organism: Miscanthus floridulus; assembly: GCF_019320115.1. NCBI lineage: Eukaryota > Viridiplantae > Streptophyta > Magnoliopsida > Poales > Poaceae > Miscanthus > Miscanthus floridulus. The sequence continues at coordinate 71,124,318 of NC_089592.1, forward strand.
TAGTGAGCTATACAAGCAAACTAATTACAAGAGCAACTACACAAGCACAATGTATATGAAAGTAATTTCAAGCTTGTGTAATGAGGATGCAAACCAACGGGACGAACAAGGTTGACATGGTGATTTTCTCACGAGGTTCACTTGCTTGCCAACACGCTACGTCCCTGTTGTGTTGACCGCTCACTTGGTGGTTTGGCGGCTAATTGGCATCACAAGAACCTACCCTAAAAGTGAGGGTAGCTCAATGACACGTTCAACTAGAGTTGCTCTTCGGCTCCCGCGGGGCGAACACAATGCCCCTCACAAAGCTCTTCTCTAGAGCACCGTACAAGCTTCTTGCCGGCTTCGACGGAGACCACCACCAAGCCATCTAGGAGGTGGCAACCTCCAAGAGTAACAAGCACCACCGGCTTGCAACTCGATTACCTAGTGCCACTCGATGCAAGCTCATGATGCAATCACACTAGAATCGCTCTCTCACACAATCGGATGATCACTATCAAGCATATGTGAGATGGAGGGCTCCCAAGCACTCTCAAGCATGGACACAAAGTCCCCTAAGGTGCTCCACACCAGCCATGGCCAAGACCACCTTCTATTTATAGCCCCATGTCTCTGAGCTTCGTGGACAAGTTGGTGAGTTCGAACACCATGGCATGTCCTTGCTCCCCAAGGATGTCCCAGAGCTGACCCTCATGTGAATCCCAAAGGAGGAACTACACCATTGTCGGGTCCTCAGGGCAGGGCCACTCCAGGTCGCCCTCTGACAGCCCACCAGAGGGCCCCACCTTGGATCAAACCACCACCAGCTCCTATGATGACGCCGGCAGCTCCGCCATGACTTCCACCTCATCGACAAATGGGATATCCACCACCTCGGGTGTATGGGCCACCACCGGGTGTTTTGACTCCGTCCCAACCATGTCTCCCTCCGGCGCTTTCAACTCCAACCGCAAGGGTGAGCCGTGCAGCTCCTCGACCGATGAGGCAGGAAGCTCAGTCTCCCTCTCCTCTTCCGCCGTGGCTGGTGGAGGAGGGGCCACAAGAGTTACCTTCGACGCGACCTCCACCATCAGCACCGGGATCACCACCAATGCCACCGCCGCTGCCACCGTACTAGCAACTAACCTAGGGGACACCACCCCCAGAAGGGAAGGACTCACTGCCACCGCTCGGTTCCCCCCGCCGCTCACTGCGACACGCTGTAGGGTCGGCCTCCAAGCCTCCTACATAGGAGTTGGGGTGATGCTCAATCCCATCATCGTTCGACCACTGACAAGAAGGGCAGGTAAGTCAAACTCCAAAAAGACTCAACAGCAAAAGATCAAAAAGAAACAAAGGAAAATGTACAAGGAGGTGAGCGGTATGACTCTGAAGGCAAGACCCGACGACGATGGGTTGTAAGGTCGAGATGGTGAACTAGAGGGGGGGCAAATAGTCCTTTCTAAAAATTAATCACGTCAGCTAACCAAAACAAGTGTGGAATTAAAACTATCGGTCTAGCCAAGACTACACCCCTCTATTTATGTTCTCTAGCACCTTCCAAAGATACTAATTAAGCAACAAAGGAGCTGGGCTAGCTAGAGCTCACCTAACCAATTCTAGAAGCAATGTCACACAAACCTATGCCACTAGTACTTTAAGCAACAAGGGAGCTCCTACACATGCTAGTAAGCAAAAGCATAAAGCCACCTAAGCTCACTAGCAATGCTCTATAACAAGGCAACCAATGCCAAATTAGAGAGCGCAAATACTTAGCTACACAAACTAAGCAATGTGACTAACAAGGTTACACAAACCAAATTAGCCATGCAAGGGAGCTACTTCTATGCTACACAAGCAAGAAGGTAACTAGTGAGCTATACAAGCAAACTAATTACAAGAGCAACTACACAAGCACAATGTATATGAAAGTAATTTCAAGCTTGTGTAATGAGGATGCAAACCAACGGGACGAACAAGGTTGACATGGTGATTTTCTCACGAGGTTCACTTGCTTGCCAACACGCTACGTCCCTATTGTGTTGACCGCTCACTTGGTGGTTTGGCGGCTAATTGGCATCACAAGAACCTACCCTAAAAGTGAGGGTAGCTCAATGGCACGTTCAACTAGAGTTGCTCTTCGGCTTCCGCGGGGCGAACACAATGCCCCTCACAAAGCTCTTCTCTAGAGCACCGTACAAGCTTCTTGCCGGCTTCGACGGAGACCACCACCAAGCCATCTAGGAGGTGGCAACCTCCAAGAGTAACAAGCACCACCGGCTTGCAACTCGATTACCTAGTGCCACTCGATGCAAGCTCATGATGCAATCGCACTAGAATCGCTCTCTCACACAATCGGATGATCACTATCAAGCATATGTGAGATGGAGGGCTCCCAAGCACTCTCAAGCATGGACACAAAGTCCCCTAAGGTGCTCCACACTAGCCATGGCCAAGACCACCTTCTATTTATAGCCCCATGGGCTAAATTAGCCGTTACCCCTTCACTGGGCAAATTTCGGGATGACCAGACGCTCCGGTCAGATCGACCGGACGCACCCTACCAGCGTCCAGTCAATGGATGGCTACCACATCATCCCTGGCTTCAAATACTAAGTGCTCGATCTCAATGGTTAAGTTGTGATTAGATGCTGCACAGTGAATGACTGGATGCTGCTGGGCCTGAGTCCGGTCGTTTCCAAAGAGCTCCCCGAGCCTCTATTTTGTGACCGGACGCATCCGGTCCACCATGATCGGACACAGACCAATGTTCGATCAGTTCTGTGCCTACACGCCTAACTCCAGCGCTGCCTATGTCACCATATGTCAATAATGACTAGACACACCCTGCCTGCGTTCGATCACTTTCAGTGCCAGTGTCTGGTCAAAGACCGATGCCTACGCGGACTCTGCTACCACTGACCGGACGTAGGACCCCAGTGTCCGATCACCACGTGACCAGCGTCTGGTCCACTCTATGAGACCCTATCTTTTCTGTATAGGGCACTGGTGGCACCGTCTAACTATCCGCACTCTACGGCCGGACACTCCACTGATGGAGTTTTTGAACCCTTGCCTCCGTTCCTTCACCGAGTTGATCCACATCAACTCCAACTTCATCTCCTTTGTAAATGTGCTAACACCACCAAGTGTACACCACCATGTGTATGTTTGTTAGCATTATCACAATTATTTTCCAAAGGATTAGTCACTCAACTTGCCATGCCAGTCGATCCTAGCGACGATGCAAAGTTAGATCACTCGAGTGGCACTAGATGACCGATATGCAAACAAGTTTGCCCCTCTTGATAATACGGCCATCTATCCTAAACCCGGTCATAAACTTCTCTACACACCTATGACCAGTGAAATAAAATGCCTTGGGTTATACCTTTGCCTTGCGCATTCCATTCCATCTCCTCCAATGTTGATGCAACACATTCACCAACATGATCAACAATGATATGATCCACTTCATATCATCATGTGATCATATTGGTTCATCAATCTTGACTTCACATGCTTTTCATCGTTGCCTTCGTCCATCGGTGCCAAGTCTTGCTTAAGCTTCACCGCAATGTGGTCCATCACTCCAAAGCCTCCAACTTGCCCTTTATGCTTGCAACCGGTCCATCAAGCCAAGTTATGTCTTGATCTTCTCCACCTTGATCACATGACTCAATGTCATGTCTTATTTGCAATGAGCTCCATCATCATCACATGTGTGAGCTTTGCAACATCTCCAAGCCATTTTCACCTTCATGGCATATGTTGCTCACACACATGTACCTGTGGACTAATCACCTATGTATCTCACATAAACACCATTCGTCCACCTAGGTTGTCAATTAATTACCAAAATCACATAAGGACCTTTCACGGGCCTGAAGGACAAGGACCGCTCCTGGGCTGTGACCCACACCCCCTCACTTCAGCTGGGTGTGGGGTCGCCCCACCCAGCTCCTACCCGACCTGCGGGTTGCCACGGCCCTCAGCTCGAGACTTCCCAACCAGAGCAGCGGGCGGAGCTTCCTCCATCTACGAGTCACAAAACACACGGGTGCCAATCCGCTCCTCAGATGGCTCGGCTTGCTCGATCGCGTCCATGGTAGGCGGGGCTTCCTCCGGCTACGTGTTGTGCATTGGTGCCAATCCCGGTGACACACAAGAGTCAGTCCACTCCTTGAACTGTCCGGCTTGCTCGGCCACGTTCGTAGCAGGCGATGATAGGACCAGCGATGCCACCAAGGGGCGTGGTGACCGTGTCTGCTTTGCCTACCATTCGCCAATGGCGTCCGTGCTTGCCGCACGCTTCCTCAACGCGGGAACCACCACGTGCCACTCCGCCTCCAGCTCATCATGAGCGAACGTCGCCTCAGGGTCATGACGCTTCGTAGAGGTCACAACGACCTCCTGACTTTCCTTCGCCTTAGAGAAAACCATGTCATCCACATCGATGGGATCCTCTGACATGAGCTCTGACTCGACGTTGCTCCTATGTTCCTCGGCCTTCACGCGTTGGGCGATCTCCTGCTCCTTCTCTAGCTTTTGTCTAACCTCCCTGGTTCTCTTCTTCCTCCTAGCATCCACCGTCTCCTTCTAGGTGACCTATTGGGCCATGCCCTCCGATACCTTGGGAAGGTGTGGCCGGGACTTGTAAACTCCAAGCCCCTATGGAACAGGTGGCCCAAAATAAAAAAATAGGCAAAGCAGAGGAAGAAACATGGACTAAATAAAAGGGAGCATACCAGTCTAGACAAGATCGCGGAGTTGAATGGTGTGGGCTCCCCTTCAACCCTCTCTTTGGGGTTCAGCTACAACACCCGGCCAAGGTGACTCTAGACCTCATCATCTAGTAGCTCCTCGGGCGATGCACGGTCTAGGTCCGATGGGCCGCTGTACATCTGCATCGGTCGTGTCCTCTCCACCAACGGTGCAACCTAGCATCGATAGAGGGTGTGGAACACCTGCACCCCATCAAGACCACACCGTACAATCTTCTAGAGCTCCTCCTTAATGACTTCCACCTTCTTCTTCTCTTTACGAGCACAACCCCACGACCAATTGTCCTGCTTCTCTGGCCTCTCGCCGGTGAACACCGGGAACGATGCCTCCACTAGATTCCTGATGTAAAACCACTCCCCATGCCACCCCAGCCTCCCATGCTTAGATTCCTCTGCAGGGTGAAACCTCCCACCAGCGCGATCTCGGCTGGATTCCCCGCCATCAAGGCTCTCCTAGAGAACAGCCACCGGAAGAAGTCCACGTGTGGATCCATCCACAGGAAAGCCTCGTAGATGGTGACAAAGTTGGCGATGTGCAGCACCAACATCGGATTAAGGTGCTACAGCTCCAGACCCCCACTCATTGAGGAGCCCACGTAGGAACCAGTGTGCGGGGTATCCTAACCCATGCTCATGGAAGGTGATTAAGGACACCACCTCATCAGACCAAGGTTGCGGGAACTCCTCCCTCCTGGGAGCCCTCCAGTGCACCACCTCCTTCAGCGGCAGGAACCCCTTCACGACGAAGGCCTTCAACACCGACTCCCTCACGGTGGATGACCTCCAATCCAACATTCCACTCCAAGATCGCAAAAGGATTTGTGAGTTTCTTTTTTCTCCCTCGCTCTCTCCCCTTTCTTTCCTAGAAACCACCGCAGCTCTCAAGAACACTCTCAGCAAGAAGGAAGAGAAAAGGGGGCAGCAGATGAGGAATAGGCGAAAGAATGGAGCGAAAACCTTCTCCCTCCTCCTACTTATGGAAAATGGTACATCAGTTAGGGGAGGGTGTGCCAATCGGGAAAGGCAAAATGGTGGAACGAAAAACCCTCTCTCTTTTCCATTTAATGCAGATGAGATGCGCCTTGACTTATGAGATGTGCCCTGCCCGATGAAACAGCTCTTGATCAGATGAGATGTGGCCTGGGTATAGCCCACCACTACCGCACGCCAGCCACTACCGCACGCCGGGCATGAGAACCAAAGAGCCACCGCACATAGGTGGCCCTCTGCTTCCCTAGGCGGGACTTGGAAAACCCCAAAATAGGATCTCCACCGGGAGAGACCATCGGGTTCCCTAAAAGTCTATCGAACGGCTTAGAAAAACACACTGAGAGACAGGTAGGGAGTGAAGGGAGGCCCCATGTAGGCATGTCGACTCCATCACGAACGATGAGCATGGGTCCCGGTCGGACATTTCTGACTGGAGCTCTCCAAACCCTGTCACTCGAGTCATCAAGGTAACACTACCAAACCCCCTCTATTTCTTTATAAATCATTTCATATATCCATACGCATATTCATTCCATATGCTAGTGCCTCCCGGACGATTTGGGCCCTGAACCGCCCAGGGGCTCAAGAACTAAGCATCACACGTGCAGCGAAATGCATCACAACGCTCTGTGTTGCATCACGAAGCAGCGGTTGCCTCATTCAACATGAGCAACCAACAGAGCCAGGGGAGAAAAACATAGATGAGCCCCGTGCGGACCTTGCCTAGTCTAGTAGATAGGGTCATCTCAACCTTCTTGTTCGATCCTGAACCTCTTGTTAAGCCCACAGAATCTCCATCGCGGGGAGGCCATTAGGCCACCTGGGTCAGTCTCCAGAATGACCCAGGCATCTACCGGGTTGTAGGTAAAGGAGCAGTGGAATGTCACAAGAGGGCTATGCTAACCCTGTCATGAACGACGGACCTAGATTCCACTCGATCATACCCGTTAGCGAACTCACCAAGCACGTCACTCGAGACCGAGCGAACATGACAAGCGACAAAATTTAGCCCCTCCGGTTGTGAGGAACCGAGGACGAGGTAATGCACACAAATCACACCGACCCTACTAAGGCCCAATAGGGCTCAGGGGCTCAAGACACAAAATGCCTGGGTCTACGACCCTGAACTCACCCTATCCAGCTACGCTCTGACTGCACTCCAAACACCTAGGCCTACGACCCCCAAACTCACCCCATCCAGCTACGCTTCGACTGTGCTCCAAAACACCTGGGTCTACGACCCCGAACTTGCACCATCTGGCTATGCTCCGATTGCGCTCCAAAAAACCTGGGTCTGTGACCCCAAACTCACCCCATTAGGATCTATGAGCTCCGGCTCACCCAATCCCAAACTAACCAAACTAACTGCCTCGCCTGATCCCACGGTACACATCGATGCCAGGATCCGCAAGCTCCCTCTCAACCGATCCCTAAAAAAACTAAAGCACCTTGGCTGCGCAACGACGCCTTGGTTAAACAAAACTCTATCATGACTGAAGAACACGCACACACGCTCGCTAACAAACACCCCTAGATGGTCCTACCCAAACCGCCCGGGGGCTACACCCGTGGGTGCGCTCGTGCGCACCCGCCGACGAAATGAAAACCTCCCCAGCTAGCAACACGAAAAACCCCTAGACGGTTCTGCCCAAACCGCCTGGGGGCTCGGGGGCTACACTCGCGGGTGCGCTCGTGCGCACCCGTCATTGAGGCAAAAATTCCCTAGATAATTCTACCCGAATCGCCCGGGGGCTCGGGGGCTCCTGTTGGGTTCATAGACCTGGGGTCCCTTTCGGACTGACTTCCCCACAAAGGCTCGGCCTAAGCAGATATCATGCAACTCATGGGCCAGCCTAAGTGTCTAAAACAATAGGCCAGAAGGGCGGTCTAGTCACCGACCAAAAGGTCAGGCCAAGGAGGAACAGCGCTCACTTCGGTCTCCAATGCCTCTGGACGGTCTCTCCAACCAGAAGGCCTGGCAAAGCAATACCTCTGACTCTGACCCCGCATCTTCGATCGGGGTATGCAAAGACCATGCTCACTGCTCTTCTCTGACTAGCGCAACCAGAGTCAACTAGGACCAACCGACCGGGGACGCCCACCCAGAAAGGACCAGGGAACGAACAGAGAGAGCAAGGCAAGACGCTCAAGTCAAACCATGATACCAAGGACCATACCCTATCACATGCCTCTGGGCATCGGTAGTGTTGTGGGCATCGAGATTTACCGTACCAAGTGAACATGGTGAAACTCCTCACATGCCTCTGGGCATCAATAGTATATGCAGGTGCCGACATCTGCCATACCCGAAACAAGACGGCGTAACCTCCCACGTACAACCGACATCCAACATTGTTGTGGGCGCCTACCATCCTCCTGTACCCGCCGGTGTGGGCAACAAGACTTAGAAGCATATGAACTCTCTCCCTCTCACTTGTAAGGCCATCCCCTACATCTATAAAAGGGGATGCTCTATCTCCCAAGAGACTAAGTGGATTCAAGTTCATACAAGTTAATCCAGATCGACCAAGTTCACTAGCTCACAACCACACAACCACCAGGTTCAGACCTCAAGCACACGCTTGAACACTTAGCTCATATAGGAGCTCCTGTCGCTCTTGGCCCTTTCGACCAGAGCCGACCTAACCTCTCGTGCACCCCATCTTTCTCCTTCTTGTTTGTAACCCCACTACAAACTTCGAGCACCTAGGCTCAGGAATAAAGTCACCGACCGACTCAAACTGGACGTAGGGCACATTGCCTAAACTAGTATAAACCCTATGTCATTGAGTGCTAGGCCACCTCCGATCACAACGTATGGCAAAACTATAAATATTTACTTGTTGGTCACTTTCTGCACTAACATTTTCATTATCATGTTCTTCATCATTTCCATCATCACAAATGTGTACCTTAGTGGCCTTAGCCATGAAGCATGATGGAGTGTCGAAGAGAGAATGCTTCTCATTCATAGCAATGCTTGCAAGTGCCTTCTTCTTGGTGGTCTTGTCATCATCACTATCATCATCATCACTTGAGGAAGCATCACTATCCCAAGTGACCATATATGACCCACCCTTCTTCTTCTTGAAGGACATCTTGTCCTTCTTCTCTTTCTTTTCCTTGTTGACCTTTTTCTTGTTCTTCTTGTCATCATCTTTATCACTATTATATGGACATTGACCAACAAGATGATCTTTGCTTCCATAATTGAAGCACCTTCTTGACTCTTCCTTGTTCTTGGATGAAGATTTCTTCCTTCTAGCATGGTACCATTTCTTCATCATGAACTTCCAAAATCTCTTGACAAAGAGAGCCATCTTCTCATCACCATCATCATCCCATGAGCCATCATCTTTACTTGATGTATCTTGCTTTGCCTTGCCCTTGGATGATGTGGCCTTGAATGCCACACTCTTCTTCTCATCCTTCTTCTCAACTTTCTTCTCCTTATTTTTTCCTTCTCGTCGTTATCTCTATATGTATCATCGGTCATTATATCTCCCAAAACTTGGTTTGGTGTCATGGTGTCCAAACCCCTCCTCACTAGAATAGTAACCAATGCACCAAATCTTGAAGGCAATCATCTCAAGAACTTGTGGGAGAAGAATTTGTCCTTCACCTCTTCTCCAAGTGCTTTGAGATCATTGACAAGCACTTGAAGCCTATGAAACATCTCCAACACACTCTCATCCTCCATCATCTTGAAGCTTGCAAACTTCTCTTTGAGAATATATGCCTTTGCACCCTTCACGGCTTGAGTGCCCTCAAATGATTCGTCCAACTTCTTCCAAGCCTCATGAGCCACCTCAATATTCTCGATTTGCTTAAATGTTCTCTCATCAATTGCATCATGAATGGCACTTAGAGCATTGTCATTATTTTGGAGAAGCACTTCTTCAGCTGCGGTGGGATTCTCTGGATCATCAATCTCAATTTTGGTTTCTACCACCTTCCACACACTTCTATTGATTGACTTGATATGTGTGGTCATCTTTGATTTCCAATATGGATAATTTGTGCCATCAAATTGGGCTGGCTTCTTGGTGTTGTTAATTTGAGCTATTTTTACACCGAAGGTTGTTAAGCCTCAAATTATGGTGACCTCAGCTCTGATACCACTTGAAAAGGTCCTAGTGGCTAGAGGGGGTGAATAGCCTATTAAAAATTTCTACAACAACACTTAGTAAACCAGTTAGACAATTATGAGGCGAAGCAAGTGTTGTGCTAGCCTACTAAAAATGCAAGCCACCTACCACAATTCTAGTTTCTAACCACACAATGGCTATGTCGCTATACTAAGTTAGTGTGATCTCAAAGGCTAACTAAAGAGCTACACTAACCAAACTAACAAGCTCTCGCAACTAGCTACACTAAAGAGCTTGATAACTAGTTTGTTGTAATGTAAAGAGAGTGAGCAAGATGGTTATACCGCTAATGAGGACATGACACCCATGCATATGACCATGTTTGGCGCATGGTATGGAGGGGGTAGGTGGCCAGCAAGGGTGTCCAAGTCAAGAAGGAGGCCCGAGGCTAATTAGGTTCGAGTCCCCGAGGTGGAGGCCCAAAGCAACTCAAGTTCGAGTCTGCCTCGACGTCCAGGACCAGTCTGCCTTAAACTGGTCACCCAGGACGCATCCGGACTCCGTTTTCAACGATCCACATATGGTTGGAAAGCTAATTTGATAAGGAAGACAATACAAGTGGTCTCACATCAAAATACTTTCAGAATCAATGGGAATTGTGGAAACAAGTCAGCATCCAGAACCTATCAGGGTGCTGCGACACCGTCTTTTGGTCCGTTGGACCGTGTATCATGTTTGGGCATATTAGGGGGCGCGTCTAGGGTAGGCGATGACCCTAAGACCTTTATAATCATATGTTGCTGCCATCATTAGGTTTTGGATTTTGCCTGTCAAGAACAGTTTCGCCGTTCATCGGTTTGTGAGACCCTAACTTCGTGAGATTAATCATTCATTTGTAATTTGGTTGCTTTCTTTCTTGTTCTTGCTTGTGTTCTTTGTTGCGCAGGCAGGGATTAGCCTTCTTGGTGAGGTCAACCGGATCCGTGTCTCGGTTGATAACTAGAGGAGTTGTGGTGCTAAGGTTGTAGGGTTCGATCTTTTGATCTGAAGCTGGATCGGTGTGTCATTCTCCGCCACAACGATAGTTACCTCTACCTGACGGAAGATCGGGATCCCTGTTCTTATTTAGTGGTAATAAGAGCTAAGGTGTTATCATCAAGTTTATCATTACCCTAGTTTTGTTTTGTCTTTGTCCTATAAATCCATAAAATTGCCCCACAAAAATATTTGTGTTAATCTTTGTTTTCCTCATATCCTATCACTCATTGTGCCACTGCATTTTTTTATTTCAGTTTGTGTTATTGAACGGTCGTCCCTCGTGTGTCATCATGTTACTGTGTCTAGGTCTTGCTCTTGGTCGTCGCTGAGTTTAGTTCCATGCTGTTATATGTGCAACAAACAAAGAGCATAGAGAGATAGCGGTTCACTTTTTGTTTCCTGCGTTGCAGATTTTTTTCTCTTCTGTGCTACACATAAAAAAAGATAGAGAGGTATCCTAGTTTTTGGCTATAAGTTTTAGTTTGCACGTGGCACCACTTGACATATCCTAGTCAAATTGTTGAAAGAGTCTTGCAGTCCGACATATAGGATAGAGAAGGAACCTTTGATTAATCTTGTACTACGTCACAATTTTGGTTTCCTTTGTCCTTTGTTCAGTCAAAGAAGTCACGGCCATATTCTTTTCTTCAAGTGTTGCTTCAGGTTCTAGCTAAATCACGACAAAACAAATTCACATGACCACATAGTTGTTGCACAAGTTGTGTCGTCCAGTTGTTTTGTATTCTGTTGCGGCACTTTCTAGGATAGTAAAAAAAATAAGAAAGGAAAAGGCAAGAAGGTGCAAAAAAAGGAAGGTAAAAGCCGTACCAAAAAAAGTAAAAGAAAAAAAAAAGAGAGCAAGAAAAGAAAGAAAGAAAGAAAGTAAAAAAATCCATAAGTGCTTGCATCTTTTGAGCCCCTGGTTGCATTGTTGCTTGCTTAAGCTAGGTTCAGGACGAGTTTAGGCCAGCGACATAGACTAGCTTGGGACTACTTTTCAACCTTACAATTTTTGAATTAAATTATTGCTATTCCTTGCTACCATATTTTAAGCCTCCCAAGCTCCACATATATACTTCAGATCAGTACAGAAAAAGGTCCTTGCAATATCGATACCACTGCCTCATAGGTATCATGAACCAGCCGCTGGTTGTACCACCCACTGCTTGTGTTGGTAAGAACTTTGTAAGAGCTTGGTAAGATGCTTCCACTTGCTGTAAAAAGTGACACCACTATAACCATGTAGTCATTTGATAGGGATAATACTTTTGTGTTGTCTTTTGTTGTCTTCTAACAATGACAGGTTGTTCGTATCCACCGACTTATGATGGTATAGGTGCTGATGAGTACATGGAGTGGGAAATTGCCATAGATAACATATTTGCTACTCGTTTTATGTGTCCAAGGAGGAAGGTAAAAAATGCAGCTAGTGTTTTGCGACATTCTACTTTATCTTGGTGGGAGTCTTTAGATCCTTTTGATAAACCTCAAACTTGAAATGATATGAAACTCCTTATGCGAGAAACCTTTGTTAATCCATCTTTTGTTTTGACTTCATATGTTGAGGTGCATCATTTAGAGGAAGAGTCTGTTGTTATTCCTCTTGCTATGACTAACCTTCTGCAGGATAATGTCCATAAGCAAGAGGATGACATGGAAGAAAATGAGGAGCCCACAACCTCATATGCAAATTCAGAACCATCACTTCACATAGCACCTATTACTCCTGCTGACAACACAGGTAATGCCCATGGTGCTACACTCACGGAAGGTGAGAATCATTTTAATGTACTAAATTTTTCCACAAACCATGCTATCATAAAGCAATTGTTAGTGTAACCCTCTCTTGATTTATCTGTGTCCCATGATAATTTACTTGAAGTTCCTTGTGATAAAGATGAATTGGTTGATGATGCTTCAGTTTTACATGTTTTGGAACTAGTCATTTGTGCTAAAAATAAACATGTTATTCATATTGCTACTAAAACTGATGAGTTCAAACTGTTGTCTTCTTTACATACTTTGGGTTACATTGAATTTGATGATTTGTGTAACCTAGATTGTTTGGAGGAGAGCCTTTTTAAATATGCTGATTTGCCTTGGTTTTCTAAACACACATATTATGTTATTGGCAAATATAACAATAAGGGACAATATATGATATATCGAGTATACATTCATAGTAATATGAATTTTTCATTTGTTGTACAAGATTATGATCGTTTAGAGGGCAGCCATAATAGTATAAACATTTTCTCATGTTCCTTAAAGAAACAAGTTCACTTCCAAGAAGGGGAGCATTGTTGGTTGCTACCTAAGTCTGCTAGACCATCTATTCCTGCATTGTCTTTGGTTAGTTCTAATCTTTTGTAGGATAGTGTTGACATACATCATGTACATTTGGATTATGGACTCTACATGCTTGCTGAAATTTTTATGCGAGATGACATACTAGAAACTTGGAAACATAGTCACATTCTATCGGTGTTTCGGACCGGGGGGGTCCTCAACCAACCAGTGAATTTGAACTACGTGCCCCTAATCCCGGATGATGATGCAAAGAGACACAAGGTTTATACTGGTTCGGGCAATCGATGCCCTACGTCCAGTCTGACAGATCGATCTTGTATTCCTCGCACCAAAGTGCTTGTAGTAGGGGGTTACAAGCTAGGGGAGAGAGGGAGCTAGTCCCGGGTCTTGGCAAGGTGTCGTGCGGGCTGCTTGAGACGTTGCTCTCAGGCGGCTGGGACGTGTGCGTGCGTTTGTGTGTGTTACCAGGTGTCCTCCTCTTGTCCCCCCCTCTAAGTGGCATAAGTCCTCGCCTTTTATAGTTGAAGGGAAGACAAGGACAGTACATGTGTTAACTATGTGGCATCGTGCCAATAGGGGCGGCATGTCCGAGCCCTGTGGCCTGTTCCTGAGGCGACGTGGTCGTCGAAGTGGTCCATCCTTAGAGCACTGGGGCGGCATGCTAGTCCCATCCGATCCTATGCATCATGAGAGCCCTGGGACCGTCTCAAAGTGGGTGCGGCGGTGGACGTGCAAACCGCTATGGACGGACTGTGCGCGAGGCCGAGGCTTGGCCAGTGCTGAGGCTGCACCGCAATGGGGGGTCTCGATAGGCGCGATCCCTAAGATAGCCAAGACCTTGGTGCACAGTGCCGAGGCCCTGAGTTGGCGGCTGATCTGGTGCGTCGGCTTGGAGGCGGTGATGTCCTGGGACAAGTTGTCCGTGCGATGTTGTTTTTGAGGCGGGGATGGCAGGACACAGTGTAGTGTGGGCGCTGATCGTGGGCACAGCATCAAAACACAGTGGCCGATAATCCCTGCCATGCCCTGTCCTGGCCGGTATGGCGCTGATGTGACCTCAGGTCCCGTTGGCCATTCCGTGGCGTTGAGCCCTCGTTCGGCGAAGATTGCGGGAGTGGTTGAAGTATTAATGAGACACGACGTGCTGTCGGGAAGGTCGGCTGAGGCGGGGGGTGACGGGCCGCGGACGAACCAGCCTCGAGCGACACAGAGAGTGAGGCCTTGTGCGAGACGGAGATCGGACTCCTTGCTGAGGCCTTCCGTGAGAGGCCTCGCGCGACACGGAGAATGCACCCCCTGCCGAGGCCTTCTGTTGGGAGCCTCGCGCGAGGTGGAGATTGCGTTCCCTGCCGAGGCCTCCTGTGGAGAGCCTCGCGCGAGGAGGAGATTGCATCAAGACGCTGAGACCTCCTGCGCGAGGCTCGAGGCGAGGCAGAGGGCTTGGTGGGCCCGGTTGTGGCGGGTGAGGGGCCCACGGCTTATCTTCTAGCTTTGTTTTCTGATGGGACCTAAGTGACCCCTTTGATGTTCGCTCAGGGTACCCCGTTCTAAGGTACCCGACAGTAGCCCCCGAGCCTCTGGGGAGTGCGTGCACTCTCCCTGAGGGTTTGCCGAGGCTTGGTTTGTACCCGCTCCCGTAGGAATTGGGTTTTGTTTCTTGAGGTTCCGGTGGGTGCACGCGAGCGCACCCGCTGGGTGTAGCCCCCGAGGCCCTAGAGGAGTGGAGTTACTCCTCTAGGGGCTTTTTTCATTTTTCGCATTTGAGCGAGTGGTTTTTATCGCATTTGCCGAGCCCATAATCACAAGTTCGGGTTGCGGGGGTCTCGGCGAGGCTGCAGGAAGAGCCCTCTAGCCTCCGCACAGAGCGAGAGGTTCATCAGGGGTCCCCCTGACTTTGGGTATGACCCTCACGCTTCCTTTCGCTCGGAAGGAGGGGTGGAATGTGCCAGGCTACCCTCGATGGGCATGAGCGTGGACACTTCCGGTGAGCTGTTATCGGGTGAGTCCGAGTGGAGGCCCGTACCCCATTCGCTAGGGGATGGCTAGCGGTCCAAAGATGCACTCCAAGAGTACCAGAGGGTTTCTCTAGTGGGTGCCGAGGCTGTTCGCTGGGCCTCGGTGGCTCGGTGCCTCCCTACGGTGGGATCCCATTCGGAGACTTCCCTGCCGGTCTCGGACACGACTTAGGATGCCCCGAGCGACTGTTCGCTCGGGCCTGGGCCATTCGTAGGCTCGCCCCGAAGTCATCCCTGACTCTATTGCCCTGGGGCGGCTGTCGAAACCTCTTGGAGGCCCAGCCTTCGAACCCCTAGACCATAATGGGCTCGGTGCCCTTTATCGTGTTTTTTAATTAAACCTCTAGCTTGGGCTGGGACCGTTTGTCTTGGTCTTGGGTGCAAGAAGAGCCCCCGAGCCTTCGCCTGGAGCAAGAGGGCGGTCGGGGGTCCCTTGACTTTTTCATCCGACCCTCACATATCCTTTTCATTCGGACGGAGGGTTTGTTTGCCGAGCCAATTTTGGTCTAAGCAAGATTGCAGGAAGAGCCCCTAGCCTCTGCGTGGAGTGAGAGGGCCATCGGGAGTTCCCCTGACTTTTATACGCCCCTCACACGTGAGGGTTTGTTTGCTGAGGCCCCTTTTGGGCGCGAGCCCGGGTTGTGGGGTCTCGACGTATTTGCAGGAAGAGCCCCCTAGCCTCTGCATAGGGTGAGAGGGCCGTCAGGAGCTCCCCTGTCTTTTTGTATGACCCTCACGCTTCCTTTTCACTCGAAAGGAGGGTTTGTTTTGCCGAGCCCCTTTGAGTGTGAGCCGAGGTCGCTGGGTCTCAGCAAGGTTGCAGGAAGAGCCCTTTAGCCTCTGCGTAGAGCGAGAAGGCCGTCGGGGGTTCCCTTGACTTTTTGTGTGACCCTCACGCTTCCTTTTTGCTCGAAAGGAGGGGTGGAATGTGCCTCGCTACCCTCGATGGGCACAAGCGGTGGCACTTCCGGTGAGCTGTTATCGGGTAGTCCGAGTGGAGGCCTGTACCCTATTCACTAGGGGATGGCTAGCAGTCCAGAGACACACTCCAAGAGTACCAGAGGATTTCTCTAGTGGGTGCTGAGGCCGTTCGCTGGGCCTCGGTGGCTCGGTGCCTCCTTACGGTGGGATCCCATTCGTAGACTTTCCTCTGGTCTTGGACATGACTTTGGGCGTCCCAAGCATTTCGCTTGCTTGGGCCTTGGCCCCGTATAGGCTTGTCCGCGGTCGTCCCTAACTCTGTTATCCTGGGGCAGCTATCAAAACTCTTTGGGGCCCAGCCTTCGAACCCCTGGATCGTAATAGGCTCAGAGCCTAGTTCCTTCATACGAAAGGAATAGGCCGCGGGGAATATCTTCCCCATTGGCTCGGCAACGGGTGGCGCGCCTTTTGAGGCGGTTTCATGGGGAGACAAAACGACGCCTGCTGCCGTAGTGGCCGAGCGTGATGTGGTGGATGGGACATAACTGTCCTCGCATTTAATGCGGCAGACGTGGGCGCATAGGCTGGTGAAATCAGCTCGTGGTTAACTGCGCCGGATCGGGGGGGAAATCTCCCTGATTTTGTTGCCCGTTCGTTTTGCCTCCTCCCTGCATAAATACCCGAAGAGTCTCGCCCCTCCTCATCTTACCTTGCCTGCATTAGCACCGCCTGCGTCGAGCCATCGCTAGAGCAGCGGGTGCCGGGAAGAAGAGGAGAGAAGAGCGAGCCTATGGAGAAAGCGAGAAAAAAACGAGAGCGTGGGAGAGAGAGAAAAAACTCACCGCTGCACCCGATTCCTCCATCGCACCCATGGCCGATGACATCGTCGTTGTCAAGGCAGACCCCTGGGACCCGTCAGACGTTATCGAGGAGATGCTTCAGTCGCTTGTCTACGGTGGACTCCTTCGCCCGGTGACAGACCCCACCAGGCCAGAGTGGATTGCTTCGTACGGCGAGCTAGAGCCGAGGCCTCGCGACGGCTACGTTGTGAGCTTCATCTACTTTCACGAGCGCAGCCTCGGCGTCCCGGCGGACCGGTTCATGTGGGTGCTCCCGCACTACTACGGCGTGGAGCTCCACAACTTCAATCCCAATTCCATCGCTCAGGCGGCTATCTTCGTTGCCGTCTGCGAGGGGTATTTGGGGATTGCTCCCCATTGGGAGTTGTGGCTCCACCTATTCCGGGTGGGGCATACTACCAAGCCGACGGGCACGTCGGGTAAGAGGAAGGCAACGAGGGCCGGCGGCTGCACTCTCCAAGTGCGTCAGGACCGCCTGCACCTCTATATCCTAGCCCAACTCACGTCCTCCAATCGCTGGTGGTACACGAGTTGGTTCTACCTCCGCAACGACGATGGAGGACTTCCCACTTACACTGGACGGATTGGTGGAGAGTTGCCCGGAGAGATGGAAGTACGGCGTCCCGAAGGACGACTAGCCCAAGCTGCAGCCGCTTCTGGATGGGTTGGCGAGGCTGCGGGGCCACGGTCTTACCGTGGCTGTGGTCGTGGCCGCCTTCCACCACCGAAGGGTGTTGCCGCTGATGGCTCGGCACCGGCAGCTGTTCAAGATGAAGCCGGGTGAGCCCATTGAGGGCACCCGGATGTCCTCCTCTACCCTTTCCGACGAGGAAATTCTTCGTCGGGTGGGGAAGACGGTAGAGGCAAAGCTGAGGGGTGGCAACTTGACCCCTATCGCGATGCGGCCGTCGCGGGGGTTCCTTTCGCTGGTAAGTCGCATGCCGCTGTAGCCTCCGAGCCTCCTCAATCTCCCCTTACCCCTTGTTTCCTTATGCGTGTCCGTCGTTCCTGCAGGGGATGAGGGACATGCGCTCCTCTCCTCCGCCTGTTCCCGAGGACGCGAGGCGGCGGGCGATCAACCGCACGCACGCCAATGCGCAGAAAAAACGGAAAGACGCTAAGGCGGAAAAGCGCACGAAGCAACTCCTCGCGCACGAGGAGCTGAATAAGCACCGCCGTCAACAAAGGAAGGAGGGTCTCCCACTGGAGGAATCCCCGTCGACGTCGCTGTCGACAGAGGCCTCGGACGGGGATGACGGGGGCAAGGTGAGGCGAGGTCCCCTGGACCACCTTCCTAACATAGTGGAGGTGGTGCCCGGGGTGTTGGCAAGCAGCCCGGCACTCCCGGGAGGAGGAGGAGAAGCAGACCCGGGGTCGGCGGTTGCTGACTCTAGGGCCGAGGCCAACACGCCCAAGGCGCGGGTGTTGGGCAAACATGCCGTCAGCCCGCTGGGCTCGGCGGCCGTGGTGGAACAAGCGGTGGTGGAGGCGATGCCACCGCCCCTGCAGAGGACCAAAGGGGCGCCGGGGTCCATTGAGGATAGACCGGTGCCGATGGATGCGGAGACGACGCTTCTGTCGCCGCCTCCGCCATTGCGGACGAGGTTTGCCATGGCGAAGCGGTTGCCGCCCCATTCAAGGTAAGTGTATTTTTGGCAGGGTCATAGTGCATTCCGTTTGCTTTTTGGTCTCGCGCTGACCCTATAGGTTATTATCCCTTAGTCGGAAGCGGCCTGCGGACGAGCTCCCCTTGGCGCCCCTTAAGGCGCTTAAGGCGAGCCCCGGCTCCTCCACCCACTGGGTGGCGGAGGCACAAGTCGCTATCCAACGCGGCGCGGCGTCGGCGAGGGTCGACCCGAAGGAGTCGGCCGCCCAAGGGAGGCTACCGAGGCAGCCCCTACCTAGACGAGGGAGGGAGCGCTTTCGCCCGGTGGGGGCGAGGCTCACGGGTTGGATGGGGCCGGCATGCCATTGGTTGCCGAGGCCCCCAGGGTCTCCAAGGCTGAGGCGACGGAGGACAGGGCGCCCAAGACCGCCGAGACCGCAGTGGCCGCGGTCGGTGTTTCTACGTGCTCCGAGGCCACGATGGCGGAGGTTGGAGCCCCCGAGGCCACTGCGGCCATCGTAATGGCGGCAAGGCCATCTGTCCAGGAGGCGGAGATGAAGGCGGCGGAGGCTATGGTGGCGCCCTTGGTTCAGGGATCGCCGCTGTTGCGAGAGAGCGCCCGAGAGGCAAAGGTCTATCCAATCTCCTCCGACGATACTTCCTGGGCGCGGGAGGTGGTCGACGCCGAGGATGCCAGTGCCGTGGAACAGCCGGCACCAGTCTTGGACGAGGGAAGCTTGGCCCTTGTGCGGGTGTGACCCGAGCCTCGCGGGTGGGATCACCCACGAGTACTGTGGCGGAGCCAGGATGACCCTGAGGGGGAGCCTCTGTTCGCCCTCGAGGACATAGCCGAGGGAGGGTGCTGGGGCACCTTTGAGCAAAACCACCAGCTGGTGGAGCGGTCACTACGGACGGCCTTATCCGTGGTGGCCGATGAACTGCCCAGAGTCGCCTAGGTTCGCGTTTTCCTTTCCCGCACGACGTCGTCCTTTTCTGGTTTTGTTGCAATCAATGACCCCTGTTCTGCTTCCTCAGGAGCTCGAGACCTGGTCCCTTGGGAAGTCGGTCTTTCTCCGACGGGCGAGGGGCATCTAGGACCAGCTTCAGCGACAGAAGGGTCTTCTTACCGGCGCCAACGAGCTCTTGTTGGCACGGAGCACGGAGGTAGAGGACCTCCGCCTTCATTATGCCAACGCGAAGGTCGAGGCGGCCACAGCCCAGATGCAACTCGCCCCTCTGGCGGCGCGGGTTAAGGAGTTGGAGGAGGAGCTCACCCGCGCGGTCAGCGACTAGGATGCCTTCAGGGGCCGAGCCATTGAAGCTACGGCCTCGACCGCGGCTCATGCGGGGCAGCTGGGGGCGGAACAGAGGGCACACCAGCTGACAAAAGGTGCCTTGGACGAGGCCCTTGCTGCAGCTGAGGCCTCACGGACCGAGGCTATAATTTGGAGGGGGACGGTCGAGGGTGAGTTCTAGTCCCCTCATTTTGTTTTCTTTTCCTTGTGTTCGCTCCCTAACTCCCTTGTGTGACGTAGAGCTAGGGAGCGAAGCTTCCCGGACGGTCGAGGCTTCTCGGGTCGAGGCCCAGCGCTTGAAGGAGGAGGCCAAGGCCCTGCGCTGGAAGGAGAAGACCAAGGCCTATCAGGTCGAGACCTGACGCTGGGAGCAGAAGGCCAAGGGTGAGTTCCATGGGCTTCCACCCCTAACTTAGGTTGTTTTTTCCCTCGCTCGACCTCATTCCATTTTCCACGGTGCAGAGTCAGAGGCGGAGATCACTCGGGCCACCGAGGCTTCCAACGCGGTGCAGACGGTGCTCGAGACTGAGATCAGGGAGCATGAGGCGCTGAAACGTGCTGCCCTTTCTGCCTACGAGGCCTTTAGGTTGAAGGGGTTCAGTCAGGCAGCTCCCTAGGGAGCCGTTTGATCGCGCTGAGCAACCAGATGCATGAGCGACTCCGAGGGGCGCTGCACATGGGTGTCAAGCATGCGCTGGCCATCATCTCTTCTCACTACGTCGGCATTGACCTCCCGGCCATCAGTGATGGGTATGTCCTACCTGATGATGAGGAGGAGGCTAACGCGGCGGTCATGAAGCTGATGGAGGCGGCGGAAGGTCCTGGCACGGCACTAGCGACGCTCTTTGAAGAGGAGGTGGTTCCTCCCCTACCACCCGCCAGTGTTGAAGGCTCTGAGCCTTGATCTGGGCCCCAGGGGCTTTTGTAAAAATAGAGTAGGAGTTATTTTTGTATCATAATGCTTGTGGCCGTCGAGGCCTTTATTTCTGAAGTATTTGTGTTTCTTAGTTGTTTTTCTTATGTTTCCGAGCCTCTGCCCTCTGTTGCTCCTGATCAGATCTTGTTTGCAAAACACCCCCTTGGGGCCTAAGCCGTCCCTTGGGCGAGAGGTAGTGAGGGAGTGCTGTAGCCTGGAGGCGTAGGCCATCTTGCGGCTCTACCGGCCTCTTGCTTAGGAAACAGACCTTGGTCCGAGGAGTTTTTACAACTAATTTGTCAGAGCCTGCTAGAGTCTTGGCGTAGGAATTTTTGCGAAAAATAACTGAAGAATGGTGCGTGGGACCTAGGGGGGAGTCCCCCCATTTAGCCCCTGAGGGAGGCTTGGTTCTGCCGAGGCAGAGTCGAGTCTCCCTTGCCGTGTTATCGAGTTGCCGAGACCTACGATGGGCTCGAGGGGTTTCTCGAAAAATTAGACCAACTAAAGAACGCTTTTTAATTGTATTTCGAGAAACGACACATACAAGGCTTGGAAATTTAGGGATAAAAGCGACATAGCTGTTCTATGTTCCAAGCATTGGTGAAGACTTCGCCCTTCTCATTGGCCAGCTTGTAGGTCCCGGGCTTTAGTACTTGGGCGATGATGTACGGTCCTTCCCATGGTGGGGTCAGCTTGTGGCGGCCCTTGTTGCCCTGTGCTAGCCTCAACACCAGGTCGCCTACCTTCAAGTCTCGGCCTCAGACGCGTCGGGCCTGATAGCGCCGTAGGCTCTGCTGGTATTTGGCCGAGTGTAGTAGCGTGACGTCTCAGGCTTCCTCCAGCTGATCAAGGGCATCCTCTCGGGTGGTGCGGTTACTTTGTTTGTTATAGGCTTACAGCCTCGGGGAACCATATTCCAAGTCGGTGGGGAGGATGGCCTCGGCCCCATAGACCAGGAAGAAAGGCGTGAACCCCGTGGCTCGGCTTGGAGTGTTCCTCAGGCTCCAGATGACCGACGGGAGTTCGACGAGCCATCTCTTGCCAAACTTTTTCAACCGGTTGTGAATTCTTGGCTTGAGGCCTTGTAGGATCATGCCGTTGGCATGCTCTACTTGGCCGTTGGTCCTTAGGTGTCCTATGGCCAACCAGGCCACACAGATGTGGTGGTCGTCGCAAAACATCAGGAACTTTTTGCCGGTGAACTATGTCCCATTGTCGGTGATGATGGTGTTGGGGACCCCAAATCTGTGGATAATGTCAGTGAAGAACAGCACCGCCTGCTTGGATTTGATTTGATTGATCGGACAAGCCTCGATCCATTTGGAGAACTTGTCGATTGATACCAGTAGATGGGTGTAGCCCCCGGGGGCCTTCTGCAGAGGCCCGACCATGTCGAGCCCCCATACGGCGAATGGCCATGTGATGGGGATGGTTTGTAGGGCCAGGGCCGGGAGATGTGTCTGCCGAGCATAGTATTGGCATCCTTCATAGAAGCGTACAAGCTTGGTAGCGTCGGCGACCGCCATCGGCCAGTAGAACCCTTGGCAGAAAGCGTTCCCCACGAGCATCCGAGGCGCCGCATGGTGCCCGCAGGCGCCTGCGTGCAAGTCGCAAAGCAGGGCTCGGCCCGCCTCGGTAGTGATGCATCGTTGGAGGACACCTGAGGGACTTCGCCTGTACAATTTGTCATTGTAGAGGGCATAGGTCTTGGCTCGGCGCGCAAGCCATCGTGCTTTGATTCTGTCGCCAGGAAGCTCCCCCTGATCAAGCCAATCGAGGAACGGGATTCGCCAATCCATGTCCTGATCAGTCTGCGGAGGCTCGGTGTTGACTTCCATGACCTCGGGCTCGGTCGAGGGGGTCTTGGCAGCAGAGGGGGCGTCGAGCTTTGCCGTGGGTCCCATAGGTGGGCCCACCTCTGTCGTCGAGGTGTAGTCAATGGAAGGCTTATGGAGGTCTCTGGCGAAGACGTTCGGGGGGACCAGGGCCCGTGCCGAGGCCATCTTCGCCAGCTCATCGGCGGCCTCGTTGTATTTCTGTGCAACGTGGTTTAGTTCGAGGACGTCGAACTTGTCTTCTAGGTGACATACCAATTTGCAGTAAGCCTCCATTTTGGGGTCGAGACAATTTGACTCCTTCATCACTTGATCTATGACGAGCCTCGAATTGCCTCGGACGTCGAGGCGCCATGCCCCAAGTTCGATGGTGACTTGCAAGCCATTGATGAGGGCCTCATACTCAGCCACGTTGTTGGAGACGGCAAAGTGGAGCCACACCATGTAGCGCATGTGTACTCTAAGGGGCGAAATGAAGAGTAGACCCGCACCTGCCCCGGTCTTCATCAGGGATCCGTTGAAGTACAGGGTCTAGCACTCTATCCAAATTTGAGTAGGTGGTAGTTGGGTGTCTATCCACTCAGCCACAAAATCGGCCAAGACCTGAGACTTGATCGCTTTTCGAGGCGCAAAAGTCAAGGTTTCCCCCATAAGCTCGATGGCCCACTTGGCTATCCTGCCCGAGGCCTCCCGATTATGAACTATCTCGCCTAGGGGGAAAGATGATACCACAGTTACTGGGTGCGACTCGAAGTAGTGACGCAATTTGCGCCGGGCCAGGACCATGGCATAGACCAGCTTCTAGATGTGAGGGTAGCGTGCTTTAGTCTTGGAGAGCACCTCGTTGATGAAATAAACAGGACGTTGGGTGGGTAGAGCATGCCCCTCTTCCTGTCTCTCTACCACTACGGCAGCGCTGACCACTTGGGTCATTGCGGTGACGTAGAGTAGGAGGCCCTCGTCCCTGGCCGGGGGTACCAGGATGGGAGGATTTGTGAGCAGCCTCTTGAGTCTGTCGAGGGCTTCCTCGGCCTCGGGGGTCCAAGAAAAACGCTCAAATTTTCTCAAGAGTCGGTACAGAGGCAAACCCTTTTCTCTGAGGCGCGAGATGAAGCGGCTTAGGGCCGCAAGGCATCCCATGACCCTCTGTACTCCCTTGAGGTCTCTGATTGGTCCCATGCTGGTTATGGCTAAGACCTTCTCTGGGTTGGCTTCGATGCCGCGTTCTGAGACTATGAACCCTAAGAGCATGCCTCGGGGGACCCCGAACACACACTTCTCGAGATTGAGCTTGATGTCCTTCTCTCTAAGGCATTTGAAGGTTATCCTCAAGTCATCGACGAGATCCTCGGCTTTTCTGGTCTTAACCACGATGTCGTCTACGTAGGCCTCGACGGTCCACCCAATGTTGTCGCCAAAGACCTGGGTCATGCACCGCTGGTACATGGCACCTGCGTTTCTAAGGCCAAAAGGCATAGTCACGTAGCAGTACATGCCAAATGGTGTGATGAAAGAAGTCACGAGCTGGTCTGACTCTTTCATCTTGATTTGATGGTAACCAGAATACGCATCAAGGAAAGACAAGGTCTCGCACCCTGCAGTGGAATCAACGATTTGATTGATTCGGGGTAATGGGAAGGGGACTTTTGGATAGGCTTTATTCAAACCAGTGTAGTCTACGCACATTCTCCATTTCCCATTTTTCTTCTTGACTAACACGGGGTTAGCCAACCACTCTGGGTGGGACACTTCTTTGATGAATCCGGCTGTCAAGAGTTTCTGTATCTCCTCACCGATGGCCCTACGCTTTTCCTCATCGAAGCGGCGCAGGCGTTGCCTCGTCGGTCTAGATCTGGCCCGGATGTCCAGGGCGTGCTCGGCGACCTCCCTTGGTATGCCCGGCATGTCTGAGGGACTCCATGCGAGTATGTCAGCGTTTGCACAGAGAAAGTCGACGAGCACAGCTTCCTATTTGATATCGAGGGTGGCGCTGATCCTCAGCGCTCGGTCGTTGGGGCAGGCAGGGTCGACCGGGACGAGTTTGATGGCTTCCGTGGGCTCGAACACCCCCGCACGACGCTTGGAGTTAGGCGCCTCGCCATTGAATTGGTCGAGGTGGGCGATGAGGGTCTCGGCCTCCGCAAGAGCCTCGGCGTACTCGATGCACTCAACGTCGCAGTCATATGCATGTTTGTACGTGGACTCAATCGTGATGACACCGCTAGGGCCTGGCATCTTGAGCTTGAGGTAGGTATAGTTGGGTACTGCCATGAACTTGGCGTAGCACGGCCGCCCTAGGATGGCGTGGTAGGCTCCCCTAAACCCGACTACCTCAAAGGTAAGGACTTCCTTACGGTAGTTGGAGGGGGTGCCAAAGCAGACGGGAAGGTCGATGCGCCCGATGGGTCACATGCGCTTCCCTGGTACGATGCCGTGGAAGGGGGTGACGCCGCCTTGGAGCCTCGACCGGTTGATCTCTAAGAGCTCCAGGGTATTGATGTAGAGGATGTTGAGGCCGCTGCCTCCGTCCATCAACACCTTGGAGAGTCAGGTGTTGCCGATGATTGGGTCGACGACCAGTGGGTACTGCCTGGGATTCGGAACATGGTCAGGGTGGTCATCTCGATCAAAGGTGATCACCTCCCGAGACCAGTCAAGGTACTAGGGGGTGGCCACCTTGATCGAGAAGACTTCTCGGTGTTCCCTCTTGTGCTGCCGCGCCGTAAGGCACGCTGAGGGTCCACCGAAGATCATGAAGGCATTGCGTACCTCGGGGAACCCGTCATCCTTGTCTTCGTCCCGGTTGCCAATGCCCTTCTGCTTGGCGTCGTCGTCGGGGAGCCCAAGCCTGGCGTAGTAACGTCACAGCATGGAGCAATCCTCGAGGGCGTGCTTGACCGGGCCTTGGTGATAAGGGCATGGTTTCTTGAGCATGTCATCGAAAGGCCTAGGGCCTTTGGGGCCTCAGGGATTCTTGCATTCTACGGCCCCGACCAGATCAGCCTCCAGGACCTCCTGCTTCCCTAGGCGCCCCTTTTTCTTTCTCTTAGGGAGATGGGAGGCCGAGGCCTCGGGGGCCTCATCCCTCTGTTTTCCCTTGGTGTTGCTATCGGGGAAGATGGCTCCGATAGCCTCCTCGCCCGAGGCGAAGTTGGTGGCGATTTCGAGGAGCGCAGCAGCGGTGCATGGCACGTTCCGACCTAACTCCCGAACTAGGTCTCGGCAGGTGGTGCCAGAGAGGAAAGCCTGGACGATCTCTGAGTCGCCGATGCTAGGCAACTCGGTGCACTGTTTGGAGAAGCACCGGATGAAGTCTCGGAGAGACTCATCCAGCTTCTGACGATAGCTTTTAAGGTCCCAGGAATTCCCAGGGTGCACATATGTGCCTTGGAAGTTCCCGACAAAGATCCTAACCAAGTCGCACCAGTCGTGGATTTGTGAGGGAGGAAGGTGCTCGAGCCAGGCTCGCGCTGAGTCTGACAAGAGCAAGGGTAGGTTGCGGATGATGAGCAGGTCATCATCCACGCCACCTAGCTAGCAGGCCAGGCGATAATTGGCAAGCTAGAGTTTAGGGTTGGTCTCGCCACTATATTTCGCGAGATTGGCTGGTTGCCGAAACCGGGCTAGGAAAAGGGCAGCGTGGATGGCCCTACTAAAGACTCGAGGGCCTGGCGGTTTAGGAGAAGGACTGCGGTCCTCCTTGCTGTCGTAGCGACCGCCTCAGTGTGGGTGGTAGCCCCAAGTGGGCCTCTCGTTGTTGTGCCATTATCGCCTGCTGACCACCTCATGGTCTCCTTGTACCTCGCGTCGATTGTCAAGGTGGTCCAGAAGCACGGGGACCCTGTGGACTATCGGTGCTCGAGCAGGTTCGGGACGAGCCGAGGCTTCCCTGTCCTGCTGAGGTAGTGCTGCGGGTAGGTTCGAGACGCCCCCGTGCCGTCGGGAGGCGGAACTCTCGGCCTGCTGAACCACGGCGGTCTCTAGGAGATCCCAGAGCTCACCGTGGACCCACCACTCCTCCATGGTAGAAAGCTCAGGCATTGCGCAGACCAGCATTGCCGTAGCCGCGACGTTCTGGCTAGCGCGATTGAAGACTGGGGGTTGCTCACTCCCTTCGTCGTCATGGATGCGGTGATGCACATCGTGGGCCCTCCATCGGGCTCCCCCGCCTTCGCTGCGACCTTGCTGTTCCTGTTCAAGAGTGTCTCGAAGCTGCTACAGCAGGAGTTGGTCTTGTTCGACCTTGGCCTGGAGCTCACGGAGTTGTTCCAGGTCTGGGCGTTCAGGTCGCACAAGGGTGGGGGTCTCATTTCGTGTGGCCGGTAGGACAATGCGTGGAGGTGTGGCAGCGCCTGTACCTAGGTGAAGCGGGGAACGGCTACCTGCCCCCTCGTCCTCCTTGTCCGCTCTCGGCATCCCGAGCCCGACGTGAAAACTTTCGCGAGTGGGGTCGTAAGTACCCTCATCGTCGAAGTCGGAGTAGCCGAAGCAGTGATCTCTTGCGGCTAAGAACTGGCGCATAGCCCCAGGGTCGTGGAGTTCAGAGAAATCCACTCCAGGCCATGCCTCGTCCTCCTCCGAGGAGTCGGCGTGGGTGCTTAGGTCGAGAGCGAAGCGCTGGCGGCATTCTAAGGGATCCTTATGAGCGATAGTGTAAGCATAGGCATAAGAGGCGGCGGCATTTCTCAACCCAAAGGGGTATGGGAATGGTGCTGTCGCCAGACTCTACTCCACCGGGATCGGCTCCTCGGGGAGTGGTGGAGCGGAGCTTGATGGCTGGGCATCGCCGTGTGCCACCGGCGATTTTCCTTTGTCCAAGCTCAGGCTAGACAGGTCCTAAGCCAGGGACCCCATGCCAATAGCTGGCCGTAGGATATCGGTGGGGAGTGGCGTGCCGCCCTGGATTCGCATAGCATCGGGGTGGTCTTGCTCGCGTCGTGTCTGGCGAGCGCAGCGAGAGCGGCCGCCCGGGCGCTGCCTGTGCCTAGGCTGCCGGTGCGTGACTTCATCGTCGGTTGGTGGGGCTCGAGGAGTGAGGAGTACCATGTCGTACTCTTGCCCTAGAGACATGAACTCTAGACTCCCAAACCACACCACTATGCCGAGACGCAATGGTCATACGGGGTCTGCCATCTGGAACCTGCTGGGATGACGAAACTGACACGCAGAGGCCCCTACCTGGCGCGCCAACTGTTGGTGTTTAGGACCGGGGGTCCTCAACCAACCAGTGAATTTGAACTAAGTGCCCCTAATCCCGGATGGTGATGCAAAGAGACACAAGGTTTATACTGGTTCGGGCAATCGATGCCCTACGTCCAGTCTGAGAGATCGATCTTGTATTCCTGGCACCGAAGTGCTTGTAGTAGGGGGTTACAAGCTAGGGGAGAGAGGGAGCTTGTCCCGGGTCTCAGCAAGGTGTCGTGCGGGCTGCTTGAGACGTTGCTCTCAGGTGGCTGGGATGTGTGCGTGCGTGTGTGTGTGTGTTACCAGGTGTCCTCCTCTTGTCCCCCCCTCTAAGTGGCCCAAGTCCTTGCCTTTTATAGTTGAAGGGAAGACAAGGACAGTACATGTATTAACTATGCGGCGTCGTGCCAACAAGGGCGGCATGTCCAAGCCCTATGGCCTGTTCCTGAGGCGACGTGGTCGTCGGAGTGGTTCATCCTTGGAGCACTAGGGCGGCGTGCTAGTCCCATCCGATCCTGTGCGTCGTGAGAGCCCTAGGACCGTCTCGAAGTGGGTGCGGTGGTGGATGTACAAACCGCTATGGATGGACTGTGCGCGAGGCCGAGGCTTGGCTGGTGCTGAGGCTACACCGCAATGGGGGGTCTCGGTAGGCACGATCCCCAAGATAGTCGAGACCTTGGTGCACAGTGTCGAGTTCCCGAGTTGGCGGCTGATCTGGTGCGTCGGCTTGGAGGCGGTGATGTCCCGGGACAAGTTGTCCGTGTGATGTTGTTTTTGAGGTGGGGATGACGGGACACAGTGCAGTGTGGGCGCTGATCGTGGGCACAGCGTCAGAACACAGTGGCCGGTAATCCCCGCCGTGCCTTGTCCCAGCTGGTATGGCGCTGATGCGACCTCAGGTCCCGTCGGCCATTCCGTGGCGTTGAGCCCTCGTTCGGCGGAGATTGCGGGAGTGGTTGAAGTATTAATGAGACACGACGTGCTATCGGGAAGGTCGACCGAGGCGGGGGGCGACGGGCCGCGGATGAACCAGCCTCGAGCGACACGGAGAGTGAGGCCTTGCGTGAGACAGAGATCGGACTCCTTGCCGAGGCCTTCCGTGAGAGGCCTCGCGTGACACGGAGAATGCACCCCCTGCCGAGGCCTTCCGTGGGGAGCCTCACGCGAGGCGGAGATTGCGTTCCCTGCCGAGGCCTCCTGTGGAGAGCCTCGCGCGAGGCAGAGATTGCGTCAGGACGCCAAGACCTCCTGCGTGAGGCTCGAGGCGAGGTGGAGGGCTTGGTGGGCCCGGTTGTGGCGGGTGAGGGGCCCACGTCTTATCTTCTAGCTTTGTTTTTTGATGGGACCTAAGCGACCCCTTTGATGTTCGCTCAGGGTACCCCGTTCTAAGGTACCCGACACATTCCTTCTCACAATTATTCCAGTTCCCTTTATTTTGGCAACCCCGTTCTCCTTTATGTTGTGTAGGATCAGTTTCAAGCACAATTGACGTCGAGGACGGCTTTTCGTCAAGAAGGGGGGGATGATGAGGACATGGCACCCATGCATATGACCATGTTTGGTGTATGGTATGGAGGGGTAGGAGGCTAGCAAGGGTGTCCAAGTCAAGAAGGAGGCCTGAGGCTAATTCGATTCGAGTCCCCAAGGTGGAGGCCCAAAGCAACTCAAGTTCGAGTCTGCCTCGGCCTCCAGGACTAGTCTGCCTTAAACTGGTCACCCAGGACGCATCCGGACTCCATTTTCGATGATCCACATATGGTTGGAAATCTAATTTGATAAGGAAGACAATCCAAGTGGTCTCACATCAAAAAATCCATTCAGAATCAATGGGAATCATCAAAACAAGTCAGCGTCTAGAATCTACTAGGGTGCTGCGACACCGTCTTTTGGTCCATTGGACCATGTATCGTGTTTGGGCCCATTAGGGGGCGCGTCCAGGGTAGGCGATGACCCTAAGACCTTTATAATCATATGCTGCCGTCATCGTTAGGTTTTGGGTTTTGCTTAGATTAATCTGTCAAGAACAGTTTTACCGTTCATCGATTTGTGAGAGCCCAACTTCGTGAGATTAATTATTCATCTGCAATTTGGTTGCTTTCTTTCTTGTTCTTGCTCGTGTTCTTTGTTGCGCAGGCAGGGATTAGCCTTCTTGGCGAGGTCAACCGGATCTGTGTCTCGGTTGATAACCAGAGGAGTTGTGGTGCTAAGATTGCAAGGTTTGATCTTTCAATCTGAAACCAGATCGGTGTGTCATTCTCCGCCACAACGATAGTTACCTCTACCTGACGGAAGATTGGGATCCCCATTCTCATTAACCGTCGTGTCGAGGAAGGAGCCAATCAATCACAAGAATGAATACTAATGAAGACCAATCACCTCGGAATCAAATGATGACACAATGATTTTTTACCGAGGTTCACTTGCTTGCCGGCAAGCTAGTCCTCGTTGTGGTGATTCACTCACTTGGAGGTTCACGCACTAATTGGCATCACACGCTAAACCCTCAATAGGGTGCTGCACAACCAACACAAGATGAGGATCACACAAGCCACGAGCAATTCACTAGAGTACCTTTTGGCTCTCCACCAGGGAAACGTCAAGAACCCCTCATAATCACCACGATCGGAGCCAGAGATAATCACCAACCTCCGCTCAATGATCCACGCTGCTCCAAGCCATCTAGGTGGCGGCAACCACCAAGAGTAACAAGTGAATGCCACAGTGAAACATGAACACTAAGTGCCTCTAGCTGCAAACACTCAAGCAATGCACTTGGTTTCACTCCCAATCTCATAAAGATGTTGAATCTATGATGGAGATGAGTGGGAGGACTTTAGCTAAGCTCACAAGGTTGCTATATCAATGCAAATGGCCAAGAGAGTGAGCCAGAGTCGGCCATGGGGCTTAAATAGAAGCCCCGTGAAATAGAGTTCTTGTACCCCTTCACTGGGCACAACACGGGGTGACCGGACGCTCCGGTCAGATCGACCGGACGCAGGACCTCAGCGTCCGATCGCCCGATGCTTGCCACGTGTCATCGACTTCAAACGCTGATCGTCCGATCTCAACGGTCATCAATATATTTAAGTAGTGACCGGGTGCGCTGCTTCGAAGTAACCGGACGCAGGACCTTAGCATCATGTCGTTTCCAGTAAGCATCCAAAGACAATTTTTCACGATCGGACGCGTTCGATCACCCTTGACCAGACTCACCTAGCGTCCGGTCAGTCACCATCTTCACTATGTGCTGCCACGTCAGCAGGGCCGGACACACCCCAACAGCGCCCGGTCACTAAGTTACCCAGCGTTCGGTCGAAGACCGATGCCAGCGTCTTCGCTGCTTCCACTAACCGGACACAGGACCCTAGCGTTCGGTCACTGCGTGACCAGTGTGACTAACTTCTTTTCAACTCTATCTTCTTTACCTTTGCTCAAATGTGCCAACCACCTAGTGTATCACCTTGTGCACATGTGTTAGCACATTTTCATAAGCATTTTCAAGGGTGTTAGCACTCCACTAGATTCTAAATGCATATGCAATGAGTTAGAGCATCTAGTGGCACTTTGATAACCGTATTTCGATACGAGTTTCACCCCTCTTAATAGTACGGCTATCAATCCTAAATATGATCACACTCAGTAAGTGTCTTGATCACCAAAAACAAATTGACTCCTACGACTTATACATTTGCCTTGAGTCTTTTGTTTTTCTCTTTCTTCTTTTCAAGTCCAAGAACTTGATCATCACCATGGCATCGTCATCATCATGTCATGATCTTCATTTGCTTCACCACTTGGAATGTGCTACCTATCTCATGATCATTTTGATAAACTAGGTTAGCACTTAGGGTTTTATCAATTAACCAAAACCAAACTAGAGCTTTCACCTGAGCTCACTGCCAGTCGTACTCCCTCAAAAATACAATTCTAGCACGGTATCACAGTTTAGTATCCTAAGTTGGATCAATTATAGATAAAAATATCAATATTTATGATATCAAATAAATATTATTAGATTAATTACGAAACATATTTTTATAATAAATTATTTTGGAACTGTAAATATGAATAGTATTCACTAGAGATTTGATCAAACGTGAACTTTTTTACTGACACGTAACCCGTTGTAACATTCTTTTCTGGACTGACGGAGTACGCTGCAGCGACATGGCATGGCAGACGGGCGGGCGCTGGCTGATACCAAGGACCAGATCGGCAAGAGATCGATCTAGGGAGGAGTTAAGGCCCACCGTGGATGGTTGCGCGGCGTGCACCGTAGGCTGTATCGTGTGCTTGTGCGCTTCGTGCAAGTATAATAGCAGGCTCTAATATAAGGCGGCTGAATGCTGAGGTGAAGTAGAGAGAAGAGAAACGGGCTATAGGTCGGCTTAGATGCAAAGAACCGTAAAACTTTGTGAGAAAGATAAGTAGACAATATATTAATATAGTGGAGAGCTAATTACTATATGGGTGGGCTATGAGAAAGACGCAAAGATGTTAGGCCTTGTTTAGTTCCTCTCCTAAAAGTTTATACCTTATCCCATCGAATGCTTGACATATGTATGGAGTATTAAATATAGACTAAAAAAATAACTAATTGCACAAATTACGACTACTTTGCGAGACGAATCTTTTAAGCCTAATTAGTCTATAATTTGACAATAAAGTGCTACAGTAACATATGTGCTAATGATAGATTAATTAGGTTTAATAAATTTATTTCACAGATTATCGACGTATTCTGTAATTTATTTTTTTATTAGTATCCGAATATCTCATGCTACGTCCCAGCACACGGCCTTACCGCCGGTCTGCCGGCTGCTGCGTGCATGCCGCGGCAGCGGCAGCAGTATTGCTCGCCTGCAGCCCGCTGCCCGGCCGTCAGTTGCTCACATGCCTTATCGTCATCCCCGCTGCAGGATCGGCCGGCGGGAGGCCAGGGCCAATCATACCACCTAGGGCAGGCGAGCAGGGTCCTTGCTTGCTGATGAGCTGTTGCGTTGCGACTTGCATTGCCATCGAGTGGACTCCCCTGCACTGCACACGTACGGCTCCTCTCCAGCGTCCGAACGAGCGATGGCTGACGATGAGCTAGCGCGCCAATCGCCATGCATGCATGCATGTGTGGTGTGGTGGTGGCTTTTGTGTAACGAACAGCTGGCCGGTATCCTGTCAGTGCGTGGGACCGGCCGGGAACATGCAGCACACAGCCCTGGACACAGCCTGCGGCCTCGCTCGAGCTCGAGAGCCAGGCGGAACCGACCGACCCCTACCCACCGGACGACGGGCCACATGCAGCGGGCCAGGCAAGGCTACCCACCCTGACGACGGACGAATCAGACCAGACCGGACGTGGCCACCCCAGGCCCGCCGTGTCCGTGCTGCGCTGACACGGGCACGCACCGTCCCCGCCACGTCGTACTACGGCAGCCAGCCGGACGCCCAGCACGAGCTACAGCCTCGTAGGCGCCATGCATGCATGCTTCCGCGCGCACCGCTGGGCGCTGGCCGGGACGATGATCAGGCCGGTTAGCTAGCAGAGCACTCGCGCTCGTATTAATGCAGCTACAGTTCAAGCGATGAAGCGACTGCATGCATCGCGGGCAGTTCGATCGCAACAGCGGGCGGGGCCAGCAGGCAGCCAGGCAGCTGCATGCGTGCACTGTGCGCGGCCGCAGCGCGCGTCATATATCCTCTCCCGCGCGCCAGGCGGCAGCAGCCATCGATCAATGAAGGGATGGATCGCGCGGGGCCGGCCAGTTGGGTTACGTTGGGTGGGAGTGGCCGAGTGGGAGACACCGGGACGACGCCGGCCGGGCCTCACATCACATGCGCCGGACACGGAAACCTCAGCGGACCGCGGACGATGGGCCGGGAGCAGGAGCACCGAAGACGGACGGACGACGGACATCTTGCATGGCATGCGCAGGCGGCCGGTGGCTACAGCCTTGTCGTCATGGTGCGACGCCACTAATTGGGCCCCGTGCCCCGCCTGTTGTACACTTCCCGTACGTGGATGCTGTGCCCGGCTTGGCGTCCGGGCTTGTCCCAGCCGGAGAGCAGCGAGAGGGGGGTGACGCAGGAGAAAGGAGGAGAAGAGTGGGGTCGGACAGTGACAGGACGAGGAGGAATGGGCCGGTATATAGCTGGCCATGTAGCCCGAGGCACGACGGCACGGCACGAAGCCCGTTTTTTAGCCCGATACGAGTACGGCACGGCCCGATGACATGCGGGCCTAGGCAGGCCGGCCCGAGATAGCAGGTCGTGCCTGGGCCGCTGCTCAGGCCCATGGGCTGGCACAGCACGGCCCGGCCTACGTCAGCTGGCCCGGCAGCGACCCGGCCACCCCCTTCCCTTCCTCACTCCGCTCCTCCCCTCCCGGGCTCCCCGCGGCCCAGCACGCTGCTCGGCCCAGCGTCCGTCCCCGCCTCCCCCCTCCTCGTATATAACGCATGCCGCGGCCGCAGCAGCTCACACCCGAAAACCCTAGCTCATTTCACTCGCTTGCCTCGCCTCGCCTCGCTCTCGTCTCATGGCTCTCGCCTCGCCTCGCTCTCGGGTCTCGCTCTCGGCTTCGTCCTCCTCGATTTCGGTGAGGTGACCTCGATGATCCGCCTGCCGACGGCGAGCAGCTCCCTACTCGATCCCCTCCCTGCTCCCTCTCCACCTCTCCCTTCTCCCTATCCCTATCTCCCCTCTAAATCTTGGTGACTATGTGAGTTCGTGTCCCCGTCTGCCCCTCCTCCGCTGCTCGTCGTCCTTCTAACCGGTATGTCATCTTCTCTGGCACCGGGCTCCGGTTGCGCAGGTACATTCCTAACCCTAACACTAACCCTACCTGTCGCTGGCGAGCAGCTCCCTACTATTCCTAAGTCCTAACTGATCCCCTCTCTACTCCCTCTCCGTCTCTCCCTTCTCTCTATCCCTATCTCTCCTCTAGATCTGGGTGATTATGTGAGTTCATGTCCTCGTGCGCCCCTCCTCCGTCGCTCGCCGTCCTTCTAACCTTACTGTCATCTTCTCTGGGTGGCCCTCATCTTCTCCGGCACTGGGCTCCGGTTACGTAGGTACATCCCTATCCCTAACCCTAACCCTAACCCTAACCCTCCTCTTCTTCCATTGATGAATTGTTTGTGATCTATTCTGATGTACTATTTTCCTCCTCCTCCATATCTTTACGTAGGTTGATAGCTGATGCGTCGTCCTCTAGCTGTGGCATAGAGCGACCAAGGTTGCCCCGCGCACCGTTGAGGAACGGTGCTGGAGAGCCCTCCATGGTCGAGGGCGCCATGGCTAGTGCTGATGACGAGATCGTCTGGCCACTCACCGGCAATGATGATATCATCGCGGCAGGCCTGGCACCTGAGGACGACGACGACACCCAAGAGGACGCTACTACCTTGTTCGGTCTATACGGCGGCGGTGGTGAAGGGGCGACGGCGACTGGGACCCCGGTCTGCTCCAACAGCTCAACTCCATCTGTTGCTGGTACTGGTACCTCTTTTGGAACTATTGTTGGTAAGCGTAAATCTACTGTGTGGGCTAATTTTGATGAGATCTATGAGACTGTGAATGGTAGGAAAATCTGCACTAATGCTACCTGTAAAATATGTAAGCATACTTTGTCTGCTAGATCTAATGCTGGCACTAGGCACTTGAAGAGGCACCAGAAATCTTGTAGGCAGAAAACTGATCAAGCTGCTAGGGTTCAGTCTAGGCTTGCTTACAATGCTGATGGTTCTGTGCATAACTGGGACTATAAACTTGATGTTGCTAGATCAGAATTGTGTCGCTTTATTGCTATGCTTGATTTACCGTTAGGTATTGGTGAGACAGAGGCCTGGGAGGATTACATTATCCATGCTCATAACCCTAGGTTTGTTAAAGTATCTAGACAGAGCACCACTAGAGATATGAGTAAACTGTTTACTGAACGTCGTAATATCCTTAAGAATTTTGTGTTGTCTGCTGCTTTCTCTGTTACTCTGACATCAAACATATGGTCTGGTAATGCTAAGGAGGATTACATTAGTGTTGTTGCTCATTTTGTTAGTGCTGATTGGGAGTTACAGAAAAAGGTTATTGGGCTTAGATTGATTGAGGTGAAACATACTGGTGAAAATATTGCTGAAAGAGTTTCTTATGTGGTTGAGGAGTTTGGTCTCATTGATAAGGTTTTCTCTGTAATTCTAGACAATGCTTCTTCTAATGCTAAGGCTATGGAAACTTTGACACCTATGTTTGCTGGTTATTTGGGTTCTGATCCTACACCTGAACATGTTGATCCTTCTAAGCGTAAGTACAGTCTTATGCATCAACGTTGTGTTTGTCATATCATTAATCTGATTGTAAAATCTGGTTTAAAGAGGTTCAAACCTTACATAGAAGATTTTAGAACTGCTATTAACTTCTTAAATTTCTCTAATCAAAGAATTGCTATGTTTAAGAACTACTGTACTGCTCAGGGTGTTAGACCTAGAAAGTTTGGCTTAGATATGGATGTTAGATGGAATGCTACATATCTTATGCTTAAACACTTGGTTCCATATAAGCATATTTTTTTCTGTGTTCATTAATTCCAATTATGGCTCTGAATTGTTGTCTGCAAAGCATTGGTATATAGCTAAAAAGATATTGGAGTTTCTAGAACTATTTTATGACTCCGCTGTTGTTCTTTTCTGGTGTTTGCTATCCAACTAGTCCACTTATCCTGCACCATCTGCTAGAAATTTCTTCTCATTTACATGCAAATGAAAAAGATCAAAATCTAATTGCTGTTGTATATCCTATGAAGATTAAATTCCTTAAATATTGACAGAATATACCTCTATTATATTCATTTGCATTCATTCTTGATCCTAGAGCTAAGATGAGAGGTTTGTTTAGAGTCCTGGAATTACTTAAAGAGAGCACTGCTTGTGATTATACTTCATATTATGTCGATGTGAAAACTAAAATTTACAAGTTATTTAACAAATATGAGAGAAAGTTTGGTGCAGCTAGGAGTCAAAGGGTTGCACAGCCTGTAAGCCATACAGGTAAGAGAAAACAGGCATGGGGAAGACTATTTAGAGGCCCTAGATCTGTTGTTGGTCCTTCCCCTGCCTGTGCCCCCACTTTATCTACTTCTACTGCTAATAAGCTCTCAGTTTTTCTAGACAGTGACAATGTCACTGCATATGAGGATGATTTTGATTTACTTCTCTGGTGGCGTGACCACAAACTAACATATCAAATCCTATCTATAATGGCTAGAGATATTATGTCTGTTTTTGTTTCTACTATCTCTTTGGAATCTTGTTTTAGCTTGACAGGAAGGATCATCGAAGAGCGGTGACGCTCCCTGTTGCCTAAAATGGTGGAGATGCTTGCCTGCATAAAGGACTGGGAGTTGGGAGAGACATTCTATGATTCCGTCGCAGGCTTTTTGCTCCGAGTTGTCTGTCCCGATGTTGTTTACTGTTACGAAGTACTCTCTTTGCTCCCTGCTGGATCAGCAAAAGAATGCAATTATGGTATCCGTGTAGGTCGAATGAGTTTAACTTTGATTAAGTTTATATTAAATAGTACTCCTGAAATAGTACAGCATAACAGGACCAATATTAGCATTTATAACTTTAAATAAATTTATTATGAAAATATGTTTTATAACTAATTTAATAATACTTATTTTGTATTATGATTGTTAGTAGTTTTTTATATAATTTTAGTCAAAGTTCAAATTGTTTGACTTCTCAAAAAGCAAGAATCATATTCTTTTGTGTGGACGGAGGTAGTACTTGGGTATGGTGGTCTTTGGCTGGTACTAGTATACTCCAACTCCAATTCTAGTCCAATACAGCATCGTACGTATTTTTTTGGTGTCCGCAAATGGTACGTTTTATTTGTTCAACGCCCGTTTCATATACTCCGTACTTCCTCCAAGTTGTGACATTGTGACGCTATAATTATATTTTTCTAATACTAGAAGGTGACCTCGAGTTTAGATGCTAAAGTACACATATGGCCACCTTTTTCAACAAGAAATAATATGAACCAGCATAAAATTTGCATCCAAATCACACACCTTAATTAGTATTAAGTTTTTTTTGCAGTAATAGTGCAGACCTAGACACTCATATATGCATGTTGTTGACAAAAAAAATGTGCTGACAAGTGTAATTTTTTTGATAGGTCGACGTCGAGGTGGGTGGGGGGGGGGGTAGTTTCCCACCTGGATGATATATTTGTTATGAAACTAATTATGCTAGTGGGCTTATACCGAATTAATTCTTGAAGTTCAAGAGCTCAAGAGTTATAACCGAAGAAGTTAAAGGGTTATCTTCTATCTATATAAGGAACCCATGTATTAACTATTATATCGGTGAAAAATAAGAGAAGACTGATTCCACAAATACTTTGCCTATTGTGTCATTCTACTTTTTGTGATCTTGCAATAGGAACGGAAGACATGACATTCTATTAATTCTCACGTCTCTTATTGCTTGGGTAACGGATCGGGGATCCATAACTATTACATATTATAATACGTTATCAGCAGCTCTCCTCTGAGTTAAGGCACTGCCGAAAACCGGCTATTTACCGAGTTTTTTTATGTTTGCCCAGTACATTTCCTCGGGCACTCGACAAACAAGCCATTTGCCGAGTGCTGCGAAAAAACACTTGGTAAAATAAATGCACTCGGCAAACGATGCAAAAAACACTCGGCAAAGTTCGACACTCGACAAACTAGAAAAAAACACTCGACAAAACTAGGCACTCGGCAAAGAAATAAGTTTGCCAAGTGTAATTGTCTGGCACTCGGCAAAGAAATATGTTTGCCGAGTGTAACTATTTGGCACTCGGCAAATAATTTTATTTTTTTCTCTTCTGACATTGAGAAGGAATCAGTAAGATTTAGAGTCAAAGTGACGGTCGAATTAGTGTTTTTCTTCAAAACTTTTTCTATAGGCAATACAGAACATAGATTGTTTCATGTGAAATTTTGTTTTTTTTATCTGTTTGATAATTTTAATTTATTAAGTGTAATTATTGAATTTTAATTGATATAAATTAAATTTGAGCTATAACTGCATAAAATAATGGAATCATATTCGTAGAAAAATCATATATATATATATATATATATATATATATATATATATATATATATATATATATATATATATATATTGTTAGTCAATTTGACAAGGTATTTTCAAAGTACATCAAACAAAAAAGGAAAAACATGTTATGGAAAACAAGGAAATAAAAAATAGATAATATATTTACTGAGTGCCCCAAACCCTAGACACTCGGCAAAGATTAGTTTGCCGAGTGTTGTGATCTGACACTCGACACTCGGCAAACTCGGCACGTTATAAAAGCACCCGCCCGCCGCCCCCTCCCTCCCTCCCTCTCCCGGCGCTGCCCCCTCCCCCCCCCCCCTCCCCCCCCCCCTCCCTCTCCCTCTCCACCCTCCCTCCCAGCGTCGTCCCCTCCCTCCCTCTCCCGCTACCACCCCATCCCCTTCCTCTCGGCGTCGCCATCTCCCTCTCTCTCCCTCTTTTTTGCACAGGTGGTGGCAGCGGCAGTGGGCTGGGCGGGAAGCGGCAGGCGAGCCGGGCGGTGATGGCGGCGGCAGGCGAGCAGCGGCGGGCTGAGCCACGTAGTGGCGGTGGCGAGCAGCGGTCATGGCAGTGACCGGCGAGCAGAGGTGGGGCGAGCCGCGTAGTGGCGGTGGCGAGCAGCGGCGGGACGAGCCACAGGGCGATGGCGGCGGCGAGGCGAGCCATGGGGTGGCGGCGGTGGCGGGGCGAGCCATGGGGTGGCGGCGGCGGTTTTTTTTATATATTTTTTGAATTTTTTTTGCTGAGTGTCGGCGCCCAAAAAATACTCGACAAAGTCTTTGCCGAGCGCCTGATAAAAAACACTCGGCAAAGAAACATTTGCCGACTCTATATACGCCGAGTGCCATTTACCGAGTGTAACACTCGGCAAAGGCTTTACCGAGTTTTTTGGGCTTCGCCATGTGCCGTGGGCACACGGCAAACTTCCTCATTCTGGTAGTGAGGCCATGTCTAACATCATCAAGAGGCAGGTGCCGATTCTTGCGCTGAATGGCAACAACTACCAAACATGGGCTTTGGACTGTGAGTTGCACTTGCAGGGCATGCAATTATCGCACACCATCACCGCACGCCCGAATGATGCTATGCCGCCGCCGCATGAACAAGCATAGTGTGGCAAAACCGCCCAAAATAACATACTTACAGAGGCGCTCGTCTTCCCCAGACACTAAGCGCCCCAAAAGCAAGCTACAACGGACGGAATCCGTCGGGCACACCCTAAGGGAGAACCCGAAATATCCACATTTTTCACAAGGATCCAATAATGAGAATGAGTTACAATACTTAATCTATTTCATACATCCAGAGTTCTTAGAAATTTATTATTGCATGGCCAAATGTCAGAGTGTGGAATATTAAACAGCAAAAATAAAAAATAAACATCTAGCGATAAGGAACAAGGATCCGTCTGTGCCCACCAGATGAATCCTCCACACAAAGGTACTCTTCATGCATTACCTGCAATAAGGGTAAGTAAACCCTGAGTATACAATATACTCGCAAGACTTATCCGTCTAGGGGAATAATTTCCCAACTCCAATGGATATGCAAAGCTTTATGGTTTGCTGGGTTTACTTTTTGCATAGAGCAATACTAATAGTGAGTCCTTATTTATGTTATTATTAACAACCCTATTAATTCAATATCTAACCAGTCTATGTAAGCACATGTTCTATTTTAAGCAAGAGTTGAGCAATCAGTTCCATTTCATCATCTTTTATCTTCCAATTTTTACTACGGTGCTAGAGTTTAGACAAGCCGTATTTCCTGGTGATTCACGAATCAATGCCCCCAGCTGGGTACACTGAAAACACATGCCCCGCTTGTACCTCAGACACAAGCAGGACTAACCCATCACCCTCTTGTCCTAGGTGTCTAGGTCCATGTCCAAACTTGGCCTCCAAGCCCCCACTCCTGAGTCCCAGACTTAAGGTGGTGCAAGGACCTCCACCATCCCCGCCTCCAATCAGTCAATCCGAAAAGAGCCGAATCCATAACAAGAGAGCAACAAGTCTTCCCTATGCCCATACCCAAGTATGTGCTCGGGACAATAAGTCTGTGACTTGCCTAGCATCCAATGCAACGGCCGGTCCTTAATTGACATAGACAAGGAAAAAGTGTAGCCAAGTTATGCCATATTGGTCGCAGGACACAGCCTCTTACACCCACTAGTACCCAAACCATATCCCTACCCGGTCACCACTTTCCTTCCCACCACTTTATCATGAGTGATCATAATTATCACCAATTTGTGAGTAACGGCAGGTTACTCACGCTACCGATATCCTGAGCATAGCAACTACTCGACCTATACTAGTAGGACTCATAGGTAGATATATTTATACACGTAGTTTCCATAAAATACCTATGACATAAATGCACATCATATATATATTAAGTGATCATTAAAAATAGGGGTTATGCACCGAGGCTTGCCTTGGGAAGGCGGCGGGTCAGCAAAGTCAGCACCAAAAGGCTCTGGGGCTCCCTCCTTCACGAGGATCTCCTCCTCGTACTCCTCAATGACTTCCTCGTAATCCTGTTCATCCACGGACACAAACTCTACCAACTCGTGATCTACATGCATGAAATGATGATGCAACACTTATTAATACAGCAACAACAACTCTTAAAATAAAAATACATCTATCAAGCTACTAAGCGAGTGCTTCCAGACTAGGGTGCTAAGTTACCTACTGTTACCACTAACAGTATGAAGCATGACATATGTTATCATAGCAACTAAGGGTATTCTTACTCTTAATACCGATTTACTCCACATATAATAAAACAAGCAGTACTTAGCCTATTCTATTTATCGACCTACTCTAGGGTTACAAAAACTACAGTAAGGCACATAATATCCTCATGAGTCTACTATAAAAATTTTATGGCTAAGCTATCACCGGTTGGCCACAAAAATTCCATACCAATGTTACACTAACTAATATTAAGCTTCCCAATTTGAATTTACGAACCTATCATTGTAACATCTAACTGTGACCCAACTATACTAACATATAGATAGCATTTTTGAG
The DNA here is from genome assembly GCF_019320115.1 of Miscanthus floridulus. Taxonomy (NCBI): domain Eukaryota; kingdom Viridiplantae; phylum Streptophyta; class Magnoliopsida; order Poales; family Poaceae; genus Miscanthus; species Miscanthus floridulus. The sequence continues at coordinate 71,166,288 of NC_089592.1, forward strand.
AACCTAACAATTTTTGTTTTACTATTTTTGGACACCTACAGATTTTTCTACAATTTTACAAAGATCAGCTCATAATGAAATTCAGTAAACCTTTATTACTTTACTAGAAAATAGGAAATCGATTCAACAGCGTGGCCCACGAGCGAATGGCTCGGCCCACCTCGGTGTCCCGCCTGCGCGCGCACGCAGCACCCGACACGGCCCACATAGCAGCGCGCAAACACAGCCCACGCTACGTGGCCCACACAGTGAAAGAGCCCCGTTCTCTATTCTATTCGCGAAACTCACTCGAGCACTATTTCTCTAAGTCACAAAGTTTGCATCTACCACCCTGCTTCTACTTGAATTCTTGTTCTACAAAGTCCCTGGCCAGAACTAACAGAGGCCGTGCCTCTCCGGCCAAACGCCGGCGAGCACGGGCCTCCCCGACACCAACCAGCACCACCATGGCACTCAACGCGCAAAGCGCAATGGATCAATGTACGAAATGCCGCCATTGGTGAAGCACAAAGGTGCGGCCATGCGCCGTGGCGGGGTCTGGCCATGGCAACACCGGTGCCGATGAAATAACCTAGCCCCACGCCTCTACTGCTACCCTTTTCCATCTATGGACTACAAGCAACAATATAGAAACCTTATTTGAAACGCTACCACACTCCAACTCCTTGTCCATGGAGCGGCATCTACACCATGTCCGCCAGAGGCGGCCATGCACTCCGGTGAGCCCCCAGCCCCAATCGATCCAACCATCTACCCTAGGAGCAGGAGGGCCTCACCAGCGACATGAAGGGTAGGCTGGATGAAGTCGTGAGACCCAGCAAGGTAGTTAACCACGTGCGCGGGAGTGTTCTAGTTCACGACAAGCATGGTGACGGCGTTCCCGGTGACCTGTTGCCCCGCCGGTGAAACTGCTACACGGCCAAGGCAACCAAGTCAAGGAATCGCAAAAGCACTGCTCAATTGATACAACGGAACAATGAGTGACGCATTGGCCAAGCACCCACCTCGGTGGCCATGGCGGACCGCCATGGGGAAAATACCCCGCATTACCTCACTAGCGAACGAAAGCTCGATGGGTCGATCCACTCACAAGCTAACTACCAGAGCTAGTTTGGTGCTCGGCTAATTGGAAAATAGTGGACTACGCAAGGCCAATTCTTTGGGCGACGCCGTTCGTACTTATGGTGGCTGGCGATGGGCAATCATTTAAATTAGAGACGGGCACCGTACGGTAGCAGCGGTGGCAAATCTGGCGAGACTGTGGAACCCCAAACCAACCTCTGTACATGCGCATTTACCATCTAGGGCCAGCGCTATGGTTAGGCCTTGGCGTGGCTCGGCCGATCGGCGTGACGACATTCTAGGCGACACGACGGGGAAATGGGGCGTGGCACCGCACGCAGACGTGAAGGCGACAGCATGTGGGGCAAACCCACGCACGTGCAACCAGAGGGTCAACAGTAGCAGTAGCCACAAGGCAGTGACGGATGGCGTGTAGTGCGACCAGGGTGCAGTGCGGCGCGACAGCAAGCCACGGGCTCCGGCGAATGCGACGGATGAGGCAGGGCAGCCAGGCTACCGGGCCTAGCGTGCGCGCGTGTGAGCGAGGAACGTGCCAGGCACGGCAACGGTGGTATGGGCCTACGCGACAAAGCGCAAGGGCGCGCTTGGGAGAGCGACAAAACCGGCCAAGACGCGGTGACCGCGCCCAGACATCGAAGCCGACCAGGAACCTGCCTTGCACGCATTTTAAAGCTGTTCAAAAAGCCAACTCGAGGATCCAGTAGCTACACCACCTATTTTATGCTCTAGCTGGTATATTAGGCTACTAAAAGAAACCCTAAAACTATGCCACTACCTAACCCGATCGTTCTATAGAAATTGCCGAACTTAGCTTCATCAACGCGTTGTCTGACTTAGGAAATTTCGTCTAAGACCTAAATGGTTTTGCGTCGAATGTGATTTCCCAGCTACTCGATACACTAGCTAGCAAATCCCGTTCTCGACTATACATATTTCACCGTCACCTATGAAGTTCATGCGACAAACTTTACTAAAGCTTTGCATATGCGTTCTATAGCATTTTTGTTCCATAAAAATTCATTTAGAACCCTAAGTAATACAACGCGACCTAAAATGTAACATGCGTTTCGTGTTTCAATTGAACGTTTCAAGTTCCGTATATTGCCTTATGCCCTATATTACACACATTTACACACAAGTATGATGCTCATGCAGTGTTTTAGCAGAAAAAACTAAACAGTGTAACACCGAGGGTGTTACAAATCTACCCCCCCTAAAACAAAATCTTGACCCGAGATTTCATGTGCTTAGTGTGAGGAGATAGGAAGTACATTTCAACGTAATAACTACTCATCAGAACCAAAGAGAACGTGGGGGTAATGCTTCAATATATATCTCTCTTGTTCCCACGTGGCCTCATCCTTAGAGTGGTTTTGCCACTACACCTGTAGAACTTTACCACACTATTTCTGGTCACTCTTTCTTTTTCATCCAAGATTTTGACGGGGTGCTCAACATAAGTCAAATCAGGCGGGAGGGGAAGTCCTTCAATTTCCACAGCTTCTTCAGGAACCCTCAAACATTTCTTCAACTGCGATACATGAAACACATTGTGTATCGCAGATAAACTATCGGGAAGCTAGAGACGATAAGCAACTGGGCCACACTGCTTCAAAATTTGGTAAGGACCCACGTATTGTGGAGCTAGCTTGCCATGGATACCAAACTGATGCACCCCTCGCATAGGTGACACTTTGAGGTACACATAATCCCCAACTTCAAACTACAAGGGTCCCCTTCGCTTGTCCGTATAGGCTTTTTGTCTACTCTAAGCTGCCTTCAAGTGACTCCAAATAACGGTGACTTGCTCTTGAGCCTCTTTGATGAATTCTGGCCCAAAGTATCCACGGTCTCCCACTTCAACCCAGTTTAGTGGTGTCCTACATTTCTTTCCATATAGAGCTTCAAATGGTGCCATGCGGATGCTTTCTTGGTAGCTATTATTGTAAGAAAATTCAGCTAACTTCAGGCATCCATCCCACTTCTTAGGAAAAGAAATGGCACAAGCTCTCAACATATCCTCGAGCACCTGGTTCCCCCTTGTAGTTTGATCATCAGTTTGTGGATGATATGCTAAGCTTCTGAGGAGGTGAGTACCAAGACAGTGCTGCAGTTGCTTCTAGAAACGAGAGACAAAAATTGACCCTCTATCAGATATAATAGTAAGGGAAACTCTGTGTAAGGTCACAATCTGATCAAAATATATCTCAGTATACTTCTTGGTTGTATATTTAGTGTCCACCGGGATAAAATGAGTAGTCTTAGTGAGACGGTCCACAATGACCCAAATAGAATCATAGCCCGTGGAGGTGCGGGGCAAACCCACCACAAAGTCTATGGAGATATCTTCCCACTTCCAAACAGGAATGGGCAGGGGCTGCAAATATTCTGGAGTACGCATATGATCTGCATTAACTCTCCAACAAGTGTCGCACTCCACAACGTATTGGGTGATCTTCTGCTTCATGTTGGACCACCAGTACAAGTGGCGCAGATCATGATACATCTTGTTGCTGCCAAGATGGATAGACAACTTTGAATGGTGAGCTTCATTTAAAATCTTTCTTTTCAGCTCCTCATTGGATGGAACCACCAATCTATCCTTGTATCTCACTACCCCTTGCTAATCAATGCTAAAGTGAGGACCATGCCCCTCGGCAATCAATTTCCTAATGTGAGGAATTTCTTCAGGGTCTTCCCTTTGTTCTAGAATAATCTACTCTAGCAATTTTGAGGTCAACGCAATGTGAGCCAACACCTCTGCATGGTTGAGAGACAAAGGTGTTTCTTTTATCTGATGGGACTTTTGGCTCAAGGCATCAGCTACCACATTAGCCTTTCCTAGGTGGTAATGGACTTCCAAGTTATAATCCTTTATCAATTCTAACCACCTCCTTTGCCTCATATTTAGCTCAAACTGAGTGAAAATATACTTGAGGCTCTTATGATATGTAAAGATGTGTGTGTTGTTGACCAACAAGTAATGCCTCCAAATTTTTAGAGCGTGGACCACATCAGCCAGCTCTAAATTAGGGGTGGGGTAATTTACTTCATGCTTTTTCAGTTGGCGCGAAGCATAAGCTATCACACGCCCATCTTGCATAAGCACACATCCCAACCCCGTCTTCGAGGCATCACAATATACATCAAAGGGTCTGTCAATATCTAGCTAGGTCAACACAGGAGCGATGGTCAGAAATGTCTTCAAAGCTTGGAAGGCTTCTTCATAGGCTGGGCTCCAATCAAACTTAGCTTCTTTTTAGAACAGCTTGGTCATTGGCTGAGCTATCTTGGAGAAATCCGGGATGAAACACCGATAGTACCCAGCTAGACCAAGGAACTGACAAATATGGTGCATAGACTTGGGAGAGTTCTAATTCAACACATCTTACACCTTGCTGGGATCTACGGAAACACTGTCAGGTGTCAACACATTCCCCAAAAACTGCACTCGATTTAACCAAAATTCACACTTGCTGAATTTAGCATACAACTTGTGCTCCCTTAGTTGAGCCAGTACTATCCAAAGGTGTTCAACATGCTCTTCATCATTCTTGGAATATATCAGGATATAATCAATAAACACTACCACAAACTTATCTAGCTCCGGCATAAAGACTGAATTCATCAGGTACATGAAGAATGCATGACCGTTGGTGAGACCAAAAGACATCACTAGGTACTCATACAACCCATACCTAGTAGAAAAAGCTATCTTTGGTATATCATGTGGTCTGATCTTGATCTGATGATAGCCTAAACGAAGGTCAATCTTTGAGAACACCTTGGCACCAGCTAACTGATCGAACAAAGTATCTATGCGGGGCAAAGGATACTTGTTCTTAATTATTACCGCATTAAGAGGGCGGTAATCCACACATATCCACAGAGTGCCATCCTTCTTCTTCACAAAATGGCTAGACAACCCCATGGTAAAGAGCTAGGACGGATGAAGCCTTTTCCATCAACTCTTCTAGCTGCTTATTTATCTCAGCCAATTCCTTTAGAGCCATGCGGTATGGGCATCTAGAGATAGGAGCAGTACCAGGCTCTAGCTCAATGAAGAATTCGACCTCTCTGTCCAGTGGCAACCCAGGTAGATCTTCAGGAAATACGTCTGAGAACTCACATACTACCAGAATAGAGGTAAGGTCAGGAGAGGCTTCAGCATGAGCAGCAATAGGTAAGATTGGATCTGAGGGTATAAGAAGAGACATCCTATCCTCAGAAGAAGGAAGTCATACCTCAACTATTCTCCGCTTCAAATCCAAGACTACTTCATACACCCGCAACTAGTTCATTCCAAGAATTACATCAATGTCTTGCTTATGTAGTACCACGAACTATAGGCGATAAGTGTGGGTGGCTAATACCAAGCTTACTATGTTCGTGTGGGTATTGATGCACATCTACAAACCTGCAGTATAGATTCTATAGGCATACGGTATAGCCATAAGAGATAGGTTGTGCCGGTCTACAAATCCCATGCTCATAAATGAATGTGATGCACCAGAATCGAACAACACATAAGCTCGATGGGAATCGATGGTAAACATACCAGCCATCACCGGTTTCTACTACAATATCTGCTCAGCATCCGTGAAATTCACCTATCCAGATTGGCTGGCTAGCACTTTCCTCTTGATCACTATCCTCTTGACTAGCCTAGACTTCACCGATGGTTGAGCAGACTAGGCTGGTTGGTTCTAGGGACACTCAAGGGCATAATGGCCATCCTTGCCACATTTGAAGCAAGCACCATGCTTGTTTCCAAATCCTTGGTGATGTGGGATCTACTGTCCCTAAGGCTGCTAGGGTTGCACCTGCTGGGTGGGTGCACGGTATTGCGTGGAAGAAGTCTAAGAAGTTTGCTAGGGCTGCCAAAACAAATGCCCGCCTGATGATTGATAGGGCACCCGTCAGACAACCTATACCTTCTAAGTGTGAGGGTGGCTAGAAGACCCCATGGCCACCCGCTTTCTCTTCCACTCTACCTAGGAATCCCACTGCAAGCCCTCCATGGTGATGGTAGCGTTCATCATTGCCCCAAAGGTCTGATAGTTCCTAGTGTACAGCTTCTCCTGAAGGATGTAAGAGAGGTCGCGATAGAAGCAATCCTTCTTCTTCTCGTCAGTGTCCACATGAATGCTAGCATACTAGGACAAGTGATTGAACCTATTAATGTAGTCCATCATTATCAAACTCCCTTGTCGTAGCTCCAGGAACTCAGTCAGCTTTCGATTGACAACACCAGCAGGAATATAGAACTCTTTGAATGCTGCTATGAACTCTAGCCAGGTCACCTGATGATCTGGCTGCTGCATGGCATGGAAGGTATCTCACCATGCACTCGCGAACACCAATAGTTGTTGCGCTGCAAAGCGCACTTTCTGCTCATCGGCCACATTGAGGAACAAAAACTTCTGCTCTAGAATACGAAGCTAGTGCTCTGCATCTAGGGGCTCAGTTGTTGGTGTGAAAGTGGGTCGGTGGGTCTTGAGGAAATCCTAGTAAGAGGAGGGTCCATTAGGATGGTGGGCACCACCCCCATTCCCACTATTGCCCCCGTGGCCTCCACGGGCGAAGCTAGCGACAGCTTGTGCCATTAGCTCCATGGCACGGGCTGACTCGTGGCGAGCGGCCATCAGTTCTACCATCATCTCTGTGTGAGTCATCGGAGGTGGCGGTGGTGGAGGAGGAGGAGCTAGAAGTGGAGCCTCATGGCTCTCCCCATTGTGCTCATTGGCCTAGCCACTTTCCCCTTGGCCCTCGCCAAGACTGTGAGCCGCCCTAGCACTGGTGCCCCTATGTCCTGACCTTAGATTCATCTGTAAGAGGTAGGAACCATCCATTTAGAACAACCTTCCCAAACAAAAGCATGGGATTAGAGAAATGACAGCACATTTATTACAATATTCTTTTAGTTAATCCTATCAATTTACTAATCCAATTATACGTGTAGGGGGATTTTAGTTTAAGCAAGATCCTATTATTATGATGCATGCTTCGGCCCATACGTTCACTCAAGCCAAAATATAGCGTCATTCATAAAATTTTTGGCACATCGCACACTCACTATCCGTATACTAAGCGATTTCTTACACAACGTAAGTTAGTGTACTTGTAGAAAACTGATATAAAACCAGTGCCACTATCCTAGATAGACCATATTGCTAGGGCTTATACTTATTTACATAATTTAATCGCATCCTATTTTTCGTAAAACTTTTGTTGGTCAAATTTTTAAGTTTTGAAAAAGAGTGATAAACTCGTAACCCATTATTGGCTCTAGTACCATCTGTGGTAGAACCGCTCAAAATAACATACTTATAGAGGCGCTCGTCTTCCCCAGACGCGAAGCGCCCCAAAAGCAAGCTACAGCGGGCAGAATCCGTCGGGCACACCCTAAGGGAGAACCCGAAAGATCCATATTTTTCCCAAGGATCCAATAATGAGAATGAGTTACAATACTTAATCCATTTCATACATCAAGAGTTCTTAGAAATTTATTATTACATTGCCAAATGTCAGAGTGCGGAATATTAAACAGTGGAAATCGAAAATAAACATCTAGCGATAAGGAACAAGGATCCGTCTGTACCCACTAGATGAATCCTCTACACAAAGGTACTCTTCATGCATTACCTACAGTAGGGGTAAGTAAACCCTGAGTACACAATGTACTTGCAAGACTTATCCATCTAGGGGGAATAATTTCCCGACTCCAATAGATATGCAAAGCTTTATGGTTTGCTCAGTTTCCTTTTTGCAGAAAGCAATACTAATAGTGAGTCCTTATTTATGTTATTATTACAGCCATATTAATTTATTATCTAACCCGTCTATGTAAGCACCTGTTCTACTTTCAAGCAAGAGTTGAGCAATCAGTTCCATTTCATCACCTTTCTTCTAGTTCTTACTACGGTGCTAGAGTTTATACAAGCCGTACCAGATTTCCCAGCGATTCACGAATCAATGCCCCTAGCTGGGTACCCTGAAAACACATGCCCTAATGTGAATATTCCTACTCTTGCTGCTGCTAGTGAGTCCATGATTCCTTTTCTGCAAGCATAGCGAACTGAAACAACTGGTTGACAGTGTTAAATTCTTTATAATCAACAATGTCCTGAATCTCGCGCCTCAAACTCGAATAAAAACAACAAATGGAATCTTTGTTCTCCTCCACAACGCATCAATCCCTTTTGGAGCTCACCATAGTAATCCTGTATAGATTTCTCTCCTTGTTCTAAACACATCAATTTCTTACGCAAGTCTCTATGATAAGAAGGAGGAACAAAACGATCATGCATAGCTATCTTAAGTTCTTCCCACATACCCGGTAAAGCATCCTATGCAGCTAGCCCATTCCACTAAATAATGGCAAAGTCCTTAAACTCACTAGTAGCTTGTTGCACTCTATGATGCTCAGACATAAGGTGGGCACTAAATTTTTGTTCTACTGTTATCTCCCAATCAAGATATCCCTCAGCATCATAATGACCCAAAAAAGATGGTATTGTGAACTTAATCTTAGCATAAGGATCATCGGACACACGATGATTATTACCTTGATGGTGGTGGACACCACCCATACCTGTCGTGTTGCGGTGAAGACGTCGTCGTAATCTTACTTGTCGGAAGGCTGCTCGATCTATGTTCCTAGTGGCATCATGCATCGTGTCTTCTGGTAAGAGACCATCGGTGTTGCTGCCAGAGACATTGTTGTTGACCGCCACCAAGGTTTTCAACTCAGTAACCTTGTCAATTAATGTGGAAATTCATTTGTCGAATCTCTCCATGATGTTGCCAATGTTGAGTTCAATGAGTGCGTCAGTGACAGCCTTCCTAATGGCCTCATTCATTCTTTTTTGGGCATTCTCTATAGCAGCTTGCAGTTGCTCTTGGCTAACACACTCATTGAAATCCTTGGGACTGTTATCTCCAGTCTGATCACCTCCTGCCATTGTAAACATAAAAACAGGAACAAACGGTGAAAGTTATCCCTACCAAATGACTACATGGTTGTAGTGGTGTCACTTTTCATAGCAAGTGGAAGCGTCTTACCAAGCTCTTACAAAGTTCTTACAACACAAGCAGTGGACGATACAACCGGCAGCTGGTTCGTGATACCTGTGAGGCAGTGGTACCGAGATTGCAAGGCCCTTTTTCTGTACTAATCTAAAGAGTTTGTGGAGCTTTAAAGACACACAAAGAATAATATATATATATTTGGCATACAAGTCAGTAACAGAAAGTAATGTTGAATTATAGTCCAAAGTACTTATTCTCGTTGCTGGTCTAAAATGTTCCAAGTGCCAGGTGTGTGATAAACAAGTATGGTGGATAGCAAGGTGCCAGGTGTGTGAAAAACAAGTATGGTGGATAGCAAGAGCAACACAAACAAGGAACCAGACAGCACACGCTAACACAACTCACTTTGACCTTCTCTATGTGCTCCTCAAGATATTGTTCTACTTTTGTCCCTCTCTTTTTTCTCTATTTTTGGGTTGTACCCTTTTATTGATGCACTAGGGACTACCTGGTTCGACCAAACTAAGTGCACGCACGCACACAAGACATCGACTTGACTTGGGCTTCCAAACTAATTAATTAAACGTACTAGCCCACTATCAAATAATATAATATTGAGCCCATGTTGCTAACCTACTAGCACCATGACTTGTATGGAACCAACATAAAACACCATTTCTTACTTCTTCTCTTGCTTGCACAAATTAATTCCTTGAAAAATAAACTTGGTCCCGAATCTTGTAGTATTAGCTAGGATCCCTTCCTTCAACTTGTTTATCTTTGCATCAAATAAAAATGAGCCAAACTGAATAACTTGACGAGCCATCGGCTCATCATGCCTCGCTTGTACTGTAGACACAAGCAGGACTAACCCATCACCCTCATGTCCTGGGTGTCTAGGTCCCCGTCCAAACTTGGACTCTAAGCCCCCACTCCTAAGTCCTGGACTTAGTGCGGTGCAAGGACCTCCACCATCTCCGCCTCCAATTAGTCGGTCCAAAAAGAGCCAGATCCACGACAAGAGAGCAACGAGTCTTCCCTATGCCCATACCCAAGTATGTGCTTGGGACAATAAGTCTATGACTTGCCTAGCGTCCAATACAATGGCCGGTCCTTAATTGACACAGACAGGAAAAAAGTGTAACCAAGCTATGCCCTGTTGGCCACAGGACACAGCCTCTTACACCCACCAGTACACAAATCATATCCCTACCCGGTCACCACTTTCCTTTCCACCACTTTATCATGAGTGATCATAATTATCACCTATTTGTGAGTAACGGCGGGTTACTCACGCTATCGATATCCTGAGCATAGCAGCTACTCGACCTGTACTAGTAGGACTCATAGGTAGATATATTTATGCATGTAGTTTCTATAAAATACCTGTGACGTAAATGCACATCATATATATTTAGTGATCATTAAAAATAGGGGTTATGCACCGAGGCTTGCCTTAGGCAGGCGGCGGGTCAGCAAAGTCAGCACCAAAAGGCTCTGGGGCTCCCTCCTACATGAGGATCTCCTGCTCGTACTCCTCAATGACTTCCTCATAATCCTATTCGTCCAAGGGGATGAACTCTACCAACTCGTGATCTACATGCATGAAATGATGATGCAACACTTATTAATACGGCAACAACTCTTAAAATAAAAATACATCTATCAAGCTACTAAGCGAGTGCTACCGACTAGGGTGCTAAGTTACCTACTGTTACCACTAACAGTATGAAGCATGACATATGTTATCATAGCAACTAAGGGTATTCTTACTCTTAATACCGATTTACTCCACATATAATAAAACAAGCAGTACTTAGCCTATTCTATTTATCGACCTACTCTAGGGTTACAAAAACTACAGTAAGCACATAATATCCTCATGAGTCTACTGTAAAAATTTTATGGCTAAAGCTATCACCGGTTGGCCACAAAAATTCCTACCAATGTTACGCTAACTAATATTAAGCTTCCCAATTTGAATTTATGAACCTATCATTGTAACATCTAACTGTGAACCAACTATACTAACATATAGATAGCATTTTTGTGAACCTAACAATTTTTGTTTTACTATTTTTGGACACCTACAGATTTTTCTACAATTTTACAAAGATCAGCTCATAATGAAATTCAATAAACCTTTATTACTTTACTAGAAAATAGGAAATCGATTCAACAGCGTGGCCCACGAGCGAATGGCTCAGCCCACCTCGGTGTCCCGCCCGCGCGCGCACGCAGCACCCGACGCGACCCACATAGCAGCGCGCAAACGCGGCCCACGCTACGCGGCCCACACAGCGAAAGAGCCCCGTTCTCTATTCTATTCGCGAAACTCACTCGAGCACTATTTCTCTGAGTCACAAAGTTTGCATCTACCACCCTGCTTCTACTTGAATTCTTGTTCTACGAAGTCCCTGGCCAGAACTAACAGAGGTCGTGCCTCTCCGGCCAAACGCCGGCGAGCACGGGCCACCCCGACACCAACCAGCACCACCATGGCACTCAACGCGCAAAGCGCAATGGATCAATGTATGAAATGCCGCCATTGGTGAAGCACGAAGGCGCGGCCATGCGCCGCGACGGGGTCTGGCCACGGCAACACCGGTGCCGATGAAATAACCTAGCCCCACGCCTCTACTGCTACCCTTTTCCATCTATGGACTACAAGCAACAATATAGAAACCTTATTTGAAACGCTACCACACTCCAACTCCTTGTCCATGGAGCGGCATCTACACCATGTCCGCCAGAGGCGGCCATGCGCTCCGGTGAGCCCCCAGCCCCAATCGATCCAACCATCTACCCTAGGAGCAGGAGGGCCTCACCAGCGACATGAAGGGCAGGCTGGATGAAGTCGTGAGACCCGGCAAGGTAGTTAACCACGTGCGCGGGAGTGTTCTGGTTCACGACAAGCATGGTGACGGCGTTCCCGGCGACCTATTGCCCCGCCGGTGAAACTGCTACACGGCCAAGGCAACCAAGTTAAGGAACCGCAAAAGCACTGCTCAATTGATACAACGGAACAATGAGTGACGCATTGGCCAAGCACCCGCCTCGACGGCCATGGTGGACCGCCACAGGGAAAGCACCTCGTATTACCTCACTAGCGAACGAAAGCTCGATGGGTCGATTCCACTCACAAGCTAACTACCAGAGCTAGTTTGGTGCTCGGCTAATTGGAAAATAGTGGACTATGCAAGGCCAATTCTTTGGGCGACGCCATTCGGACTTATGGTGGCTGGCGATGGGCAATCATTTAAATTGGAGACGGGCACCGTACGGTAGCAGCGGTGGCAAATCTGGCGAGACTGCAGAACCCCAAACCAACCTCTGTACATGCGCATTTACCATCTAGGGCTAGCGCTATGGTTAGGCCTTGGCGTGGCTCGGCCGGTCGGCGTGACGACATTCCAGGCGACACGACGGGGAAACGTGGTGTGGCACCACACATAGATGTGAAGGCGACGGCAGGCGGGGCAAACCCACGTGCGTGTAGCCAGAGGGTCAACGGGAGCAGTAGCCGTGCGGTAGTGATGGACGGCGCGCAGCGCGACCGGGGTGCAGTGCGACGCGATGGCGAGCCGCGGGCTCGGGTGGACGCGACGGATGAGGCAGGGTAGCCAGGTTGTCGGGCCCAGCGTGCGCGCGTGCGAGCGAGGAACGTGTCAGGCACGACAATGGCAGTGCGGGCCTACGTGGCAATGCGCAAGGGCGCGCTTGGGCGAGCGGCAACACCGGCCGAGACGCGGTGACCGCGTCCAGACACCGAAGCCGACCAGGAACGTGCCTTGCACTCATTTTAAAGCTGTTCAAAAAGCAAACTCGAGGATCCAGTAGCTACACCACCTATTTTACGCTCTAGCTGGTATATCAAGCTACTAAAAGAAACCCTAAAACCATGCCACTACCTAACCCAATCGTTCTACAAAAATTGCCGAACTTAGCTTCGTCAACGTGTTGTCCGACTTAGGAAATTTCGGCTAAGTCCTAAACGGTTTCGCGTCGAATGCGATTTCCAAACTACTCGATACACTAGCCAACGAATCCCGTTCTCGACCGTACGTATTTCACCGTCACTTACGAAGTTCATGCGACAAACTTTACTAAAGCTTTGCATATGCGTTCTATTGCATTTTCCTTCCATAAAAATTCATTTAGAACCCTAAGTAATACAACGCGACATGAAATGTAACATGTGTTTCGTGTTTCAATTGAACGTTTCAAGTTCCGTATATTGCCTTATACCGTAAATTACACACATTTACATACAAGTATGATGCTCATGCAGTGTTTTAGCAAAAAAAAAAAAAACTAAACTATGTAACACCGAGGGTGTTACACACAGGCTGCAATATTCTTGAGGCACCACATACATAATGACTTGAAGCAAGAATATCTTGAAGTGAAAGATCCTCTCATGTTGTGGACTGCACTCCACGAACGTTTTGGTAAACAAAAGACGGTGATCCATCCTCAGGCTAGGCTTGATTGGGCTCAGCTCTGGTTTCTTGACTTCAAATCTGTGGAGGCCTATAGCACTGCACTTCACCGCACTGTGGGACAGCTCAGGTTTTGTGGCCAGAGGGTCACTAGATCTGAAATGATTGAAAAAACACTTGAAACTTTTCACCCCTCAAATATGGTGCTCCAGTAGCAGTACCGCAACAACAAGTACAAGAAGTACTCTGAGTTAATAAATGTCTTGCTTGCTGCAGAGACTCAAAATGAGCTCCTAATGAAAAACTATCACATGCGCCCTGTTGGTGCACAAGCCGGACCTGAAGCCCATGCTAGTTTCCGTAAGGATAAGGGCAAGGCCAGAAGACCCCGTGGCAGCATAAAAGGGAGGAAGAACTTCAAGGAATTTGCACCCAAAGACTCGAAGTATCCTAGGAAAGGGAAGGCCCAGAATGGCTCCAAGTATGATGTGGAACAAGCCAAACATCCAAACCAAGGTTGTAGGCGTTGTGGTTCCATGACACACTAGTCTCGCGCATGTGGGGCTGAACCCCGAGTCCCCGACTGATAAAAATATATTAGGAGCGGAAGAAGCGCAAGGACGCCGAGGCTCACTTCGTTCAGGTACCTGTTGATACCGATGTGGGAGTGCCCCTACCAGAACTGCCCAAAGCGACCGAAGCACTCGAAAGTTCACGCGCCATGGACGTTGATCCTACTTCTGTGTCTGGCACCCCGGCAAATGGTGATGATGATGATATCAATCTTGACGTGGATAATTTACGCCGTGTTTAGTTTCAGGAAGTTGGAATTTTGGGCTACTATAGCATTTTTGTTTTTATTTGGCAATTAGTATTCAAACATGGACTAATTAGGCTCAAAACGTTCATCTCGTAATTTTCCACCAAACTGTGCAATTAGTTTTTTTTCGTCTACATTTAATGCTCCATGCACGAGTCGCAAACATTTGATGTGATGGCTACTATAACACTTTTTGAAATTTTAGGTTGAAACTAAACACGGGCTTAGGCCCCATTTAGTTCCACCCAAAAGCCAAAAATTTTTGCATAGTAACCGTCACATCAAATCTTGCGGCACATGCATGGAGTACTAAATGTAGACGAAAAAAAACTAATTACACAGTTAGTCGAGAAATCGTGAGACGAATCTTTTAAGCCTAAATAGTCCATAATTGGACAATTTTTGCAAAATACAAACGAAAGTGCTACAGTAGCCAAAAGCCAAAAATTTCGGAACTAAACACGCCCTTACTTGATGACGATGAACTGGACATGTATGGGGACCTGGAGTAGCTCTCGTCACTATCAGCTATATTCCCTCTAAGGGGGTGTTTGGGACTGCTCCACAAACTCTGCTCCACAAACTCCACCGTGGAGCAGCTCCACAAAAAACTGGAGTTTGTGGAGTACCTCTTTAGGTGCTCTCACAACTCCACCCTTTTTCCTGGAGCAGAGTGCGTGGAGCTGAAACCGTTTGGCTAAAAAACATGGAGCAGAGCTAAAAAACGTAGAGCGGAGCAGTCCCAAACACGCCCTAAATAAATCATACATGTCAGTATTCTATGGTCATGTAATAAATGCTCTTGCATGAGCACTACTCTGAGCTTTGCCTTGGCTGAAAACTTGGTTCTAATATATATTAGGCTGTGTTTAGTCGGAGGAATTTGGATTTTAGGATTACTGTAGCACGTTCGTTTTTATTTGGCAAATAGTGTTCAAACATGGACTAATTAGGCTCAAAATGTTCGTCTCGCAATTTCCCACCAAACTGTGTAATTAGTTTTTCTTTTCGTCTACATTTAATGCTCCATACACGGGCCGCAAACATTCGATGTGACAGGTACTGTAGCAACTTTTTGGAGGTTGGGGTGGAACTAAACAAGGGCTTACTTGAGTTATATTTTTTTTAGCTCTTGGTTGTTCTATTTTACAATTTATTTCTATACGATGACTTGCTTTAATTAAATATTTGAGATGTATCATATCTATGTGGCCAGATGAAGGATGGAGCGGAAGAACCTTGCTTGGTTGATAGCGCTGCCACAAATTCAACAAAATACTTTCAGACACTTCAGAAAAAGAACTAAAAATATATTAACAATTGCCGGAAACAATGGCCGCATTATAGGTTATGGTCGAGCCACCGTGGTACTCCCTAACAATACTAGAATCTAGGGATGAAAACGGATCGGATACGGACGGATATCACCGATATTACATTTGTTTTCATATTTTTGTCCGGATTCGGATTCGAATACGGATAGTGTCAACTATGTCGGATAGGATACGATTGGATATCGACATCATAAATATGCGATTTGAGTATTCGGATACGGATATGGTATCAGATGTTGGATATTCGGACTCAGATACGGACATATCTCAACCCCTCTAAATGGATTCGGTTTTGAATACGGTCGGAAAATATCCGTACCGTTTTCATCCCTACTAGAATCACTATTGATGAAGCTTTCCTATATCTAGGAGCTCAACGTTACCTTCTTACCTTTAAAGACATCCATCGTAGTGGTTATCATATCACTATTGCAACTGATAGTGGTACCGAATACCTCTATATTACGGAGTCAAAAGGATATCAAATGTGTGTGGTACAAAAAACACTTGGAACCTCATCTGGACTGTACTACACACAGATTGAACCCCCTCATGAATATGTTGCAATGCCAACCATATTTAAAAATCCAGAATCTTTTAAGATTTGGCATGAAAGACTTGGCCATCCTGGATTAACAATGATACGAAAAATTATTACTACTTCTGCTGTACATGGCATTAACACATCACACTTTCCTAAACCAAAAGATTTTTATGCACTTCTTCTGCAATAGGAAAGTTAATAATTAGGCCCTCTTACCAGAAGATAAAGGACGAGTCCTTAAGATTCAAAGAAAGAATCTAAGGTGATATTGGTGGCCCGATCCATCATTTCGATACTTCATGGTGCTCATAGATGCCTCTACGAGGTGGAGCCATGTCTGCCTATTATCAACACAGAACCATGCCTTTGCAAAATTAATTGCCCAAATCATTCGTCTACGTGCTAGCTTCCCGAAGAACAGCATTAAGTTGATTTGAATGGACAATGCATGTGAATTCACCTCAAAGGCATTTAATGATTATTGTCTAGCAATGGGGATAGATGTGCAACATTTTGTTCCCCATGTTCATACTCAAAATGGACTTGTCAAGTCTTTAATAAAAAGAATTAAACTCATTGCTAAACCTCTTTTGCAAGATAGCAAACTCCCCACTAGTTGTTGGGGTCACACAGTACTGCATGCTGCTGCTTTAGTTCAATATCGACCATCTGCATATCATTCTACTTCCCCTCTTCAATTAGTGCGCTGACAACAAACTAAGATTTCCCATCTGTGAAAGTTCGGTTGCGCTGTGTACGTGCCGATATCACCGCCCCAACGAACCGTTATGGGCCCTCACCAGGAGATGGGGATTTATGTTGGCTATGAAAGTCCATCAATAATCAAATATTTGGAGCCCAAAACTAGTGACTGGTTCATGGCTAGATACGTCGATAGTATATTTGATGAAGCTTGGTTCCCGCCATTAGGGGCAGGATTGTATCTAAAATCAAAGGAATGTCGGTAAATTGAATGGAATGCTAGTGGCATTCATTCACTTGATCCACTCACTAACGACACTGAACTTGATGTTCAAAGAATAATTAGCCTACAACAGTTGGCAAATAACTTACCAAATGCTTTCACTAATATAAGAGGAGTATCAAAATTGCATATCCTCACAGCTAATGCACCGGAGAGAGTAGAGATACCCATGGAAGGGATAAACTCTTCTCAAATCCCCAATCCTAGGAAAAGAGGAAGAGAACCGGATGACTCTATATAGGCACAGTGGAGACGTCCGCAAGGCCGAGATAATAGAGAACAAGCAGTAGACGAAGGCCCTAGTGCACTAGCGCGCACAACTATAAGTAATGGCACAAGGGCATCAAAACAACCAGCCATATCAAATATGGGAAATCAAGATGAGCTGGATGAGCTAAATGAAGAAATTGCCACTGACTATGCAAAGTCAAGAGAGTTATACAATAGAAAGACTATAGTCGTTGATATAAATTTTATCTCTAAAATTGCTGAAATCATTGATGAGGACTCCGAACCAAAGTCCATGGCAGAGTGCCGGGAGCACTCAGATTGGCTCCAATGGAAAGAAACTATAGAGACTGAATTGCGCTCGCTTAACAAGAGGCAAGTATTTGGGCATGTAGCCCATACGCCCCCAAAGTATTTTCGGTAGGATACAAATGGGTATTTGTTCGAAAAAGGAACGAGGATAATGTGGTGGTGAGATATAAAGTGAGACTTGTAGCGCAAGGGTTTTCGCATAGACCCGGAATTGATTATGATGAAAGTCATGAAACATACTCTCCTGTTATGAGTGGCATAACGTTCTGATATTTAATATCAATGGCAGCTAGTATGAATCTTAAAATGCAGTTAATGGATGTTGTGACTATGTATCTTTATGGGTCACTAGATACAAATATATACATGAAAGTCCCGGATGGATTAAAAATTCTGGATTCTAAAGGCAATCGCAAATTATACGGTGTTAAATTGCAGAGATCATTGTATGGGCTTAAACAATCTAGACGGATGTGGTATAATCGGTTGAGTGATTTCCTCCTGAAGAAAGGTTATGCAAATAATGATGATTGTCCATGTGTATTTATTAAAAAGTCCCAGAATGGATTCTGCATCATTGCAGCATATGTTGATGATCTGAATATCATAGGACACACAGAGGACATAGAGATGGTGTGTACCTACCTTAAAGCAGAATTTGAAATGAAAGACCTTGGTAAAACTAGATTTTTCTTAGGCCTACAAATTGAACATCTCCCTGAAGGAATTCTTGTACATCAGATGACTTACACAAAGAAAGTTCTTGGGAGATTTAATATATCTAAGGCTCATCCCCTAAAAACCCTATGGTGGTGAGATCACTCGATGAGGATAAAGATCAATTTAGACCTAGAAATGAAGATGAGAAAGTCTTAGGACCTGAAGTTCCATATCTGAGTGACATAGGAGCACTGATATATCTTGCAAATTGCACTAGACCCGATATTGCTTTTGTGGTAAATTTGCTAGCTCGATATAGTGCGGCCTCAACCAGAAGGCACTGGGTAGAAGTTAAAATAATACTTAGATACCTCCAAGGTACAATAGATCTTGGCCTATTTTTCCCGAAGAATTATGATTTGACTATGGTCGGCTATGCAGATGCTGGATACCGATCGGATCCTCATAATGCAAAGTCACAAACTGGTTTTACATTTCTTTGTGGTGGTACAACCATTTCATGGAGGTCTTGTAAGCAAACTTTAGTAACAACATCTACAAACCACTCAGACAAAATAGCACTGTATGAAGCTGCACGTGAATGTGTTTGGCTAAGACGGATGATTAGCCATATCCAGAAGTCATGTGGCCTTAATACTATGGATACCCCCACAATTATATATGAATATAATGCAGCATGTGTTGCACAAATGCAAACGGGCTATATAAAGAATAACTTAACTAAGCATATTTCACCAAAATTCTTTTATCCTCACAAACTCCAGAAGCAGGGTGAAGTAAATATACTACAAGTTAGATCATGTGACAATCTCACATATTTGTTTACAAAATCTCTTCCAGCCACAACATTCAAAAGGTATGTCTGGGAGATTGGCATGAAATTCTTGAGTGACTTGCAGAGCTCAGGGGGAGTAAATCCCTAGTTATTAGTTCATATTCTTAACATCTGGAGGATGTTGAAACCCATGGTCTAGAAGATCATAAGATATATATGTTGCATACATCTGTGCGGCAAGAATGTACTCTTTTCTCTGTTCTTTTTTTTCCACTGGGTTTTTGGACAGAGTTTTTGATGAGGCATGAGTTTGTCGCGGTATTAGCCCAAGGGGGAGTGTTATGAAACTAATTATGCTAGTGGGCTTATACCGAATTAACTCTTGAAGCTCAAGAGCTCAAGAGTTATAACTGAAGAAGTTAAAGGGTCATCTTCTATCTATATAAGGAACCTATGTATTCACTATTATAGAGGTGAAAAATAAGAGAATACTGGTTCCACAAATATTTGTCTATGGTGTCATTCTACTTTCTGTGATCTTGCAATAGGAACGAGAGACGGGATATTCTACTAATTCTCATGTCTCTTATTGCTTGGGTAATGGATCGGGGATCCATAACTATTACATATTATAATAATATTGAAGGTCAGCAATTAAATAGCCAGAAGGTTACAAATACATTTTGAAGTTTTATGCTAAGGTTTACATTGTCCTAGCTATTGTAGAGCACCATGATGTAACAATGGCCCTATCATCTCGCGGCAATCGAGTCCCCATAGATAAGCCTCAGTTTTGCATGCAACCAACGCAACATTCAACGTTGTCCGATCTGAATATTATGTTGTTTCTCCTTTTCTAAATATGACAACAACACAGTGTACTAGCAAGGTGGTGAAGTATTTCATAGGATCGAAAACACTTCTAGGCATAGATCAGTGGGTAAATTACTTGACTTAGATAGACTTGGTGATATACCTCGCCACATGTAGTCACTGCCATAGCGCCACAGTGACGTGGCCACCGGTGTCGTAGCAGTGCAGGCACGATGCAGTGACGGCGGTCGAAGGCGATGGGAGGTGTATCGTTCCAGTGGTGGCACTTCCCGTCGCTTCAGCACTCCCTTGATTAGTAGGGTTAGGGTAGTAAGTGGGGATCATGGCGGCTGTAGTGAACCTCGTCTCTATGCCCTAGCCCCCACCTCCCTCTATATAGTGCTACGCGATGGGGGCCCACCAACCTTGGTTTGGTTGGATGCCCCCAATCAGGGCACTGGATAAAGGCTCGACTCGACGTTGGGCCGAGTCGGATGAGATCAACACTAACAATCTCTCCCTTGATCTCACCTCATACTTGAACTCAACTTTCTTTATCTTTTTTCATTCCATCATAGATTAGTGCATAGAGCGTGCTTCATCATCACGGTCAATTACCATTAGATTTAACAACTACAATGCACCTCTCTGTTTTGAAACAGATACTCAACTAGGCACTTAGTATCTAGAAATCATAGGCTTTCTTGTAAACCCATGTCGATTGTGTGTTCTTTGAACGCACTGGGTGGTAAGCCTTTGGTAAACGGATCCACAAGTACTTACTCGATACTTATGTGCTCAATGCTTTCAAAATAATTCTGGATTTTCTCCTTTACAACATATAACTTAGTGTCAATGTGTTTGGCAGCATACTTGTCCTGTTGTCTTAGGAGTTAACTTACTTTAAATAGTTATTGTTGTTGTCTACCATTATTAAATCTGGGTACAAATTCCCTTAACCTCCTTTTGCCTGTTCCTTAAGCCTCATGTCATGCTATACTATGGTACGCATCACTGATGACACCATAACTGTTTCTTTGGAGCTTTTCCACAATCATACTTCAATTACGAGTGTTAGCAACTGTTGTGGATTTCACTACATATCTCGTCAAGACTTAACTTTTGTACCCTCAACTATTTGAGAGTACTTATTCTTTCTTACTCAGCATGAGGCCTATGATACTTTGCTAAATTGCAAGACATTTTCAACTCCATTCCAGTGATCTATATCTGAATTGGACTTTTGCCAAAATATCTCAGATACATAAACCATGTCAGGGTAAGTTCTTACTTGTATTTGTACACTCATCAAGCTTCCAATAGCTAAAGCATATGGAACCATATTCATTTAATCAATCTCATATCGGTTTCTGGAATACTTAAAGTTCTCAAATCTATTACCCTTGACTATAGGAGCAGGCGTAGGTTTACTCGCATGCATACTTTACTTCTTTAGAATCTTTTATAAGTATGCCTTTGCGATAGTCCAAATACCCCATTTTCTTCTATCTCGGTGAATTTTGATTCCTAGAACCAACGATGCTTCACCAAGATCATTCACATTGAAACTTGAGGACAAAACTTCTTCTTCTCCAATGACAGATTAGCATCACTACTAATGAGTAGAATATTATCTATTCACAGGATATGGAAAATGAATTTTCCATTCTTGATCCTCGCATAAACGCTATTGTCCTTCTCATTTTCTTTAAAATCCAAACTTTCTTATTGTTTCATCAACTTCAAATACTACTGTATAGAGACTTACTTTGAACCCATAAATGGATTTCTACAGGTGGCATCCCATATGTTCTTTTTCTTCTATGACAAAACCTTTGAGTTGTGCCATGTAAACGTTTTTATACAAATCCCCATTGAGGAATGCCGTCTTTACATCCATATGATGTAACTCTAAATTGTAATGTACCATTAACACCATTATGATTCTAAAAGAATCCTTACATAAGACTGGAGAGAAAACTCTCATTGTAATTATTCATTCTCTTTGCGTAAAGCATATTGCCACAAGTCGTGCTTTATATCTTTCTATATTCCCTTTGAAGTCACATTTTGTCTTGTAGACCCATTAACAGCCTACTATTTTGGCTCTATTAGGAATTTCTTCTAAGTCCCAAACATCGTTGGTATTCATCAAATTCATTTCAACTTCCATAGCTTCTTGCCAGTTAAACGAGTAAACACTTCTCATGGCTTCTTCAAATGAGATGGGATCACCCTTCATTTGAATTTCTTTACTAACATAGACTTCATAGTCATCAGAAAACTGGTTTACTAATTCTTTGAGACCTTCTAGGGCCTCAGCTACTAGCACTTTCATATGGGGCTGTTGTTGCTCTTCATTGCTAAGAGGCAATTGATTCTACAGGCTCCTGTATTACAAGATCCTTGTTTACATTATTTATTTTCTTCGAAGAGCCAATAATATGTGTTGTATTAGTCATACAACATCAACAGGTATTAAGAAACTTGTTGCTCCTGAGTCACTGGAGTGGGCATGCAGTTCCTCTTCTCTTTAAGTCTTAGGTCTCTACATACCTCTACATACCATGCTCCTCATATCTTCCCATCTTTTCTAAAGATAGTGTATCTTTAAATATCTTATTTTTGGGTTTAATCTTTTAAAACCTCATATGGCGCTTTAAGCACCGCCTTAACATCTTTGAGACTGACTACATTGTCTTCCTGTTGAAACTTTAAAAGGTCTAGGAATTTAGTTATTTATCTACTTAGGGTATCATTGTTGTTACAGTTATACTCCTCCAATGGTCGCATTCATCTTAATCAATCTTTATCTCACTCTCAATGAAGAGTATCTTTCTTAATTGATCTTTATCTCACTCTTAATGACAAGTAATTTTCTTAATTGATCTTAATATTCTCCCTGTCGAAATATGGCATGAACTTTACTGCCATAATTTCAAGAACTATTCAGAAAACCTATGAACGAGAAGACACTTATAACTTACTTTATTCACATGATTACGCCATATAAATAAAGTTATTTCTTGATCTGTTTAGGAGTACACTTTTCTTATTTCACTTCAAGAACTGAACGAGGTTTTTCATTAGCAGTACTTTTGGAAGTCATGCTTGCATCTTTTCTTATCTTTTGGTTAGTATTAACCATGACAATGCGTTTCTATTGTGCCACGGTCTATACTAGGACAGCATAAGAGCTACCCAAGCTTCTCTCGCTATGCGGGATATAAAAATATATGAGTCATCACAAAACTTCTCCCGCCATGCAGGATGGACTAGCATAATTACTATGCCAAAACTTCTCCCTATGCGAGATACATCTATACGAAAACTTAGTCATGACGACTAAAACATTCACTTATACTTCATTTTCCAATTAAATCTTTCTGTTAGTTCCAATTTAATTAGAAAATTAGTAAACTAACAAAAATTGTCTTGAACTGGCTTGAGTCAAGCCTTTTCATTCACATACCCCAGCATTGCAGCCTATTGGCATGCAGCCGAGTGATCTCGGTGGTTTAAAGATAAAACTTACAAGATACTTCTGCATCAATTCTATATCACCATTGGGCAGAAAATAGAATTAATGCATAAAAACTCATAAATTAGCTTGAAAGACATATAACTACTCTTCAAAATTAAATTCTTTTGTTGGTTCGAACTTAATTAGAAGATAATCAACTTTATTGTAGTAGAAACATGTTAATAAAATACATTCTATTAGTTCACGAGCATTTCTTGGTCCTTATCTACTCTCTGAAAAATTGACCATGTTGGTGTGAATTTTATCAGAGATTTAAACTTTAAACTTGAACTCATTATAATATTATCATCATCAACATTGGTCAGAAAATGACAATACCATAATCTGACTTAAACAAAAATGGACTACTCCTCTAATTTAAATTTTTCTGTTGGTACCAATTTAATTAGAGGATAGACATAATTATAATTTACTAAAAGTAGCTGCTCTTTAAATTAAATTCTTCCGTTGGTTCAAATTTAATTAGAAGATAATTAACATTAAACTTTACAGCAGAAACATGAAAAATAATTTATCTACTTTTCATAAGCATTTTACTATACTTATCTACTCTGAAAAATTTATCCTGTTGATTTCAATTTTGACAGAGATTTAAACTAGACAAAAAATCATCAAAATTTACTTCTGAAAATAATAAAACAAAACTCAGTATTTACTGTTCATTTGGCCCAACAAACACCCGTAGCAGCGCGGCCCAGCAACGCTCGCTCTACCCGCAGCAGCCCAGCTACGACAGCCTGCTCAGCCTCGCAGCGTCGCGCGCGGTTGTTCTCCACCGCGCCCAGGCCACAACTTGGGCCTGGGCCGGGATTTCCATTTCCCGCCTAGGTTCTATTCGGTCCAGACAATCTCGGCTATTGGTTTCCATCCGACAGCCAGGCGTCAACATCGCAAGATCAAAACCCGACCGCGGCTCATCCCCAAAACCCTAGACTCATTGTTCTTCACTCCTCCCCTCTCCTCTTTCTGCGCCGCACCTCCGGGCGAGCAACCCGTGTCGGCGGCAGCCGCCGCCGACGGCGAGAGGTGGCACCGTCGAAACAAGTTCGGCCGGCTCCCTGCCTTCTTCCTTTCTCTCATCTTCTTCTCAATGCCACATAGAGCAGCTAGCCAAGACGGGGAATGGCAGCGCCGCTATGAGGCCATTCGCTGGCGCGCGCGTTCACCTGAGGGTGAGCGCGCCGTTGTCGAGCGGTCTTTGGGCTGTGCTCTTTGGCCTGCGACCCGCGGCAGAGCCTACGCGGCGACCTTGAGAATGGCGGTGTCGACGCTGGTCCCCTCGCCGGTGCGCGCGCTCATCGTAGGGTGAACACGCCACCATCGAGCGGTCTAGCGACGATGCCCTGAAAGCATGCACGCTGCATGGTGGAGTGCCAGCGGGCGGGCGGCTCGGATCCTTCCCGCACGCCGGCGAAACGGCGGCGTGGTCTGTCTTCCCGCGCCACGGCGATGGAGACTTCGACGGAGGAGTCCTGGTGAGTTCTCCTTTTTTTCCTCTTTCCATTTTCTTAGGGTTAGGGTTTCGAGATTTTGAAATTAAACTGATCTCCTTCTGATTTCTACTCGGATTCTACCCCAAGACCGTAGATCTACGCCCTAGTAACCTAGCTCTGGTACCATTGATAAGATCGAAAACACTTCTGGGCGTAGATCAGTGGGTAAATTACTTGACTTAGATAGACTTGGTGATATACCTCGCCACATGTAGTCACTGCCATAGCGCCGCAGCGATGTGGCCGCCGGTGTCATAGCAGTGCAGGCGCGATGCAGTGACGGCGGTCGAAGGCGATGGGAGGTGTATCGTTCCGGTGGTGGCACTTCACGCCGCTTCAACACTCCCTTGATCGGTAGGGTTAGGGCAGTAAGTGGGGATCATGGCGGCTGTAGTGAACCTCGTCTCTGCGCCCTAGCCCCCACCTCCCTCTATACAGTGCTGCGCGACAGGGGGCCACCAACCTTGATTTGGTTGGATGCCCCCGATCAGGGCACTGGATCAAGGCCTGACTCGACCGTTGGACCGAGTCGGATGAGATCAACACTAACAGTATTTGGCCGCAACGTGAGGCGGTGCTTGAATCTCCCTGAGAGCCTGAATTGGCCAGTTAGCATCCATTTGAATTTGTAGCGCCTCCCAGAACTGCTTGGCGTTGGGGTAGCCAAAGATTATGTGGGCAGGTGTCTCCTCTGCTTGACAAACTTCGCAAACAATACTTTCCACAGTGTTTTTCTTTCTCAGAACTGTTTTGCATTGTATCCTTTCCTGTGACAGTAACCACGCGAAGAATTTGACTCTTGGCGGGGCTTTGTTCTTCCATACAAATTGTGTCCACGCATCCAGGCTAGAATTTGCATTTTTCAGCGCCCTGTACAGCAGTGGTGTGTCAAGGTCCCCATTTCTCTTCAGCATCGGACTTCAGCGGTTATCTCTGCCCGCTGTTAATTGGTGTTGGCCCATGATGCTCACTAGCTGTTCCTGTTGTTCTGCGACGGCCGCAAATTGTCGTGCAACCGGAGAACGTTGCAGCTAACAAGTATAATGAACTCCACTATTAAGTTCCTAGCATCAAGACAATCAAGAAACATATTTGGATTATCCTATTTGGAGTTCGAAACAAGAAAACGGGTTTTAGGTACTCAACAGCCAAAACTGCCCTGGCCGCATTCCAGAACCGGCCCGGCCGGTTTCTATGCGTCACCTGCAAGCGGAAGCCCAGCCTCGTGAAAACTGGCCTAGATAGCCATGCCGGTTTCCTTGGTTCGAGATGGGTTTGAGTCTAACTCGGTTTCTGGCTCGTCTTTGATCGCGGGAAACTTGTAGATTATCCTAGAGATGTTTCCTAGGATAAGACGACAAACCCCCCTCTATATATATTTTAGAATCACTGCCGATTGAGTAATCCAACGACCAATATCTATTGCCCTTTTCCCTCTACCCTAGCTTTTCCAACCCCCCTCTGTTTAGCGTGTCTCTTTTATATATGTGCTTCTAAATCACTCAATGGCCCTATTCGTTTGACTGAAAAATATTGTTCCGGTTGAATGGTTGTGAGAGAAAAAAATTATTCCGACTGAAAAAAAATAAATCGAATAAGCCAGATTATAAGGTAAGCCGAACATGGCCAATTTTATCATTACTAATAAGACTTTTTTTTTCTGCAAAACACTAAAAGTACTGCTCCATTGCTAGCGGACACTAGAAAGAGTCCACATGACCGGTGGACATTGAGGTGTATGACTAATTTATTGAAAGACATCGCGCACATTAAAAAAAAATTCTAGCTTAAGAGAGTAGTACTTCATTAGGCCCCCCCCCCCCCCCCCCTTAAAATACGGGAATTTTTCTCATTCTTGTGTTTTTCCTCGTGAAAAATGAAATGATTTCTGTGAAATTCTTATATAATCTGTGAAATTCCTGTGTTGGCAAGGGCCCTGGATCTATGAAACGAAAACACCCTAGCTGGCTGGGTTCGGCCGGTACGCAGTGCCGGTCCTAGGATTTTAAGGGCCCTCCGACGATCTTGTCGTAACGGTCCCTCTTGACCATGCATAAAATCTTATAATATATAGGTGCTAATTTTACTTGTAAAACGAAAGCAAATTCAATAACATATTGTTAATTTAACATGTCTGATAATTATCAAGGACTAATATAGATTAAGGAATATATTTGTAGATGTATGATAATTACCGAGGAATAATGTAGATTAAAAAAATAATATATTCGTTTTCTTTTCTCACCCATAACAAATGTTTCTTAGGTAACATTATAAAATTCTAACATGTAAATTAGAAGAAAAATATGACTATATAGGTACAAAGTACTAGAAGTCTGAAATACTATACAAATAATTAATTTGGATTAAAAATAAAAAGAAAAAAAATACCTTGGGCCTAAACAACTAATCGGTGATCGCAATTCATAAGAACCAAAGAATCAAGATGTCGTCGTCGTGGAGCCCTGCCTGGTCGCCATCCTCGTGCGCCGTGTCCGTGCCTCTGGTAGTCTAGCCCTTCGTGGCGGCGCGGCTCGCCAGCTCCGCGCGTGTAAGGCGCACGTCCCGAACTCACGATCAAAGTGTGTTGTGTGTAGCGTGACTCCTCGCCTCCTCTCTACCCAAGGGCCATGGGGAAATGAAACTAGAAAAGAAATGTCAATATTATCTTTTTGAACCGCCTAGCTAGTTCTATATCTATCTTCTTATTAGTTTACTAATGTCTAATAAACTATAGGACCTGAGAATTTATATTTCTGGGCTTAGCCCCTCCTCCGCTTGGGCGCTCGGCCGTCCACCTCGTGGCCTAAGGCCCCGTTTAGTTTCACCCAAAAACCAAAAATTTTTACATAGTAACCGTCACATCGAATCTTGCGGCACATGCATGGAGTACTAAATGTAGACGAAAAAAAAAAACTAATTACACAGTTAGCCGAGAAATCGTGAGACGAATCTTTTAAGCCTAAATACTCCATAATTGGATAATTTTTGTCAAATAAAAATGAAAGTGCTACAGTAGCCAAAAGCCAAAAATTTCCGGAACTAAACACGCCCTAACTTAGTGCCGGCACTGCCGGTACGGACAATTTCCTGACCGCTTGCACGATGGCGACTAGTTGGAGCTGCAACACTTTCAGCGGAAACTGCGCAAAGCTGATCGAGCAAGGAGCACCCGCTTCACACTGTCTCCCTCCTCTCGTACGGCAATTCTTTTCACCGCGGTGATTCGAAACGAGGCGCGCGACTGCCGACTGGGTTGCGCGTCGTAATTATTTACCCGTGCACGAACAGTGCGCACAGATTCACCAGCAGCGAGTGCGCGCGCAGCGCAGGCATGCAGCAGCAATGAAGATGAAGCGAGCCGGCCGGGCAAGGGCAGGCCAACGCCATTGGCCAGGTGAGGTAGCCGAGGCCCGATGGCAGCGCAGCGCACCGCAGACCGCACACAGGCACACTGCGGCGAGCTGCGGGCAGGACATTTCCAGTCCATCGTTGTCTCTACTCTAACCCTCATGGTTGCTATGATTTCTTTCTTCCCCCTCACTCGCTTTTCCTTCTCTCCAGCTCTCCTTGCACAAAGGACGCCGGCCATGCATATGCATGCGACCACACGGCAGCGCATGGAAATGCTCCTTGATCTTTTCACACGCGATCTATACGGACCAATACCACCATATGGTCATATGGAGCAGGCAGCCATGTGCCTATGCGAGGTAGCCATGACTTCAATTTTAGCCTTGTGGCTATTAGAGTATATGCGAGTTAGCTACGTACGTACTCCTATACTGGCCGTGCGTGTGGACCGCGGGAGCAATCTATCAGGCGATCGATCGATGTTTTGTTCATGCCATGCACAAACGAGCGGCGAACAAGAACTGGGCAGATGTTGTAAAACGACCATCATGTTAGCACACTATTAGACAGTACGGGGCCTAGTAGCAAGAGACTGAAAGAGCACATCATGTCTGGGCTTTTCCCCGCCGCCCCCGGGAATAACCGAGGGTTTCGTCGATCGATTGCGCTGCTGAAAACACTGCCCTGATGGAGACAACACGGGGGGGGGGGGGGGGGGGGGGGGGGGGGGGGGGGGGGGGGGGGGGGGGGGGGGGGGAGGCACGATGGCGATGGCTTTCCGTCCAGTCCGACATGGCACGATGGCGATGGCTTTCCGTCCAGTCCGACATCGGATCCGTCGGTTCCAAAAGGCGGACACAACCAACTTGAGGAAGTTGCATGCAGTCGCTCCATAGATTTGCTCGTTGCAAATTTCTCAAGGCCTCGTTCGTTCCCTGGAATGACTATCATGAAAAATTCCAAGCAGGAATGCTAGCTAAATTTGTATAAGCTTCGTCGGTTGGGATAATTCCTAGGCTCGTTCCACTATAACCAAACGGGCCATGAGTCTAAGGCCCAGAGGGCACCTTTTCTCACCGGCCCACTGCGTACGAGTGGTCAACCTAAGGCCCAGAGGGCAAGCAGAACAAGTTCTTGCTTTAGAAGCCCACAAACACAAACGTCAGCGAACAAGGGAACAAGAATCAAACATCAGCGAAAAGGAAGGTATTCCATCGCCGCTTTGGACGCTTTAGAAGCCCACAAACGCACCGTGACAACAATGGCACTATCCATTCCACGCGCACGAAACGAAAACGAAAACGAATCAATTATGGCGTCATCGATGTAAAGAAAAACGATGACAACAGTGGATATATTTACAGAGGACTGCAGCCTCAGCGAGCTAGCAATTGCAAAACATTAACCACGGCAAACAATTTTACATCTACAAAATCACAGAGCTCGTATATACAAGCAAGGGGGCTGGCTAGGTAGGTCAAAGTCAGAAAGCCACACACGGATTCCTCTTCATGTTCGGAGAGTGTTCCTGCCTGGCGGCAACAGCCCGTTGGCTGGGCTGAACAGCCGAGTCCTCTTGGGCTCCGATATCCTCACCTGTGTTATTGCTGTCGCCAGTGCGTCAACTATACCACATTCATCTTGATCTTCAGAGTTGTCACTTGAGGATTCTGAAGATAAAGACTCGCAGTAATCAAACTTAACTCTCTCCCTATGAATCATGGGAGTTGCAGTCTTGTTAGTACCCCATAGGTCAGAGAATTCAGCTTTCTGCGGGCATTCAGTGTAGAATAAGACCCAGGGGTGCCCTGTGTTCAAAACCATTGGAAGAGTCAATGCGAAATCACATCAAAGAAGCATAAGCTATAAGGATGCTTGAACTTACGGAGAACATCTTCGGCATCGGGTCTTGAAGAGACATCTCGATTAAGCATTCGGCCAATGAGATCGCGAACAAGCATTGACACCGATGCCCACTGACTGCTGTGAAGGTCAAGCTCGACAGTCTTTATAGCATCAAAGATGGCTTCGACAGAATTTCCTTGGAATGGAAGAGTGCCCATCAATAGAACATGCAGAAGCACCCCGGCAGCCCAAACATCTACCTTTTGCGAGTAATTTCCTAGTAGAACCTCAGGTGCCACATATGCGGGGCTGCCAGCAACACCAATCAATTGCTGACCTGCTCAAAGTTGAGGAACATATTAGTGAACATCAAACCTGCAGCAAGTAAAAGAGCCAAAGACACGATTCAAAGCATCATCTAGTTTTGACCTAGATGCAACTTTTTTTCTAGCCAGAGAACACCTTTGTAACCTCAAGTAAAATAAAGATCTAACAGATATTAACAAAGAAGCCAGATCATATCACAAAATCTAAGGGGGCATTTGGCACAGCTCCTCGGAGCAGATTCTCCCTGAGAATCACTCCTCAGCCAAACAGCAAAGCTGCGCACAGATTCTGGTAGGAGCTAAAAAAAATGCTCCTCACTGCTCCCTATTCAATCTCCACCAAAATCACTCCAGAATCAATCCTCTGCTCCCCACCTTGCTCTCCCACTGGAATCAAATAGAATCACTTCGCCAAAGAATCAATGTGCTAGAGCTCGGAACGAAAAAAGGTCTATTTGTGAGACACAACAAGAATAGCCATGATTACTGCTCAGAAAATTAATGATCAAACAATCTGTCAATATTCTAGAAAGAAAAATCATGATTGTCATATGCAACGAATTGTGTTTCACCATATTGCTTGTACAACGATGAGTGCATTGAAAGAAAACAGGGTAAGGCCAGTCAATATAATCACACCATGGTTTCATACATAATTTTACAGGAAAAACAAAGACATGTTAGTGTTAGTTTGGTCACATACACAAGAAAACTGCTAATACTTGACAAAATAATTGAGGAAATTATCACTGGCCTTAAAGCCAGTTAAGCTGCTATACCTAGCGCACACAAATGCCTTAAAACCACAAGACCGATGAACCAGTAACGATGACCTGACTACCTGACCATCATGATGTCATTCTATTGATGCTGTGAACCCAAATATCCAGAACTCCATGGAAGTAACAACTACCTCCGGATGACAACAACTAACTGCAACTACCAAGTTAGCACCACTTCGACTCTTGACAGACCTAACAAAACAAAATGACACAGTGAATGAATATCTGATACCAAGTCATCACTGAAAACACAACTTGCACATTTCAAATCCCCTGAAAAATGCCTTATGCTAGTGACAATGTGCAAATGCAGCATGAACTGGAAAACCCTGCCAAAGACCTAGTTTTATGCGTGCATTAGCAAAAATAACCCATTCTTCCTAATGCAGAATTTGAGCACAACGACAAGATAGTAACCACTACAACACCATAAGAATTTGATGTGATTAAATCTTCCTATATTGAGTAATTCTCGTTCTCCACCATTGTGATCTACTGATCTGGCAGCATTTTCAGGGAACTACATTGTCAGAACAGAATCATATCGACTACTCATTAGTAACCATATATATGATACACGTGAACTGACAAACCTAGAAGTGGCAATCTTTCTAGGTACTCACCCTCAGCAACTCGCACGGCCAATCCAAAATCTGCAAGCTTCAACCTTCCAGCCTTGGTGAGCAGAACATTCTCCGGCTTGACGTCCCTATGCACGACGCCCATCTCGTGGCAGTACTTGAGGACGGCCATGAGCTCCTTGATCACATTGGCGGCGCGGCGCTCCGAGAGCTTACCCTCCCTGGCCACCTCATCGAGGAGCCGTCCGCCGTGGCAGAGCTCCATGACGAGGTAGAAGGCGTCGGCGTCCTCGAAGACGGCCCTGAGCGTGACGACGCCCGGGTGGCCCGAGAGGTGCTGCATGATCTCCACCTCGCGGTGGGCCGTGTCCCCGGCGTTCTTGGGCAGCGCCTTGCAGGCGAACTCGTCCTCGCCCCGGGCGGCGGCCCCGGCCCCGGCCTTGGGGCGGCAGACGCGGACGGACCCGAACTTGCCGTGCCCGATCTCCTCGCCGAGGTCGTACTCGCTCTCCAGCCGCTTGCGCCGCCCGATCCGCGTGGCGCTGTCGATGCAGCCCACCTTCCGCTTGAGCCCGCGCCCCGGGAGGACCCCCGCCGACGCCGACGCGCCGCTCGCCGCGGGGGCCGTCATCACCACGGCGGGGGCGGCCGCGTCGGCTCGGCGGGGGGACTGCTGCGGCTCGGAACCGCGGCAGGCGCGCTTGCGGGAGGCCAAATCTTGGAGGGACCTGGCGGCGGAGCACGCCGGGGGCGCGCCCTTGCGCTTCCGGGGCACCGGCTCCATGGCGCGTGCGCGCGCTTGGAGGATCGGAATCTCCCACTCCTAGCTTGGGTTTTGGCGGCGCCGCCTCCGGCTCCCGCACATCGCGCGTCGGCGGTGGGGGAGGGAGGGGGACGGATCGGGGCAGCAGCGGGGGTCTGATTGTGGGGCGGGGCACCGGCTCGGCGGGTGGGGCTCGGAGAGATGTGGCGTCGAGGTGACGCAAAGGACGAGGCTTTTTTGGGGTGGGGGGAGCGGAGCGGAGCTGGGGCGCGAGCACGAGCGCCAGCGTGGTTCGTTGGCGCACGGCGTAACCGATGCGGCCTGGCGGCGTGTGGCGCGTGGCGCGTGGCGTGTCGCGCCGCGCGGCGAAGCTACGCGAGGTTTCTTGAGTGGTTTTGTGGTCCTGGGGCGTCACGATGCCCATGTGATGTGGGGTGGGCGTTTTCAATATCCTAGCCGGAACAAGCAGACGGCGCTTTGTCGCTGCAGACTGCGGACTGTTAAGAATTGGTCTGTTCACGGATTAAGGATCCGCTCTCTTATGCAGGTCTTTTATATAGGGGGGCGTTTAGTTGCCGCCTGAACCGGCGCCGCCTGAAATGCATCAGCACTGTAGCGTATTGTAGCTTTCGTTTGTATTTAGTAATAATTATCCAATCGTTGACTAATTAGACTCAAAACGTTCGTCTCGCAAAGTACAACCAAACTGTGCAATTAGTTTTTGATTTCGTCAATATTTAGTACTCCATACATGTACCGCAAATTTGATGTGACCGAAAATCTTCTTTTTGCATAGTGCCAAAATTTACATTTTGGGATATGCCGGTGGGAGCCCATCGGGAGGTATATGGTACGAGCCCATCTCTATCTCTATCTCTCCAAATCTGAGCCAAACGCCCGCCAGTGATTGGGCCACGTCGCCTTCAATTTCTCGGCCGTCAGATCATGATCGAACCGTCCAACGGCAGGCAAATAGGTTGCCTTACTCCCCCACGAACAGCCCGCCGCACCACACTGGCTGCACCCAGTTCCCACGGGGAAGCCGATCCGGCGAAAAAAACACTCCCGAGCCAACAGCTTCGCGACCAGGATGTCTGGGCTAGAGAGCAGTTCGTACTTCGTAGCCAGGTAGCCCACTTGGAACTCCGCCGTCGCCGGCGCGCTCGAGCGGCGGAGCAGCTGCGGCTGATGGCCGCACATGCACCGATGCACGGGGCTGGCGCATCCACCTCTCTAGCCCACTCCCAGATATACTGCCACCGTGCCTCAAACTACATGGCGGCCGGTGATTCCATGCCAGGAGTCGTAGTAGGCACGACCGCGCGATGCCAGGGATCACGCTCGCTGCTTGTTCGACAAAATGCCAAGCACACCATGGGGAGTCCCACCGGCCTGCTGCGCGTCGCAGTGTCTACTGTCTCTCGGCTCGAGGCAAGCCACGGCGCAACTGTGGAAAGTGCCCAACTTGCCATCATGCAAATGCCACGGCGTGCAGTGTGCATGTTTCCATGCTGTGGCCCTCTTGTACGCGCCGCGGATAGCCATAGCGAGCTATGCACTGCACATGCTGTGCTGCAGCCTTGTATGGCTGGCGTATCGCAGCGCCGCGAGCGGATCGCCAGGTCTCGTGCTTGCCATCACAGATTACCTAGCTATTACCTATTGGGTATGGCACATTTATTTATTTTTCAGCAAAGCCTTTCAGACAAAGTATTCAGAACAACAAAAATAACCCCTAATATAGATGCTTTTAGAACACTTCTGTAGCTGCAACCAATAGATCGTTTCACTGAAAAAGGTTAGCTAAAAAATAGCATTTTCCATTTCTCGATTTTATCTGATTAGCTCCCATAATTGTTACTTTTACTGATACCACTTCCGGCTTTACAGAAGCTCAAACTTGCTCCAGCTTATAAATGCAAAACAAGGCTGTTCATTCACTCGGATTGATTGGAGGTAAGTTCATTCTGCACCTACACACGCTTAAGCAAATATTAGTTATATAGCATATTAATCACATTGATCAACCATTTGCTGTGATTAACAGGTACAAGACACCACATTCCTTGTACTGATGAAACCTACAGAATTGAGTTTATGTTCCTCCAAAACATAGGAACACAATTGATTGGAAAAGAGTTTAGCAGGATCTTTCCCTATATTTAGAACCTGTTATAAAATGAGATTTATGTAGATTAATAGATTTATCATAAACTTTGATCGTAGACCTCTTGCTCCATCTATGACATAGCCATAGGAAATTCGGCCAGCGGCGCAGCAGGGGGTCGTGGCCTCGCAGGATAGGTGGCCGCCGAGCAATGCAGCGTTCAGCAATGACTGTGCCGGTGCGAGGTGGAAGATGAGATGGAGTGGAAGCGCTGATGATGCCGGCCATGGTTCTCTCCAGACCGGCCTGGGTCCAGCTTTGATTCTGCTGCCCGACCAGGCACATTGATGTCCTCTTTGCATCTAATTAATTATTGGCCTCAAGCAAATTTGTTTCTGGCTTCCAAAGAAAGAATGAAACAAACAAGGAAGCATGTTATTGCGTTTATAGCAGTATGAATTGCTAAGATTTTTCCTTAGATGATATTTTTCATACTGATAACAACCTCTACTATCTTTACTACAACCACCACAACAACTATGTTCACAATGTTTGTAGCCCTGTTCCTTGCCGTGTTCACAATGTTTCTAGCTCCAAAATATATTCCCCTTCTGTTGCCTTGCATGTATATACTGTAACCTACTACACTCACAATGTTCCAAGCCCTGTTGCTATATATATGAATGGGATTAAGATATAAGAAGAAATGCAAGGCAATGTATGAATTGAGCGTTGATGAGGAATGATAATGCTTAACCTTCTCTGAATTGCATGCCATTAAGCAATTTGAGCTAACCCCACCGCCTCTTCAATTGTGCAGCAAGAGGTAAGAAGGCTCGTTTTTTCAAACTATTGTCAGCGTTCTTTTGCTCCACAGCTAATATTAAATATTTTTCACTTTTTCATATTTGAAACTATTGTCAGATCCAAAATTTTCTAATGTGGGGAAAATGCTTACATTTTGAGGTCAGAGCTCGGTATTAGGTACTGCTTTTCCATGCAACTACATAGATGCCCTTTTGGGGCTATAGCAACAGCATCAATCAAAATAGGAGAAAGATGATTCCCTTTTCTTTTCCCTAAACTTAGACAACAAAGAGTCAAAGACTATTTATTCTAATCTGACATAGAATGGAATTTACACCTTACATTGGCTTTGCCTACTCCATGGATGTCTCCTGGCTGATTGGCCATGAAATGAATTACATGGATATTTTTGTTTCCATACGGTTGACAAGTCATTAACATGGTATTTTTCTTAAGAACGTTGTCAACATACAAAGGTGGCAATGCTACAATAGACCTCCAAGTTTCTCTTTTTATTTTCTCTGGTTCTGTGTTGATCTTCTATGTAAGATGTACTAGCTGTAGTCTTATTTTAAATGCATAGGTCATTACAGAATATGTAGAACCCAGCCACTTTACAAATTTTCATGATAATTGGTTTACACCATATCACCCCTCTTATAAAATACTACTAATCTCTGTTAAACTCAACCATCTAGCATATATATGCAGTTTTTTTTACATGTGCACTAACTTTCAAGCTGACATTAAAGTTGCTCTACGAACTTTTGCTATCAGGATGAAATAATTGGAGAAAGCCATCTAGGCAGCTATGGGTACTCTAATTTAATCTAACCCTGTCCTCTGCTCAAGGTTTAAGTAGGATAGAGTCTGCAAAATTGCAGAGCAAGAGATGAGAGTGCTTATTTTGCTTCACAGCCAATATTTCTTTCGGCCATTCTCAGCGATCCCTGGCTGGCCCGCTCCAAGAAGGGCGCGGCAAAGCCGCGCCGATGTTTCTGGTCAATCCTCTAATTGAGGAATTCTTAACACTCCTCATTGGACGAATACCATGACAAATACATGCCTCATTAAAACTCCAAAAAGAACCCAATGGGGAAAAAATATGAAGAAAAAGTGCATTATTGTCACTTAATGCATTTGCACATTGTTGCCTCATTAAAAACCTTACATGAGAAACTTTAGGAAAACTCATCAAGGAAAAAAGAGTACAACATATGTCTTCAGGAAAAATTATGATCTTCTGGATCATATCATTATGAATTCTCTAGAATTCTGATCAAGGGTTAATATTTTAGGGAAGTTCTCCTCCTGACCTTGTAGAACTATCTCTCTATGCCAAGAACGCTTTTTACAGGAAGCGTATGCGCATAGAGACTTAACAAGTATATCGTATACATTACAAGGATCATTTCATAATCTTAACCTCATCTTACTTATGGAACTCGTGACGTAAAAATATAAAGTGTACATAAACAATAAAGCCGATAGAGCTTTCAATAGAGGTTAGAAAGTCACCATTAGAATAACATCTTCCAGGCATTGTATGAGACTTTCAAAGTCTCGTGAATGACGATTAATGTCTTGTAAATACTCCCCTGATGACAACATTCGGTGAAGTCAATCATTCTCATGGCATTAACCATTATTTAGAAATAAATATAGATAGGAATAGTGCAAGTGAGATTACAAGATTTTTCTAACATTTAGTCTTCATGACATTTGTTTCGTTGTTCTTCAAGAACATTGGGAATAGAGAATAATGCTGAGCAGAATTTATTATATTATATCATGCATACATCGAGATGCATATTTGTGCACTCTAAAGTTGCAATGACAGGCTTCTTCGAGATGCGATCAATCATTATAATTTTCTCTATTCATAATAGTGGTAACTCCTTCTGGGATTGATTCCAAATTCTTTGAGAATCTTTATCTTTAATACATAGTAAGATATCACAAGTCTGTATTTCTAGCGTAATGGGGAAAGTATTGCTAGTAACACCAAAATATATCATATCGATTTTCAGAGGATACTTCAATTATTCCAAAACTTCAAGTGGAGAACACATTATATCACAAGTATATATACACTCATAGTAAAATCTCATGAAATGCGCATGTGCTCATTCCTTCCTATTCCTCTTTTCATTCTTATCTCTCGAGTATTATATGGGTCTTTATTCCTTCCAAGGAATTCACTTATTTTGGTGCATTCAGACTTCTAACCATATATTCCTTCAAGAAAAATCCTTTAGGGAGTTGTTATATTTATGGGGCGATCATTTCTCTTAAAGACAATATTGGTATGAGATTCCAATATTGCTCTTCATGGATTTTTAGAATCCCATAATTGCGCATTTTGATTCATGCCATTAGCCAGATTCATTATATAGCGGAACATATTTTGAAAAACTTATGCCAGAACTGGTCTCTGTCAGGACCTTTTGAACCATCCCTTTTCACCACCCATGATTTCAATGATAACTCATAATTACCCGAACATCAGGTTTAGGATATTCACTTACCGATTTTTCGTTCAACCTCAATTGCATATTTCATTTAACCCGATATGAGAGCTTCAAGCACTCTTGCCATGGACTTTGTTCCGGATCCGGGTTCTCACAAATAGACTCATCTAGCAATTATAGAGGTAAACAAGTGTCGATAAATATTTTCCGACTTTAAACATCTTAATAATGATCTTTGTTATTTCCCAAAATAATAGATCCATTAATGTTCCATATTTTCCTAGCTTTATAGTACGCGTACATTGCTAGGATTTTCATCTTTAGGATGAACCTCATCGTGAGATGACTCACCAGCAGGGTGATTTCTCTACAGGAGTAAGAGATGAGTTTTATCACACATAATATGAGTTTGCTTCATGAGCATATGTTTTTGACTTAGGCTAATAGATCTTATTTGCAGGATCATTTGATCAAAATGCCAATAAGTCACGTGGATACAAAATTAATCCTAGTTATATCCACATCTACTTCAGGTAGAAGCATTTATTTAGACTTTAACCAATTTGGTTGCTCCACATTAATACAAATAGCTATCTGGCATAACTCCATACTATAGAATAGAGGAGTCTAACTAAACAACTAGTTTAGTTTGGATTTGTGCGTTTTGATTTATAAATATCAAGGCACTCCATAGAATGGGCATTCATCTCCCCCTAATGCCGAGATATTAAATATAATACTAAAATTCCCCATTCACCAACTTCTAGTGGTGTATATGTATGCTTTAGTGGTGATTTATTTGAAAAATATTACGCACTTTATTAGGGGGTCTATTATAATTTTTGTATGTAGTGAGCTCAGACTTTATTAATGCAGTTGCATGAATACTGCGTGTATTTCCTACTATAGGAGGAGTATCCTCAACTTCTTGTTAAGTTCATAACTTTTGGTGGATTATAACTATTGCTTTGCATGTTCTTGGTTTCAACAAATGCATATGCAACCTTCTAGACTTAACACCTGTAGTTACTGACGTAACCCATAATTTAGCCATAACAATTCTTCAGGGGCTAATGTCCACTAATTGTTGTATAATTGACAATCAATCTATCCATTATGTATATTGACCTTCTAGGTCATATATGCATGAGAAAAGACAACTAATAGTGGTATTGCGCTTTCAGACGCGTTAAGATTGGTGTGCATAAGTATGATAGTAAAAATATGGCATTTAGCCGTGGTTACCAAGCAGAAATTTTGGATGTAGAGTAATATCATAATCTAGCTCTTTACTTTATTTCCCAAAATTTTGACCCAATTACTCATACCATCTAGTAAAAATTGAGTTATTTTATTTATTGCAACATATTTCATGTTCTATAAAAGCATGGCTTATTGTTCGGCATGAAGAGAAGCTTTTAAATAGAACAGATAAGACCAATAATTTTTATTTATTAGGGAAATATTAGTTTAATGTAAAGTTATTGACTTAAGAAAAAAATGCTACTTTGCAAGAGCAACAGTGACCAATATGCTTCTGGAATAAATTCTCAGCTAATAGCGTAATTTTTGTAGGTAAAAGATACGTGTAAGAAATACCATCGCTAGCAGTGATGTTGTCAAGATCCATGTGACATTTCAGAGCCTTGAATTACTAATATAATAGATAGTTGGTTAATACCATGTTAGCTTCTAGCTCATTGTGATATGGGATTTAAACTTATTCACCCAATTTCACTAGTACAAAAATGAGCTGTACTCCCGGTTGGGAAACCCCTTCAGTCCTGGTTGGCCCTGGTTTCCCAACCGGAAGCACGAATGCGGGGCTAAAGGGTTCCTCTTTTAGTCCCGATTTCTCACTCGAGACTAAAGGTCCACCTTTAGTCCCGGTTAGTAATACCAACCGGGGCTAAAGAGGCCTCCCGGCCCGGCCACGTGGGCTGGCCCTTTAGTCCTGGTTGGTATTACCAGCTGGGACTAAAGGTTTTCTTTTTTTTTCTTTATTTTTTGTTTCTATTTTCAATTGATGATTCGTTTTGGTTTTCGGATAGGTTTTCGAACACGCATTCTACGCTGCTAATAATATACGTATTCTACATGCTTATAATGTTCGAACATTTTATACAAACTAAAGTATGAAACTAACGTATATATTACATGCATATACATATATTGTACATTATTTTATGTACATATAATATGTATATATATATTACAAATAAAGCTTGCATTGTATATTCTATCATATCCTTGGGATAACAAATTCACTCCATCTGGTTTGGCTTCCATGTTTCGTTCACGTCATTGTAGAACTTGTCGGCGGGGTTTAAGACCTAGTCATTAAGAAATCCTACTATGGTCTCTTGAATTACTTTCAGTTGGTCACGTCGTATGACTTTTTCCTTCAACCATAGAGTCTTCAATAAAAATTAAAGAAAAAGTATTAATATATATATATATATATATGTGTGTGTGTGTGTGTGTTGGTCACGTGATTACTTATATATATGAGCAATAAAAGAAAATGTGAATATATGAATATATTTATATAACGTACTTTGAGGATCTCTTTAGGAGTTCTTTTTGCGTACGCCATGATGAACTCGCAAACATAGTATCCGCAGTAGTTGTTCCCCTGTTCTTGCCTCAGAATCCACTTTTACGAAAAAAAAGATCCGGTGAATTGAAAGCATGCATGGTATTAATTGAATTATATATATATAAATGTAGCTAGTACTTACTTTGTGTGCGATTACATCCAGTGGCGCTTTGCAATGTTTCATGTGGTGGTCCTCAATGAAACTTTTCTAAATAATGCGCCCAATAAAATAAAAAATTAATTTGGCATTTAATAATTATTGCAGTTAAGAGATCGGGGTATATATAGTTGCTAGAGAGACCAAATTACCCTTGGATAATATCTATCATGTCTTGGTACTCTGTTTGCTCTTTTCTTAATGAGTCTAAGATGCTCAACCGACTATTGGCCATATCGATAACCATCAATATCCAGTGATTGCTGCATATGTTTTTATACACAAATATGATCGACATTAACTAGAGTCAAGATATATATATATATATATGATCGACATTAACTAGAGTCAATATATATATATATATATATATATGGGAGATAGCTTAGCTAGTAAGCAAATAATTGAACAAATGTCCATATGATCGACATTAATTATTTAACACTCACTTGAAATTGTAGGGGAAGAGTATATATATATATATATATATGGGAGATAGCTTAGCTAGTAAGCAAATAATTGAACAAATGTCCATATGATCGACATTAATTATTTAACACTCACTTGAAATTGTAAGGGAAGAGTATGTCCTTGTTTTGTTGGTTCACTAAGAACCTCATGAGATTTTTCTTAAGTTCAGCTTTCCATTGAAGCGAGGGATTAGGGTGTTTGAATATGACATCTGGATCAATGAAACCAACATCATTATCCTTTCTCTTTCTGAGTTCTGTCATCTCATATCTGCATATATAAAAATATAGTGTGAGGATATATAATTTATATATATATATATATGTAGCTTTATATATATACACTTTAATAGTAGAAAATAATCACACTTACAGACAATAGTAGCTAATGAGACTTTTGTCGAGAGAGTCCAGGTGGTATAGTTGGTGTAATTCTGAAAACTCGACATATATAACGTCATCGCCATGGAAGTAATGTTGGTTTCTAACTCTAACAGAAACAAAGGTCTCTCCCCGTTCACACGCCGCCATGTACCACTTGTTTAGTAGGTATATTTACGTACCCAGTTCACCTAAGGCCTTAGGGTTGTATAGACTCTTTCTATGTTCAAATTTCTTCCAAGGATCCACTTTCGGAGCAGATGGTCCTTCAGCGAGCACTTGGGCAAGGTCCAAACCGGTATCCACGTAAAACCAAGCCAGGTCCTCAAAATCGACATACAGTAAGTCTAAGTTTGAACCATATTCATTAGGAATGACAAGAGAAGAGACTGATTGTTGTGATTGTTGTTCGAGTTGTGCAACACCTTTCCCTGCTCTAGTCTTTTTCTGCGCCGCCTCAATTGACTTGGTGAGAGAGCGGTCGTAGTCTGATTTTGGTAGGGTCTTTTGAGATTTCCGCTTTTTCTGGTCCACCTTCTTTCTTAGAAGATCTGGAGGTAGGTAGAAGTATGGTTTCTCCGGGTTCTCCCTTTCCCTTGCTTCTCGTTGCTTTCTTACTTTTTCGAAGAAATTGTTCACATCTTTTTATACTGCAGTATTTAATTCTTTTTCACTTTTTTCGTAAGACAGTTTTTGGGGAATAACTAGATTAGAGGAGGCTTTCTTCTTTGTCGGCTATTGGGCCAATGGCTTTGTTTGTGGGGCGGACCTCTTAGGAGCTGGCTACTTCTTGGTCATCAAGGGAGGCGGGACAGCCATTGGAGACCTCCTTGGAGGCGTTGGAGACCTCCTTGGAGGTGGCGGCGGTGGCGGCGTTGCCACCTGATTGCCCGGAGCACTATGATGATCTGGAGATTGAATAATTGGACTTAGGTTGGCGGAGGCCCTGCTGTATGAGTACAAAAAAGAATAATTAGGTATAAGAAATTATTATTATTAATCTTGCATGTCAATAGAAAATTAGAGAAAAAATTATTTCGTTCACTTTTGTCCGCACCTATTGTCTGGTAGTTGAGGAAGCGGCGATGGACTAGAGACCCCAGGAATAATGATGTAGCGCTTGCGCCATAGTATGAATGTCTTCTCTGCTTCTCCTAGAGTCTTCTCCCCATCACCTCCTGAAATGTCAAGAGCTAGATCACTAAAACCTTTACTAACTCTATCCACTGAGACGCTAACATATCCAGGTAGTATTATTGCCTCATA
This sequence comes from Miscanthus floridulus, assembly GCF_019320115.1. Taxonomy (NCBI): domain Eukaryota; kingdom Viridiplantae; phylum Streptophyta; class Magnoliopsida; order Poales; family Poaceae; genus Miscanthus; species Miscanthus floridulus. The sequence goes on from NC_089592.1 coordinate 71,209,282, forward strand.
GATTTTTGGTGCCTTGGTAGGATCTGGAGGAGAAAAAACACCGAGAGCCACCATAATTGTGGCATTCCCTTTTAGAATATATAGCTCACATGATGTAAACGGTGCAGTGATGTCATTCACGGGGAAACGTAGCATTGCGTCATCTTGATTTGGCAACTCCGTGGAAGCGTAGCTGCTTTTCAACTGATCAGGGGGGCTAATATTAATGTTGATTCTTGGATCTAATGCTTGCCTTTGGGCACTCATTGCTATTTGCACTTGCTTTATGATTTCATCCAGCATTCTAGCTTGCATGTCTTTTTCGCGCTTCTGTGCTTGAAGCAACGCCTCTCGTGACTCATGAACATATTCCTCCAACTTGCTGATCCACACTGCTTCCTCATCCTTCCTTCTCTGCTGACTTCTGTAGGTATCTCCGTCGTTAGGGAAACCATGCTCCCAAGAAATATTTTGTCCTAAACCTCTCGTTCGGCCACTGTGTTCAGCAGTCTCGATGGCATACGTCAGTTCATCCTTCTCTCTATTGGGCCTGAACGCACCAATAGCTTTAGCTTGTAGAGCATAAGAAAATTTTTGTGTTGCTCTTTCGAGTTTTGGGTCATGAACCAACTTCCCAGTCTCTAGGTCCAGTCTTCCCCCATGAGTGAAAAACCAATTCTTTGCGTGTTTGGGCTAATTGAGTGATTCTGGTGTGATATCCTTGGCAAGAATGTCCGCTTCCATTTTTTTCTACTTGGGAATGGCAGTCGCGTAGCCACCTGATCCCATGCCATGGTGGTATACCTTATGTTGGGTATTCTCTTGGTTCCTTCTCACCCGTTCCTCACCCTCTTCTGATGTCTTGTACTATACAAAATTATTCCAGTAGGGCCTCAACTTCGCGAGCGGGCCCCTAGTATTGAAATTGGGCATTAGGTTCTTCTTGACATATTTCGTGTATAGGGATTTCTTCTAAGTCTGGAATTGTGTGGCCATCTTCTTCATAGCCCACTTTCGAACTAGCTCCTTCAATTCATCATCGTTGATATCATCATAACCATCTGCTTGCAACATGAAATATTGAAGGATATCATCCCAAATTAAATTCTTATTAAGATCAGAGACAAAACTAACATGAGGCTCATTGATCTTTTGCTTCCATTCACGGGCACTGATCGGAAGTCTGTCCCTTACAAGGCACCCACAGTGTTGCATGAATTTCCTTGCATGTGGACCAAGTGGTTCGCCTGTCTCGATATTCAATTTTGATATTATGTAGCGCCCCTCCAATGGCTTTTTCGGGCCTTGAATATTTTTGCTTTTCGTCGTTGTGGTCGTCGATCCAGAGGGCTACGTATAAAAAAAGAATAAATAAATATCATGTGTACACATAATAGATGATAGATATTCAAATATACATATAATATTCAAATATATATATAATATTCAAATATATATATAAATATATATACCTCGCCAGTATTTTCTTGCACAATATTTTCTTGGTTATTTTTAAGAGCCAGGTATTGACTCCCGTCATCTACATCCTGCTAGTCACCATCGGCAAATTGAGTGCCAGTGTTGATAATATCCATCATTTCTTCATCTATGTTGTCTCTCGGGGCAGCCATCTAGCTTTTACACCACTAGATATATCTATAAAAAATAAAAAACATATATCTATAAAATGGATCGAGTCATGTGCTTAAAATTAATTAATTAACTACACTCGAAATTCAAGTCTCCAAACCATAACTCACTCTGAGTCATGTGCTCTATCTATTTTTCTATTTTTTCTATGCCAAAAAAATATGCACATCACACACACACTCACTCACTCTAACTCACTCACTTACACACACAATTTACTGATCATCACTCACATACATGTACAACATGATCATCATTATATCACACACATATATACACTATATACTCATCAACTCCGGTGAGGACGAGGAAGGAGAGGATGCTGACATACGGCACGCGTGAACGGCGGTGGAATGTTGTTGAGTAACTGATAACGAAAGTTTATAATGTGGCAAGGATGACATGTCATTTATAATGCGCAATTATTGAGTAACTGATAATGGAAGTTTATTCATTACAAGCTCATTAAAACGGTAACTAGTTAGAAATATTCAATCTTAGCTAGGATATCTGGTTCGTCGGAAAATCCAATTTTTGCTAAGAAATCCAGTTTATATCCAGTTTGTCGGAAACTCTAGTTTCTAGAACTAAGAACTATTCTTGTCAAGCCACGCGACAAGGATGCCATGTCATTTGTAACACACGATTGCTAGGTGATTCTCAAAACAAATTAGAACACTATATACACGAGTTCCACTGTTTACCATGATCAGACTGCAGCGACACACCATGAGATTTTGACAAACAGTAATTTGGATCAAGCTCAGCAAACACAATGGCGTCAAATTCACATTTTGCCAAAGGCGACAATGGAATGCCAAAGAAGCAACGCCATCAGTGAAAGTAGTTTCACAGACATGTAATCGGATGAATTTGGCCCCCTAGAATTAGTCCAAATACCCACATGTAATCAGACAAATTAAGCACCTAAACCTAAACCTAAACCTAAACCTAAACATCGCTCTGCCATACCCAGCAATGCTCTAGGAACCAGAATTTAGAAGGACATTTGCGTTAGCTACAAAACCTTTAGTTAAAGTAATCATACATGCTATACTACAACATAGATCCAGTGAGGATGGCATGGAGACGAGGCGCGTGGAGCCGAGGACGACGCACGAGTGATGAGGCGGTGATGACGAGGACGAGGCACTTCGGCGAGGACGAGGGACAAGCGGCTAGCCAGAGAGAGGAGGCATGCTCGTGCGGGCTGGGGACGAAGCGCGCACATGACGAGGCAGTGCCAGAGGTAGGCACGTGCGTGGACAACGATGACGATGGAGGCGGTTCCAGATCAGATCTGGGTGAGGGTGAGGACAACGGTGGTGGATTTGGATCTACGCGTCGCGCTCGGACGGGAGAGGTATGAGCTGGGCCACCGGCAGAGACGATGAGAGAGGTGCATGTGTGTGGAGGTGGTGCTAGAGGCAATGAGGAGCAGTGGCGGTGCGGTGGCTCTTGGCAAAGAATAAGAGATGATGGAGGGGAAAGAGAGGAGGCGCTATATAGGGGGACCTTTAGTCTCGAGTGAAGCCATAGCCCGAGACTAAAGGTCCTTTAGTTCCGGGTGATGGTTAGGTGAAGCCATAGCCTGGTACTAAAGGTCCTTTAGTTCTGGGTGATGGTTAGAATCGGGACTAAAAGTCTGACCTTTAGTCCCAAGTGCAGCCACGGACCGAGAGTAAAGGGAATTTTGGCGGGCCGCGAAAACACAGCCCATCTTTAGTCCCGGGTGGTTGATCAACCCGGGAGTAAAGGTGATCTGCAGTTTGGCTTCCCACCGGTTTCTAGAAGTTTTTCCTTTTTATATATTTCTTTTATATAAATATGCAGAGAGTTGTTAATTGCCTAGGAAATAAAATATTAGCAAACAAATTACAAAAAGAATTCCTAGACCTGGTTTTGCATTATTGTACATAAGAAAAATCTATAACCTAAACTCTTTTGTTTTACCATATAAATATTTAACATAGTGTAAATAATAATCATAATTTTCACCATGCAAAAATGTACTACTTAATTAAAATAATTACAACTATTGCTTTTCGACAGGAAATTAGTTTTCATATCTTATTGATGTTGAAAATTCATTTAAACCGTAGAAAATATGAAAACACGATAAAAAAATCCGAAGTCACAATTATTACATAATAGGTCTAATCCATCACCATATCAAGCCAGGACTAATACAAAATTTTCACTAATTTTTTCACATCAGATGCATTGCTTTTGCTTTTTGCTTTGTGCGACATGGGAATCCCACCATCAAACAATAATTTAATCTGAACATAGAAAAAAGTAAACACCTAATAAACATCTCTGAATTCACAATTATTACATAATACCTCTAATACACACTATTAAACATCACTATATATATTAAGTGGGCATAGTAGTGAACTTCTTCTTAACGTATATCCCTTAGTTATGATCACGCCGTAAGCATGGAGTGTCCTCATCATTTAGCTAGATGCTTGGGTCTTTGTTCACTGTAAAGGGTGGAATTCGGTCATCCTTTTCATAATCTTCTGATATGTCTGACTTATCTTCAATTCCGACGATGTTTCTTTTCCCTGAAAGAACTATGTGGCGCTTTGGCTCATTGATTGGGCCGTTGTTGTTTTTCCCTCTCTTTGGTTTTGTAGACATGTCCTTGACATAGAACACCTAATTCACATCCTTGACAAGGACGAACGGTTTATCTTTGTACCCAATATTGTTGAGGTCCATGATTGTCATTCCATACTGGTTGTCGACTGTTACCCCGCCTCTAGTCGCCTTTACCCGTTGGCACTTGAACAAAGGTACCTTAAAAGTAGGTGCACAGTTTAGTTTCCATATCTCCTCTATGCGGCCATAATATGTTTGCTTATTTCTATTAGGGTCGGTGGCATCTATGCGGACACCACTGTTTTGGTTGGTGCTCCTTTTATCTTGGGCTACTGTGTAAAATATATTCCCATTTATCTCGTACCCTTTGTATGTGAGGACATGCCATGATGGCTGCCTAGCCAACAAATACAATTGCTCATCAATACTCTCATCACCCCGACATTCTTTTCGCAACCAGTCATTGAAAGTTTCCATGTGCTGACGCGTAATCTAAGCTTTAGACTTCCCTAGAAACTTGGATCGGAGCAACTCTTTATGTGTCTCGATATATGGATCCACCAAGGAGGAGTATTGTAGAACTGCGTAGTGTGCTTTATTAAAATAATTGTCCTACGTACCAATATATATTTTCTTCCCTAGTGTCCCCTTTGCACTTAGTCTCCCCTCATGTCGTGATTCAGGAACACCAATTGGGTCAAGGTCGAAAATAAAGTCAACGCAAAACTTAATAACCTCATCTATTCCATAGCCCTTGGCGATGCTTTCTTCTAGCCGAGCACGGTTGTGAATATATTTCTTTAGGACTCCCATGAACCTCTCAAAGGGGAATAAGTTATGCAGGAACACAGGACCAAGAATGCTAATCTCCTTGACCAGGTGAACTAGGAGATGTGTCATGATATTAAAGAAGGAAGGAGGGAACACCAACTCAAAGCTGATAAGACATTGAACCACATCATTTTGTAGTTTAGCTAGATCCATTCGATCGATTGCCTTCTGAGAAATTGCATTGAGGAATGCACATAGCTTCATGGTGGCTAGACATACATTTGGAGGTAGAATTCCTCTTAATGCAACTGGAAGCAATTGCGTTATGAGCACGTGGCAGTCATGGGACTTTAAGTTTAGGAATTTCTTCTCTGGCACATTTATTATACCCTTTATATTCGAGGAGAATCTAGATGGTACCTTGATGCTTGCTAGGCATTCAAACATGCTTTCCTTCTCTTCTTTACTAAGAGTGTAGCTGGCAGGACTTAAGTAATGGCGTCCATCATCTATCTTCTCTTGATGCAGGTTGTCTCGTTCTTTCAAACATCGTAGATCCTGTCATGCTTCAAGTGTGTCCTTAGGCTTCCCATACATGCCCATGAAGCCTAGCAGGTTCATACAAAGATTCTTCATCAGGTGCATCACGTCGATCGTGCTACGGACCTCTAGGACTTGCTAATAGGGTAGCTCCCAAAATATGGAGTTCTTCTTCCACATGGGTGCGTAACCGTCGGCGTCGTTCAGAATAGGTTCGCTGCCATGTGCCTTTCCAAATACTACTTTCACATCCTTGACCATATTGAGTACATCCTCACCAGTTTAGTTGCCCGACTTGGTCTAGTGGTCTGCCTTACCTTTAAAATGCTTGCCTTTTTTTCTTAGGGGGTGATTCGTAGGAAGAAATCGATGATGGCCAAGGTACATGACCTTTCGACATTTTTTCAAGAATATACCTTTAATGTCATCAAAACAGTGCGTGCATGCATTATATCCCTTGTTTGATTGTCCTGAAAGATTACTTAGAGCAGGCCAATCATTGATTGTTACGAACAACAATGCTCGTAGGTCAAAGTGCTCCTATTTGTGCTCATCCCACACACGTACACTTGGTTTATTCTACAAAAGTAGAAGTTCTTCAACTAGTGGCCTCAGGTACACATCGATGTCGTTGCCAGGTTACCTTGAGCCTTGGATGAGCACTGGCATCATAATAAACTTACGCTTCATGCATAACCAGGGAGGAACATTGTAGATACATAGAGTAATAGGCCAAGTGCTATGACTACTGCTCTGCTCCCCAAAAGGATTCATACCATCCGTACTTAAAGCAAACCTTAAGTTTCTTGCGTCATTTGCAAACTCCAAAAATTCTCTATCGATTGCTCTCCACTAGGACCCATCAGCAGGGTGTCTCAACATATTGTCTACCTTACGGACTTCTTTATGCCATCGCAACAACTTTGCATGGTCTTTGTTTCTGAATAGACGTTTCAAGCATGGTATTATAGGAGCATACCACATAATCTTGGCAGGGATTTTCTTCATGGGACGTTCGCCTTCAACATCACCAGGGTCATCTCGCCTGATCTTATACCGCGATGCATGACATACCGGCATGCATCTAACTTCTCATACTCCTTGCCATGGTAGAGGATGCAGTCATTAGGACATGCATGTATCTTCTAGATTTCTAATCCCAAAGGGCAGACTACTTGTTTTGCTTCGTACATAGTGGCGGGCAATTCGTTATCCTTCGGAAGCATCTTCTTTTGGATTTCCAATAACTCCCCAAATCCCTTGTAAGATACACTATTCTTTGCCTTCCATTGCAGCAATTCCAGTGTGGCACCCAATTTTTTCTGCCCCGCATCACAAGTTGGGTATAGCAATTTCTTGTGATCCTCTAGCATGCGCTCAAACTTGATCTTCTCCTTTTCACTTTTGCATTCTCTTTGTGCGTCACGAATGGCCTGACCAAGATCATCAACGGGCTCATCTTCTGCCCCTACCTCTTCTTTAGCTTCCCCCATTGCAGTATCATTGAAGGCACCATATTCAGCAATAATGTCATCATCGTCCTATTGTTCTTCTTCACCTTCTTCCATTACAACACTGGTTTCTCCGTGCTTCGTCCAACAAATATAGTTTGGCATGAAACCCGACTTCAACAAGTGTGAATGAAGACTCCTTAAGCTAGCATATTCCTTCAAATTCTTACATATGGCACATGGGCAGCACATGAAACCATCGTGTTTGTTTGCCTCAGCCACACGTAAGAAAGAATACACGCCCTCAATGAACTCTTGAGAGCGGCGATCAGCATTGTATATCCAATACCGGCTCATCTGCATTACATGACATACATACCATATTAAAACCTAGAACATAATTAGTTAATTATACGACATGCATGCCACCACACAAGGTATTAATTTATGAAAGTCTCGCTACAATGTAGACAATCCTAACTACCACTAAAAAAACTAAAGCTAAAATGCACTTCAGCAGCATAAGGATTTCACGACCAATCCTAACTAAAACAGACAGATCATGCGTTTGTTCAACATCTATGGGCTTCTTCCGCAGGATCACCGCCTCATCAGCCACCGTAGCCGCCTGTGCAAGAGAGTTTTGCACGTGTTCAACATACTCTTCCTCCTAGTACCAGCCTAAACATCTAGTGCCATCCCACTAAAATTAAAACAAAAAAAAAATAGAACTTTAATCACAATCATCATGAAAATAAGTATAAATTAACCATAATCATCAAATGCGACAAAATAACTCACATTGCGATCCGGACACTTGTAGAAGATATGACCCTTGTTGGGACACTCCTTCCTCACCCGGTACTCCATCACAATCTTCTCCTCACACTTGCCGCATGCAATGAGAGGGAGGTCCGGCCTCAGTCGCTTTGGAACCCGATGAGAGGCCGAGGACCCGAAAGCAGTTGCCATCTACTCTCTATACTCATTTTTAATATAATATAATTTTCTCATTTTATAAACAAATAAAATTAAAAAACTCTAAAATTCTCTATATTTCTAAACCATGAAGTGTGCTATGCATGCTAGAAATGAAAGCTGAATACTAGTTTTGAATAACTACTTTAACCTTCCTTCATCCAAATATGCAAACTTTAAAGTGATTTTGAGCTTAAATGACTTACAAATAAAAAAATCCACCATAAAAAACCACATATATCTAGTCCACAAAATGAGATATGCTACTAATGAAACATGAGAGTATAAAGTTGGTAACCTTTAGAACCAAAGAATCGATGGAGGAATCGAAGAAATCTTGTGATTACCTGTGATGAGGAAGAAGAGAGGCCGGCGATGAAGCAAGAACACTAAGCTCGAAGTGGCTCGGGCTCGGGGAGGAAGAAGATGTATATAGGAGGGTATCTTTAGTCCCGGTTGGAGACAGCAACCGGGACTAAAGGTCCCTTTCTAGTCCTGGATGGAGCCTCCAGCCGGGAGTAGACTTTTACTCCCGGTTGGAGGGACCAACCGGGAGTAAAAGTTAACCTTTAGTCCCGGTTGGTAGATCCAACCGGGACTAAAGGTCTCCTGCAGCAAAAGCCTGCCGCAGTAGCCGTTGGGCAGGGACCTTTAGTCCCGGTTGGAGCTACCAACCGGGACTAAAGGTTTCTCTAGTCCTAGGCGCGAAAAATACCGGGACTAAAGCCAAATTTCGAAGTGGATCAAAAGCCGTTTCTCTACTAGTGTTTTCATCTTCTAGTAGTTTGGCAGGTAGATCTTAACAAATTAGGTAAGGTGTGGCATATACTGGGCTACTAGCCAGTATATTGTCGCATAGAGTAGTCACTCCACTCATATCATTCGGCTTACTTTGCTTGTAGACAATACAATGGTTTCCCGCCATGATGCCCACTGTCATTTTAGTGACCGTGGATACCTCTAATTCTGAGTCCTTGTATGCACTTCGGGGCTTCACTAGTCCAAGAAAGGACAAACAATGTTCTTCATCGAGAAAAAGTATTGTGCTTTCGCACTAAATAGGAAAAAATCCTAGAAAATTAATTCTTTTGTATTTTTGTAGCAACTACATGTTGCCTGGAGAATATATTATCTATTAGCTTAAAGTCACGAAACGTTGGTTTAAAACAAACCTCAGTTAGGATGACATAGCAGAGAGACAAGGGCAAACATATTGACTTCAGATCATGTGTTGACCCGACTAATGTTGTAAGCCTATATTGTCATGTTTGGAAATTATACCTAGGCAAGTTATTAGCTCCCCTCGAGGGAAGTTACAAATGAACCCTAAATTTAGGTGTTTGATATACCAACAAGTCTCATGTGAATGGTTTTTCTTCAGGTAAATAAACCAAAGCAAAAGATAGCGCTAGAGAGAAAAAATGGGTCTTATATATTCATACATATTTCATTTATTTCCAAGAATTTTCTAAGCATATGTGTTGTTCTAGGGTATTTACACTGGTCTTAGGATAATACTTCGGGATTTTATAACCCATATAATATTCACATACAAACAATGCAAGGAAACATGGGGGCAACATAAAAACTTCCAAGGGAATCAAAACCAATTCACAAATTTTATGGAAGCTCATAAATCTAGAAAATTCTGCTTCTAGAAAATACGGTGGAAAAATGCACTGTATTGAAACAAGTTAATACCCTAAAAGATGTATTTCATGCCCCACGTCACAACATATCCGCATAATATACCACTGCCAAAAATATTCCTGCTATTATATTTAACTTCAGGTTTTATAATAGCAAAAAAAATGTACCATACACCCAAGCTCATATGCAAGATATTGCCATAGAAAACACTTAACCTTCAGGGCTTTTCAAAAAAATGCATAGATGTAATGATGCGAAGGCACCGAGATGTTTGTATATCAGCAGGTGCGTGACAGCGAGCAGTGCATGACGGTACAGCCGTCTAGGCCTACATGTACCACTCGAAGGCACAACAACCGTACCCCGACGGATTGATTGCATTCAACCCCGACTTGAGCATATAGTGGGGATTAAAATGGTGTTGCCGCAAGAGGCGATGACAAGCCTGCACCGCCGTAGTGGAGACCAAGTGCATATTGGCTGCTCAACGGTGGTATGCGGGTAGCACAAGCCGAACGGCGACAACTTCAGGCATCACGCATGTTGTATCCGATTTCGAGCAATGTGGATGGCAAAAAATACTTTATCTAGAGTTCAATCGGACATATCCAGCAACACAATGTCTAGCATGTGCTTGTTCAAGGCAAAAAAAAAAAAAAAAAACCAATCTACTAGCATCTATACTATAGTATAGTATAGAGAGCGTGCAATCTCAGATCTCCGATCTCTCTCACAAACCACTGTTACCGGCACAGTCAACTATCGTATGAACAGTAACGGGTTTTTTTAATAAACAGCACCGGGTTCGAAGATACACACTAACGTTTTTAAATAAACAGTAACAGGGTACTATGAACAGTGTTCAACCCATTAAGGAACAGTAACACCCTGTTTTTTTTAACGCCTCAATACAAATCTTTTTTCTCCACTATTGCCCGCGCAAAGCGCGCGGTTCCCTGCTAGTATATATGTAATCTTTAGGATTGATGTAGTAGAACTTAAACCACACATGCATGGCGGCACGGTTCAAAAACTGCAAAAACTAATAACATGTAAAGACCTAACAGGCGCATGTGAGCATCATTGGCTGTGATCCGTGGAGCGTACAAAAAAAATACTAGTAGAACACATCGAGTTTTATAGCAAAAAAAACTAGTCTTGTACGCCTTACAAGATCCACTAGAAATATTAAAATATACAGGATTTATAATCTAATAAATCTAGTAGAACAGTAATAGCGAAGAGGCTCAACGACAAACCGTGGCACATTCGTTGCTGTGGAAAAGAAATTCATGCCGCGTATGGCATATAGGCTAGGCCATGACCTGCCTGCTCAACGACTTGCCCACAGGAACAATGACCCGTCCTTTGACCTGAATCACGGGCTTGGATATGGCCGCTGATCTCGCGCCATCCTCTGAGGCTAGCGCGTTCATCCCCTTGCCGCGGTGCCTGATCGCCGAGAAGCGGCCGCCAAGCCGCGCCGCTCAACACCTTCGCCACCGACGCCGACGCGAAGCCTGCCCTAGGCCCAGGGTCGTGCAGGGAAGCAACGACATCATACTGCAATGCCTCGATTCGCTTAGGTTGGATTGACGCTCCAACGGAAGGCACGAGGACGAATCAGTGACCGATCGGAAACGAGATCGATTTGTGATTAGCAAGATAAAAAAAACAAATTGATCTAAAATTCAGAACAACTAACTCAATTGGAAGAGCTGCTGATAACGTGTTAAGAATTGGCCTGTTCACAGATTACCGGATCCGCCTTCTCGTTCTGATCCTAAGAAGGAGACACGTAGAAGTTGTAGATAGATCCCGTCTCTCCCTCCCATCCTCAAGAACAACATACAAGAACACACGAGAGACACATGTATATGAGGTGGAGCATATCTTCGTTAATCCGTATAGATATACATACAGTCCCTTTATATAAAGATATGCCTTCAGAGCATATATGGTAGGAGCCTATCAGGGTGTATATGGTATTAGCCTATCAACCGTCTAATTCAGGAATTCTTAACACGGACAAGCTGTCAAAGCGTGTCGCTGTTTATACGTCCTCACTGAAAAGTCAAAACAGTCTGATCGCAAACCACGAGCTACTGTAAAATGTCTCCCGTTATAAGCGGACGTGGGTCTAGGACTCTAGCCTCTAGGGCCACGGTCTTAGACGTGATCCAAAATATCTCTCAAAGTATACATGATTTTCTAGCCCGACTGAAATATGTTGGGTCAAATTTTTTAATCCTAGCTGCTAGACTGCGGACAAGCTGTCAAACTGTCAAAGACTGTCGCGGTTTATACGTCCTCACTCAAAACAGCCTGGTTGCAAACCACGAGCTACTGTGAAAATGTCTTCGGTTAGTCCTAGCCACGTGATCCAAAATATCTCTTAGACCTTGTTTGATACGTATGTATTTATCTCAATTCATATGGGTTGAAGTGGATTGGAATGAAATTGAACTCATCCAACATATGTGGATTAAAGTAGATACACTGCATCCAACACAAGGCCTTAAAGAATATGTGAATTTCTAGCCCGACTGAAATGTGTTGGGTGAAATTTCTTAATCCTGATTGGCCCAAACACATTTGGATGGAGATTAAGATAGAAAAAGAGAAATAGATTAAGATAAAAGTAGAGGTATGGGATGAGCTGCATAGTCTTTATTTTCATATCCTATCTTCATCTCTGATTATCCAAAACCCATATTTCTGTTTTCCAAACGCCACCAGAGAGAAAAGAGCACCATCGACTCCCAAGTACCATCCCCGTCCTTCACAGTCCATGTGTCTGCTCGCCGGTCACCGCAATCCTGATTATCACAAAAGCCAACCTTTTATACAAGCACAATCAAAAGTTTTGTTATCTATTAGTCTTACACCCGGTGCGGACTCTATTTTGACCTAGAGCTAGTGGTGTACATGCTTTGATAGTGGCCTAGGCTTTCAAAATTGATGAGCTCTGCCACTGCTTACAGAGTGTTTGGTTTGAGGAATCAAACCGTTCAAATGAAATGGTGCACCATGAGTCCATCCCTTAACAGGGTGTTTGGTTTAGGAATCAAACCATTCTAGATGAAATGGTACATCATGGGTTCATTTCTAAAATTTGGTGTGATAACTACATTCCTCGTACTATTATGGATCAGTAGCCTGTGAGGAATGAGGTGATGATGTATCAACTCATTTCATCGTACAAACCAAACAAAAAAAGTAGAGTGAGAAGATGATAAACTAACTCATTTCTCAAACCAAATATCCTATAAATTTGTGGAGTAACTTTATTCCTCAAAGTAGTACTAATTACTATTAGTTTATGAGAAATAGGATTCTATTCTATAAGCTAAATAAAGAATTGAGGATTGAGAGACGATGAACTAACCATTCCACATAGCAAACACCCTATCACTAACTCGGTAACATTCGTAGTTTTAGCTAGTACTGGTCTAGCTGATATTTTCAGGCCATCACACCCAAACATTCAGTTCGAGTGGGAAAGAAGCATTACTGGACATGACCTGCAGCAACATAGCATCCGAATATGACGTTCTCTAACACCAACCAGAAATCTGCGCCTCAATGTACGTGGGCCGATTTCTGAATAGGCTAGGTGCCATATGCAACCCAACTTCGGGTGCAAAACTATGCGAATCTTCCAGTCTAACCTCACGGAGGGAAGTCGTTGGGCCGAATTCTTTCTTCACTGGCTACCATGGTTCTTCTATTTTGTGGCCCAAGTTCGGTCCATATATAATATAAATATTCAGCCAAAAAATGTGATTAGTTGGGTTAGCCAGATTACTTCTCTTTTTAGAGAATTTTCACGTTGTACTTGGATTTCCTTGCATTCATAAACAACATATTTGTTGCCAGTATAAATGTATAATTTGGTTACTTATAAGATTTTTTAAATGATCTATGGTATTTTTAGCTATTTTATGGTGCTATATAGTATATTTAAATTTAGCTGTGCACAAATTTATTGTTGAACGTGTGCAAACTTTAGTTCTATTTTTCGTTCCATAGGTATATATTCAACGTTGTAATTAATTTATACTTGTATTTTTTATTATTTATATTATTGGTTGCATGTTCCAATTCCAATGGGTGTGATTGGTTTCTTATACATTAGGTTTAACCTGTATCAGACCTTATGCAACATAACTCAAGACAACATAAATGTATGAAATATCTTGGTGTTTCGTTGTCCTGCATAGGCAGTAAGCCGTGTTTAGTAAAATTGTGTTTGGCTGCTTACAGTGTTTTAAATTGCAGGATATAGCATTTAGTGAAAAGATATGCCCAACCAATATAGCGCCATTATATCCCGCTTTTTAGTACAATGGTGTTGTAGCAACATCTGGCATGAGCCCCTATAGTGCTGCTATTTAAAACATTGGTTGCTTACCTTGCACTGCATGTAGTCACCGTCATGTTCTATAAAAGGTCTCATGTTCCTATTAGAGAGGTAGGGGAGGGTCTTTATATGCCCATTGGCTTATATGCAAATATGCATAGTCTACTACAACCAAATCTGATGTAATAGCTAATGCTACATTAAGCCTGATTTAAACACTAGTTGTGCAAGCCTGCATAAGTGCCTTTGTGGGTAACCAAACAGAACAAAAACTACACTCACATCTAGATACAGGCGAATTTAAGCAACAAAACAGGCCTAATGTTTCATTAGGTCTACTAACTTTTACTCTCTCTTTTCCAAATTATAAGACGTTTTATTTTTTATAGATACATTGCTTTCACTATACATATAGACATAATATATATCAAGTGCATAACAAAAGCTACGTATCTAGAAAAGCTAAATAATCTTATAATTTAGAATTGAGGAAATATTTCATGTTTTTAATTATTTTTCTATGTATTCAAAATTTCCTCGTGAAGAGGGACATGTTTTTCTATTAGCTTGAGATAATTTTCTCGTGAAGCCATAATATTTCCATGTGAAGTCATAATAGATTTTTTAGGACAATTTCATAATGTGGCTAGAACATCTATCTAGAACAATTTTCTTATGAAGCAAGAATATTTTCTCATAAAGATACAACATTCTTCTTTTGGAACAATTTAATCTTTTACTAGGATCATTACTCTGCTCATTAGAAAAATACTTTAGCTTTGTAAGAATAATGTACTTTGAGAAAATATTGTCCTACTATATTTAAGTGGGGTTTTGTTTTAAAGTTTTTATTGTAATATATTGCTCACTCCATTCCAAATTATAAGACGTTTTGACATTTTTAGATAAGTGTTTTTTTGTATGCACTTAGATATACACTATCTCTAGGTACGTAGCAAAAGCAATGTATTTAAAAAAACCAAAATATTTTATAATTTGAAACAAAGAGAATACTAAGAAACGTAAGGTGCAATCATAAATTTCTTTTCACTGCTCGATGACTAAAAAATGGCTATAAAATGGCATTCTAGATATATTTGGTTGAAAGCATCTAGGCCCCTAGTTGGGTTTCAGTGATTAATGATGGCACGATATTACTATGACTAACATGTATTTTGCAGAGGCAATTTGAGTTAGGTCATGGTAATGGCAATTGATTGGGCAATCATGGTTGTCATGCCCCTAACGATGGAAATCGTTTCGGTTTTCAAAGGATGAACGACAAGGTTAAGAACGGACTAGTTCTAAGTATCGTTTGGTGTTGAAGAGACACTTAGAGTAGTTTAGGACTTTGTTTTTCCTTTGGCTGTACTATTAAGGGGGTATGGACTAGTAGTTTGACCTAGGTGACTCTAGTGGGTTAGGTGTGGTGCACACTTGTCAAACCTAGCACTAGGTAGCTTAGGAATAGCCCTAAGATCAATTGCAGTAAACTTTATTCACATAGGATTTTGCGTTGGAAGTGAATGGAGGGTCAAATGATTGACCGGACGCTAGAGGGTGAGTCTGGTCAGTTCATTTGATCAACTAAAGTCATCAGGTACTGACCGGACGCTGAGTGGAAATGCACCGGATGCTGGGTGCCAGCGTCCGGTCAACTCCAGAGAGGTTCTAGAGAGAGTTTTTTCTGACCGAACGTGTCCGGTTGGTGCTGACCGAACACTGGTCAGGATTCGATAACTGACCGGACGCTGAACAGTGAAGTGATCGGACTCTAGGTGCCAGCATCCGATCAATATCAGTAAGGTTCCAGAGAGCGTTTTTCTTGACCGAACACGTCCGGTCAGTGTTGACCGGACGCAGGTCAGAGTCTGGTTAGAACTTAACGACTCTTTCTGACATAGTGGCGTGTATAACTGATTGGAGCGTCTGGTCACACTGACTGGAGCATTCAGTCACCCCGCAGAATGCTGACTCAGCCTTCAAACGTTATGTTTTGAATGAAGGGGTATAAATACTTACTCCACTCATCCAAGGGAGGTCTCTTGCCAATTTGTTCAGCTGAGAAACACCTTGAGAGTGCAAGGGAGAGCAAGAGCCTAGTGAGGTGATTGAGATTTGAGAATCCAAGATTAAGGTCCTCATTAGTGCAAGAAGAGTAGCAAGTGTACATCCACCCTTCTCATTAGGCTTGTCGTGGTCCAGTAAGAGTTTGTGCTTGTTACTCTTGGTGATCGCCATCACCTAGATGGCTCGGTGATGATTGGGAGTTTGGTGATCATCCAGTGGAGCCTGTAGATGACCCAACTCAAGTTGTGAGCGGTTGTGGGCAATTCACCGTGATAGAGTGTTGAAGAATCAGCCCATAGAGAGCACTGGATCCTTGCGCGTATCAAGGGGAGCTACACCCTTACACGGGTGCTCCAACGAGGACTAGTGGGGAGTGGCGACTCTCCGATACCTCAGAAAAACATCGCCACGTTCCTTTCTCTCTCTTTACTTTGAGCATTTATATTTGAGCAATTCATTTATTGTCTTTACATTCCTAGAATTATCATACTAGAGTAGGATTGGAATCTAGGGTGCAAAACTTTTGTGCGGTAAAATAATAGAAACATATTCTAGGCACAAGGGGTGAAGTGGGCTAAGTGTAGGGCTTAATTATTGCAAAGAATTTAGAATTAGCCCAATTCACCCCCTCTTGGGCATCTTGATCCTTTTAATTGGTATCAAAGCCTCGGGCTCATTAAATTAGGCTTAACCGCCTAGAGCAAGATATCCTACGGGGATAGACCTCCTTCTATCTTTGAGGGAGATGATTTTCCTTATTGAAAAATTCACATGGAGGCTTATCTAGAAGCTTTAGATGTTGTAGTTCTTAGAGCCGCCTCACAAGGCTTTCCAAAACCTAAGGATCCCACAAACCTTCAAGGCGATGAGGTTAACTATGAGAAATGGAATGCAAAGGCTAGAAACACCCTCTTTAGAGGCCTTTGCAAAGATGTTTTTAACCGTGTGCGGAACCACAAGGATGTCCATGCACTATGGTCAGACATTTGTGCTCTCCATGAGGGAACTAAGAGTGAGCGTGAGGAACGCTACCACCTTATTATGAAGAAGCTTAATTCATTTGAGATGCTTCCTAGAGAAAGTGCTGATGAGATGTATTCACATTTGAACGTTCTTATAGAGGAAGTCAATGGGCTTGGACTCACACAAATGCAGCCCTCCAACGTTATAAGAAAGATCTTGAGTGTCCTCTCCATTGACAAATATAGGCATATTATGATGGTGCTCCATCAAAGTGATCTTTCCACGCTACACTAACTCAAATATTGGGAAAGATCAATACACATGAGATATACATGCACATCACACCACAAGATGGCTCTTCTTCCACTGAGAAGAAAGACTTGGTATTCAAGGCTAGCCAAGAGAGGAAGGGCAAAGCAAGAGTTGATCATGATAGCTCAAGTGATGATGCAAGTCTTGCTCTCATGGTGAGAAGAACCACCAAGATGCTTATGAAGCTCAACAAGAACGGTGTCAAGTTTTATAGCAAGAAGAAGAAATTCTTCACTAGCAATAGAAGGAAGCCCATCTTCGAGATGGATTGCTATAATTGTGGAGAACTTGGTCATCTAGCTCGTCAATGCCCCAAACCCAAAAAAGACAAATACAAAAAGAAGTACAAAGGCAAGAAAGATGACTCAAGTGATGATGATGACAATGAGAAGAAGAAGAAGAACAAGCCATACAAGAAGAAGGATGGCAAGAAGAAGAAGAATGGTAAGGCATACATTGTTGGTGATTGGCTCACAGATATTGATTCATCAAGTGGCTCATCCGATGATAAAAGTGAGAATGAGAACGAGAAGGTGGCCGCTATTGTAATCGATTCTTCACTATCTTTACCGACACTGCTACCGTCATCCTCTACACACCTATGCCTTATGGCCAAAGGTGAACAAAAGATACAAAATGATGATGATAGTAGTGGTGATGATAATGCTAGCAATGATGATAGTGATAGTGATGAAGAATTTGAATCACCTTCTTATAATGATCTTGTCAAGTTGCTAAACCAATACACTAAAATTATTAGAAAGACAAGAGCAAAAAATAAAAAGCTAGAACTTGAGAATGACTCACTTTTAACAAAATATGACAGCTGAAAAAGCTAGTGTTGAGCTTAGAGAAGAAAATAAAACTATGTCATCCAAACTCAAGGAGCTCAAATCATTTAAAAAGGATCTTAAAGAAAAACATGATAAGCTTGAGGAGATACATAATGAGCTCACAACTAGCTACAATTTGCTAAAAGAAGAGTACACCAATCTCAAGGTTAATCATGATAATCTTGTTGTCTCTCATGGGTCATTATCCAATGAGCCACATTATGCTACTAACCATGTTGTTAAGATTGATATAGCTACATCATGTGATGACTTAATTATTGAGAGCATTGAGCAAGGTTCTACTAGCAAAGGCAAGAAAGTGGTTGAGTCCGACAACTATGATGAGTATGTCAAACTCAAGAATGAGAATGAAAAGCTCAAGAAAGATCTTGAAAAGCTCTCAACCACCAACACAATTGTGATATAGAACCTTGACCATGATTGTGATATAGCTCTTGAGAATGAGATGCTCAAAGAAGAGAACAAGAGACTCAAGATGTAGAAAAATCATGATGAACTTAGAGAGGAGAACAAAAAGCTCAAGTTGGAAAAAGAACAACTCAAGACCGGGTTGAGCAAGTTCACAAGAGGTCAATATCTCCAAAGTGAGCTACTCATGAAAATGGATAGAAGTGGGATTGGGTACTTGGCAAATCAAGAAAAGAAAGCTCGAGCTCAACATCAACAACACAAATCAAAGCCTAAGCCAAAGAGATGTTTTGAGTGTGAACAAGAAGGTTACTTTGCCTATGAGTGTCAAGCTCCACCACCAGAACCCTTGCCCAAGCATGCTAGACCCTTTGTCTTCAATGCTCATTATATGGTTAGAAAGGATTCTAGTGGAAAAATAAAAGTCATGTTCTTAGGTCCTCCCAACAAGAATAGGCCTAAGAAAATTTGGGTTGTAAAGTCACTAGTTGAGAAAGTCAAGGGCCCTCATCAAGTTTGGGTCCCTAAACAATAAGCTTGATCTCTTATGTGTAGGTGAACTACAAAACCGATGTAAGTCATTGGGTTATTGATAGTGGTTGCACTCAACATACGACCGATGATCCTCGTATGTTCACCTCACTAGATGAAGAAGTAGATGGTCAAGAAAGGATTACATTTGGTAATAATTCAAAGGGCAAAGTTCAAGGGTTGGGCAAAGTTGTAATATCAAATGATCATTCAATACCAAATGTGCTATATGTTGCTTCATTGAGTTTCAAGTTGTTATCTGTTGGTCAATTGTGTGATCTTGGCTTTCAATGTTTGTTTGCCGAGAAAGAAGTGGTTGTGTCTAAGAAAGATGATGATCAAGTTATATTCAAGGGTTTTAGATACAACAACCTATATCTAGTGGATTTCACCTCCAAAGATGCAAACTTAAAGACATGCCTATTCACCAAAACATCACTTGGGTGGCTATGGCATAGAAGACTAGCACATGTTGGGATGAGCTCACTCAAAAAGCTAATGAAGAATGAATTGGTGAGAGGTTTGAAGGATGTGAAATTTGAGAAGGACAAGCTTTGCAGTGCATGTCAAGCTGGTAAGCAAGTTGCAAACACTCATCCAACCAAAGCTTACATGTCAACAACAAGAATACTAGAGTTTCTCCATATGGATCTATTTGGACCTACAACTTACAAGAGTTTGGGAGGAAATCTCTATTGTCTTGTGATTATTGATGACTACTCTAGATACACTTGGGTGTTCTTCCTTCATGACAAGACCAAAGTGGCTTCATATTTCAAGAAGTTTGCCAAGAGAGCATAAAATGAATTTAAAGTGAATCTTAAGAAGATAAGAAGCGATAATGGAAAAGAATTTGACAACACAAACATTGAAGCATATTGTGATGAAGTTGGGATCAAGCATGAGGTCTCCGCAACATATATTCCTCAACAAAATGGTGTAGTAGAGAGAAAGAACCAGACACTTATCACACTTGCAAGAACAATGCTTGATGAGTATAACACACCCGAAGCTCTATGAGTGGAAGCTATCAACATCATATGTTATGCATCCAACTGTCTATTCCTTCAAAAGTTTCTTGGCAAGACCCCTTATGAGTTGCTCAATGGGAAGAAGCCGGACGTCTCATTCTTCCAGGCGTTTGGTTGCAAATGCTACATCTACAAGAAGCGGCAACACCTAGGGAAGTTCTAAAGATGTTGTGATATTATTCTTCTTGTTGGTTACTCATCAAAGTTCAAAGCATATCGAGTATTTAATCATACCACTGGCTTGGTTGAAGAAACATATGATGTGTAATTTGATAAATCTAACGGCTCCCAAGGAGCACATGAGAATCTTGATGATATAGGTGATGAACCATCGAGGGAGGCCATGAAGAACATTCCAGTTGGAGACATCAAGCCCAAAGATGATAAAGATGATGTACAAGTGATTAATCCATCTTCTTCATCAAATGTGCCACAAGATGATGATAAAGATGGGAGAGTAGAAAATGAAGATACTCATGTCTCTCATGATCAAATGGTGGCACAAGCTCAAGATGTTGATGCTCCACAACCTCCTCCACAAGTGGTTGATAGAAGAAATTCACCCCTACTACAAGCACATCCACAAGATCTCGTCATAGGGAGTCCTTCAAAGGGTATAATGACTCGCTCTCAAAAACTTGCTTCATTTATTGAACATCACTCGTTTGTTTCTTGCATTGAGCCTACAAATGTAGAAGAAGCTCTTCAAGATCTGGATTGGATAAATGCCATGCATGAAGAGTTGAACAACTTCACCCACAATAAAGTTTGGACACTTGAAGAGCGACCACAAGATACAAGAGTCATTGGAACAAAGTGGGTGTTCCACAACAAGCAAGATGATCACGGCATTGTTGTGAGGAACAAGGCAAGACTAGTTACAAAGGGGTTCTCTCAAGTTGAAGGGTTGGATTTTGGAGAGACCTTTGCACCGGTTGCAAGACTTGAAGCCATTCATATCCACCTTGCATATGCATCGCATCATGAAATAAAATTATATCAAATGGATGTTAAAAGTGCATTTTTAAATGGCTTCATAAATGAACTAGTCTATGTTGATTAACCTCCTAGGTTTGAAGACCCTAGATATCCTAATCATGTTTATAGGTTGTCCAAGACGCTATATGGCCTCAAGCAAGCCCAAGAGCTTGGTATGAACGCCTTCAGGATTTCCTCATAGAGAAGGGCTTCACCATTGGGAAGGTTGACACCACACTATTCACTAAGAAGCTTGATGGAGAGATTTTTATTTGTTAAGTATATGTTGATGATATCATATTTGGCTCATCAAATGAAGATTTTTGCAAAGAGTTTGGTGAATTGATGTCGCAGGAGTTTGAGATGTTGATGATTGGAGAGTTTATATTGTTTCTTCGTTTTTAAGTCAAGCAAATGAGAGAAGGGATTTTTATCTCTCAAGAAAAGTATACCGAGGACCTTCTCAAGAGGTTCAAAATGGATTAATGTAAGCCAATCAAGACACCTATGCCATCAAATGGACATCTCGATCTAGATGAGGGAGGTAAAATGGTTGATCAAACTCTCTATCGCTCTATGATTGGTAGCTTGTTATACTTAACCACATCTAGGCCCGACATCATGTTTAGTGTGTATATGTGTGCTAGATTTCAAACTAATTCTAAAGAAGCTCATTTGATTGCTGATAAAAGAATCCTTAGGTACCTTAAGCACACACGAAGTATTGGTCTTTGGTATCCCCAAGGAGCTAGATTCTAATTAATTGACTATTCTGATTCGGATTATGCCGGTTGCAAAATTGATAGAAAAAGCACCTTCGGAGGGTGCCATTTCTTGGTAGATCACTAGTGTCTTGGTCCTCCAAAAAGCAAAATAGTGTGGCTTTGTCCACCGCCGAGGCGGAATACATTGCCATGGGTGCTTGTTGTGCACAAATTCTTTATATGAAGCAAACTTTGCTAGACTATGGTATAGTTCTACAAAAGGTACCTCTTTTATGTGACAATGAGAGCGCGGTAAAGCTTGTTAATAATCTAGATCTACACTCTCGCACCAAGCACATAGATATCTGTCTTCATTTTCTTAGAGATCATGTTGCAAAAAATGATATATCACTAGAAGGTGTAAGGACCGAGGATTAATTGGTGGATATCTTCACCAAACCGTTAGATGAGGCTACTTTTTGTCGGTTGAGGAATGAGCTCAATGTGCTTGATTTTAGCAACTTCACTAAAAAATAAGCTTGTGTTGTCCCTTGCATTGCATTGTAATATACAACATGTTTAATCTTTAGTATTGCACTTAGGGCTTGTCTAACATGGTTAAGATAATCGTCAAAAAGCGTGCAAAGAAGCTTAACCTTAGATCAAACTTGACAAATAACTAGAATTATTGCATTGCATATGCATGTGTGTTGCTTTATCGTTTCATTTCGGTTATCGTTTGACCATCCGCTGTATTTATCCACAAATAGGGAGAGCATTTGAAGCTCCTATTGGTCATAAAACCCTATTGTGTGACCACATGTTGCTCCTCGCCCCTTTTTATTACCTATTTTCTTAAAAAGAATTATAGCCTAAGGCAAAATACTTTAAAAATTTTGAGGGTTTGAGAGAGGTCTCTCACATTAGTCCCAATTGATGTTTATTTGTGTCTTATTGAAGTTGGGACTTGATTGGGAAAAGACAGCGCAAAGGAACTTTGAAGATCTGCTGAAAAATGGCGACCGGATGCTGCACCAGACTCTGCTTCCAGCGTCCAGTTAGTTCATAGGAGGTGAACAGATACAACAAAGGAGTGATCGGACGCTGCACAGTGTTCTTCCAGCGTCCGGTTTGAAGGTGGTCCTACGTTCGGTCAAATGAAGAAGCTATCAGGATCGACCAGACTCTGCTCTGTGTCCGGTCAAGGGTAACCAAACACGTCTGGTCACAACGTGAGGGGTTTTGGACCTTTCTGATGTCGATCGGACTCCGAGTGGCAGCGTCTGGTCGTTGCCACCGGTGCATCCGGTCATGAAAGGTCAAGCGGAATAGTTTTCTATTCTCCTTTCTTATCTGACACAGGGGCCACTATTTATCTTTCTCCTTCACACGCCCGCACCTCCTTGACCTATCAGCGCCCGCACCATTGCCTGCCTTATGTTACTATGCCATCTCGCCCGCATCCGCCCCTTCCTTCATCGTCGTGCCACCGCGCTGTTGTGCCCACGCCCACGCCTGCTTCATGCTGCCGCGTAGCCGCTCCAGCGCCTGTGCCTACCTCACTCGCACCCACACTACCTCACCATGACCGCACACTAGCATCGCCGCCTACGCCTCCATTGTCGCGCCTACGCCTCTATGGCCTCACCAGCGCACACACCTACCTCACTATGATCGAGCCCACGTCTGCATTGCGTCGCCGTGCCTTCTCGACCATCATACAGCTGCACCCCAAACCCTATCCCTAGGCATAGCTTTGTCGATCCTGGTGGTGCCCCGTGGTCCTTTCCTTTGCTGGTTGGTCGCCGGTTCATCTGATTACATCAGGTAGCAAGCCAACGCTTTTAATTTCTTATCTACTGCTTGCTTCTTAGGGTTTCGTACCTATAGATGAATATAGTGATTATTTATATTTCCTATCTATTCTATCGAGTAGTGAGTCGGTGCTCTTATTGTTGATTTGACAATTGTCAGTAAACTCGGGGCCAAGCCCGCGAGTATGGATTGAGGCCAAGCTTCACGAGTGTCAGTCGGCTATTGTTTCCTGTTAGTGGCAGTAATTCTTGTCAGCTTCAGCAATGACACATTGCAAGAATGCTAGAGGTGGTCCTGGAGATGAGGATCTAAGGCCTTTGCCTCACCTGACTGCTTAGGAAAAAGGAAAGGTGAAAAAGACTACAACAAAGAAGTGAAAGTTCGCTGATGTGGAGATAGAGAGAGTAGGAGTAGTGGTAGTCGCCATAGAGCGAGAGGAGAGAGGTGGACATAGGAGTGGCGTTTGCATAGGCAATCAGCTGTCACCAGCTTAGAGGGCCGCCATCGAGAGGATTGAGACTCGTCATGGTAGTCCACCTGGGACTATCATGCTTGGAGGATGGTGTATCTCTTTAGAGGAGAGTCTGCCTCAGGGGGAGACTAAGTAGTAGACATAGCTAGCAGAGCAGACAGAGGGTACTCAGTAGATAGAGCAGGTTGAGGAGACAGAGCAGGTAGCGCAGCCACAGCTTTGATGCTCTAGTCGTACATGTACTCAGGAGTCACCGAGGCCTGAGACATAGAGGAGGGGTTCTCATCCACCTCCCAGACCATAGGGTCTACCTCTGGTGGTTCACCTTGACCTAAGGGCAGCTATAGCCAGACAGGTGCAGCAGCTTCACTTTGTGTAGTTTGAGGACTGGTTTCCACCGAGGAGGGATGAGCGTGCCTCAAAGCACTTCTACACCGTACTACAGGAGGATTTCTATAATGCTTATCTCAATAGTGGTGTAGCCTTCATATCTCAGTAGGTCTGCTCCATAGAGTCTTTAGTTGCAGCTGTAGATGAGCAGATTCATCCTCATCTCTCTTATCTGCTAGGGTTGACAGATCTTCTTGGACAGACAGGTCATTATGTTCCATCATGGGTTCATGAGTTCTACTCTCCTCTATGGATTGACCCAAGGCACAGATTCATTCACTTTGCATTCAGAGGCCATGACTATAGGCTCCAGAGCTCGAGGGTCAAAGAGATTCTCAGCATTCTAGAGTCACATATTCACCTTCACGAGGTTTGCTATGGTCAGTCAGAGCCTCCGAGACACCCTCACGGTGGACTTGTGCCACCTATAGATATTGTTAGACCAGGCTTCATAGAGCCATTTGGCGAGGGGTCGAGAAGGACACCATGTGACCTTACACCTATAGCTCGACTTCTTGATGCTATTATGAGGAGGACTTTGCTCTGGAGGATGGGTTACCACAAGGGTTTGACTCATATTCAGTTGTGGCTAGTGTATCACCTAGTGTCTCAATCAGTCTTTGATATTTGGGATGTGATACTTTTAGAGATGGAGGATACACTAGCAGAGGGCTTCAGGGGTCACCGTCAGTTGCCTTATGCTCATTGGATCACTTTCCTAATCCAAAAGGCAGTTACACAGAAGTCTCCTAAGACAATGGCAGAGTACACAGGTGCTACCACTAAGTTTCCATCATATGACATGACTCAGATGCTATGTCATAGTCATGTGAGGACACCTTGCCAATCGAGCCGTCGCCCAGAGGTACCAGAGATAGCAGCTCAGCAAGATGAGATCATCAGAGGCATTACAGCTACAGAGGAGGAGGAGCTTGATGCTCCATAGGAGGATGTGGTCGAGAGTGGCCCAAGTGATAGCTTTGATGATGACTATCAGCCAATTACGTAGATGGCTCCTCGATCACATGACAGAGAGGCTAGTGGCTCTAGATCGCTCCACCATAGCCATCGTAGATAGACCTAGCTCTTCTAGCTATACTTGAGCAGATGAGGTAGGACTAGGCACAAGAGATAGCAGCTACACTTGCTTAGGTTTAGGCTCAACGGGACAAGTTCTAGAGGCAGCAGCAAGCCATGCAGCAGCAGCAGCTTATGATTCAGCAGCAGTTACTTGGCTTCATACAGCATGTATTCACTGCTATTGGGGTTGCTCCTTAGTAGTCTACACCTCAGATATGCCAGCCAGCTACCACCACTCTAGTGACTCTAGCTGTACAGCCTAGTGGACTTTAGAGTCAGGGACCACTAGCTACTCAGTTTGCTTCACCTATAGAGTAGGTGTCCCAGTGGTTTGCTTCACCAGTGACAGCTCAGGGTCCTTACTTTACTCCTATTATTATGGGCTTCACTCTGACTCATAGTTCTTTAGTGTTAGTGACAGACACCCTAGTCTCCAGGAGTCTCAGCGCTACCTTTAGTGAGCTTACAGGGCAGCGTACACCTCCAGAGTTACGAGTCTATTCCTACCACAGTTGCTCTAGTTACCAGGACTACTGAGACGATCCCGTTGTCTATTGCATCATCTGAGCCACCTCAAACAGTCACTCCTTGTGGGGGTATGGCCCCCAAGACATGGGCCGCTGAAAGGTCCTTGTTTGGTTTTGGTAATTGAGTGACAACTTAGGTGGACTAATTGTGTTTATGTGAGATACATAGGTGATTAGTCCACAGGTACATGGGTGTGAGCAACATATGCCATGAAGGTGAAAATGGCTTAGAGATGTTGCAAAGCTCACACATGTGATGATGAAGGAGCTTAAATGCACATGAGACATGACATTGAGTCATGTGATTAAGGCGGAGAAGATCAAGACAAGACTTGGCTTGATGGACCGGTTGCAAGCGTGAAGGGCAAGTTGAAGGCTTTGGAGTGATGGACCACGTGGCGGTGAAGCTTGAGCAAGACTTGGCGCCGATGGACGATGGCAACGGTGAAGAGCAAGTAGAGTCAAGATCGATGAACCAATATGATCATGTGATGATATGAAGTGGATCATATCATTGTTGATCGTGTTGGTGCATGTGTTGCATCGACATTGAAGGAGATGGAATGGAATGCACAAGGCAAAGGTATAACCTAGGGCATTTCATTTCACTGGTCATAGGTGTGTAGAGAAGTTTATGACCGGGTTTAGAATAGATGGCCGTACTATCAAGAGGGGCAAACTTGTTTGCATATCGGTCATCTAGTGCCACTCGAGTGATCTAACTTTGCATTGTCGCTAGGATCGAGTGGCGTGGCAAGTTGAGTGGCTAACATCCTTTGGGAAATGATTATGAAAATGCTAACACACATACACATGGTGGTGTACACTTGGTGGTGTTGGCACATTTACAAAGGAGGTGGTGTTTGCAGGTGTGAGATGGGTTTAGGTCCCTCTCTCGGGAAAATGGAATGTCTATTTTCTATTGCGCCGGATGCAAATTCTTGGTGGTTAGCACACTTGAGCAAGGGTGAAGAGAATGGAGAAGATGCTGGCATCAGTCAACTGACTGGACACTGGATCTGAATGCATCAGACGCTGGCAGGCTGCGTCCGGTCGCACTGATGTGGAGTGTAGCAGTAGCTGGAGAGTGACCGGACGCTGGCTGCGTCCGATCGTGTTCGACCTGACGCGTCCGGTCATGCTCGGGAGCTTACTGGAAATGACCGAACGCTGAGGGTCCAGTGTCCGGTCAGTTGAAGCTAGAGCGTCCGGTCAGGTCAAGTGACCGTTGGAACCGGGACACGTGGTCGTCTGTGGGCGACCGGACGCTGAGGTCCAGCATCCAGTCGGCCCGACCGTTGCCCAGTGAAGGGGTAACGGCTAGTTTAACCCTTGGGGCTATAAATAGAAGTGGCCCTCGGCCATGGCTGGTGCTGAGCACCTCAAGGGACTTAGTGTCCTTGCTTGTGAGTGCTTGGGAGCCCTCCATCACACATATACTTGATAGTGATCATTCAATTGTGTGAGTGAGCGATTCTAGTGTGATTGCATCATGAGGTTGCATTGAGTGGCACTAGGTGATCGAGTTGTAAGCCGGTGGTGCTTGTTACTCTTGGAGGTTGCCACCTCCTAGACGGCTTGGTGGTGGTCTCCGTCGAAGCGCGCAAGAAGCTTGTGCGGCGCTCCGGAGAAGTGCTTGTGAGGGGCATTGTGCTCGCCCCGCGGGAGCCGCGAAGAGCAACTCTAGTAAAGCGTGTCATTGAGCTACCCTCACTCAAGGGGTAGGTTCTTGCGACGCTCGACATACGGGCTTAGCGGGTGATGCTAATTAGCCGCCGAACCACCAAGTGAGAGGTCGACACAACGGGGACTAGCGTGTTGGCAAACACGTGAACCTCGGGAGAAAAATCATCGTGTCAACCTTGTTCTTTCCGTTGGTTTGCATCCCAATTACACAAGCTTGCAATTACTTTTATACATATTAAGCTTGTGTAGTTGCTCTTGTAATTAGATAGCTTGTGTAGCTTGCTAATTACCTTCTTGCTTGTGTAGCATAGAAGTAGCTCCCTTGCGTGGCTAATTTGGTTTTAGTAACCTTGTTAGTCACATTGCTTAGTTTGTGTAGCTAAGTATTTACGCTCTCTAATTAGGCATTGGTTGCCTTGTTATTGAGCATTGCTAGTAAGCTTAGTTAGCTTTGTGCTTTTGCTTACTAGCATGTGTAGGAGCTCCCTTGTTGCTTAAAGTACTAGTGGCATAGGTTTGTGTAACCTTGCTCCTAGAATTGTTTAGGAGAGCTCTAGCTAGCCCGGCAACTTTGTTGCATAATTGTTATCTTTGCAAGGTGCTTGATGAGTACAGGCCCGATCTTCCGAGAGGTAGCCGGTAAGTTCGATTGGTGGAGATCTCGACGTTGGCGATCCGGCTTCAAATCAGACACGATTCGAACCCTGCAACCGTTACACCACCGCTCCGTTGGTTATCAACCAAGCACAACTTGATTGACCTCGCCAAGAAGGCTTTTCCTGCAAGCGAATCGAAGAGCACAAGCAAGAAGGTAAAACACACAATCTGAAATTGCAAATATGAATGACGCAAATATCAATAGAGGGTTCAAGAACTCGGTTCCAAAGGACTAATCGACACAGTGGAGGAGATCAAGAACGGGGGCCCTGGATCACTGTAAAAGGATTTGTCACTACAGTTACAATGAACGATTCAGTTTCTCGAGGGAAAACTAAACTCTAAACAAAACCCAACTGTGTAGTAGCGGCAGCGGCTGTGTTTATAGTCTAAGACTCGACCTAGGGTTGGGGACGGCCAGGGGTTGGGCGCCCACAACTTGGGCTTAAGGCCCGACACGATACATGGCCAAGTTGGCCCAAATAGGTGACGCAGCACCTTGCCGTGGTCACACAGAATGATCCACAGACCTTCTGGAGCTGGGACCAGATCCAAAATGATGGCATCGTCGTCCCCTTTCCAACGCATCCAAGAACGGCCCGTTTCGATGTCGTATGAGGAAGTTATGACCGAAACAGTAACGACGTGTCTGCTGAATCCGAGGACGACGTGGCAGCTGAGTTGGAAACGAATTGTAACTTGGGGAAGACCATGGCGTCGGTGTGTCCAGCGTGGCGATGTCCTCATCATCCTCCCCTTCTCGAATTAGAGTCGTCCTCGACTCCATCTTGGTGATGTCCTTATTATCCCCTCCTTGTAGAATTGGAGTCGTCCTCGACTCCATCCCATCATCAGCGAACTCCTGCAAAAGGTTAGTGACAGCAGGCAATGCACCAGACATAAAAGGTTGACAAAACATAGTATAACATGGTGCATCAGGATTATCACATAACTCAGCAGTAGCAGGAGTTGTAGCAAGAAAAACACCTCCTTTTAACTTAATCCCATTATTTTTAGCAATGTCTGTTGGAGGTTTATTTTTGATCTCATTAGCATGTTTAATAATATCCGTAGGAGACAAAGGCAGCAATGTAATTTTCTTATCCTTATGTATGATAGTGTATGTATTAGTTCTACCATGGTGTAAGGCATCATTATCAAATTCCCATGGGCGACCTAACAAAATGGAACAAGCTTGCATAGGGACAACATCAAAATCAGCAGTATCATGATAAGAGCCTGTGAAAAAGCTAATGTGTGCTGATTTAGTTACCTTAGTCTTACCACTATTATTGAACCATTGAAGTTTATATGGATACGAATGTTGTCGTGTGGTCAAGCCAAGCTTGTCAACCAAATCTGAACTCACCAAGTTGTTGCAACTCCCGCTATCAATGATAGTGAGAACACGACAACCCTGCACAATGAGATACATGTGGAACAAATTGTGGCGTTGGATCTTCATCTCTTCTTCATGACCCACACGTGTACTCAACACATGCTGCACAAGAAGGCTAGGGTAGTCCGTGGCAGCAGCCACAGAGTCAATGGTGATGGCCTCCTTGTCATGATCGCCCTCGATGGGATCTGCATCAATGTTAGCAGCAAGGGCTAAATCATCTTCAACATCACTAGCACTTACATATCCATCCTCGGTAGCAATGAAAGCGCGACGACTGGGGCATTCCTTCATGACATGTCCCATACCTTTGCATCGGTGGCAAATGATTTTAGAGATGGACGAGGAGGAGCTAGTAGAAGCACCCGGAGTGCCACCTTTCTTCAGCTGTGGAAACTGCACATTAGACAATTTACTTACCCCGGAAGAAAATGGAGGTGTAGATGGCTGTGGTGCAACAGGAAGCTTGGGCGTCTCCAGCTCGGAACGCTGCTGAAAATTCCTCCCATTGTTAGACCTGAGAGGCTGGTGTTGTTTGCGTCCCTGTACTTCTCGTTCGGCCTTAATAGCAAGATGATACAATTGGGAAAAATTGCGCCATTCTTTGTAATCAAGTATGTTCTGTATATCATGGTTTAAACCACCAAAAAATCTAGCACTAGCATCATCATCATCTTCATTTATACCACAACGTGCTAAACCAATAAGCAATTCTTGATAGTATGCTTCTACTCCTTTATCACCTTGTTTTAAAGTTTGTAGTTTCAAACGTAAATCACGTTGGTAATAAGGAGGAACAAAACGAGATTTCATACGTTGCTTTAAAACATTCCAAGTTTGAGGCACAGCAGCAGCATTATTGGCATTGCAAAGATCACTCCACCAGAACAAAGCAAAATTAGTAAACTCATTGGTAGCAAGTCTAACTCTATGCTCAGCAGGAACATTATGAGAATCAAATTTTTGTTGAACAGCAAGCTCCCAATCTAAATATGCCTCTGGATCAACATTACCAGCAAAAGGTGGTAGACTAAATTTAATTTTAGCAAAAGGATCATTATTACCATGATTATTACCTGCCATACCGCGACGATTGAAGTTGAGGCAGCGACGGGCACCACCGTCAGCATACGCATCTTCATCACCAGCATCTTCATCATCAGCACGATAAGGTGGAGGGCGTTGCTCAAGCTGTTCAATGCGGGTGACCAGATTGTTCACGTTGCGCGTCAGCTCGGTCATAAGATTGCGTTGTTCAGTCATGAACATTGCAACCTCGCCCTTGGACACGCACTCATTGAAGTCCGTCGGAGTTCCTGCCATGGTTAGAAGATAGAAAAAGACAACACCAAAGTATTATCCCTATCAACTAAAAGGAAACAAGTGGTGGTGGTAAAAGTGGAATGCAAAATCACAAGCGGCTTACCACCGTCTTGCCTGTATTCTTACCAACGCCAAACAGGAGCAAAACCAAAGTGGCGAAGCAATCTGTTGTTGAGCGTGGGTAACAGTTGCAAGATGAACCTGTGCTGACAGAAGAATATGTGGAGCTATGGGTAGGCACACAATATGACAGCAAGGATTAGCAATTAACGAGTGCAGAGTAGCGATTGTTCAGTCTGGATCCAAAGTACAAATCACAGTTGCTGGCTAAGACGTGTCGAGACGTAGCGCAACAAGGTGAAAACAAAGAACGATCGAAAGAACTCACAGAACAAGCAAATAGCCCGGATTTCTCCTTTTTCCTGAATTTTTCCCGGATTTTCCCAAAAGGCACTAGTAGGAAACAAACTTTTTTTTTACTATTTTTTTATACTTTTCTCTGAACAAGGATCACAAAAGATGCAACCACAAAAATTGGCACCTACAACTGAGGTGGGATGTGGTCTACAGAAATTCAGCACGTTCTCTGAAAAGCGTGCAAAAACTTTGACAATTTTTTTTCTATATTTTCCTGAATTTTTTTGGCAATTCTGATGAAACCAAACAGGGCAAAGCCGAGTTTGGGTCGGGTCCAAATGGTGTCAAGAAGCTGCACAAAAAATTTCAGATTTTTCTGATAAACGAGCGAAAAGTTATGCCTGTTTTACCGAAGGTATCTCAAGGTATGTTTTCCGGGAGGCACAACACGGCGGCGGCAGTTAGGGCAAAGCGTCCCTAAACTCTAACACCGATCACAGCAGTAGGTATTCACCTGATGATGTAAGGAGGGCTGCGATGCAGGCAAAATAAGAGCGGCTGGCAACCTATCTAGGGTTTGCGCGGCGGCGAGAAGTTACACAAGGCGGCTAGCGGGGCAAGTCGAGTAATGTGGTGGCTTCGACTTGTTGTTTGGGAACGGTGGATGGGATAGCGGCGGAAAACAAAATCACAGCAACGGGCGATTGAACTACGACCACGAACACAATCCTAAACCAGCAACAAGACTCGACCATGGACACAAACTCAACAACACGAATCTGAAACGAAATTGCAAAGGCACAAAGGGCGATAGGACAGCGGAAATTGAAATATTTTTGGGCTTTTGTGGACTCTAGGTAATGAACAAATATGAATCTAAGGCAAACGAGATTATACCTCACGGTAAACCTGAAATATCTGATACCAATTGATGAGTACAGGCCCGATCTTCCGAGAGGTAGCCGGTAAGTTCGATTGGTGGAGATCTCGACGTTGGCGATCCGGCTTCAAATCAGACACGATTCGAACCCTGCAACCGTTACACCACCGCTCCGTTGGTTATCAACCAAGCACAACTTGATTGACCTCGCCAAGAAGGCTTTTCCTGCAAGCGAATCGAAGAGCACAAGCAAGAAGGTAAAACACGCAATCTGAAATTGCAAATATGAATGACGCGAATATCAATAGAGGGTTCAAGAACTCGGTTCCAAAGGACTAATCGACACAGTGGAGGAGATCAAGAACGGGGGCCCTAGATCACTGTAAAAGGATTTGTCACCACAGTTACAATAAACGATTCAGTTTTTCGAGGGAAAACTAAACTCTAAACAAAACCCAATTGTGTAGTAGCGGTGGCGGCTGTGTTTATAGTCTAAGACTCGACCTAGGGTTGGGGACGGCCAGGGGTTGGGCGCCCACAACTTGGGCTTAAGGCCCGACACGATACATGGCCAAGTTGGCCCAAATAGGTGACGCAGCACCTTGCCGTGGTCACACAGAATGATCCACGGACCTTCTGGAGCTGGGACCAGATCCAAAACGACGGCATCGTCGTCCCCTTTCCAACGCATCCAAGAACGGCCCGTTTCGATGTCGTATGAGGAAGTTATGACCGAAACAGTAACGACGTGTCTGCTGAATCCGAGGACGACGTGGCAGCTGAGTTGGAAACGAATTGTAACTTGGGGAAGACCATGGCGTCGGTGTGTCCAGCATGACGATGTCCTCATCATCCTCCCCTTCTCGAATTGGAGTCATCCTCGACTCCATCTTGGCGATGTCCTCATTAGTGCTAGTGAACATATATAGTGGGGTATAGTCTTAGCTAGACCGATAGTTTTAATTCCGCATTTGTATTGGTTAGCCGACGCGATTAAGTTTTAGTAAAGACTATTCACCCCCCCTCTAGTCGCCATCTCGACCCTTCAGCCGCACCATCGGAGGTGGCCTGGCCCACAAGATCAAGGCGTGCACGGCGCTGCTCGGCGTGCACCGCAAGACATTGTATAGTACCAAATAGGATACTTTACTTGTAACCCTGCCCCTCCAGAGTATATAAGGAGAGGCAGGGGTCCTCTACTCGATATCTTGTATTCAATACAATACACCAAAGACATAGGACGTAGGGTATTACGTCAATCAGACGGCCTGAACCTGTCTAAATCGTTGTCTCTGTGCCTTGTGTCACCATCCGGTTCCTGATTACGTGCATCCCCACTGACAAATCTACCATCGTGGGATACCCCTCGGTGGACTGCTGAGTATCTTTTGTCGACACTCCTATACTTGAGGCTTTAGCGACAGCGACAGAGGTAGATGTGGCTCCACTTTCTACAGTGATACTTCTAGAGTCATAGGCCACGCCAGTTACTGAGCAGACCTAGACCGCTTCACCTTCACTTTCAGTGATAGAGGGTCAGACCACTCAGAGTTCAGGGTCAGAGGATGCTGCTGCTCAGTTTTAGATTTCTCACCGCACCTCAGCGCTCGACTCGTCTGCTCCTACCCTACCATCCAACCCTTAGGTTTTGGTGCTTGACGGCAAAGGGGGAGAGGGAGCGAGTATGTTAGATCTAGGGGTAGTGTTAGATTTAGGGGGGCATGTGATTCGTTTCTTTTGTGTGAGACTTCATGCATTCATGTTTACTTTCATGCATTGTCTTATTTACATGTGATGGTGAGACTTATGTGACATGTGTGCTCTCTACATTGATTTATATATATGTCATGTCACTTGGTTATGCTCATTTGCTTTGCTTCCGTATTTTACTTTGATTCAAATGAGCTTTACTTCATGTACTCATGCTTAATTCATATCTTTTGAGTACACAATATTGGCTTGGGTCATATAAGCATGTCTAACCTTTTTGTTCTTATAGTCAAAAGCTTATATGAACCAAGCATGTTAAAAACCTCACTCATCTCTTTTACATACTCGAGGTTGTGTTGTCCTCAATCACCAAAAAGGAGGAGATTGAAAACATCTAGGCCCCTAGTTGGGTTTCGGTGATTAATGACGACACGAGATTACTATAACTAATGTGTGTTTTGCAAAGGTAATTTGAGTTAGGTCATGGTAATGGCAATTGATTGGGCAATCATGGTTATCATGCCTCTGATGATGGAAATCGTTTTGGTTTTCGAAGGATGGACGACAAGGTTAAGGACGGACTAGTTCTAAGTGTCGTTTGGTGTTGAAGAGACACTTAGAGTAGTTTAGGACTTTGTTTTTTCTTTGGCCGTACTATTAAGGGGTATGGACAAGTAGCTTGACCTAGGTGAGTCTAATGGGTTAGATGTGGTGCACATTTGTCAAACCTAGCACTTGGTAGCTCAGGAATAACCCTAAGATCAATTGGATAAACTTCATTCACATAGGATTTTGAATTGGAAGTGAATGGAGGATCAAATGATTGATCGGACGCTGGTCTGGTTGTGACCGGACGCTTGAGGGTGAGTCCGATCAGTTCATTTGATCAACTAAAGTCATCTGGTACTGACTGGACGTTGAGTGGAAATGCACCGGACGTTGGGTGCCAGTGTCCGATCAACTCCAGAGAGGTTCCAGAGAGAGTTTTTCCTGACCGAACGCGTTCGGTTGGTGCTGACCGGACGTTGGTCAAGATGCGGTAACTGATCGAACGCTGAACAGTGAAGTGATCGAACTCTGGGCGGCAGCGTCTGGTCAACATCAGTAAGGTTCTAGAGAGCGTTTTTCTTATCCAGACGCATCCACTCAGTGCTGACCAGACACAGGTTAGAGTCCGGTCAGAACTTAATGGCTCTTTCTGACATAATGACGGGTATAACTGACCGAAGCGTCCGGTCACCCCGCAGAACACTGACTTAGCATCCAAATATTATATTTTAAATGAGGGGTATAAATACTTACTCCACTTGTCCAAGGATGGTCTCTTGTCCATTTATTCAGCTGAGAAACACCTTGAGAGTGCAAGGGAGAGTAAGATCCCAGTGAGGTGATTGAGATTTGAGAATCCAAAATTAAGGTCCTCATTAGTGTAAGGAGAGTAGCAAGTGTGCATCCACCCTTCTCATTAGGCTTGTCGTGGTCAAGTGAGAGTTTGTGCTTGTTACTTTTGGTGATCGCCATCACCTAGACGGCTCAGTGGTGATTGGGAGTTTAGTGATCATTCGACAGAGCTTGTGGATGACCCAACTCAAGTTGTGAGCGGTTGTGGACGATTCACCGCGACGGGGTGTCGAAGAATCAGCCCGTAGAGAGCACTTGATTAGCTACACCCTTGCTCGAGTGCTCCAACGAGGACTAGTGGGGGGTGGCGACTCTCTGATACCTCGGGTAAACATCGCCGCCTTTCTTTTCCTCTCTTTACTTTGAGCATTATATTTGAGCAATTCATTTCTTGTCTTTACATTTCTGGAATTGTCATACTAGAGTAAGATTGAAATCTAGGGTGCAAAACTTTTGTGCGGTAGAACAATAGAAACATATTCTAGGCACAATCGGTGAAGTGGGCTAAGTGTATGACTTAATTATTACAAAAAATTTAGAATTAGTCTAATAAATCCCTCTCTTGGACATCTTAATCCTTTCATTGGTTTACTACCTAATGTTCTAAATTATAAGATGTATTGTTTTTTTCTAGATACTATATATCTAGATGCTTAATAAACCTTATATATCTAGAGAAGATACAATGAATCTACCATAAACCTTATTTCTATATACACTACCAGAGATGGCTTCTTTGTCGGGTGTCCTAGACTTTATCGAGTGTTTTTTATCGGGCGCTCGGCAAAGAGGCTATTTGCCGAGTGCCAAAGAGAAAAGCACTCGGCAAACAACTAGCACTCGGCAAAGAGGTGGTTTGCCAAGTGCCGAGCACTCGGCAAACAATAACACTCGGCAAACACCAGGTTTGCCGAGTGTCGGGCACTCAGCAAACCAGAACACTCGGCAAAGGACCGCCGCCGTTAATGGCCGGCAGACGCCGTTAACCCTTTGCCGAGTGTCTTCTCCTAACACTCGGCAAAGCGGTGATTTACCGAGTGTCATTTTTTGACACTCGGTAAACCATATTTTTTTTCACTTTTGACCTCAAAACTTTTTCTGCAGTCCTCATACAATACCTGGTACTTCATGTTCCAATATGACATATTTCTCGGACTTTTTCTATATTTTTTTTAATTTATTTCATTTAATTGAATTTTCTTGGATAATTCAAATTATAACCGCTAGTCATTCGAATAATGAAAAAATGCATGAAAAAATGATATTCATGTTATTTAGTATAATGTGAGGCCGTATCCAGAAACAGACCACCAATTTCGAACATCTTGTTCACGAAACATGACCACGAACTTATGGTCGAGTTGTTTTTAAATTCTATAAAAAGCAAACGAAGTCCGAAAATCATGAAACTTATCAAGATGTCATGATATCATATGTGGAGGCTGTGATAAAAATTTGAGAAAGTTTCGTGCAAGTTGTCACGTACGATGCATGCAAACCGAAGAATCTCCGAAGAAGTTTCATGATTTCGTGAAGAGGGCGACGAGGTGGTAAGCATCGTACGTGACAAACCTCTTTAATTTTTTATCACTGCCTCCATATATGATATCATGACCTCTCGACAAGTTTCAAGATTTTCGGTCTTCGTTTGCTTTGTATAGAATTTAAAAACAACTCGACCGCAAGTTTGTGGTCATGTTTCGTGAACAAGATGTTCGAAATTGATAGTCTGTTCCTGGATACGGCCTCACATTATACTAAATAACATGAATATCATTTTGTCATTCATTTTTTATTATTCGAATAACTAGCTGTTATAATTTGAATTATCCAAAAAAATTCAATTAAATTAAATAAATTAAAGAAATATAGAAAAAGCCCGAGAAATGTGCCACATTGAAACATAGAGTACCAGGTATTGTATGAGAACTACCAAAAAATTTGGGGACAGAAAGAAAAAAAATAAAAATAATTTGTCGAGTGTCTACGTTTGGCACTCGGCAAATGAGCCTCTTTGCCGAGTGCCAGCATGGCTAGCACTCAGCAAAGAATTTTTTTTAAAAAAAACCCTCTTTGCCGAGTGTCAGGCTGGGTGGCACTCGGCAAAGAAATTGAAAAAATATTTTACCGAGTACCAGATCAGGAGCACTTGGCAAATATTTTTTTAAAAAAAAACTCTCTTTGCCAAGTGACAGGCCAGGTGACACTCGGTAGAGAATTAAAAAAATAAAAAAAATATTTTGCCAAGTGTCAGATCGCACTCGATAAAGTGGGGATTTAACCCCGTCGGTCCACACACGCACACACGCACGCAGGCAGCTGACCGCGCCAGCGCCGCCCTCGCCAGCGCCGCCGCCGCCGCTAGGAGCCCCCTCGCCAGGGTGCGCCTCGACGACCAGCGGACGACCGTCCGCTGCGTCCTCGAGTCCGCCCGTGGCTTCTTGCGCGCCCGCCCCGGCCTCTATGTCTACCGCGCTGGGAGGTACGTCGCAGCCAATCTCAATACGATTCTGCTCATTCTGTTCTGTCACCTCACTTCACTGGATGGAGAGCTGCTGCAGCAGCTGCTTTCCCGTTGCACCTATTACTTTGCAATTTTACTATAAAATTCTAGTAGTAGTAGCAGCAGGACTTCTAGATGCTGTAATAAGTAGTATCACACTGCGCAATGTGGGAATGCTCCGGTGCCTTTAACTTGAATGGAGTTAGTATGCTGATAGCACACTGAGATGTGAGATGTCTGTTGGAACTGTGTGCTGTACCCTATATATTACTGCTAGAAGCATCATGCTTGTGAATCATCCGTAAAGAATTTCGGCAATGTCACTATCTGAAATGTGTTCACATGTTGTTGTGTGTGCTTCATATCCAACCAGCTTCCTGTATATAATTACACAAGGCATCCCAGTTGTACCCAACTATTGCTTACTGCATAGTACCTTCTGTGCACTTGTTATGGGATAGCTATCTCTCTCAACAAAATCTCAGTTTTATGTGTAACATAGTTTTTTGCTTTCCAAACAAAATATGTTCACTTATTGATTCACCATATGCCCTTATCAATGCCATCTTCATCATTTTTTGGTTTGCATTTATCCTGTCTGCAATACCTTTGCTTTAATCTACTCTATAACAGGGCTCTGGATGATGGAGAGTTGTCACCTGCTTGCATGTCTGATGCTTTCAGATGTTTGGGTAAGGCAGCCCGTGCTGCTCTCTGTGCAATAGCACGGAACCGCCGCCGCTAGGAGCCCCCTTCGCTTACGTTCAGAGTAATGCACTTGCCCTTTCTTTTTAGTTTATTTTGTTTCTGTAATGCCTTCTTGTTCACATTTCTTTTTTTTTCTACCAGCTAATCGTTCTTCTTTGATTTCCAGTGCTTTCAGCCATTTGCTTGATGACAACCCATTGCCTCTTGATGAGGTTTCAGCTTCAGTATTGATGGTGTCATTTTCTCATGGACACCCCCAAAGCAGCCAGCCAGGCACCTATGGTGGGCCTCAGGTCTTCAATGGCTGAAGTTGATAGAGGTTTTGTTACACTGGATGCTTCTGACCATCCCGGAATTGAGGTGTGAAGTTGCTCATCCTGTAACTTTTTTGTAATCTTTACCTCGAATGGCACAAATAACAAATTTTGTGATATATATGTGACGTTTGTGATATATATGTGGTGTTGGTGATATATATGTGTTGTTGATGATATATATGTGATGTTGGTGATGTTTGTTATATATATCTTCTGTTTGTTTGGATGGGATGTAAAAAACAAATAAAAAAACTGTTTTTAGTCACTTTGCCGAGTGCAATGGCCATGACACTCGGCAAAGTGACTTATGAGAACATGTTTTGTCGAGTGC
Organism: Miscanthus floridulus; assembly: GCF_019320115.1. NCBI lineage: Eukaryota > Viridiplantae > Streptophyta > Magnoliopsida > Poales > Poaceae > Miscanthus > Miscanthus floridulus. Next base: position 71,248,681 of record NC_089592.1, read on the forward strand.
AAAGGCCATTGCACTCGACAAACATCATAGATTTGCCGCAAAGGTTTCCTATTTGCCGAGTGTCAGGCTACCTTTGCCGAGTGTCTTGCCGGTGGCACTCGGCACAGTGGGCACCTTTGTCGAGTGTCTGAGCTAACGACGTTCGGCAAAGCGGCGATCTTTGCCGAGTGCTTGACCTTGACATCCGGCAAAGCCGCCGTCACGGTGGCGCTCGCCGTCACGGCGACTTTTCTTTGCCGAGTGTCAGATTAGTACTCGGCAAAGGCTTTGTCGAGTGCCCGATAAAGTGTACTCAATAAAGAGGTCTTTGGCGATAAACTGTTTACCGAGCGCCCTTTGCCGATAAAGACTTTGCCGAGTGTATATTGATCTTTGTTGAGTGTCTGCAAAGAAGCTGAATCCGGTAGTGATACCAAAACGAACACCCCCTGCTTCCACGTCATCGGTTCGTCCTGTCCATCATGGCTCGTCTCGGCTCGAACCTTCCACAGACCTCGCGCTGCCCACCCATGCAACAACAACCAAAAAAAAAAAAAGAAACATGGACCGCGAGCCAGCCGCTGCACCACTCCATCCCCCTTCGCCGCCCCAACCTGTCCCGCACCCACGCGATAAACGAATAGAGGGAGTATTTCCTTAGCGGCTCGTGCGTTAACGTAGACAAGCGGTGGCTGCATGATTTATAGAAACTAAAGCTTTTTAAGGTTCAAAACTCTTTAAACATAGCGTGCTCTGTCAACGCTGCTTCCTGTCTTTCCACAGGTGTAGTAGTATTGTTGCAGCCCAGACATACTCGATCCTTAATCTAATACCTACTAATTAAAAGAAAAAGACTTACCCGAAGAGTCAGAGGCTCGGACGCAGCAGCTCCTGTTGTTGCATCCACATTGCTGTTGGGCGCTGGGCTGCCGGCCAAACACACTTTGCCACACAGAAATTGGCGCTGGATTCTTGAAAATGGTTCAACTCCCATTTCCTATGGAACACTGTAGTGAGGTGTCCATTTCACAGGAGCCCAAATTAGGGAGCATGTGCAGCCCGGATCGTGCACCAAGGATGACTTGTCAGAGAGGAGCAAGAGCTTGCTAGTTTAGATTCTAAAAAATTTTCAACCCAAAGTGTTACATCAAATCTTACGGCACATGCATAGAGTACTAAATGTAGACGAAAAACAAAACTAATTACACAGTTAAGTAAGAAATCGCGAGACGAAACTTTCGAACCTAATTAGTCCATAATTAAATACTAATTACCAAATACAAATAAAAGTGCTACATTAGCTAAACTGTAGCCAAACTCAAAAAAAAAATGGGAACTAAACGCGCTAGCACGGAAGGAAGCTTGCAACCTGCTAGCGTTTTCCCTGGTCCCACCCAACGGAAGAGACAACGGTTAGAAAATAACGTATTTTACTCCTTTCGAGTCGGCAGACTGTAAAACTTTTTAGTTTATACTTGGTGACGATGCAATGGTAGGATCCGGTACCAAAAGGCAAAAAGTCATGCAGCGAGAGTGAAAGAGCAGAGAAACGTGCCAGCGAGTTCAAGAGGAACCTGGCCGCTGCTACCGTCCCTGCGTCATGCCTGACCTCTCTCGGCCATCGCTGTTGTTGTAGCAGCGAGTAGGGATGGAAAAGATCGGATATGGACGGATATCACTGATATTATATTTATTTTTATATTTCTGTCCGGATTCGGATTCGAATACGGATAGTGTCAATTATGTCGGATAGGATACGATTGGATATCGACATCATAAATATGCGATTTGAGTATTCGGATACGGATACGGTATCGGATGTTGGATATCCGGACTTGATACGAACAGATTCTAACCCCTCTAAACGAATTCGGTTTCGAATACGGTCGGAAAATATCTATACCGTTTTTATCCCTAGCAGCGAGTGATAGATCGAGAGGAAGGTGACGAGGGTGACCGGATGAGAATGAGAGAGAGGACGATCGAGTTATTCCCTGCTGCAACTCATTTTGGGACCCGCAACTTACGTGGTCAACATGTCATTTGCTAAGTAGGCAGTGTGTGCTAGATGGGCTTTTCAAGTGAGATCCGCCTTAATTTAAGGGTCTTTTCGTTTTCACGACTACTCCGTAGTATGCTGTAAAGTAGGGGGTCATGGTTTGTTAGACGTGTGTATGGTTTATACCGCAACGATAGTATACTGACCTTCCTTAGTGATATGCCTCGTACAGACTTATTTTGATGCTAAACTTTGCCATATGATGCTAGGTTTGTTGCCTATATTTTTTTGTGGCTTCCACATTTTACCTAACCTTAGTTGTGTCAAAGTTAAGCATCAACCAAACAAACTCTAATTTTCATGTGTTTAGAAATGTATTACAACTTTTGCATTCTAGACACCATTCCTGAATTATTCCTCTATATCTTTTCATTCTTCTGTTTTGCGATAACATTCATATTTCTTTCATGTAATTTTCACATTCGAGTCTTGTTTGGAATGTGGGTTTTTTTGTTGTTTCTGCATTTTTTTCCTGTGAAAATGAGTTGATTCTTACGAAATTTCTATGAAATTCCTATGTTCGAGCTCTCGCCGCTTAAAAATTTATTAGTTCAAAATAGGTTCACTCAAAATTCATTTTTGCGAGCCGTGATCCCCATGGATCTACATCCGCTAATGATATTATTGCAGCGACGCGTAGGTATTGCTTCCCCAAAGAAGGAACACGCGTATGCCTAGGCACCTAGCCGCCTCACACAAGGAATGAAAAAGACATCCCTTAGTGTACGAGGCGGTGAGACGCTTGTCATCTCCTTAGAGTGAGTACCAAAAAAAAGCCAAGTATTTAGTTATAAGACCGATCATGCCATCTGCAGTATATAGATATAACAACCAAGTTGTATAAAAATGGCCTTTTTATTGTTTCTACAATTATTTTATATTTCTCTATCTATAGATTCTAGTTTTATGCTCACGAGCTTCTATTATCGTCCCCTTGTTCTGCACCTCCTCATCTTATACCTTACCGTAAAGCTGCTCCTCGGGTAGGAAATACGTGTGGAGCTGATCGTCCCATGTAGCGCCACAACACTTGTGGAACCTTGTGTCGTTTAATAAACTGAGTAATTAGCACTTGTCTATAAATGTTGCAAACCTGTAATTGGACAAATTAGCATCCGGTAAACACACGGTGTTGAAAAATCCTTTCAGACCTAGGGGGTGGTTGCCCAGTATCGCTTGTACGAGCTCCGCCACTGGGCTCAGTATCTCTTACTCACTTTCCTCCTCTCATCTCCCAGTTCAGGCGCAGTGCTGACATGTTGGGGCCATCGACTCTATTCGACGGGTAGAATTTTGACTAAAACTGACTAAAAAATACTGTTCTATCTAAATTATTGTTATAGAAAAATATTATTTTGACTGAAAAAAAAGTTAAACAAATCGAATATAGATTAAGCCAAACGGACCGACACCTGATACGGTACGCCTCTTGTCGATCGGGCTTGCTGTGCACACGCCACGCGCGCGTGCTTGCAAAATATCAGGAATAGATTTTATTCGGACCGACGGGGATACGGACCGGCTGCGGACGCGATCTGCAGCAGTACATCGCTTTCGGCGCGCCATCATCGGTCTCGTTTCAGTTGCAACATCTAATCGTCCCGGGGCTTCCGTGGTTGACGAACCAGCCAAGTGGTGGCCAGAGCCAGGTACAGGAAATTGAGTACTACTACTTCCAAAATCGATTGTACGGAGGGGGAGAACTGGCTGGTTGCAAACTTGCATAGTACTAGTGCGTACTAACTAGGCTGTCATACCCTGGAGCAGCAGTATTTTTTTTTTTGTCTCGCATCAAATCAGTGGATAGGACTTTTTAACAAATCTTTTCAGCGATACGGTCTATTCGTTTGTTGGTTTCAGTCAGCCTAAATCAGCCAGCTAATAGTATTTTTCTCTCACAATAAACCAGCACCAATCGACCCAAACCAGCCCAGAAACCAACCAGCGAACAGGCCGATGATATAAAAAAAAAAGTACGACACGCCGTAGCTGTGGCAGCGAACATGACTAAGGTCCTGTTTAGATGCGAAAATTTTTGGCTTTTGGCTACTGTAGCACTTTCGTTTGTATTTGGTAAAAATTGTTCAATTATGGACTATTTAGGCTTAAAAGATTCGTCTCGCCAATTACGGGCAAACTATGCAATTAGTTATTCTTTTTACCTACATTTAATGCTTCATACATATGCCGCAAGATTTGATATGACGGAAATCTTGAAAATTTTTTGATTTTAGGTGGAATCTAAGCGGGGCCTGAACTAACAAATGGCGGCATCACAAAAGTACCCAAGGAAAAAAACACGTTACCACGCGATTGATTGACCTCGAGGCGGTACCCAATGCGTTGTTAATGCAACTCGATGATATACGTACGTACGGAGCACTACTATGCCCGTGCTTCTAGCTGCACGGACAACAGCACAGATATATTGCCCCACGTTCAAGCATGACCAATCCATGTTAAATAAATTCACTCATTCAGAAAAGAAAAGATTCGTTCACAGTCACAGATACCCTAAAAAAATGGATCGTTCACGTGTGTGCCGAACCGACAGCACAGGTACACACAGCGCCCCCACTCGGCGGAACGCGCAGGAATAGGTGCACTGCAGCAGGTTCCTATTGTCTGAGTACGATGCTGGATAATTCAAGAAGAGTTATCTATTTGACATTTAAACAGTCTTTTTTATTTAGCACTAAAAAAATTCAAACTTTTGTATCTGACACCAAGTTAAAATTTTCTTTCCTAAATGGATTACCGTCTATTTTAATCATTTATCCGTTAGTTGACTATTTTGATCACGTCTGTTTTTTCTCACTAGGACAAAAATACCCCTCTGTACTCGCACACACAATTTTCTCTCTCCACTCGTCGAGTGGCTGTATCCCGTGACTTTTCTCTGTAAAAAAACAAACAAAAAAACAAATCCTAGATCGATAGAAGGGGAGGAGAGGATGGTGGAGCTTGTCGCCAGCGGCGCCCAGCACTAGCTATGCGCGCCCTCAGCGGGGCGGTCTCACCCGGCGGAGCCTGGCCGTGGCGGGGTTGCGGCGGCGGGGCGGGCTCACGGGCCGGTGCTCTAGCAGCCCGCGGCATGGTGGAGGCGGTGCGGGCGCGCGGCCCCTCCGGCCAGCACGCCTCGCTCTGCCCGGCTGCGTGCGTGCCGGCTCGACCTTTGCCACACCCCACGCAGGCGCTGATCACGGGTTGCCCCTTCCGTCCGCAGGCATCCCTCCGCTCTCGATGATTTTAGCGTCCTGATCGTCTTTTGTGCAATCAATATTAGCCTTTTCTTTTTTTTAGATAGAGGTTGGTGTAACTGCCCTATATTTTCTTGGCTGGGGAGTGCCGAGTGCCCCGTTCGCTTGTCTTAAATTTGGCTTGTTCGGCTTGTTTTTTCAGCCGGAACAGTGTTTTTCTCTCACAACAATTCAGCCGGAACAGTGTTTTTCAGCCTGTTTCAGCCAAAGTTCAGACCAGCGAACGGGGCCATTTATATTTTTTCATAACTATCTATTCAATCCACTAAGATACTGTATATGGTTAGATGGTACAGTATCCTGAGATGTTCTACTCTAATTAAACTCTTTATTTTACGTAAGTTAGTAAACTGTCATTGCTAACCTCTTTAATTTACATAAGAAATTTTAGTGTCAATGTCAGTTGTATCGGTGTGTGCATTATTTATTTGCAGTCTTAGATTATCAAAATCCCATTTTTTAGTTCACAAATATATTTGTAATATTTATGATTTTCTTATTTGACATTGCGTCTATTTTTTTCTATTTGGCACCACATGCTTCTACAGAAACAAGGGTATTTATGTCATTTTGTCAGCCACTTAGACACCATTACTGGCTTAAATCGACGGTAGTGTCATATAAGAAACGAAATTTCAACTTGATGCCGGATAAAAAAAAATTAAATTTTTTAATGCTAAATAAAAAATACTGGTTTATTTCAGTGCCAAATAGATAATTATCTCATAATTCAACGCCAAAAGCTTTGGTACTGGAAAAAATATTGTTCATGCTCGTAACACAAGTGAACAGGCCGCCAGCTAGTAGCCTCTCTGATTTTTTTTTTATTTTTAATACTTTTTGTAAACTAATTTTAAATCTAACACTATTTTATTTTTTTTTTCAAAACTAACACTTTTAGCCGCGCCTATTTTTCTAGCGCGGCGAAACGCCTGTGCCGCGCCATGCATGGTGGCGCGGCGAGGGGGATGAAGTGGCGACGACCGCGGCGCTGACCGATGACGTGGCAGATTCTGCCGCGCCACCGATCTTAGCGCGGCAGTGCCGCACCATCCCTCACGGTGCGGCAGTCCTAGGTAAATATCGCCCGCAGGCCGCCCTTCCTCTATCTGCCTGCCCGCCGCCGCGCCTGCCCGCCGCCGGCCGTGGCTGAACGCCCGCCCGCCCCCCGGTAGCGCCCGCAGGCAGCGCCGGCCACGCCACGCACGTCGGTGCGCCACTCCCGCCGCGCCGGCCGTGCCACGAACGCCGGCGCGCCACGGCCGTCGGCCGCACGCTGCGCCCGCCGCGCCCGCACGCCACCACCACCACGACTCCCAGAACCATACCGCGACTCTACATCCGACAACAGTGTGCCTGCATCCAGCAAGCGAAGGTCATTGCGGCCCTAGGTGCATCTTGAAGCGAGTAAGATTGATTAAAGTCCTAATTAAGTGCCAATTTCGGTTTAGACGTTCCTGTAATTAGGTTAATTATGATCTTGTCTAAGTATAAGTTTTAACAATGGGTATATGAGAAGCCGCTTAGCCTAATTCTTGAACCCTAAGACACTAATTAGTGTTTGGTTAAGATCTAAATAGCCTCGGATTTGTCCGATTCAAAGTTCTTTAAGCCAAATCAGAATATAGGGTTTCGCTTAAGGAGTCGAATCAACTTCAACACTAAACCCCAGTTTTTGCCCAAATCCAAACCCTAGGAATGCAAATTACCCAAATCCGGTAACAATCCCCAACCCTAAGATCAGTAAGATGTTTTTCACTTACCTTAAGAACTAAGATGGTGCCGTCGGGCTCTTCACGAGTTCGCCGGCGGCCACAAAAGGGAGCCACGCCGTCGCCCTGCTATGTGCGCGTGTGGTCTTCGCCCCAAAGCGAGCATATCACCGCTGGGCATCAAGAAGTCATGACGCAGCCCTATTCTTTGACGCCCGCCCGGACGCAACCGCACCACGCACGGTTTTTCCAGTTGGCATAGATCCTGAAAGTCTGAAAAGTCATATCAGAACAGAGTCTCGCAGCAAGGCAGTAGGGCTTGCAGCTTGCCGCATGATCTTCGTTCACAAGCCGCAGCCAATGTAATGAGATTAATGTATGTACATGATTATTGAACGAAACTGCAGACACCACTTTATAGTTTATATTGAATCTCCATGACATAAACAAATCGATCGGTGCATCATGCCCTCAACTTTACGTACATGTTTGCAGCATCCTACATACAGCAGCACTGCTTTCACCAGTAACTTAGGCACGCCACATTTACAAAAGCTACTACTTCAAGCTGCAGGCGGGGCGGGTTGTTAACGTAACCCGTCCGCTCGCCCCGTAAAACTAGGCTTCATGGCTGTTGTGGACCCGCTGTAATTTTTTCGTGACCCAAAGACTTCCAACCCTCCAAACCCGTTGGACGAGCGAGAAGTCTCGCAACAACCTGCAAGACCCACAACACCCTCCTCTGCTCTCCCTTCCATCGCAAGCAACTGACGCAAACAACTAGTCTGAATCTGACTGTTGCTCTGCCCGACTGACTGTTGTCCGCAAGCAACTGACGCAAACAACTAGTCTGAATTTGATACACACTGACTTACTCAAGTCCACATGTAACCTGGATGGATACTCCATTTGCAACTAGGCGATACCTGTGCGTTGTGGCGGGAATTACTGGAATAAACTGTAAATTGACGATTGAAGATGCTCCGCAGCCAGATATTCTTGCCTATGAGATAGAAGAATCTGAATCTGCAGACTTGAAAGCTGTTCTGGATGATATGCCCTTTTTACCAAGTAACAGATAATCATAAAAAGCACGTCTAGATGTCCAGTCATATTATATACTGAAGAAATTCTTATACTCATTTACTCCTTGTTAATATACAGCTTAGCTAGATTGATTGCTTACCGTACACTGACTGATTTTGTTGCAACTTCTGAAATGCACAGGCCTAACGTAGGGCAATTGATGGAGGGCCTCTGAAAAAAGGTCAGACTTGAGCTTAGGGATACTAATAATTTTTAGATATTGTACTGTACGTCTTACGGGTCTTGCGGGTTTTGCATACAAGTTTGTTGTGTCCGCGAAACACTTGTCCGTAAGATCCGCAGCTTTGTAGCAAGCCGCAAGCCCGCTAATAAACTTTGCGGCGAGCGAGGTGGGTTAGCGGCCGGCCGCGAACGAACCCGCCTGCAAGTTTACTACTACTACTTGCGACTTTGCTCGACGGGTCTAGCTTCCGTTGACCACTCTGCAGTTCTTCCTGATCTCACCCTGGCTCCCCGTCAGCACCTGGATGTTCCCCATGTTGATCATGGACCTGGAGAAGCTCTTGAAGAACTCCTTCTGGCTGCTGGCGAACCGGCCGACGATCGGCGCGTGGGCGCGCCGGGCGTCGGCAACAGCTCCTGGTCGGACTGCAGCGTCCCGCGGCGCGCCTCGCTGTTGGTGTAGTAGTTGTTGTCGAAGGTGTCCGGCGTGGTCGGGTCGAGGTCGTTGACGTTGAGCGCCGACGCATTGCCGCCCCTCGGGCACCGCAGCGAGAGGAACGCCCGGTACCCCCTGTCTAGCGTCGGGTCCGGCCGGTTCGTGCCGCTGAAGTTGTACAGCCGCGCCGTCACGAACTGGCACTGCACGCGCCCGAACGTGTGCGCCCCTGCATCCACCGTCGTTGTGACGCCACTAGCATCTCTGTTCGTTCAGGTGCAGAATCACGGAGGCATCGGTTTGCTCCTTACCTGAGAGAGCGACGAGGTCGGTGTTGCCGAGGCCCACGGCGCCGAACTTCTGCTGGAGCGTGGTGAGGTTGTCGAAGGGGCTCCGGAGGTTGTTGGCGGTGGTGCCGTCGCGCCGGCCGAGAGGAACGCGCCACCGTGGCCCGCCGGACTGCGTGCATAGTACACGGGACCACACGTCATGTGGCCGTGTTGGATTAAAGCGTGGCACGGAAAGGAAAGTGATTGGTGCCTATGGCCTCGAACGAACGCCCTGCTGATGACGTACAGCCGACGAGATGTGACGTGTGAATATCCACGTCGTACTGTACTAGGGTTATCTGTTTGTGCATGCTTTTAATTTAAAAGACGTGCAATTTTGTCAACTTCTTCTCATAGATCTCTCTAATGGCCATACTAGCTAGTTCAATTATTTTGCACCGACGGTTTCGAATTATTGCTCCAGGTCTCCATGCAAGGCAAGCAAAGCCTGTACAGCGCCAGTCCAAAACTAACATTTTTGTCCGTGCCTATTTTTCTGACGAAGTGAAACATTTGTGCCACGCCATATATGGTGGCGTGGCGAGGGGGATGACGTGGCGACGATCGGAGCGCTGACAGGTGACGTCGCAGGTTCTGTCGCGCCACCAATCTTGGCACGGCAGTCCCAGGTAAATATCGCCCGCGAGCCGCCCTCCCTCTGTCAGCAGCGCCTGCCCGCCGCGCCTGCCGCCAGCAGCGCCTGCCCGCCGCGCCTGCCGCCGGCCGCGGCCGCACGCCCACCCGCTTGCCCGCCACGCTACGCACGCCGGCGCGCCACGGCCGCCGGCCGCCCGCTGCGCCCGCACGCCACCACGACGACAACCCCCAGAACCATACCGCGACTCTACATCCGACGACAGTGTGCCTGCATCCAGCAGGCGAAGGTCATCGCGGCCCTAGGTGCATCTTCGAGCGAGTAAGATTGATTAAAGTCCTAATTAAGTGCTAATTTTGGTTTAGGTGTTCCTGTAATTAGGTTAATTAAGATCTTGTCTAAGTATAAGTTCTAACAATTGATATCCGAGAAGCCGCTTAGCCTAATTCTTGAATCCTAAGACCTAATTAGTGTTTGGTTAAGATCTAAATAGCCTCGAATTTGTCCGATTCAAAGTTCTTTAAGCCAAATTAGAATATAGGGTTTCACTTAAGCACCAAGAAGGAGGGGAGTCGAATCAACTTCAACACTAAGCCCTAGTTTTTGTCCAAATTCGAACCCTAGGAATGCAAATTACCCAAATCCGGTAACAATCCCCAACCCTAAGATCAGTAAGACGTTTTTCACTTACCTTAAGAACTAAGATGGCGCCGTTGGGCTCCTTCACGAGTTCGCCGGCGGCCACAAAAGGTAGCCACGCCGCCGCCCTGCTATGTGCGTGCGTGGTCTCCGCCCCCAAACCGAGCAGATAACCGCTGGGGCATCAAGAAGCCATGCTGCTGCCCTATTATTTGGCGCCCACTGCGTCCGCACGCGTCGGCCGCGCCACGAACGCCTGTGCGCCACGGCCGTCGGCCGCCCGCTGCGCCCGCCACCCCCTCCAGCCGACCACCACGCCCTCCGACCACTGCCCGTCGTGTCACGGACGCCTACTGACATAGAAGACAAGGACAACAGGTCCATACATAGAAGTTGCTTATTTTTCTAGTAAAGTTGTTTAATATGTTTGTTAATGTTACTTTGAATATATACATGTGCTTTCATATTATGTTCCTATTGCATAATGCCCTTGCCTCCTTTGAGGCCCCGCACGCACATCAGGGCGTACCAGTGGGACGAGCATTACGCATCGTACATATGGCGTGTCGGCTTCCTCGAGCTTGTCTGTTTTGTCAACTACGATCTTTCGCCCCTTGACCCAGCACTACTTACTACAGCTGTAGACATGTGCGAGTGCCTTCATTGTACGTAAATATTCTTATAACAAATTTGAGGTTACTAACAGTCAATCTATTCTTATAACAGGTGGAGGCCTGAGACCCACACGTTCCACCTACCTTACGGCGAGATGACCTTGACCATGCAGGACGTGAAGACTATCTTTGATCTTCGGTTGGGGGGACTTCCAGTGATAGGTATAGTTGACAATGATCACTGGAGGGAGCTGGTGGCTCAGTTCACTGGCTTTCTTCCACCGGACGATGAGGTTTCTAAGAAAAATAAGTGAGCAATTCAAGCCTATTTAATACTTGCATTGCTTTCCTGCAGCCATCGGGTCTTATTTTCTTTGGTGAATTTCAGGACAAGTTTTGATGTTTCATCGTCGTGGGTCATAGAGCGCTTTGATTACTTGGACCCACATGCTGATGAGGATCAGATTGATAGGTTCGCTAGAGTGTGGCTCTGGCACTTCCTCGGTGCTTTCCTATTCACATACGCCTCGGGCAACATCATCACCTGGATCTTTCTCGACATACTACGCCAGCCGTGGGATAACATAGCGGCGTATAGCTAGGGCAGCGTAGTCCTGGCATGGACGTATCGATAGCTATGCGTTGCCTATCGTCGCACCTCCGGGTATGCAAACCTTGGGTGTTGCTCCTACCTACTCCAGGTTTGGTGTTGGGAACGATGGGCCGTTGGGAGGCCCCTTATCACTAGTTCCCCTGTAAGTACTTTGGTTTACTATATTCTTCGAGGCAGTTACATATGATGAAATTATTAATGGTTAATTCATTATCATGTTCAATGCAGCATTGGAATGGGCAGGATACACTGCCTACAGCTCTGTATATCTGGACACAAGCAGAGTTAGTTAGAGGGAATGCGATGTGTAAGTACAGGGAGTACACGGACTGTCTCGACGTCCTGACACAGCACTAGGTTACGCTCTCTTTACTGTCATATATGTGTCTTGTTCGATGTACACTATATCACAACCTAACTCAATTTACAAAATGTTTAGGTACATTGGTGTCCCTAGGATGCTCTAGAGCTCCAGGACTATCTAGTCCTATCACTAGGGATGAGTCAGACGAGTATCGCTGCAATGTTCCTCTTATTTTTTTCCACGTGGTCGAGATTCACTTGCCCATCAGGGTTTGTAGGCAGTTTGGAAGAATGACATGCTACCCACCACCGCTTTACTCCACCAACCAAGAATTGCACGGGTGCGTTATCGATTAATAATAAAGCTACAATTTAGAGGTGTATATGGTACAACTAACAATCGTTTTGTTGCAGGTATGACCGCAGGAAGAGATACAAGACCAAGGATTGGCGCGTGACACACAACGTGTACATCCTGTTGTGGCAGACTAGGGACCGGCGGTCGATGCAGTTCCCCCACACGACCAGCACACCTTTGACGAGTACCTACGGTGGCTTCATAGGTCTATGAGGACACATATCAAGCCCTTGTACACTGAGGAGGCGATTGACGAGGACGACGAGGAAGATATGATCGAAGATGTGTATGACGTTGCCACTAGAGACGACACACAACTACAGAGAGCCTCGCTTCAAAGATACGTGATAAGATACTTGAATGGTATAATTTATTATCCATTTGGTATTAAGTATGTGTACTAAAATTGTCCAACTGCGTTTCAGTACCCAGGCGACATAATTGTCAAGGCTATCCAACGAAGCAGCGTTTTAGCTTCACGAGTCTAGAGGGCAGGGACCAGGCATTCTCGAGGCTTTTGTGAAGGTAAACATAAACTTGTAAGTTCCAAAAATATTTCTTTAGTGCATATGCGTTTGGAAAATGCACTAACTTTAATGTCTACTCATGCAGAAGGTGAAGCGAAGCTGCAGGAATCTAGCTCCGAAGTTGAGCTGAATGGACACTCCTTGGGTGGAACCCGATTACCCAGCGCGGTCGGGTGCCACGTCTTCTGGCTCTTTGAGGACACTAGTCGACTCTTCTCAGCCGGTGACAGGTGTTGCTTCCGCTGTGCGTACACCACCACATTATAGTGCTGGGAAGGACCCTGTAAACGAGGACGATAAGGACGATGACGACGTCCCCCTAGGCTTCCGCATACAGCACCACTAGTGGGCCTTGGCAGCAGGACGAGATCGACATATCTCAGCTAGGTGGTGCCCCGCTTGGTATCAAAGGAGCCTCACAGGTAGTAACAAAGGTAGTTTCTTTAAATACGTAGGCTCCATGAACTAACGATCATAAAGATTATAAGTAATCGTGTATATCATATACTTGCAGGGTATGAGCCGTACGCACCGGCAATGCGACCACACCGATGTTGGCTACACTCCCAATGTGTTGCCTACAAATCCGAAGAGACAGAGGCGTCTAAGGGATCCTTACACTCCTAGGTCTTAATTGGTTATGTCGAACGAATATTGTCGTCCGAAACTTGCAGACTTAGTTGGTTATATCGAACTTATGTCGAACCAATGAAAATGTTATGTGGCAACTTGTCAACTTGCGCATGGACTCTATTTATTTGCTTCATATTTGTTTCAATGCGTCGCGACAGAACTTGTAGTTGTTTATAGCACCGACAGCAGCTCCCGTTCAATAGCAATTGAGGCTGGTCGGCTTCTGTTTGTGTCCAGGTCCTGTCGCGCCGTGGGTCTTGGCGCGTCAGTGCCGCGCCGTGGGCCTTGGCACGTCAGTGCCATGCCATGGGCTATGGCGCTGCAGAACCTGCTACGTCACCGGCCAGCGCTCCAGTCGTCACCACGTCATCTCCCTCACCGCGCCACTATGCATGGCGCGGCACAGGCGTTTCGCCATGTCAGAGAAATAGACGTGGCCAAAAGTGTTAGTTTTAGGGAAAAAATAAAACAGTGTTAGATTTAAAATTAGTTTAAAAATGTTAAAATAAAAAAAATTCGCCCCTGTGACCGCCAGCTAGGCACACTCTATTGTAGTTTCTATGGCAATTTATTACCATTTGTTTATTAATTTTTGCTAAGGAAAGAGAGAAAAAACGGGGAGATTTAACTTTTTACCATTATAAGGATTGGCACCTCCTCAGATAGCATCTCAACGGTTGCTGCTACATTTTTACTAGCAAAGACGGAAAAGAGATACAAAAATGCCACTTTTGCTCACGTGGCACACCAGCCCTCACGCCAGCAGGGATCCAAGTCAGCATACGGGCGTCAAATGTCTCTCCTGCCCCTGCTCTCTCTACTCGAACGCATAGTAGCCATGGCCATGGCCCGTCTGAGCTACACCGTTGCGTTCCCCACCCTCCACGCCATCTCTACCCCAACCACGTGCACCACCGCCTCCGCCTCATCCTCCTCTCCGCCCGGTGCACCTCGCCCGAGCCAGAGACCGCCAGAGCAACCCCGAAGTAGGGCCGTCGCCACTGCCACCGCGTGCGCGCGTAGCCAGCCGGTCGCGTGCACACCGGCTGCCATGGCCGCGAGCCTCAAGCTTGGCCACAGTCGTTCCCTCTGCTGCACGCGCTTGCGAGCAGAGCCGAGCGCGCCTCCAGCTTCGCCGCTTAGAAACCTTGCCATGGCACACGCTCGCCTGAGCCAGCGCCGCCGGGAACCACCGCGACCCCGTCGTTGCTGATGTGCACATCCGCAGGTAGCTGACGCGCGTGGTGGAGCCTTGCGGCCCACCTCCGCCTGCCCTGAGGCTGCTAGCAGCCGCTCTATCGCGCACTGATGACGCTCGCCACCGCTACAACATGCTGGAGCGCTTCCAGCGCTGGGCCACGGCCGCGGCCGCACTCGCCGCCAGCAGCAGTGACCGGGCCACCTTGGCCACCTCCGGCCGAGCCACCCCCAGGCGTGGGTGGGTCAGGACGCCCCTGCCCTCGCAACCCCTCCGTCGCCGTTGCCGGCCACCTGGCCGTTGGAATCGATCAGTGCCCGTTCGTCCTCTGCTCCTCTCCAACTTGAAGAAGGAGACGGCGGCGTGGGTGCTCTGCAAGCTCACCGAGAACTCGGACAACGCGTGGGCCGTCACGGCGTTGCTCGACCTGTTCATGGACCACGGTGCGAGCAGCGGCAAGCTCGTGTGCGCAGCGTGCTGGGTGCTGCGGAGCCTCGCGGGCGTCGACGAGATCAGGCAGCGCACCGGACCTCGTCAAGGTTGGCGACTCTGCCGGGACAGCCGCGACAGAGCAACGGAGCATGCTATCGACAACGTGCTCATAGGTGGCGGCGCTGGAGCATGAGGTCGTGGGGCGCTGCAGCCTAAAGCCATGCTGGAGCTTCGCGCAGCTATGCCGTGCCAGCGTCGCAGAAGATGCCGCCGCCATGGTCGTCATTGTCGAGCTCAATGAGGGGATGTGGCTGGTCCCTTCGCTCCTGTTCGAGCAGCCCCTGGACAAACGCGCAGGGAGTAGGAAGAGAGCAAGGGTAGGAGAGACATTTGATGTCCGTATGCTGACTTGGATCCCTGCTGGCACGAGGGCTGGCGTGCCATGTGAGCAAAAGTGGCATTTTTGTATCTGTTTTCCGTCTTTGCTGGTAAAAATGTAGCGGCAACCGTTGAGATACTATCTGAGGAGGTGCCAATCCTTATAATGATAAAAAGTTAAATCTCCCGAAAAAACGCAAGAAACCGAGCATAGGACACACTCGTCGTCTACGCTTCTATCGATGCGGACGAAACCACGCACCTCCGCATTGGGGAAGACGGCCGTAGTTTCCATCAAGCGTGCCGCAGACTCGTGCGCCTTCCTCCCCATCGCCAGCAGCTTTCCTTCTCACGCGTGCCCGACCCTGCGGCCTCGACCGCTGGACGCCTTCGAGCTCCGGTTGCGGCCGCTACACGCCTGCCTGCCTCCCCGTGCGCGCCCGCTCGACGCCGTGGAGGTCCGGCCACGGCCTCGATGCCCGCCCTCCCGCGTGCAGCCGCTCGACGCCATGGTGCTCCGGCTGTGGCCGCTCGACGCCTGCCACCCCGTGCGTGGCCGCTCGACGCCGTGGAGGTCCGGCACCCGTCTCCCGGCGCGGCCGTCGCGGACTCGTGCAGATGCCAGCCGGAGCTCACGTGGCCACCGCGGATAGGGCCGCCTCGCTCGCATGGCCGTTGACAGGGAGCTCGCGCGGCCGCCGTGGATAGGGCCGCCTCGCTCGCACGGCTGGAGCTCGCCCATCTCGTCTCCGTCTCCTTCTCCTCTGCGCACGGTCTCCGTCTCCCTCCGCATCTGGGCAAGATCGCGCATGCGTCTCCTCTGCCTACGGTCTCCGTCTCCCTCGCCAGCTCACGGGATGCAGAGGCACAGGCACCTGGTCTCCTCTCTCTACGGTCCCTCCCCAGCTCACAGGATGCAGAGACAACCGGCCTGCTCTCTCTACTGGAGGCACAGAGGACCCCATACTAGAAAGGAGAAGGATTGGTTGGAATTTTGTTTGGACTCAAGGCTGCTTTGAGAAGCAACCCAGGCTTGATGGGAAGACTTTCAAAACCAATTTTGAAGAGCGTCATTGCGTAGCTTCGGGGATTCAAGTTCAAACTATTTTGGGTTATTGGATCGACCCAAAAATGTTGATCAAATAAACTAGAATGGTATTTTCATAGTTTGAGGAAAGCAGAAAAATAAACTACAATGACGTTTGACCGGAATTAGTTAGGTGACCCAAAAAAAACACCATTGGCATCCAGTTGCATCCCTACGTAGCTATCATCAAAATACATATATGAAACGCCTAATGCAAAGCTCAGATGAGATAATTACGGCTTGGGGAGGTCCATACCCATGAGAATCGGCTAAGTCTATTTCCTAAAACTAATAGGCTCTTGGTTTTAACAACCTAATCTGAGCTAGAAATTATATTTTGGTATGGAATTTGTAAGAATTTTTAACTCCAAACCAAAAAAAGACTTCCTCACCCTATCTTACTATTACTCATTAGTAATTCTAAAGGAGTTTTCACGTACAGATCAGTAATTGATGATTTTATCACAACTGTATAGTGATTACAGAACATCTATATGTCTACTGTGCTATAAAATGAACATAGATAAAAACATGCAAAATAATATATTCTTTTTATTAGTCATAGATATTAAAATTAACATATGATGCTTATGCCACTGCAAGAAATGTGCCGGTTTATGACACTTAATTTAAGTCATAATATATGGAATTTAAGTCACATATCAACATTTATGACACCAGCATGACGAAAAAACATGTGTCAAAAACCATGCGCCTTAAACCATGTTATGTGACTTTTATATGTAAATGTCATAAATCTATGACATGGGTTTTGAAGTTAAAAGCATCTAGGCCCTTAGTTGGGTTTCGGCGATTAATGACAATACGTGATTACTATGACAAACGTGTGTTTTGCAGAGGCAATTAAGTTAGGTCATGGTAATGGAGATCGATTGGGCTATCATGGTGGTCATGCCCCTACGATTGAAATCATTTCGGTTTTCAAAGGATGAACGAGAAGGTTAAGGATGTACTAGTTCTTAGTGTCGATTGGAGTTGAAGAGACACTTAGAGTAGTTTAAGACTTTGTTTTTCCTTTGGTCATACTATTAAGGGGGTATGGACGGGTAGCTTAAACTAGGTGAGTCTAGTGGGTTAGGTGTGGTGCACATATGCTAAATCTAGCACTAGGTAGCTCTAAAATAGCCCTTAGATCCAATAGAGCAAACTTCATTCACGTATGATCGAGAGTTGGAAGTGAATGGATGGTCAAATACTGACTGGACGCTGGCTCCGGTGTGACCAAACGTTGGCTCAGGGTCCGGTCAGTTCATTTGACCAAGGTGTTTTCGTCTGGTGTGACCGGACGCTGAGAGGTCAAGTGATCGGACGCTGAGGGCCAGCGTCCGGTCGACTCCAGTAAGGTTCTAGAGAGGGAAAATCATGACCGAATACGTCCAGTCACACTTTAAACACTGGAGTTCGGGGTGAGCTGACCGGCGTGTCCGGTCAACATGACCGGAGCATCCGGTCAACCCGCAGAGGCACATAACGGTTCATTTTTCAGCTCATGTTATAAATACTTCCTCCATTCGTGTGGGGTATTTTTGCTCATTTCAACAGCTGAGAAACATCCTTGAGAGTGCCAAGAAGAGCAAGGTCCTAGTGAGGTGACTGAGATTTGAGAATCCCAAAGAGAGCCCTCATTAGTGAGATCGAGAGTAGCAAAGTGTGCATCCACCCTTCTTATTAGGCTTGTCGTGGTCAAGTGAGAGTTCATGCTTGTTACTCTTGGTGATCGCCATCACCTAGACGGCTTGGAGGTGATTAGGAGCTTGGTGATCATCCGGCGGTGCTTGTGGATGACCCAACTCAAGTTGTGAGCGGTTGTGGGTGATTCACCGCGATGGAGTGTCAAAGAATCAACCTGTAGAGAGCACTTGATCCTTGCACGGATCAAGGGGGAGCTACACCCATGCGCGGGTGCTCCAATGAGGACTAGTGGGGAGTGGCGACTTTCCGATACCTCGGCAAAACATCGCCGCGTTCCCCCTTCTCTCTTTACTTTGAGCATTTACTTTGAGCAATTCAATTCTTGTCATTTACATTCCTAGAATTGCCATGCTAGAGTAGGATTAGAACTTAGGGTGCTAAACTTTTGTGCGTTAGACCAATAGAAACACTTTCTAGGCACAAGGGGTTAATTGGGCTAACCGTAGAGTTTAATTATTGCAAAGAAATTTAGAATTAGCCCAATTCACCCCTCTCTTGGACATCTTGATCCTTTTAGAAGTCACAAAGCTTTATGACATTTGATTTTTAAGTCACAGCTTCCTACACGCCCTGTAGGTGCTAAATTGGCAAGTTAGCTTATAATGGTCTAGCTTATGCCCTTTTCATATTTTTTTTTGATATTCATAAAACCACTCTACAATTACACAATCTTGACAAAATCTCAGATTGTAAAAAATATATAATATTAAACTCATAGATCCAGGTAGCAATGTACATCACACTACATCTAAGTCACAAGTCCAAAATGACAAACAACATAGCCCTTTCATCATCTTGAGCATTCATCAAGCTAACAAAAAGAGTTGTAGCTAACCCTAAACATTAGGGAGGCTTTTCACTTCATTGAGACATCCTCCATACCACACTATTAACCTCTCTAAAAGCATAGACCTGCAGCCAAAATTAGTCAAAGATATAAAGATTAGAGTTAGCTCTAGGTTCATGCATATCTATTGGACAGAAAGAACAAGCTCCCAGTCAACATATAACAATCAATGAAAAAAAATATATCCAATCCAATAACATACATTACATTGCATTTTTTCTAGTGAACCGAAAAAAAAGGAAAGGGCAAAAGTTATCTCAAAGTATCGAGTCTACAATATACTGCCCGTTGAGATGCCTATATGCAATATCCTCGAATAATGAAACCCCTTATTTACTGCAAGTAAACTACCAGCTCAAACAAGCATTGCCATGTTAATATAATTCTAAATTTATAACTCAACTAAGCTAGTATATTAATAGGATTTGATGTTCTTATAATCTCTAACAAATCAACTCATGAACATATATTCTCAAGTATGATGGTTATTTTTTTTAAGTTTGCAGTGCAGAATGTCAACAGAAGGAATTTTAGATTACTTTACCTCCTAAAGCAGCAGCAAGCCACAAAAATAATACTACTATATAGCATATCAGCTAGTGCACGACCATCACAAATGCAGATCTAAAATTTGAATATGGCAGCTCTAGCATCTCAGGTTTCCAGTTTATACCTGATAAAACTATATGCAACACTATATGCAACATACTCAATTAATGAAACTTCTTATTTGCTGGACAATAGCCAAAAAAGGGTGGCAGTGAAATTTTTGTGCACCAAAACGTGCCGGCTGCTAATATTTCAGCGTCAAGAAATATAGTAATTAGCCTGTGTGCTAAATCCGATAGAAAAAATATGAAGCACACAAGAATATTTGTTTAATTACCCAGTGAGCCAATTTTTTCTGTGTTCTGTGAAAACTATATGGTTATTGATGTTTCCCTGTGTACCAGGCGAGCCGACAGGTTAAACAAAATTTCTTTGTGGGTATTTTTATGCCCTTAAAAAAAGACACGGCACACAAGAAAAATGCAGTATCTAGTAGTGAGTGGTTCAAGAGATCGTTGCTCCTTTAGATTCAAGAGATCGTTGCATTCAATCCCCCATGTTGACTCTTTTTTTAATGTTAATATTAATTCCTGAATACATGGGGAAAAAGAAAATTATGTGGTAGTTCGGTCCACATGTCACCTTGGATAACAATGTTAAGAAGATTAATAAAACAATTTATAACACATCATCCTTGTCATAAATTTACAACTATTGTAAATTGGTGTTTATGACACGACAAATATTGTCACAATAAGAAATTTGACTACCTTTAAGACGTTTTTTGTGACATACATTTACTTATGTCATTAAGTTCAAATGCTTCTGAAACAAACGTCATAAACTAGTCGATTTAGTGACCTTTTGATCAAATGTCATGCGATATACGTCATAAACTGACACATCTCTTGTAGTGTGCCTTCTAAGAATCTAGCTCATGCTCAAGCACGAGATGACGGACTAATAAATATAACTTGTCAAGACTAATTGAGGGTATCCAATCTTACTAATATACACATATCTTTTTTACCCTTCGCCTTTGTTTTTAACCTTTTACCCTAATATTTTCCAAATCCTTATTTATTGTTTTTCTTGTGTCTATGACATCTAATCTAAGGATGTACTAGCTAGCCCGCCAATGCTAGAGAAATCCAAGTTACACTTGTCCCAGTGTGGTTCCTCCCGGGTGAGGATTCATTGGGTTGTACATGATGAAACTAGACATATCGGTTTGCTAAAAATCGGCTAGGCTGTTTTTATGGAAGTGTTGCAACGAGAGTTAATGTGACATGCTCGTGAGATGATGTGTTCTAGCGTCACACTTTTTTATGAATATGTTGGGGAGAGAAGATCAAGGTACACCCCACTTGACCACCATGTCTGGTACAAAGACCCCGAAGCACGAAGCATTCAACGTTGACGACATCATTAGGTCAGATCTGGACAAAATAGTGGCCGATGAGCAAAAGGTGCCTAAGGAGTCTCCTACAACTAAAAAGAATAAAGTGTGGATATTTTTTTGTGTGTCATTTATTTTGGTTCATCCGTTTGCCCACGCCTGCAATCCCACGACATCTCCTGAATATTGTCTGTCGTGTGACAGAGGAATCACGGCAAAATAGGAAGTAGAAAATTATTGTGCTATCCATATACACATTGCATGTTTGCATGCACCAGCATATATGGCAACAAGCAAAAGGAAAGAGAATTAACACAGAAGGAAAGAGAATTAAGACAAAAGGAACCTCTTTGCATTTCTGAAAACCTTGTCAAATCTGCCTACATTTAAATACTTCCCCTCTTTGCATTTGCAAAAGGGACAACTTTTTTCTCCTTTCATTTGGTTTCACGCTCATGTGTTCCATCTGCCTCGGTCTCCTCCCTGCTCGTCGCTCCCCTTGCGATCGCGGCATCGCTCCCCTCCCCTACGTGACTCCCCGCTTGGCCATGCTGCACGCCTTCGACCACCGTGAGGCGGCACGGCGTCCACGGTGTTGGAGGGCCGGATCGGGGCACCGTGGTGCTGGTGAAGAAGGACGCGCTCAGCTTGGGCCACTTCCAGGCGTCGCTCCTCGATAGCATCCACCATATCCTTGCCCAGGACACCGGGCTTGCCTTCCAGCTCGTCAGCGCCACCAAAGCCGACCACCGTGAGGTGGCACGGCGTCCCGGTGCTGGAGGCGGCGCACGTGTCCGTGCGCGGCATCCCGGCGGCGTAGGTGGTCAACCAGGGTATGTCCACCCCTTCCCTGCTCTCCCTTCTGTGCGAAAAAGCGGACACCTAAGTGGGGAATGTAACGCGGGCAACATGTTCGACAAAATGTGTCTCTATGCTAACAAACCTTGGTGGTTGTGTCCTCGTAGATGGACCTGCGTCGAGAATGAGAAGGACCTGCGTCGAGAATTTTTAGCACATGTGATTTTTAGCAAGTAGTACCATAAAGGGTCTCCGGAGATTAATCAGTCTCATGCTGCATGTTCCATCTGATTGCACAATTACCCTTTGAATTTTCCATCTGATTGCACAATTACCCTCTGACTTTTAGCATGGAATATATACTCAAGGGGGGAATGAGGAAACCGAAAGTCGGTGTGGGATTCAAAATCAAACCTACTATGCTTTTATATAATATATCCATGTTGCTCTTTCTCTACCATTTTTACACTATAAAAATACTAATTGTTTCTCCATAATATGGACTGTTTTTGTACATCACTCATAGGATGCTCTTTGAGTTGTATGTAGATTGAACAATTACTGAAAGAGTCTGATAAATAATCTGGACATCAGAATACCATTTCATCATTGTCAAAATTTATTTTGTTACTAGCTCCTTGGTTAAATTTGCTAAGGTTAGCATTTATTCAAGTTGACTGTCATGAAGATATTTATAGTTTCCTAACAATCAATTTTCCATGCCTAGCTACGGGTTACAAGAACGCTAAGCCTATGGGCATGCTTTGTTGTTTTGTCAAACTAGCCTTTCTAATTGTCAGTTTTGCTGAAAATTTTATGGTAACCTAATATTAAAAAACAAAAAATATGTAAATCTGACTACTTGTGGAACGTCCTACTTGAAGTTTATTACTGTGTAAACCCACCCTCTAACCCTTCTCCATCAGGAATCTGAATGACAAAACGTGAGTTTACTCCTACTTTTATTACTTGGTGTATGTCATCATGGGTATTCATCAAAAAAGACTTTCCCTTACCATATGTTCAGATGACCTACCTGCTTTTTTGTACTGAACATTTTTTTAAAGAATTGATTCATTACGCGCACGGGCATATACCAGTTAAGGTGTTACATAATTAGCAATTGATATTAGGACCTAAAAACAATTAACCATTCAGATAGTCAATAGGATCCTGAATGGGCACGATAGGAGGCGACGCCCATTTAGGTAGTGAATAGTTTTAGCATGTGTGTCTCTAATGGTACTTATTTTGTATCATGAATATCAGAATGTTCTAATACAAACTTAGTCAAAGTATATTTTTTAGACGGAGGGAGTATTTCACTCTTTCTAGTGTCAATGGAACTTTTTATCAACTCTCTCATGGACAAGTTTGATAATACGAATTTAATGGTTAATTTTGTGTTCAGTGAAACCACAATGGAACATATGCAAAATAATAAAGGTCGTGCACCATTTGAAGACTTGACAAACATCATCAATGGAGGTAATTTTTTATACTCGTGTCCATGGACGCATTCACTTGTATTATTTATGGTAATTAAGCAAATATTTATCAACTTATTTTCAAACAGGTGACCATACAACATCAAATTCACAAGCGCAAATAGATGAACGTGCGCAACGCAAAAGAGAAAGAGAAAAAGCATGACATGCATCAATGACTCAAGAAGAAAGGGATAAAAAAATAAAAAACTTAGAGAAAAGTATCATCAGACAAAGAAAAATACGGATGCCACCAAGCTAAAAAGGGAAAGGGAAAAAGCACGATTGACGGCAATGACTCGTGAAGAAAGAAATAAAAAAAAATAGAAAGCGTCGTGAACGATATCATCAGAAAAAGCAGGTAAATCTGATTTTGCTTTCTGAATTCAGTGTTGACATTTTTAGTTTATTTAATATATAGTGAATGCCATGTGGTACCAGTTGGAGTTGATTCGACCACGGAAAACACTGATGTCTATGAAGATAGTGACTAGCTACATCGAAACAACTCATACAATCCCATGAAGATTGATAAAGATAACACATGTACCATTTTGGTTTTTTTCCTAAATACTAATTATTTTTTCTTGTGTTTGTATGATGCCGAGGCCAAGGTTAATATCATGTTATTATATATATGTAGATGAATACTCTGATAAATGTATAGATCAAAGTGGCATGATTGGCATGACTGATGCATCACCTGATCTAAACCCAAGTACATTGTTTTTTCATTAATGGTATCTATTTGAGAAGAAAAAGTGTAGTGGGCAACCCAATTGTGGTTCATAACAATGTAATAATAAATTAATGTTCTTGCAATATGTGCGCTTCTGTATTTTATTTGAGATCGTACTTTTGTATTATATATAGGTGTTGTAAATGCATCTAGTTCCATCGACAATATTGTCACATGTCCAAAAGAGCATAAGCGTGAGCTAGATAGAGCACGAAGGCCTGCAATGTCTCATGAACAAAAGGCGCTTTTAAATAAGAGACGACGTGACTTGTATGCAGAGAAAAATGCTACAAGAAAACTGCAAATGACTCCACAAGAGAAGGAGTTGAAATGAAAAGAGAGCAAGAAAAAATATAATAGGATGGTAAGAGAACACCGAGCAAACAATTTACATCCAGACTCAATAGCCATAGAGAGCCCTCACTTTAACCCTCAGTATATTTTCCCTTCTTCACCTCAATCGCATGAAGGGCCTTCACACGAGATGGAAATACACGAATTGAGGGGCACGCCTATTAACGTCGCGCCGACTGTAGTTCAAAATCTAGAAGTC
This sequence comes from Miscanthus floridulus, assembly GCF_019320115.1. NCBI lineage: Eukaryota > Viridiplantae > Streptophyta > Magnoliopsida > Poales > Poaceae > Miscanthus > Miscanthus floridulus. Next base: position 71,273,187 of record NC_089592.1, read on the forward strand.
CAGACCTCTGAAGTGGCTGCGACACAGACCATACATAGGCAACCAGTGACCACTGGAGAGAGAAATGCCCTTCTATCCTGTCGCAATCGGGCTTTTGAAGCAAACATTGGAAGAAGTGCTAGAGGATGTGCGGATGGAAAGTGCAATGATTCAAATGACCAAACTCAACCGAGTGTGGTTTACAACGATAATTAGCCTTGATCAGTATATATTGTCAGTACTTTCACCTTCGCTCTTCTATTCTAAAAACTCATACCTTTTGTTACTACAGGTGGTGTCACCCAAGAAACTCCAGTTCCACCACCTAATAATTGCACAGGTACACAGACACAACCGTCTGTAGTTGATGGTACCTCTTCAATGCCTTCAAACGGTGCACAAGCTCATACGCCGGACTCTATGGTCGAGGATGGTATTTTCTTTATTAAATTTATCCTTTTTTGTTTTTTGTTGTTGTTCCTAGGTATTTTTAAATAGTTTATCAGACTCTACACGGAGATGTTGTATATACACTTGTGTGATGGCATAATGATAATTGAACATGTGTTATATTATTATTATAAAAATGACACTTTCAGTGTTTTGTTCATAATATTTCGTTTTGTAACCATTCATAACTATTACATGTGTATGTTCTCAAAACCATGAGTTTTGTCGACTTTCCCCACTTTTCTCATGTGCCAATGTGGGATCAACCGAATTAGCACATGCATAATTACAAACATAAATTACTTGAATAAAACCAATGAAGCAAGTTAGCGATAATAGTGAACAATAATGCTAAACAACACCATACCAGTGGTCGTGGGATGGCACGATCGTAGTGGCGTTGGTTCCACGCATTCACGAGGATAACTCCTTTGTATTTTTCATTGTTGCACCAGGGTCATTAGTTTGTGAGCACAAAAGAAATGGATATCGAAGATTTCTTGCTGCCAATATAAAACATTATATTAGCCGCATCATGGAAAGGTCTATAAAGTAGAGTTTGTGAGTCTGTGACGCCGCGCACTCCGTGACTATGTTAAATTCATAAACTTTGCTTTTTGGACTAAATGTCACTTTAACGTTGGTATTTAATTTTTACAGTATTGTTATCTTATCGTGCGATCCATGTGTTTTTAGTACAAAATATTAGTTATCCCGTAGCAACGCACAGACACGCTACCTAGTATATGTAGAAGATAGAAGAGGATGAGAAACAACATGTGGAGTAGCGCAAACCAGTAGCTAGCGAAACAATGACACTTCTTGATGGATAGGCAGGACTATGCCATGAAATTAAGGATGTGCACTTCACTCCTCAATCTGAAATAAACACCAATACGAGTAAATAGCCCACACTTCAGCCAAGATTTTTTAATATGGTTGATGGCTGTTGAGGCGAGTAATTTAGATACAAATTAAGGGTCACTCATATTACTATTTAAAGCATCTAGGGCCCTAATTTAGTTTTAGCGATTAATAACGACACAAGAACTATGACTAACATGTGTTTTCTAGCGACATTACTTTGTGAGATCACAATGATGGATATTGTCTAGGTTCTTATAGTTTTCATGCCTCTAATAATGATGAAATTCGATTGGTTTTCAAAGTATATGTGTGAAGGCTAAGGACGAGATAGTTCTAAGTGTTGTTTAGCATTGAGAGACACTTACAACAGTCTAGGTTCTTATTTTCTTCTTTGGATGTACTATAAAGAGGGGTGTGAAGAACAAGTAGTTTGACCTAAGTGAATCTAATGAATGGATGTGATGCACACTCGTGACAAAACTAGCACTAAGTAGTTCAGATAAAGCTCAAGGATGGGTGAAACCCAAAGACAAACTCAAAGGATTTGATTTGGAACAATTTGCACTATTTTTATACACAACGAAGCTGAGAATCCACTGCAGATATAGAACAGTGAATAGGCTAGGGTTTGCTCTGTCAGTTCAACACATAATTCTGGTGTGGCACCTAAGATTATCACTAGAGTAGTAAATCATAGAGAGGGTGTGCATTTGTTGAGAGGCACAGGCTGCACCGGAGATCCTCAGTGCTGCACCTGAGTTCTCTCTGGTGCACCGAAGATTAGCACACGAGTTTGGTTACAGAGAGGGTATTTTTGGATAGGGTCAAACAATGTCACAAAAACTCTTCGATGAGGTGGTGACCCACTGGAGAAATATCATACAGTAATGACTAGTTCTAACTGGTGTCGGTTGGAGGTCATGGGAATTCTCTAGTGCTGCACAAAAGAAATCTACTGCATTGATTTCGACTGAGTGGGTTTCCAATGGCAAGTTTGAGTGCTTAACCTATATATACTTCATCCTCTTGTGCATGTGGGAGCTGTTAGAATCCAGGAACAATTAGCTACATACATTTCAGTCCAAGAGAGTGATTTAGCCTTCTAGAGTGATCATGAAGCCTTAATTGAAGATTAAGGACACCATTAGTGCTTATAGATTAGCAAGTGTACATCCACCCTGGTGCTCATCTAATTGTGTTTCTACACATTCGTTTATCTAGGCTTCTCTTCCTTGATGTCTTGAGATTCTTGCTTTTTCTTCTAGGGTCTTCAATATCCTTCTCTTTGATCTTCATTTGAGGTGTTGATTCCTCGATCTTCACCGTACCTTAGCCTGGCCCAAGTCTGTTTCCTGCATCCATGACTATGTACCTCATATACTAGCAAACATTATTAGTGCTAATGGTTATGTTATTATTCAACTACCAAATCATTAAACCCTTGCTAGAGTCCATGTTTATTACAATTTTCACTTAGGATATTAAAAAACTACATAGTGAATAGTGATGTCAAGTGCACCTAGGCTCAGATTGTGTATCCTAGATAAGGAAGGTTGAACAAATGCAAGAGAAAAATACATACATGCGACATCAGTTTCCTCTCAGGGAAGGAAGGCTATCGGAGCCAAGCAACTTTGAGGGAGCCCCGGAAGGGTGGTGCGTTTTTTTTTTTAGTTTAATTGATTAATTTCTTGTTGCTGTTTTTGGAATAACCCTCAATCCCGGAAGGACGAGCCCAAATTTGAAGTTTGAGGAATTGCCCAAAAGTGGGATATGAGGTCATGTGAAAACGGCCAAAAATTGTTGTTTTCGGGGTTTTGTGCCACATTGCCATGGGTTTAGATGTCATACAATCAATTATAGGTTGTTAAAATATGCGATATAGCACACGTTTTTATAGAACTTAGTTGGCTTGATTTGTTCTCCACAATCGGTATACATACATGAGTTTTGTTTACGATTTTTTCGTACTATAAGCTTAGGCTGATAGCTCAAGGTCTCGAGGTTGTAACGTTAGTAAGGAAATAAAATAAAGAAGTAACCCACGTAGCCGATGGTAGAACCACAATATCTAGCAGCAATAAGAAATGTTGATGAAGTCGCTAGCCGGTGAGCAAAACATAAGTTTGAATGATACAAGAGGACACTCCTGGCCTGGATTCTATACATCGAGGTCACGACATCAGCTAAATATAAGAGAAAAGCATATCATGCGAATCATCGACAGTGGTAAAAGCTAATGAGTTCATATATTGATTCAATACCAAACATACAAAGTGAAATCAGCGAGGAGACTAACCATGCAATTTTTTTGTCTGATACTCCCTCTATCTGAAAATATAATAATTGTAAAATAATACCAAGTCAAATCATCTTAATTTTGACCAGACTTTATAAAAAAAAAGTATCTATAAAAGTATATATTATTAGATTCATCGTGGCATATATTCGTATAGTGCGTCTATTTCACTAAAATTTCATTGTTTTTGTGACGGGGGTCGTAGTTCTGTAAAAATGCAGGTTTATTTTCGTGGCCCAGCACCACTTTATCTTGGCCACTGCCGCCCTACGTGCACCACAACACACTTTATTATACTGCATCATCAGCAACATGCCATGATATACTATTGTCCACGAGCTAGCTAACGACATCGTCGCGTAAGAACGGGCGCGCGCGCGGGACGTGCGTCCGCCGTCTGGCCATCTCTATATACAAGCGGAGGCAGTCGCAGTTCCCCACACCACCGCAATCCTCCGCAACCAGCTAGCCTACCGTCGTAGCCGCACGCGTCCTAGCCTAGCTAGATAGGAAGCTTAAGCTAGCGCGTGTCGCCGTGCCATCTCGCCATGGGGGAGGATCAGGCGCGGGCGCCGCTGCTGCAGCAGCTCGGCGATTTCGAAGCGGGCGGCGCCGGGGCCGGCGCGGCCACCACCAAGGGGCGCGCGAGGCGGGCGGCGCTGGAGTGGTGGGTGGAGTCGAAGAAGCTCTGGCACATCGTCGGCCCGGCCATCTTCCAGCGGATCGCGCTGTACGGGGTCAACGTCGTCTCGCAGGCCTTCATCGGCCACCTCGGCGACCTCGAGCTCGCCGCCTTCTCCATCGCCGCCACCGTCGTCGCCGGCTTCAACTTCGGCTTCCTGGTACGCGTCACCACCCGCGCTAGCTGCCTCCTAATCATGTCGTTACTATGCATGCACGCCCGCGCGCGCGCACACGCATTCGTGGCTGCTGCTGCCTCACCAGTTCAGCTCCGCCCGAGCTAGACAGCGGAGCTTCCTGTCCTATATACGCTAGCTCCTTTCTGTTTCCGGAGCTGGAGGCAGGCAGATCACGTCAAGCAACCAGTTACCCCTACCCTACAATTTGTGAACTGCTTAACAAGCAGTGCCGTCTGCCGCCGAGAGGAACTCGTCTTTGGAACTTGTTTTGGACGATAGAGCATGCTAGAGTAGGTAAGAAGATCCAAATCCAATGCCACTTAAATGTTTATTTATGCTAAACAAAAAAAAAACATTGATATGGTCAACCAACACCTACTGGACGCGTTTGGTTTGCAGATTGCAGAAATAGCTCTGAATATTCTTTTCAAGTTGTATACTCTACAGTGTTGGTTTACCACCAATCGGACCGGTGGGATATCCTTCCATTTCAAATTTATGTCTTTCTATCTTTATTCTAAGTCAAATTTCTTTAGTTGTGATCCAGTTTATAGGAAATACAATAAACATCTACAACATCACACAAGATTGGGTTCACTATTATTGTATCAACTCGATAATGATTGTGAATTAATAAAATCCTTTCTTTATAAAAAAACAAACTAGATTCATTAGATTCGCCATAAAATATATTTGATATAGCATTCATTTCATAACGTAGATGTTGATACATTTTTTAATAAACTTGATCACAAGTTTAACTTAAGATAAAGCTGAACCGATTATGTTTTGGAAATAACAATCATATAATTGAGTCGCGTCGGATCCATGGACCATGCGGTAGTTGAGCTCTGATTTATGATGATCTTTGGGATGTGTGATGATTGACTTTCAGGTTTCTGTAACCAACAGCTAGGCGGGGCTATTTATTTGGCTTCCTGTAGCTGTTAATTAAAAACTGAATGAAGAAACACCAAGATTATTAACATGTTGCTGAGTATCGCTGTCGTAGTAGTATCACCATTTAATCTCTCCTTGTCTCCCAGTACCTTTCACTCATTATTTTTCACAAAAAAGGTCCACGTGCTCAGGTCGCAGAAGCTATACAAATAAAATGTCACCATCTTCAATTATTACTCTACCATTTCGTCATGGCTCACGACTGGCTACTCGCAGTTACTAATGATTCTACTAATAATGCTGCGAGCACAGTAAAAAATGAAAAACCCATGCGTAATCACGGTAATAATAATAGTTTAACTTGACAATGCTGATGCTGGTGCTGTAGCTGGGCATGGCGAGCGCGCTGGAGACGCTGTGCGGGCAGGCGTTCGGCGCGAAGAAGCACCACATGCTGGGCGTGTACCTGCAGCGGTCCTGGATCGTGCTCCTCATCTTCGCGGCGGCGCTGACGCCGACGTACATCTTCATGGAGGACCTGCTGCTGCTGATCGGGCAGACCCCGGAGCTGTCGCGCCTGGCGGGGCAGATGAGCGTGTGGCTGCTCCCGCAGCACTTCGCCATGGCGATGCTGCTCCCGCTCACGCGCTTCCTGCAAAGCCAGCTCAAGAACTGGGTCACCGCTATCACCGCGGCCGTCGCGCTGGCAATCCACGTCGTCGTCACCTACGTGCTCGTGCAGCGCCTCGAGCTGGGGATCGTCGGGGCCGTCGCCTCCGCGGACATGGCGTGGTGGCTCGTCGTGCTGGGCCAGTACATCTACGTCGTCGGAGGCGGGTGCCCGCTGTCGTGGAAGGGCTTCACCATGGAGGCGTTCGCCGACTTCTGGGAGTTCATCAAGCTCTCCTCCGCGTCCGGAGTCATGCTCTGGTTCGTGCCGCCGTCGTCGTCCATTTCGTAGCTTAGTTTCTGTAGCCTACTAGTGAGCTAGACGACGTAGTAGCGACGACATGATCTGATATGGTTTCAACAAAGTCCTGCAACTATTAACGTATATATATACGCTTGATGACCTGCATGCAGCTTGGAGAACTGGTACTACCGACTGTTGGTGCTGCTGACAGGGTACCTGAAGAACGCTGAAATCGCTGTGGATGCACTCTCCATATGGTAACTGCATGGTGCTTAGCACGCCATTCGAATCCAGATCAGTTTCCATGCATATCTAACAAGTGCATTGTATTGGTTGTTGATCCAAATGCAGTCAGACTATCAACGGATGGGAGATGATGATCCCCTTCGGCTTCTTAGCAGCAACCGGGTACGTACGTACACCATCGGGTTTTTTTTTAGAACGAACACATCAGTCGTCAGTGCACTAGAAGTAAAGCATCGATCGATTTGGCATGGCACTTGCAGGGTGCGAGTCGCAAATGAGCTCGGCGCAGGGAGCGGCAAAGGCGCGCGCTTCGCCATCGTGGTGTCCATCACGACGTCCGTGGTGATCGGCCTCGTCTTCTGGTGCCTCATCCTCTACTTCGACGACAAGATCGCGCTCCTCTTCACGTCCAGCGCGGTCGTGCTCGACGCAGTGCACCACCTGTCCGTGCTGCTCGCATTCACCATCCTCCTCAACAGCGTGCAGCCCGTCCTCTCAGGCAAGCCGCTGAACCTGTACCTGAGCGGAGCATCGCCTCTGCTTGCTTCCTTGTGATTCTCATGGTGGATTTGTTGCTTCTGCAGGGGTGGCCGTTGGTTCAGGATGGCAAGCATTGGTCGCCTACGTGAACGTCGGCACCTACTACCTCATCGGAGTTCCCATGGGTATCCTACTTGGTTGGCCGCTGCAGTTTGGAGTAGGGGTAATGATGCTATAAACAACATGTGCAAATCAGTAGTCCCGATCAACTTTGCGCATCAACTTGACAGCTGATTTTCAGGGAATCTGGTCCGGCATGATTGGAGGGACCGCCGTTCAAACGATCATACTCGCCTACCTCACTGTCAAATGTGACTGGGATGAAGAGGTGGCGCACTGCACTCTAGTCTTCTTTGTTTCTAGTGTTTCTGCATATATATTTGAGTTTCTTCCGTGTACTGACCGCATCGATTTATTTGTTGCTTGTGATGCTTCTTTATTTGCAGGCGAGGTTAGCCAGTATGAGAATGAAGAAATGGGCTGACGACTCGAAATAAATCTACTCCAACAATACTGCTTCACTTACAATACTGCTTCACTTTGTTGTTAGCCAGGCACAGGGAACCCTGAAGCTAACAATACTACAATAAGCATTTGTAGGGGCGGCTGACGATGGTTTGTAGAGGCGGCTCGGCTAGCCGCTCCTACCATATAATCTCTACAAATCATGTATTGGGAACCGCCCCTACAAATCGATTTGTAGAGGCGGCTAGTGTTATCAGCCACCCTTATAAATCGATTTGTAGGGGCGGCCGCAGTACCAGCCGCCCCTATAATACCTGTTTATAGGGGGCGGTTCGGTCTAGAACCGCCTCTACAGTATATTTTTCTGCAAAAAAAATTCAAATTTACAATTCAAATTCGACCAGAACATATATTTTTTATGCACAACTCTATCATGACTTATCTTCTTCTGCGATTGTACTGAAACTCAATGACAATACACATTTATTTATACCAGATTATAACAAATATTCCATGACTTTTAGGTGGACAGTTTAGTCCAAATAAATGAAACAACAAAATTCATCTATTAAACATTCCAGTAATCGTAATAACATTTCATGGTGACTAAGATTTTTATGAGAAAGACCACATAATAACAAAATCAATGGCGCTCAGATCTAGCAACCGAACATCATAAAATCAGAAGCTTCTAATAATCTTTCCACTTGCAGAGTTGTAGTCACACATCAGGTCAATGTAACACTAAAGCAGACTGAAAACGGAATTCGTAATCTGCAGGAACTGAAGCAAACGAGTGGTACTCACTGTCTGCTGACTGCTGCTGGCAATGGCCATGACGGTGGCCTGCACCTGCTTGGTTGTGGCAGCGAAGATGACGCGCCGTCAGCAGATCCTCCGTCTTCTCCGTTTGCGATTTAGGTCCTCTGACCGACCGAGAACGCAGCCCCGTCGTGTGAATAGATAATGATAAGAAAGAAATGAAACATACTCCATAAGTGTCACAGTATCTCCTTCCTGATATAGATATGTGAATGATTTCTCCTCAACAAAAACTCCTGAGTGTGTTCAGAGAGAGCATTTAATAATTAGACTAGCATTATATGCATGATTGTTTAATTTTAAAACTGAAAAAAATGAAGCAAACATGTTATCAAATATTTAAACTGACACCTAACTGAATACTGGTGGCAGACAGTGGCTAAACAGGAAGGCTCAAATGTAGCCAGGATTCAGGTGGAAGTGGAACCAAATAGTTTTAGATGATCTCTCATAAAACTCGGTTACATATAGGTACGGTACCCTTTTGTATTTTCTCCAATACTATTAATATAGTGTACTTATGTGCAAAAATAATACAATCATGTCCATCAAATTAATTGCAGCTTTTATGCAATAGAAAATTCTGGAGAGGCTGTTGAGATATTGGTCCTAAGACTACCAACTACTTGATCAATATATACCATGTTCTACATCATAATTATAGTCATGAATTCAATTTAGTTTGCTCAATCATGTTCCATAGGTTATGAGACCGCCTAAAATTGGCTTTGCACATGATTGCTATGTAAGACACTAGAACAATAAATTGTAATTAGAAGAAAGGACTGTCTAGGTAGGGGATGGTTACATCCATGGAGGCAGTTAGGCTACAACATAAAGGCTTGTATGGCTACATCTTAGCTGTTAAAGTCATGTTTTATACTTTTATGTAAAAAAAAGAAAAACAAATCATACTCTCAAGGGCCTCATCAGTACGAAATCTTTTTGTTATTTTGTTTCTAGTGTCAACATCCCTCAGTTCGACCAGCAATAGTCAAAGTGTTCAAAATAAAACAGAATAAATATTGACTACTTGAAATCGTGAGAGTGAAGTATGTGGCGCCAATTGCTGCAGGAAATAAACTATGAAACAAATAAAATGAATGACCTGTATTGTGGCTCCTCCTCTTCCTTGATGCGAAGTAAATAGAACAAGTGTAACTAAAACAGCTCACCGCACAAAGCCATTAAAACCCTAGCTAAACCCAAGACATTAAAATTAGAGGAAGTCGAGAGTCGCAAGGGAATCCGTACGTACGTCGGAGCCGAGCATCTTGGCGCCGCAGCGCTGTGTGGCAGCCCACGGAGCAGCGGCAAGCGAGCCCGAGGCGGTGGGCGGGGCCCACTGCACGGCGGCGCCCACAAGCGTGGCCACTGCATGGGCCCGGCCACGGTGCGCGGTGTAGAAGAGAGGGAGGCGACGAGAAGCCTCCAGAACCTTCCGCCGGAGGATCTACATCGCAAAGTCAACGCTGCTCCCCTTTGCGCTTGCGCTTGCGCCTTCATGGAGAGGAGAGAAGAGACAGGACCGTACAACAAATCCTGCGCAGATCCGACGGGAGGACGATGGATCCGGTCATGGAGCCACCGGATCCGCTAGATCCGCCGGGGGCCTCCGCTAGCAAGGAAGACCGAGCCGGCAAGCCTAGATCGATGTCCATCCCGGCGCCGGCGAGGGAAGGGGAGGGGGAGCAAGAGGGTGAGCAAAGCACCTTAACCTGCGCAGCGACCGGGCAGCTCGCGTGCGTCCCGCGGCATAGTGGCAACAGCCGGCCGACGCGGCCCGCGCCCAGTCGGGCTGCAGGTGGCCAGCGGGCCTGTTCGCAGCGCCGCGCTAGCACCGTGCCGCCGCTCCACCTCCGCATGGGGGCCCGCAGGCCATGACGCTGGGCCGCCGTGCCGCCACGCCGGACCACCGCGCCGCCGTGCCGGGCCGGGCCACCGCGCCTGGGCCCTCCTGTGCTGCTAAGAGAAGAGGGAGGGAGGAGAGCGGAGACAAGAGAGAGAGGGAGCCACCGCCGAGAGAGGAGGGAGAGGGAGAGGCGGATGTGGATGCGCGAGAGGGAGTTAGGGGTTGGAACCTTTTTTTCTCGGGTTAGAGAGAGTGACCTGAGGTGGAAGAAGGTGGCTGCTATATATATAACGGGCATTTGTAGGGGCGGCTGGTAATATCAGTCGTCCTTACAAATCGACTCATTTGTAGGGGCGGCTCGTATTACCAGCCGCCCCTACTGTGCCATTTGTAGGGGCGGTTGTTGTGCCAGCCGACCCTAAAAAAAGCTCCGTTGCTACAAACCGTTTTTCACGTAGTGTAAGATAACTTCTGGTAAAACTAAAATATACACATATAGTTATCTTGCTTAGAAGTTACTTATATATGTAAAAAAAAAGAGTCAAAGCCCAACAAGACTAAAGAAACAATGTGCATATATGTGTGTGCAGATACAGCCATGCATGTTGCGGCCTTCAACTACATTTGGCGGCTGACGACCAGGTTTCTTCTTCTTCTCTGAAGATAGTGTTCGGAACCTCCCATAGTGGAATTGCGTACCGCCAGAGGGATCACGTAACTATATTTGTGGTCCTTTCGCAGCATTGTCGTAAGGATAATTTTTGCAATACTGTTTCAGTGTCAAAATATTGTGTCATTATTGAGCTAATCTCGGACAGGTCATTCTTCTTCTTCTTCTTCTTCTTCTTCTTCTTCTTCTTCTTCTTCTTCTTCTTCTTCTTCCTCCTCCTCCTCCTCCTCCTCCTCCTCCTCCTCCTCCTCCTCCTCCTATTATTATTATCAAAACAAATGACATATAAGGTGTCGGTCTACCCAACATGTATTTGTATTCTAGTATTAAAGAGCAAAGTTTTCCTCTAACTCTGTTTTTTACTTCCCAAACAGCCATTTTTTCGTCCCATTTTCTTGTTTACTTTTTAAACTGCCCTTGCAGCACCCTCTGTATCCCATATATGACTCAACTGCCCTCTCACACTTTGTATCCCGTATATGACATGTATTCATGACCCATATATGGCTTGGATTCATGACACATGCTTATACAAGTTAGAAGAACTCGTCCAGCGAAGATACGAAATACGATTCCAGCACGTATTGGGTTCCATGCAAAGCAGGGCATGTTAGCTAGTTAATTAATAGAGAAAGAAGTTTAAGAAAATTAACATTTGGGCCTCCTCAAATGCTCCTCCATAGGAGCCGAAGCACTTGAAGATAGACCTTTTGCACCTCCAGCTCCTCAACCAAAAATGGCTCTGGCTCATCTACTGTTTGGCAGAAAATTGCTCCTCCTTAAAAACTATTTGGTACGACTTCTTTGGCTCCTTCATAGAAGTTCCTGCTAGACCAAACATGCCCTTACATAAATTTATGAAAGCAGCAGAATGTGAAGCTTAGGAAAGATATTAGCGCTATTGAGCTGCTTGTTGGCTCCCGCTAAACACCATGATCTAGGACATGTTTGGACCATAATTGGATCATATTAATCACCTAAAATAATGTAATGGTGAAACATGAGAGATATAGATTATTATAATCGAAGTACCATATTATAATAATCTTGTAATCCACCTGGGATTTATTAATGGGAGGTTATGGATGCTAAAAAGACCAGCTTGCCTCTCCACCTTATCCCCTTTACCGCATGCAAGGGTATCATTGGTCATTTGTACTCTAACCAACAATAGTACACCCACTATAATCTAGGATCTAAATTGCCTAGATTATTAAAATTTATAATCTAGATTATTATAAGCCCATTCATAATCTTGATTACTATAATAAAGTAGGAATCAAACAACGCCTTAATTAGACCCGTTTGGAGGGGCTCATCCCGGCTCAGTGAAGCCAGGAGGAGCCACACATAGGCAGCTTCGATGGCTTTCTCGGATCCTCATGTTTTCTAGAGCCGTTTCATCAGCACCTACAATAATCTATAATAGCTCTGTTCGCTTGGCTTATAAGCCGTACTTTTTTCAACCAACGAACAATATTTTTCTCTCACAACAAATTAACTAACAGTACTTTCAACCATGACTTATCAGCCAAGCGAACATGACAAATATATGCTCAACAGTGCATTGCAGCACATTTAGAGCCGGAGTCGGAGCACATCGAAGCCCCTCGAATAATGGGGTATTAGTCATTCGTCATCTTGTCCTCACACTTTTCACGCAGGCATAAATATTGTGAAGTGGTTCCTTATGGCAGCCCCAACATAGGAGGAAGAAAGAATTTTATAAGAAGGCACCACTTTATCAAGATGGCCCAATTACCGCAATAATAAGAAAGAAAGAAATGCAATATTGATTTAATTTTAATGATCATTTAATGGTCTAGATTTAACTGAAAAAAAGTCTATTATTAATAGACACCTAAATTCAAAATTAAAAAAAAAATTGAATACTACACGAGTTGGGAAGCATAGGTAAATAAATACTCCATGTCAAGCACAACTAATAAGTGTAGGTAAATTTGAATTAAAAATAAAACTAGTAACTAAATTTCTCGTTGGATTAGAAATCAAAATATATGATTAAATAAATAACACATACAAATAATTTAATTAGTATAAAAATCATAAAAGCAACCATGTTAGTTGAGAGGGAATAAAAACTACCACATTAATTAAAAATGAAAACAATGTGCACCATTGCCCCATTGGTTTTACCGGTCATCTAATGGGAAGGATCAGATTTAATGGGAAACATGAGAATTGAGCTGGGTAGTGCACCATGACTAGTGATGATAATGGGGACCCGATTTCCCATGGGGAATTCAATTATTAAGGGGACAGGGTTGGGGAGTCTTTTCTCCCCTGGGATAAAAATGGGGCAATTTTATCTCGTGTTGAGTCTAGCCGGGATGGGGATGGTGTAGCATTTCTCATTCCTATTTCCCGTAGGGATTCCCATGACGGGAACCCGTTTAGATGGCTAGGAGACTAATTTTAGGTAAAGCCCACCCATCTAAGCATCCCATTCCACAAGACATAGACCAATGATCACTAGCCCAATACCAATGGCGGAGGGAAGAGGAGGGTGGGGGAGAGGCAAGCACCCATAACATTTCTATGCCCCCATAATATGTCCTCTTAATTAACTACTTAATAGTTTAATTAGCTATTTAATGATGCTATTTGCGATTTTGTTCCATGTCCTTTCTCCATACCAATCTCTAATAACATCTTTTATAATTAATAATTGTGTCATTCTATTTTTTTCTCAATCTCTTTTGTTCCTCCATATTATAATCTCTAATAGCATCTTATACAATTAGCTATTTAATTATGATATTTGTGTTTTTATTAAACATCTTGTTCGTCCGTACAATACACACTCTAATTAGCTAGTTAATTATAATTAGTGATTTGCTTATTTACTCTCTCCCAATTGATCTCCAATGACATCTACATTATTTGGTTGTTATGCATACTCTTGTCTTGTACATTTTGTCATACATGATTGTTGTTGGTTTGAACGGCCCCTCTATGTCTAATACTGGCTCCGCCCCTACTCAATACATAGCCAACCCTATCCTCTCCTACTTATCCCCCACAATTCCTTAGCACCCCCACAATGAGAGCTTAGCACTCCCGCTCGTGACTCCATGAGATGCGAGTTGCGACAACCCATCGGCTCCTTCTCAAGCCATAAAGCCTCAAGTTTGGTCGCAAAGCAGCCGAGCAACAAAGATGCAAGTAGTCCTTACTGTTTCGTTAGATCTAGCGAGAAAGGAACATGGTGCCCACCAAGTGGTGGTTGTTTCGTCAGGTATATTTTATTAATACTCTTTTTATATTTTTATTAAAAATAAGAACTTTAAATAGATTATAGATTGCATTCTTAAATACCATGATGAAAAAAAACAATCATTTAAGTTGGCACCATGTCACTCAAGATTCGTGATAGAGGTTGAAGTGAGATCTAGTGTAACACCCCTGGTGTTAAGCATCACTAAAACTTGATCATGTCACCATCATGCATAATAAGCATGCACTTTAGCTAAACATGTCTTGCATTCACTAAAAACAATGATGTTTTGTTAGGGATGCAATGCATATGTGGTGTGGTGTGCTTAAACCAAAAATTTCTTTTAAGGTACTTTGTGACATTGTATTTTTTGAATTTCACTAAAGTACTTGGAATTGTGTCCTAATAAACTTTGAGGTGTGAAGTGCATACTTTACACAAGTGTCAAGCGTAGGGTAGGAATCCAAGTCCAACAAATTAAAATTTGAGCTCCAAATTTGAAATTGAACTTGAAATTCAACACTTAATCCTAAATTGGCTAAGTGTGGGATTTCAACATTAAGTTCACTGTTGGGGGAATTAATAAAATGATTTTCACAAATAAACTTGTGCAACCATTAGTATCATTTGTTGGTACAAGGTTTGTGCTAAGCAATGGTGCTACTGGTTGTTATGTTTGATTGATGGCTAATCACTAATTAATTCACCTAAGATGCTAAGTTAATCACTTTCTCAAAACCCTAGACTGAAATTGCTGTTTCAGTTTCAAAGTGTCGGGTATCAGTATTAGGGATACCCGGAAGAAGAAAGCTAATGGTCGTGAACGCTAAGTCCCTCGGATGGTCAAGAGCGTATCTTGGTCTCGCCCGACCCCGAGGGCACGGGCTCCATCTTGCCCGACCTCAAGGATACGGGATTCAGGTCACCCGACCTCAAGGGCGTAGGCTCTGTCTCGCCTAACCCCTCGGGCGAAAGCCCTGTCACGCCCGACCCCTCGAGTGAGAGCCCCGTCACGTCCGACCCCGAGGGCATGGACTCTGCCTCGCCTGATCCCGAGAGCGCGGGCTCTGCCTCACTCGACCCCGAGGGCACGGGCTTTGCCTCGCCCGACCACGAGGGCGTGGGCTCCGCCTCTCCCAATGGAGGCCCGTACCGCCCCCAACCACTACTGATCTAAAAGTACGAGTCCACGATGGGCCACGTCTGAGGACACACATCGCCAGCAGCATCGGGCATGCCGATGCTCTGCTACCAACTCCCCGTACGGCCTCCAGTGGAGGCGTCAGCGAGCCATACCATCCGCTGAGATGGGATGGAGCGCCACGATCGGCTGACGACGCCCGCGTACGGCGCCAGTGATGAACAGGGCCGTGACGTGGAGTTGTCCCTGTTGTCATCTACAGGGCCGGTGGGACCCGCGTAAAAGAGATGGAAGACGTTGTAATCCTAGAAGCCTTCCTCTCCTCGTCTCTCTCTCTCCAATGTAACATGCATCTTCCCCTTCATCTATAAAAGGGGAAGCAGGGCACCCCACGGAGAGAGGGGGGCATTCCCACACATCTAACACGTCTGGGCAGTTGAAGGTTTAGGCACCCGACAGTAGACAGAGAGCTTAACCAGACTCACTCTTTTGACTAGAGACTTGAGACCTTCTCCCTCTCTCGCCTGTTTGTAATCCCTACTACAAACCAAGTGCTGGTAACACGAGCAGTAGCAGACTGGACGTAGGGACGTTCCGTCCGAACTAGTATAAATCCTTGTGTCCTCTGAGCACAGCCATTCGGGTCAGATGCGCAAACTAGAAATTTACTAGCCGGTGATTCGAAACACCGACACAAAGTACTCCTGTTTGGAAACCAAGATCTTGAAAACTAGTGAGTTTTTTATATCAGTTCATTAAGCAAAGTTGGAGCCTGCATGAGGATGAACAAGTCTTGTTCTTGGAGAATCTTGAGTTGATGTTTGGAATCTAGAGAAAAAGAGGAGAGAAGATCGGGGTTCAGGCGTTACTGTTCATCGACAGCAGCAACAAGCAGTCTACCTGCTTCACCGGCGAGCCGCCGCCCTCCAACACCGCTTCGCGCACGTCCTACACACAGTAGTCTACGTGTCCTAACTCAAGCAGGAGCTGGTGGCTGCGCCTGCATCGACCTCGCCGTTTTAAGCCCAAGTCGACCGCCATTTTCCCACTTTCCCTCTCTCTACCGCCGTCGTCGAGCTCACTCTCGCCGATCAACTCACTGCATCTACTCACACGCCGTCCAATTCCCCACGTCCTCTACTCCACTTCATCTTTGTGCACCGCCTAAGCCTGCTCGCGTCACCTCTAATCGTCGGAGCTGGCAGCGCCGCCGCTTCTCACCGCAACAACATCCGCCCCACCGTCGTGATCCACCTCACCATGGCCAGGCCACTCCGGTGAGCCGCTCATTCAACCATCTTCCGTTCCAAGCTCTCCCTGTTGCTGCGATGCTTATACGCTTGACCGTTGATCGATCCGTGCCTAGTTTTCGTCGATCAATGGCGATGTCCATCTTAGTCAGCGCGGGAAGCACTGTTCTACTAACCAGGCCCCGCCTGTCAACATCTGTGGCTGGCTACGCGTGTGTACAAAATGATTTTTTTTCATCTTTTTTTTTAGAAATTGATTAAATATAATGATTCTTGTTTGATTCATAGAAAAATATAGAAATGTGATAAAATTATGAAAATGTTTGTGTAGCCTCTTAATGATGTACTCTACCTAGAAAAAATATGAAATATTGAATATCAATAGTTTTTGCATGACTAAAAATTACCTCTTTTAATTAATAAATGCACCTTCCATGATTTTTATAGGTTAAAACAATAATCTTTTAATCATGAAACTTTTTGTGTAAATGTTATGTGCAATAACCTACCTTCACAAAAAGTTTGGTACTGTTTTGATAATTCTTAATTATCCACTTAATTACATGCTTTATTTTTTTAATTAATAAATGCTAACATAATTAGGTTAAATCATAATAGGACTTGAGTGTGGTTTTGGATTGATTGTAGACCTTGGGACACAAACACCTCTGATGTTCCTTAGCAATTTAATTACTTATTGGTTGTGCTCATAATTAAACTTATTATTAATAATAATAATACTAATATTGCTTTGTGAGTAGATAATCTAACTTAACTGCGGAGGAAAGTTGTATTCAAGTTAGTAATCTTGTTTGATCATCATAAACTATGTTTAGTGTCTCATCATTCTAAATCATGCATATTTACTACGTTTAGTGATCGAGAGAGGGAGTCCCGTTGTTGAGCAAGTCCCCGAAGTGGATTTCTTATCAGTGGATTTGGTTATCTTATCTCCCAACACAGCAGGCAAGCCCCGAAGCATAACCCCTTTCCTTGTGTTTTATAAATGTTATTCACTTAAGTCTTATACTTGATGCATTTAAGTAAAATAGGAGTTGTTGATTACCAACTGCTGCATGCCTGCCTTGATATTTCTATACCATCCTTGTCACCCTAATAGAAGTAGTAGTTAATAATGATTAGTCTTGCTTAGTGGATAAGAGTTCAGCAACAAAGTTGATTTCTAATGTTCTTACCTAGGGAATGCCCTGTGGCTTAATGGTGATCATGAATTTAATTTGAGACCGGGCGGACTCTTTGCTTGCGTCAAGTTTGAGTCTTGACGTAGTGCCCCGCCTGTGTCGATTAAGGACCGTTCATTGTAGGCCACCGTATGGTCGAGACTTTGTAGTATTGGCCACATACTCCAGTAAGCCTAATACCTTGGCTATTCCACTATGTGAAAAGACAACTGCGCACTGGGAGTGGGAGATGGCGAGAGTAGTGTGTACACATCCTGTAAATCCGTCCGGGACAGCGTAGGGAGGTGGAGTACTGTATTCTCGGGTAGCGCAGACCGGTTCACATTTGGAGGATCTGAGTGAAGGTTGATATACGTAGGTCCGGGGCCTGCATATGTCATGTGGTAAGAAAACCCCAGCTGGGCCAAATCGATTCGAATCACCGTTGCTTCTCAGAGAAGAAGACTCGATCCTCTGACCATACTTCGTAGTTCATCAATGTAACAATGTTTCGTATGATCATGAGATATGATGATTAAAGAAGTGGTTGCTCTAGATCAGGTGCAAACTAGAGACTAATAATGATTTAACTTGAGCTAAAACATTAAAAATAAGGATCAATCATTAGTAAGTTTTTCTACAAAAGTTAATCTTGACTCTTGCTACAGACTTACCTTGATTCCCGTAAAGCCTGCATATCCTTGGAGTCTTTCCTTTTCGTCGGTTAAGTCTTGTTGAGTACCTTTGTACTCAAGGTTTGTTAACCCTTGTTGTAGGAGGAGAGCTAGCAGTAGTGAAGTTTATTATGCACCCTTGGGCAGGGTGAATCTCTCTTGTGTGTTACTCGTGGTACCTGTCATGCTACGCTACTGCCTAGTTGGCTAAAATTTATTAATTGTAATAACTTAATGAATGATTTGTAAACTTATGGTTAGTAAGACTTCCATTGTTTATTCCGATGTAATATATTTGTATAAACTGTTGTAATACTGCAATGCCTTCTGTGATGTATCCTGCTCGAAAAGAAAAAGTGAATGATTCAGGTTTTCCAAGGACACCCGACAGACTACCAGAATTGTGTGGCTTATATGTGCAACAGTCAGAAGTCTGTGAGACAATGACGGGCACATGTGGGCCATATAATTTGGGTGATTCTGCCACATCTAGGATAGGGTAGCGATGCTAGGCTTAAGAGGGTATTAATAGTTAAGTCTTATAATCACTATTCAATCCAAAGGAATACTGAAGATCAAGAAGGTCATACCCACCTTTGGTTGGTATGCACAAACTAATAACCTCACTCACTTCTAAAGGTGTTGAATTTTCTTTATCTAATAATCACATGTGTAGTATCGTTGCTTTATTATTAGGAAATAGAATGCTTACAGTTATTCTACCAATATAGATAATGTCGGCTTATCTAAAGTAACAATTTACATAAGCTATATGTCATGATATTAATATAATGTTATAATAAAATGCTATTATCATTCATATATGAGTTATGTGAATATTTTTCATGATTAGCGAAACATAACACATAAATTTATCACCCATGCATGCATGTGTACTTAATCTGGGTGGGTACACATTTATGTTTACATTAGTCACTTTTTAATATATTAGACTATTAGTATTGATACAAGTGGATAATTAAGAAACATATATATGAACAGATTATAGTTATTAACATTTTCGTACTAGTAGATTTAAGGGGATATTTTAGTCTTTTTAATAAATGTAGAAGGGGTAATTTAGATGTAAATTCAAGGGGTTACTTAAACTATCTATCGTAATAAAATGTGGGTAATTAGATGCAAATTTGGAGTTTATTTAGATTATGTTTTATAATAACATACGGATTCAGGAGTTACTTTCTGTTGTTTTCCATAATGACAGATGTGGGTAATTATTTAGAAAATATAATAGATCCAGTGGCTATTATCAATTGTGATTAGAGTATACCAAATTGATGACTAGCTCTTTTTATGTGAGAAATTTTAGAAATTATCTTTTTAGCATATCTTGTGAGAATTAATTTAGAGGTTGGTAATAGTAAGATAGAATGTTGCTTGATGATGATACTTTGGTTGGTGCCCATTAGCTGCGTGATAAGCATGTAGCCAAGCAGTATGCCATAAACCTGAAGATCGGCTTGCAATGGGATGGACTAAAGTAATTGCCCTATAGTTGCTCGGCGCTACAACCTCAGTTTTTTAGGGATCGAAACGAGTAACTTCTTGTGTTAACACCTTCAGGTTGTAGCAACGCCTTCATAAAACCAATGGCTTCATGAGCTCCAACAGGATGGACTGAAGAAGTCACGTTGTCAAATCAACGTCTCCACTATGTTATCTCATGAAGAACAAGAGTTCATTGAGACTACTTATGTTAACCAATGGCTTGTTATTTACTTTTTTTTGCATTGTAGCGAAAGCCTTAACATTATATAAGAAACTTATACCAGCAAGGCAGCAACACCTATTAACACAGTGAAATGAAATAACATGAAAATAAATAATACAATAACTGATAATTATGTGATTCATAAAGAACCAAAAGAATAGTAGGTCCAATAAACAGCTATGTTACACTTATATATGAAAACTATGCCTCAACAACCATTATAGAAAGCCATATGTCAACCATGGGGCGATCTATTATAAAAGAAAAAGAAAAACCCCTATGTTCATTTCATATTTGCTTCATCTTCATTAGATTCAACAAGTTGGTTTGGTGACGGTTCCTCAAACCAATAGCAACAAGCAACAAAATAGATGAAACCTGCAATGCCAAGCATTGCAAGCACAAAATAGAAGTAGTCATAGTGCTCTTGGTTCAGGTTATCAGGAAGCCATCCTACTCTTCCACCACTACATGTAATCACTTTGACTAGCTTGACAATCACTGTACTTGCAATGTTTGCGACACCTGATGCTAGGGGGAGGAGGGCCAGTGCTAAGCTACTCATTGTCTTTGGTAGCACTGCATAGTAGAATTCGATCTGTCCAATGGATCCAAATGCACCAATGAGGCCGGCAAAAACACATTGAGGGGCTAGCCACAACACTGACATATTTACAACCCCATCAATATTGTTTTTCAGGCCCTGCCTTATTGCTTGCTTCCTCTGAAAAACCTCCACTACTGATGCCGAAAGAGCATATGCAATGGAAAAAAGAACACCGCGATGCCCATTTTCTGCTTATGACTAAGCATTTTTTCTCTTCTTGTAATCTTTTGAAGAAGTGGTACGATAAATTTGTCAAAGCAGCCTGACCACAATGTGAAAGTAATGACTTCAAACATTGCAATTGAACCAGCAGGCATTCGAAACTTTATGGTACCAACACGACGATCCATCGTTTCTGCCTGTAACACCCTGAACGAAGCCGTTGGGATCAACAAACTAGTAATCATAGCCGACCACATAGGGATAACACTTAGTGCACGCTTGGTGTCCTCGACTTGCTCAACTGTGCATACAATCCATGAATTGGCATTGAGCACTTCAGTGTTAGAACTATGTACATGTGCCCTCAACACACAGGAACCTATAATATTCGAAGTTTCGAACTAATGGTTAACTCAAGAACAATAAGTGTAGCTTTACAAGATCAAATAGCAAATTATCAATGATTAATACCTCATTTTGGTTGATGGAACCATTGCCAATCCTCCAATGTTGTGGTAATGCAGATCACTATCACCTGCTTTAGGAAGTTCAATGTGTCGATTCCTTATAGAGATGAAAATCACTTGCACTAAACTAATCCATGTGTTTTTCTGTGGTTCCACCTTGATGTAAAAGGGCGATGTAACAATGTTTAAAAATGTAGCAAATGCCGCTATAGCTATAGAAATGGCAAAACCAATCTTCCAGCCCAATTTGTCTTGCAAGTATACAATACGAGTTATAGAAATAATTGCTGAGCCACCCATTGATACATAATACCATCTAATTAGAACTTTGAGTGCACGGTTGATAGGACTTGATGCCCTACCGGAGTTGCTGCACAGGTTATAGGGTGGAAGAGGGGAGGACGTGGTGTGTACTCTCGACGTCGGCGAGGGGCCGTGGCGATGAGAGTGCGGCGGCTGCTGCTGCAGCCCTAGAACTCATGTGGTGCTACAGTAACAAGGTGATGTTCACGTGAAGGAGAGAGGGCAGGGACGGCTGGCTCCCAAGGGAAGCCAGCAACTTAATTGTTGCTTTCTGCTTAATCCTCTCCCATCAATGTTTACATATATTTATCCTCCTAGCTTCCATCTATAAGATCCTATATTTAAGGACTAAATATTCTATCTGAGGAAATAAATAAAATAGCTAATTCTGGGCAATCAGCCCCTAACAGATGACGCCTGGGCCGCTAGCCCCTAACAGATGTCCACCTCTAGCCACTAATGGGCCTGCGCCTATTATAGTAGATGTCGGTCATAACATCTCTCCCCACCTATGCAAACAGCTCGTGCTCGAGCTGAAAGTCGGGGTAGAGGCCTTTGAAGTCATCGAGGAGCTCCCATGTGGCTTTGTCGTTGGGCAGTCCACGCCATTGGATGAGGACGTGCCACGCGCCCCGCCGGAGTTGAGCTCGGAGGGCGTGCTCAGGAGCAGGAAGGAGCCGACCATCCAGCAGCGGCGGTAGTGCAGCAAGCGATGCTGGAGGATCCCCCTTGTGCGGCTTGAGCAAGCCCACATGGAAGACGTCATGCAGTCAAGCGCCAGCCGAAAGCTGCAGCCGGTAGGCAACCCTACCAATGTGCTCCAGCACTTGGAAAGGCCCGGCGTAGCAAGGGCCAAGCTTCCCTTTTGCCCGGGGCTCCAAAGACTACGTGGTCCAATGAAGCAGGCGCAGCTAAACCCAATCGCCCACAGCGAACTCCAGGTCTTGGTGGTCGGCGTCGTAGTACTTCTTAGACAGCTGCTGCGCCTAAAGGAGGCGCTGCAGGACCTCAGCCAGCTCCTCATCTCGGCTGCGGAGTAAGGCGTCAGCGGTGTCAGTCCGCGCCGACCCTAGCTGGTATGGTAGTATCGACGGGGGCGGACGGCCGTAGACCACTTCGAACGGAGTGGCACGTAGGGCGGTAAGAAAGGAGGTGTTGTAGCAATACTCCGCCCAAGGCAACCAATCCACCCACACTCACGGTCGATCACCTGTAACACAACGTAAATGCATCGCAATCACCTTGTTGACCACCTCTGACTGGCCGTCTGTCTGAGGGTGGAAGGCCGCAAGAATGATGGATTTGCCGCTGACCTTGGGCAGCCCCTCGATGAAGTCCATGGAGATATCCGCCCACACCTGGGACGGTACTTCGAGGGGTTGTAGCAGGTCGGCAGGTTGTAGTGACTCCGTCTTGTTCCACTGACACGTGCTGCACGCCCGCACCCAATCCTAGACAAGGGCGCGGTCTCCCGGAATGTAGAAGTCGGTGCACAAGCAGTACAGAGTCTTCTAGACCCCCTCATGGCCCGCCGAATGAGCCAAGAGGAGGACTTGGTGGCGTAGGTTGTCATGGTCCGGAACGAAGATGCAGGACCCATGGAGAAGGAGACCTTCGTCGAAGTGCCATGGTGCCGGCAACTCACCAGCTTGCAAGCGCTGGAGGAGCTGCTGGGCGTCTGCAGCTGCTGTTGCAGCCCTGCGAATGTCATCAAAGAGGGCGAACGTCGGCCTGGAGAGGGCATGAGTAGCAGGGACAGCAGCTAGACCCTCCTCCATGCCGCGGCGGGATAGCGCATTCGCCACGATGTTCAGGCGACCAGGGTGATACTCCACAGCAAAATCAAAGCCAAACAACTTGCTGATCCACTAGTGTTGAGGCATAGTTGAGAGGCGTTGGTCCAGCAGGAACTTGAGGCTGTAGTGATCTGTACGAACAAGAAAATGATGCCCCCATAGGTATGGTCGCCAGTGATGTATAGCCTAAACCAGCCCAATCAGCTCGCGTTCGTAGGCGGTGAGCTTGAGATGGCGAGCAGCGAAGGGCCGGCTAAAGAAAGAGAGGGGTTCGGTGTCTTGGTGGAGAACAGCACCAAACCTTGTGCCTGACGCGTCGCAGTCCAGCACGAACTGCTTGTTGAAGTCGGGCATTTGGAGGACGGGACCTATGGACAGGACACCCTTGAGCGCCTAAAACGCCGTGTCCGCCTCGTCGTCCCAGGCGAATGCATCCTTCTGCAGGAGGCGCGTCAGTGGCGCAGCGATGAAGCCGAAGTCGTGGATGAACTTCCTGTAGTAGCTGGCAAGGCCCAAGAAGCCCCACAGCCCATGGGCGGAGCGAGGGGCTAGCCACGAGGTGACTGCAGCCACCTTGTCGGTGTCCATAGCGACATCGCTTGCTGATATCACGTGGCCCAGGTAGGCCACCGACGACACCCCAAAAGAACACTTGGAACGCTTGAGGTGGAGCTGGTGCACCCGAAGTGCGTTGAGGACGATGCTGAGGTGCTTCTAGTGTTCGGCCCAGGAGGCACTATATATGAGTATGTTGTCGAAAAACACAAGCACGAACCTGCACAAAAAGGGGCGGAGCACGTCGTTCATCAAAGCCTAAAAAGTCACCGGTGCGTTGGAAAGGCCGAACGGTATGACCGGGAACTCAAAATGGCCATGGTGAGTGCGGAACGTTGTCTTGGCGATGTCGTCGAGGTGCATCCGCACTTGATGGTATCCCGAGTGCAAATCAAGCTTGGTGAAGAAGTGAGCCCCATGAAGCTCGTCAAGAAGCTCATCGACGACCAGAATCGGGAATTTGTCCTTGGACGTCTTGGCGTTGAGGGCCTGGTTGAAAGGTCCTAATGGCTAGAGGGGAGGTGAATAGCCTAATAAAAATTTCTACAACAATACTTAGCAAACCGGTTAAACAATTATGAGGCAAAGCAAGTGTTGTGCTAGCCTACTAAAAATGCAAGCCACCTACCACAATTCTAGTTGATATAGTTTCTATCCACACAATAGTTATGTCACTACACTAAGTTAGTGTGCTCTCAAAGGCTAACTAAAGAGCCACACTAACCAAACTAACAAGCTCTCACAACTAGCTACACTAAAGAGCTTGACAACTAGTTTACGGTAATATAAAGAGAGTGAGCAAGAAGGTTATACCGTCGAGTCGAGAAAAGAGCCAATCCATCACAAGAATGAATAGCAATGAAGACCAATCACCTCGGAATCAAATAATGAACACAATGATTTTTTACCAAGGTTCACTTGCTTGCCGACAAGCTACTTCTCGTTGTGACGATTCACTCAGTTGGAGGTTCACATGCTGATTGGCATCACACGCCAAACACTCGATAGGGTGCCGCACAACCAACACAAGATGAGGATCACACAAGCCATGAGCAATCCACTAGAGTACCTTTTGGCTCTCCACTGGGGAAAGTCAAGAACCCCTCACAATCACCACGATCAGAGCCAGAGACAATCACCAACCTCTGCTCGACGATCCTCGCTGCTCCAAGCCATCTAGGTGGCGGCAACCACCAAGAGTAACAAGCTAATCCCACAACAAAACATGAACACCAAGTGCCTCTAGATGCAAACACTCAAGCAATGCACTTGGATTCTCTTCCAATCTCACAAAGATAATGAATCAATGATGGAGATAAGTGGGAGGGCTTTGGCTAAACTCACAAGGTTGCTATGTCAATGCAAATGGCTAAGAAAGTGAGCTTGAGCCGACCAAGGGGCTTAAATAGAAGCCCCCATGAAATAGAGCCATTGTACCCCTTCACTGGGCACAACACGGGGTGATCGGACGCTCTGATCATATTGACCGGACGTTGGACCTCAGCGTCTGGTCACACGATGCATGCCACGTGTCCCTTCTCTTCAAATGTTGATCGCCCGATCTCAACGGTCAAGTGACGACCGGACACAGCAGCTCAAAGTGACTGAACGCTAGACCTCAGTGTCCGGTCGTTTACAGTAAGCATCTAGAGACGACTTTTCACGACCAGACGCATCCAGTCATGCTCGACCGGACTCACCCAGTGTTCGGTCACTTGGCGTTTCCCCTGTGCATGACCATGTCAGTGTGACCGGATGCAGCCAGCCAACGTTCGGTTGTTTCAGCGCCAGCGTTCGGTTGATGACCGATGCTACGCTTCTTCTGCTGCTACTGACCGGACACATCGGTCCTTCAGAGACCAGCGTCCGGTCACTTACAGTGACCATGTTCACCTGAGTTTAGGGCACCGGTGGCACCGTTGGACTATCCGCACTCTACGGGCGGACACTCCACCGGTGAAGTTTCTAACCCTTGCTCAAATGTGCCAACCACCAAGTGTATCACCTTGTGCACATGTGTTAGCATATTTTCACAAACATTTTCAAGGGTGTTAGCACTCCACTAGATCCTAAATGCATATGCAATGAGTTAGAGCATCTAGTGGCACTTTGATAACCGCATTTTAATACGAGTTTCACCCCTCTTAATAGTACGGCTATCAAACCTAAATGTGATCACACTCTCTAAGTGTCTTGATCACCAAAACAAAATAGCTCCTACCATTATATACCTTTGCCTTGAGCCTTTTGTTTTTCTCTTTCTTCTTTTCAAGTTTAAGCACTTGATCATCACCATGGCATCACCATCATCATGTCATGATCTTCATTTGCTTCACCACTTGGAATGTACTACCTATCTCATAATCACTAAGTAAATTAGGTTAGCACTTAGGGTTTCATCAATTCACCAAAATCAAACTAGAGCTTTCAATCTCCCCCTTTTTGGTAATTGATGATAACCCTTTTCACAAAGATATGAATTGAAATTCAATTGAATCCATGATGCTTGCCCAAGCATTTTTAATATTTGTAAAAGGATATGGACAAGTTTCATGAACCCCAAATGGTAGCAATTGCTCCCCCTACATATGTGCTAAGAGTTTGAGTTGAAGCTTGCACATATGCTTAGATAGGAAATATAGGAGACAATGTCTACCAAATGATGCTAAGGTATAAAAGATGGACCTTTGAAGTGTGATACCAATCGGAGTGCACCATTATACCATCCTTAGCACCATGGTTAGCTCGATACCACTTGGAAACACTTGGAAATAAAATCACTAGATAACCTATGCATGCTAGATTTTTATTTCATCATTTAAACCTACAACTAGCATACACCACACAAGCATGGATATTGAAATTTAAAACTTGTGCCATGCAAGCAAACATATGAAATGCACATTCAAATGCACCATACAAGTTCATGAGCTTGCTCCCCCTACTTGTGTGCTTAAAATTTTAATTGATCATTTTCCTTTGTTATATCTCCCCCCTATGTCAAGTTCTCCCCCTTTGTTGTCTTTTCATTAATCTTAGTACACTAATATTTTTGTTTTTCTCCCCATATACTAATATCTTTGTTTTTCTCCCCCTTTGTCATCAATGACCACAAAGGTTCAAAATATAGATAGGTTGAGATTATCAATGTCAATCAATGGGGTGAGGATCATATTCTCAAATTTGGTCCAATCTAGATCATTTACCAAAGATATTTAACTCGGTTTGATCCAAGGACAAGCTTCTTCACACCACCAAATAAGGGTTATCTTGTACCATGTTGAGTTAAACACTTAGAGCTCATTTTCTAGATTAAACACTAGGTTTAGAAGCCCACTAACATGCCATATGCTACCACTAGATTAAAAATAAGCATAGAAGCAATAGTGGTACCATACAATCATCAAATTCATTTGATTTTCATGGATGAGCCTATTAAATGTGAAAGATGTCTAGATGCACTAAACAAGTCCTTAGCAAGGATGTATGCCATGCTAATCAACTTTTACCTTGGATTGCTCGAGGAGAGGCATGTCATATGAGTGGGGGGTGCATCAACACATATTTGAGAAATCCAATATGTTCAACTCATTCCTTAGCTTGCAAAACCTTTTCTCATCCAATGGCTTCGTGAATATATCGGCAAGTTGATCTTCGGTGCCTACACTCTCAATGCAAATATCCTCTTTTTGTTGGTGATCTCTTATGAAATGGTGGCGGACATCAATGTGCTTTGTTCTTACATGTTGAACCGGATTATTGGTCAACTTGATTGCACTCTCATTGTCATATAGCAATGGCACTTTCTTGAACTTGATTCCAAAATCACTCAAAGTGGCCTTCATCCAAAGTACTTGTGCACGACAACTACCGACGGATATATATTCGGCTTTGGCGGTTGATAATGCAATACTATTTTGCTTCTTTGATGACTGTGAAACAAGTGATCTTCCTAACAATTGATATGTGCCCGAGGTGCTCTTTCTTTTAACCGTGCATCCCGCATAATCCGAGTCGGAGTAACCAACTAGCTCAAACTTTGCTCCTTTGGGATACCACAAACCAACATTTTGTGTATGCTTTAAGTACCTCAATATTCTCTTAGTAGCCTTCAAATGACTTCCTCTTGGTGAGGCTTGAAATCTTGCACTCATGTATACACTAAACATGACATCTAGCCTTAATGCGGTCACATAGAGTAGGCTTTCAATCATAGACTGATATAATTTTGGATCCACTATATTTCTACTTGCATCACTATCCAAGTTGCCAATTGTTCCCATTGGTGTGCTAATGGCTTTACTATCACTCATGCCAAACTTATTGATTATGTCCTTGATATACTTGTCTTGACTCACAAATGTACCATTCTTCAATTGCTTAATTTGAAGACCAAGGAAGTAACTCAACTCTCCAATCATGGACATCTTAAACTTATTAGCCATCATCTTTCCAAACTCATCACAAAAATCTTGATTGGTTGATCCAAATATGATGTCATCAATATAGATTTGCAACACAAACAAGTCTTTTCCAATCTTCTTGATGAAAAGAGTGGTGTAAACCTTGCCCATTATGAACCCTTTAGAGAGTAGGAAGTCCCTCAAACTCGCATACCATGCTCTAGGTGCTTCCTTCAAGCCATACAATGCCTTCTTCAACATGTACACATGGTCGGGCTTCTTATCATCTTCAAAACCGGGAGGTTGCTCAACATATACTTCTTCATTGATGTAACCATTAAGAAATGCACTCTTAACATCCATTTGATAGAGCTTCATATTGTGGGCACAAGCATAGGCTAGCAAGATTCTAATTGCTTCCAATCTAGCAACCGGGGCATATGTTTCTCTAAAGTCAAGACCTTCAACTTGTGTATATCCTTGTGCTACCAATCTTGCTTTGTTCCTTACTACTATCCCATCTTGATCCTGCTTGTTTCTAAAGACCCATTTGGTTCCAATCACATTGTGTCCCTTTGGTCTCTCTACTAATTCCCATACTTATTTCTTGTGAAGTTATTCAATTCTTCATGCATAGCATTCACTCAATCAACATCCTTCAATGCTTCATCTATCTTCTTTGGTTCGATGGATGACACAAATGAGAAATGCTCACAAAATGAAGCCAATCTTGATCTAGTTTGCACACCTCTTGAAATATCACTAATGATAGTGTCCAATGGATGATCCCTTGCAATATTGGTTGGTTGGAGTATTGGAACTTGATTTCTTGCACTTGCTTGATCATTGGGTTGAGATGATGTACTAGCCACTTAATCTTATTCATTGTCATGAGAACCACTTGTACTAGCTTGATTTGTATCATCTTGCACATTTGAGTTAGAGAGCACTTGCACTTGATCATCTTCATCATTATTCACTTGTCTAGGCCTCAATTCACCAATATCCATGTTCTTCATGGCATTTGAAAGTTGAATGCCTCTAACATCTTCCAAGTTCTCATTCTCTACTTGTGAACCCTTGGTTTCATCAAATTCAACATCATGAACTTCCTCAAGAGTACCACTATCCAAATTCCAAACTCTATATGTTTTGCTTGTAGTGGAATAACCAAGTAGGAATCCTTCATCACATTTCATGTCAAACTTGCCCAATCTAGTGCCTTTCTTCAAGATATAGCATTTGCAACCAAAAACCCAAAAATATGCAATGTTGGGCTTTCTACTATTCAAGAGTTCATATGGTGTCTTCTCTTTCAATGGGTGACAATAGAGGCGGTTGCTACAATAGCAAGCCGTATTGATAGCTTCGGCCCAAAAAGATTGACTCACATTGTACTCACTAAGCATAGACCTTGCCATATCAATGAGTGTTCTATTCTTCCTCTCAACAAGGCCATTTGATTGTGGAGTGTACTTGGCCAAGAATTGATGTCTAATTCCAAATTCATCACACAACTCATCAATTCTAGTGTTCTTGAACTCACTACCATTGTCACTTCTAACTCTCTTGATGGTTGTTTCAAACTCATTGTGAATGCCCTTGACAAATGATTTGAATGTTGCAAACACATCATTTTTGTCCACTAAAAAGAATACCCAAGTGTATCTAGTATAATCATCCACTATCACAAAGCCATATTTGTTACCACCAATGCTAGTGTATTGAGTTGGCCCAAACAAATCCATGTGTAATAACTCAAATGCTTTACTAGTGCTCATCATGCTTTTCTTAGGATGGGTGTTTCTAACTTGTTTGCCGGCTTGACAAGAGCTACAAAGCTTATCTTTTTCAAACACAACATCTTTCAAGCCTCTAACCAAGTCACGCTTAACCAATCTATTCAATTGCTTCATTCCAACATGACCAAGCCTTCTATGCCATAACCAACCCATGCTAGACTTAGTAAACAAGCATGTAGATAATTTAGCTTCACTAGCATTGAAATCAACCAAGTATAGATTCTCATATCTAAAGCCTTTGAAGATCAAATTAGAGCCATCTACACTTATGATCTCTACATCATCTACCCCAAATATGCATTTGAATTCAAGATCACACAATTGAGCCACGGATAGCAAATTGAAGTTCAAGCTCTCTACTAGCAACACATTGGATATGCTCATGTCATTGGATATCACAATCTTACCAAGCCCTTTGACCTTGCCTTTGCCATTATCACCAAATGTAATACTATCATAAGCATCATTGTCATTGGTGTTGATTGAGTTGAACATTCTTGCATCACTGGTCATGTGTTGAGTGCACCCACTATCAAAAACTCAATGTCTTCCTTCGGCTTTGTAATTGACCTATAAAAGAAGATCAATTCTTTTTAGGTACCCAAACTTGCTTAGGTCCTTGAAGGTTAGTTACTAAGCTCTTTGGTACCCAAATGGCTTTCTTTTTTGAGCCCATCCATGGTTTACCAATGAACTTAGCCTTCACACCATTTGTACCCTTGGTAAGCATATAGAAAGAATCAAGCTTAATGGAGGATACATTAGCATTTTTGCTCTTGTTTTTGTATTCATGCTCTTTATGACCAACTTGCTTGCAACTAGTGCAAAATCGACCATTGTTCTTCATAAAACTAGTCTTATAAGGAGTAAAGGCCACCTTGCCTTTTTTGGGAGTATAGCACAATCCGTCTTTGTAGAGAGGAGCTCTTTGGCTACCCAAGCACATAAGAAAGCGGTCGTCACCACCATAGGCCTTAGACAAGGTGTGAGTGAGCTTATTGACCTCCTTCTTGGGGTTCTCATTCTCAACCATTAGTGAGGCATCACAAGTGAGACCATCACTACTAGATGAGGTAGAAGTAGAAGTACTACAAGAAGGGTTAGTGGGAGGAACAATGATAGGCATAGATAATGATTCATCAATTATATCACAAGTTGAGCCTACATTGCAAGTTTCAACATACTTCTTTTTATTTTGCTCATCAAGCAAAGAGGAAAGAGCCTTTTCAAGCTTTTTGTGAGCCTTGCAAAGCTTCTCATGGGCTTCCTCTAGCCTCTCATGAGTTGCTGTGAGCTCATCAAGGGCTTGCTTAAGGGCTTTTACCTCCTTATTCAAGCTCTTGCATTCCCTTCTCTTAATATCAAAGTGTTCTTTAGCATCTTCTAGCATGTCATATAATTCATCTTTAGTAGGTTCATCATCATCACTATCACTATCATTTTTATTATCATGTTCATCATCACTTCCATCATCACAAGTTTGTACCTTAGTGGACTTAGCCATGAAGCATGATGGAGTGTCGAAGAGAGAAGCTTCTCATGGGCTTCCTCTAGCCTCTCATGAGTTGCATTGAGCTCATCAAAGGCATGCTTAAGGGCTTTTAGTTCCTTACGCAAGCTTTTGCATTCTCTTCTCTTAATGTCAAAGTGTTCTCTAGCATCCTCTAGCATGTCAAATAATTCATCTTTGGTGGGTTCATCATCATCACTATCACT
The DNA here is from genome assembly GCF_019320115.1 of Miscanthus floridulus. Taxonomy (NCBI): domain Eukaryota; kingdom Viridiplantae; phylum Streptophyta; class Magnoliopsida; order Poales; family Poaceae; genus Miscanthus; species Miscanthus floridulus. The sequence continues at coordinate 71,305,077 of NC_089592.1, forward strand.
ATCATGGTTATTTTCATTTTCATTTTCATCATCATGTTCTTTATTGCTTTCATCATCACTAGTTTATACCTTAGTGGCCTTAGCCATGAAGCATGATGAAGATTCAAAGAGAGAAGGCTTCTCATTGATAGCAATGCTTGCAAGAACCTTCTTCTTGGTGGTCTTGTTATCATCACTATCATCATCATCATCACTTGAGGAAGCATCACTATCCCAAGTGACTACATATGAACCACCCTTCTTCTTCTTGAAGGTCATCTTGTCCTTCTTCTCTTTCTTTTCCTTCTTGTCCTTCTTCTTGTTCTTCTTGTTATCAGCATCATTGTCGCTATTGTATGGACATTGAGCAACAAGATGATCTTTGCTTCCACACTTGAAGCACCTTCTTGACTCTTCTTTGTTCTTGGATGAAGATTTCTTTCTTCTAGCATGATAGCCCTTCTTCACCATGAACTTGCCAAATCTCTTGATAAATAGAGCCATCTTCTCATCATCATCACCATCCCATGAATCATCATCTTTACTTGATGTTTCTAGCTTTGCTTTGCCCTTGGATGATGTGTCCTTGAATGCTACGCTCTTTTTCTTGCCGTCCTTCTTCTCATCTTTCTTTTCCTTCTCATCATCATCTCTATATATATCATCAGTCATTATATCTCTCAATACTTGGTTTGGTGTCATGGTGTCCAAATCGCTCCTCACTAGGATAGTGACCAATGTGTCAAATCTTGAAGGCAAACATCTCAAGAACTTGTGGGAGAAGTCCTTGTCCTTCATCTCTTCTCCAAGTGCTTTGAGATCATTGACAAGCACTTGAAGCCTATGGAACATCTGTGGCACACTCTCATCCTCCTTCATCTTGAAGCTTGCAAACTTCTCTTTAAGAATGTATGCCTTTGCACCCTTCACGGCTTGAGTGCCCTCAAATGATTCTTCCAACTTCTTCCAAGCCTCATGAGCCATCTCAATATTCTTGATTTGCTCAAATATTCTCTCATCAATTGCATCATGAATGGCACTTAGAGCAATGTCATTGTTTTGGAGAAGCACTTCTTTGGTCACAGTGGGATTCTCTAGATCACCAATCTCAATTTTGGTTTCTATCACCTTCCATACTTTTCTATTGATTGACTTGTGTGGTCATCTTTGATTTCCAATACAGATAATTTGTGTCATCAAATTGGGTTGTTGATTTGAGCCATTTTTACACCGAAGGTTGTTAAGCCTCAAATTACGGTGACCTCGGCTCTAATACCACTTGAAAGGTCCTAATGGCTAGAGGGGGGTGAATAGCCTAATAAAAATTTCTACAACAACACTTAGCAAACCGGTTAGACAATTATGAGGCAAAGCAAGTGTTGCGCTAGCCTACTAAAAATGCAAGTCACCTACCATAGTTCTAGTTGATATAGTTTCTATCCACACAATAGCTATGTCACTACACTAAGTTAGTGTGCTCTCAAAGGCTAACTAAAGAGCCACACTAACCAAACTAACAAGCTCTCACAACTAGCTACACTAAAGAGCTTGACAACTAGTTTACGGTAATATAAAGAGAGTGAGCAAGAATGTTATACCGCCGAGTCAAGAAAGGAGCCAATCAATCACAAGAATGAATAACAATGAAGACCAATCACCTCGGAATCAAATGATGAACACAATGATTTTTTACCGAGGTTCACTTGCTTGCTGGCAAGCTACTCCTCGTTGTGGCAATTCACTCACTTGGAGGTTCACGCGCTAATTGGCATCACATGCCAAATCCACGATAGGGTGCCACACAACCAACACAAGATGAGGATCACACAAGCCATGAGCAATCCACTAGAGTATCTTTTGGCTCTCCACTGGGGAAAGGTCAAGAACCCCTCACAATCACCACAATCGGTGCCAGAGACAATCACCAACCTTCGCTCGACGATCCTCGCTGCTCCAAGCCATCTAGGTGGCGGCAACCACCAAGAGTAATAAGCGAATACCACAGTGAAACACGAACACCAAGTGCCTCTAGATGCAAACACTCAAGCAATGCACTTGGATTCTCTTCCAATCTCACAAAGATGATGAATCAATGATGGAGATGAGTGGGAGGGCTTTGGCTAAACTCATAAGGTTGCTATGTCAATGCAAATAGCCAAGAGAGTGAGCTTGAGCCAGCCATGGGGCTTAAATAGAAGCCTCCACGAAATAGAGCCGGTGTACCCCTTCACTGGGCACAACACGAGGTGATCGGACGCTCCGGTCATATTGACCGGACGCTAGACCTCAGCGTCTAGTCACGCGATGCGTGCCGCATGTCCCCTCTCTTCAAATGTTGATCGCCTGATCTCAATGGTCAAGTGATGACCGGACGCAGCAGCTCAAAGTGACTGGACGCTGGACCTCATCGTCCGGTCATTTCCAGTAAGCATCTAGAGACAACTTTTCACGACCGGACATGTCCGGTCATGCTCGACCGGACTCACCTAGCATCCGGTCACTTGGCGTTTCCCCTATGCATGACCATGTCAGTGCGACCGGACACAGCTAGCCAGCGTCTGGTCGTTTCAGCGCCAGTGTCCGATCAACGACCGATGCTACGCTTCTTTTGCTGCTACTGATCGGACGTGCCGGTCCTTTAGAGACCAGCGTCCGGTCACTTACAGTGACCATGTTCACCTAAGTTTAGGGCACCGATGGCACCGTCGGACTATCCACACTCTATGGGCGGACACTCTGCTGGTGAAGTTTCTAACCCTTGCTCAAATGTGCCAACCACTAAGTGTATCACCTTGTGCACATGTGTTAGTATATTTTTCACAAACATTTTAAAGGGTGTTAGCACTCCACTAGATCCTAAATGCATATGCAATGAGTTAGAGCATCTAGTGGCACTTTGATAACCGCATTTTGATACGAGTTTCACCCCTCTTAATAGTATGGCTATCAAACCTAAATGTGATCACACTCTCTAAGTGTCTTGATCACCAAAATAAAATAGCTCCTACCATTTATACCTTTGCCTTGAGCTTTTTGTTTTTCTCTTTCTTCTTTTCAAGTTCAAGCACTTGATCATCACCATGGCATCACCATCATCATGCCATGATCTTCATTTGCTTCACCACTTGGAATGTGCTACATATCTCATGATCACTTGATAAACTAGGTTAGCACTTAGGGTTTCATCAATTCACCAAAACCAAACTAGAGCTTTCACCGGTAGTTGATGCAAAAGCCCCAGGAGTTGTCCGCCTTGTGCACCAGTAGCGCGGGGGTGGAGAACGAGGATGTGCTCAGCCAAATGATGCCTTGGGCAAGCATAGCAGCGCACTAATGCTCTAACTTGTCCTTCTGCAGCTGGGGGTAGCAATAGGGGCGAACGGCGACCGGAGCTATACCCGGCAGCAGGTGGATGTGGTGATCATACGGCCACATCAAAGGGAGCCCCTGTGGCTTGGCAAAGACCGGCTCAAACTGCTCTAGGAGGCGGTCCAGTAGTGGCTAGGAGTGGGCAGCAGCGATCGCCCGTGCTACCGGTTCCCATATGTCATCGCTAGGGGACCCCAGGCCCTTCCATAGAATGCGTCGGGCGTCCCGTGTGAAATCCATGCACAAATCCTCGAAGTCCTAGAGGATAGGACCCAGGGTACATAGGAACTCGACACCAAGAATAAGATCAAAACCACCTAGGCTGATGCCATAGCAGCTGATGGTGAACTCCTCTGTACCAATGGCCAGGGCCACATCCCGGGCAACGCCTTCACAAGGCACATGATCGTCGTTGCCCACCAGTACCCGCATGGTAGGGTGCGGTGCTAGAGAGGTGTAGACAGTGCAGGAGATCAGCATTGATGAAGTTGTGCGTCAAGCTAGAGTCGAGGAGTGCCACAAGCTGGTGGCCATGTATGGAGACTAGAAGGAGCATAGCATTCTTGGTCCGGATGCTGGCAATGGCGTAAAGGGACACCTAAGACTGGGCTGTAGGTTCCTACCCCGCTACTGGTGCAGGCACAAGCACGGCAGCCTCCTCTAGAAAAGCAGCCACAGCGGCCACCTCCGCTAGGATGTCATCGTCGAGGTAATCTGCAACTTCGAGGTAGAATAGGCACTGGCACACATGATCATGCACTAGGGCTCATCACAATTGTAGCAGAGACCTTGGTGGCAGCGCTCTAGTTGCTCCACTAGGGACAGCCTGTCATAGAACCGACCAATTTATAAGAGCACAAGTACAAAAACAATCACCGAAACGATCAAATTCTCGAACTTGAGCCCATATAAACCCGGTAGTCAACTGAAATCTCGAAGGATTTCAAACCAACTTGCATACAACCAAGATCACAGTAATTCAACATAATATATCATACGTTACAACATTTTGCAGACGTTTGCAAATAGATTACATCATCATAGAGTCATCGTTATTACAAAATAAGTCTTGTAAAGTACACGGAAGCAAATAGTTTAACTTACACACCCGAGTTCAAATATAAATACTGGTTCGCTAATCACAACCTGCAAAAGCATTCAGATAAGAGAAACAGAGATCATGCCCATGATCTAGTCTTCATCACCCGCTGGGTGGAGATAATACTTATAGAATCCCTGATATAGAAGGTCATCTACAACAAGAGGGAATAAACCCTGAGTACGAGAATGTACTCAGCTAGACTTACCCATAGAAAACCAAAACAAATGACATCAAGGATTATGCATAGCTTAATGTAGTGGATCTGGCTGACACTTTCTTTTTGCGGAAAAGCATAAGTAATAAGATCAACTCTTAACCTGAACTAGCAGTGACTTTTAGCCATTAACCTGTCGTCTATATTAGCACCTGTACTAAGCAATCATTTTATTAGGGTGCAAACATTAATAACCATATCAGGTATACATGGTGGCAACCTTATCATCATCATCCATTTAACCATATCGTTGAATTAATTGAATCTACGTTGCCGCTGCTCAGTCAAGTTCTCACTATCCGGGAGAGACGGCGATTCGAATCGATTTCTATCCAGCTGGAGGGATATTCCTAACACAAACCTTGCTTCCCCTGTCAAGGTCGCAAATAAGTCACCATTGGTACAATTCAGAAGTCGTGAGTCCGAACAGTGCCGCAAAATCAGAGAACCACTCTGCCATGAGTGCTCAGTGACTTAACCCGCCCTTGGGCTTACGCCAATGGTTCCCTACACATCCTTACTTCCATCCAGATTGCGGACCCCTGCTCGCGTCCTCGGCCTGAACCGAGCTACTAGGCTTCGCGGTCGGAATGACTTATCCGGCCAGCTCAGTGTTAGGCTACGTTCAACATGACATAAGGACGTACAACATATCGGTCCTTAAACGACTCAGACAAAGTCACTATGTCCAAACCTACACAAGACTCCGCCCGGTCTTAATTCATTATTAACATGGTTCTTTTCCACGATAGCAAATATAGCCAACCGTGATCCACCTCATCCTAAAGCTCGCAGGTGACAGGAAATCACCTGATTTCTACTGCACTAAGCATGGCTAAGCATTTAACCCGTTCCTAAACTTAAATAGGATTCCAGTGCGATATCTGGACAAGGAGGGATATATAATGCAACAATTGATTCCAACCAATTCCTATACTTAATGCATCATCAACGAATAAAAGATATTCAATGTATTTGTAAAAATATGGGAGGCTTAATATGCTCTGGGGCTTGCCTTTTAGGAAAGAGGAAGGCTGGTGGTCAGGGCACTCGGGCAACTCCTCCACGGCGGCTGCTTCGTCGGCTTCCTGCACCTCAGGCTCCTACTCCTGGTTGGCTCTCTCGAACTCCAGCAGCGTCACTCTCTCTGGCACACCTATTGCATAAATGCGCAAGATAAATATCATGGATGCACATGAACGAAGTCAGGGATGCTCGGGGAATGCACATGTTCGCTGTAGTCTGCATATTCCACTTAAGCTCTATTCAAATCACTTTACTTACCAAGTTTATACAACCTAATGTATAATTGCTCATCTTTAGTTAATGACCTAGCACCTGCACCTAAGCATGTTCTCAAGTTAGGCTAGCCCTGAAACAATCAACGAGGGCGTGGCAACGAAGCATACACTCAAGCATTTGTATTTCAGCAAAATGGAGACTATATAGTGGTACAGTAAACTAGCCATAACTGGATATTTATAAATCCAAATGACATGCAACAAGACAATTTGGAAAGCTTATGAAATTGTCTACAATTCATTTTCAGACCTCTAAGCATGATTCCAACCTTTACTAGGTCGAATTCCTCAATCAACAGAACTCTGTCTTCACAAGACAGAGAGTAGGCAAAACTGGAACCTAACTTTAAACAGCTGTAGTTCCTAAACTACTAGGCCAAATGCCATCAAATTTTGACAGGAGCTAGATACATAAATTATCTACAACTTTTGTATTCATCACATTCACAACAAACCAAAATATCATGGGGAACTTTATAAAGTCCCCAGATCTGTCCAAAGGGACATAATGCCAACAAAATAATTATTAACTTATGATATAAACACATAATTGGACAAAACTAACTCTACTCACTTATTACACATATCACAAGAACACCAAAAAGTAGGGTGTTCCTCACCAAAACATTTCTTTTAATACCTTTCTTAATTTATTTAATTAATTAGAGGAAATGGTAAACATATATGCAAACTACCCTATTAAATCTACAAAAATTATAGTAGATACTACATGCTCTAAGTAGACCCCATAAAAATTTCACACTATTTGAGCAAGTATATCAGCCTACACAAAAATGATAAGACATAATGGCTTAAAATGACATAATTAAGAAACCATAGTGAAAAGTGTCAAGCAACAAATTTCATATTTTTCCTAGCATCCTTAAGGTACTAGGGTACTTCCCACAAAATTTTATGGTCATAGGATTCCTAGATAATTTACAAAAATTTACACAAGTATTAATCAATGATAAAAGAAAAATCTATAACTCAAAAACCATACATGCAATAACTCTCAAATTTTTACCAGAGCTTCTACTAAGCACAAATAGCTTACCCACAAAATTTCATAATTTTTGGATCACACAAACTCAAGATATAATTTAAACAAGTTTGCATGCATTTAAAAACACATTTTAAGTTCCTATTTAATTCATCCAAAATTTCTACTTCATGTGCTCATGTCATATTTTTCTTAAATACTAGACTTCACTGTGATTCTACCAAAATTTAAATCACACCATTTGGATCTACACATTTGGAGTTACAAAATTCACAAACTATCACTCAAATCTACAAATTTGAACTATCCTACCACTACACTGTCACTGACGCGTGGGACCCTGAAAGGTCCTAATGGCTAGAGGGGGGTGAATAGCCTAATAAAATTTCTACAACAACACTTAACAAAGTGGTTAGACAATTATGAGGTGAAGCGAGTGTTGCGCTAGCCTACTTAAAATGCAAGCCACCTACCACAATTCTAGTTTAGATAGTGTCTATTCACACAATAGCAAAGACACTATTCTATGTTAGTGTGCTATCAAAGACTAACTAAAGAGCCACACCAAGCAAGCAAGCAAGCTCTCACAACTAGCTACACTAAAGAGCTTGTCAACTAGTTTGCGGTAAAGTAAAGAGAGTGATTAGGATAGTTATACCGCCGTGTAGATGAAGTACCAATCAATCACAAAGATGAATAACAATGGAGACCAATCACATCGGAATCAAAGGATGAACACAATGATTTTTACCGAGGTTCACTTGCTTGTCGGCAAGCTAGTCCTCGTTGTGGTGATTCACTCACTTGGAGGTTCACGCACTAATTGGCTTCACACGCCAAACCCTCAATAGGGTGCTACACAACCAACACAAGATGAGGATCACACAAGCCACGAGCAATTCACTAAAGTACCTTTTGGCTCTCCGCCAGGGACAAGGTCAAGAACCCCTCACAATCACCATGATCAGAGCCGGAGACAATCACCACCTCCGCTCGACGATCCTTGCTGCTCCAAGCCGTCTAGGTGGCGGCAACCACCAAGAGTAACAAGCAAAATCCGCAGCGAAACACGATCACTAAGTGCCTCTAGATGCAATCACTCAAGCAATGCACTTGGATCACTCCCAATCTCACTATGATGATGAATCAATGATGTAGATGAGTGGGAGTTCTTTGGCTAGGCTCACAAGGTTGCTATGTCAATGAAAATGTGCAACAGTTATCCCTTGAGCCGGCCATGGGGCTATATATAGAGCCCCCATCAAATAGAGCCGTTATACCCCTTCACTGGGCAAAACGCGCTCTGACCGGACGCTCTGGTCATACTGATCGGACGCTGGCCCTCAGCGTCCGGTCGCCCGATGGACGCCACGTGTCATCGCCTTCAAACACTGTTCGTCAGATTCTAACGGCTACGAAGCTGACCGGACGCTTCGGTCAAAACTGACCGGACACTGAAGCCCCAGCGTCCGGTCGTTTCCAGTAAGCTCCCCGAGGCATGTTTTTCCGACCGGACGCGTCCGGTCCACCTTGACCGGACGCAGACCAGCGTCCGGTGCTCAACCCTACCCACTGTGCCGTCTGACAGCTCGACCAGACGCAGCCCTTCAGCGTCCGGTCGCTGAGTGACCCAGCATCCGGTCAGTAGACCGACGCTAGCATCAATTCAATCAACTCCATTTCAACTCTAACTTCTTCACCCTTGCTCCAATGTGCCAACCACCAAGAATTTTGCATCCGGCGCAATAGAAAATAGACATTTCAACCCTACAAACACCTTGTGCACATGTGTTAGCATATTTTCACAAATATTATCAAGGGTGTTAGCACTCCACTAGATCCTAAATGCATATGCAATGAGTTAGAGCATCTAGTGGCACTTTGATAACCGCATTCCGATACGAGTTTCACCCCTCTTAATAGTACGGCTATCAAACCTAAATGTGATCACACTCTCTAAGTGTCTTGATCACTTAAAACAAAATAGCTCCTATGGTTTATACCTTTGCCTTGAGCTTTTTGTTTTTCTCTTTATTCATTTCAAGTTTAAGCCCTTGATCATTGCCATGCCATCACCATTGTCATGCTATGATCTTCATTAGCTTCTCTACTTGAAGTGTGCTACCTATGTTATGATCACTTGATAAACTAGGTTAGCACTTAGGGTTTCATTAATTCACCAAAACCAAACTAGAGCTTTCAATCTCCCCCTTTTTGGTAATTGATGAAAACCCTTATACAAAGATATGAATTGAAATTCAATTGAATCCATGTTGCTTATCCAAGCATATTTACTATGTGTAAAAGGATATGGATAAGTTTCATGAACCCTAGGTGGTAGCAATTGCTCCCCCTACATATGTGCTAAGAGTTTGGATTGAAGCTTGCACATATGCTTAGATAGGAAATGTAGGAGTCAATGTCTACCATATGATGCTAAGGTATAAAAGATGGACCTTTGAAGCGTGATACTAATCAGAGTGCACCAATATACCATCCTTAGCATCATGATTAGCTCAATACTACTAAGAAATATTTGGAAGTGAAATCACTAGATATCCTATACATGCTATTTTGCATTTCATCATTCAAATCTACAACTAGCATACATCACACAAGCATGGATATTATAAATATGGAACTTATGCCATGCAAGCAAACATATGAAATGCACGTTCAAATGCACCATACAAGTTCATGAGCTTGCTCCCCCTACTTGTGTGCTCAAAATTTTAGTTGATCCCTTTCCTTTGTTTCTCTTATCCCCTTTATCTTTGTTTCTCTCCCCCTTTGTCATCAATGACCACAAAGATTCTAAATAGACTTACTTGTAGGGTCGAGATTATCAATGTCAATCAATGGGGTGAGGGTCATTTTCCCAAATTTGGTTCAATTCTAGATTATTTCCCAAAGATATTTAACTCGGTTTGATCCAAGGACAAGCTTCTTCACACCTCCAAATAAGGGTTATCTTGTACCATGTTGAGTTAAATACTTATAGTTCATTTTCTAGATTAAACACTAGGTTTACAAGCCCATAAACATGTCATATGCCATCACTAGATCAAGTCAAGCATAGAAGCAATAGTGATACCATATAGACATCAAAATCATTTGATTTTCATGAATGAGCCTAATAAGATAGAACCATATTCAAGATCCTACTAAGATTGAAAATATGACTAGATGCACTAAACATATCCTTAGCAAGGATGTATGTCATGCCAATCAACTTTTACCTTAGATTGCTCGAAGGAGAGGCATGTCATATGAGTGGGGTGCATCAACACATATTTGAGAAATCCAATATGTTCAACTCATTCCTTAGCTTGCAAAACCTTTTCTCATCCAATGGCTTGGTGAATACATCGGCAAGTTGATCTTTGGTGCCTACACTCTCAATGCAAATGTCCCCTTTTTATTGGTGATCTCTTATGAAATGATGGCGGACATCAATGTGCTTTGTTCTTGCATGTTGCACCGGATTATTTGTCAACTTGATTGCACTCTCATTGTCACATAGCAATGGCACTTTCTTGAACTTGATTCCAAAATCACTCAAAATGGCCTTCATCCAAAGTATTTGTGCACAACAACTACTGGCGGATATGTATTCGGCTTCGGCGATAGATAATGCAACACTATTTTGCTTCTTTGATGACCATGAAACAAGTGATCTTCCCAACAATTGACATGTGCCCGATGTGCTCTTCCTTTCAACCTTGCATCCCGCATAATCCGAGTCGGAGTAACCAACTAGCTCAAACTTTGCTCCTTTGGGATACCACAAACTAACATTTGGTGTATGCTTCAAGTACCTCAATATCCTCTTTGTAGCCTTCAAATGACTTTCTCTTGGTGAGGCTTGAAATCTTGCACACATGCATACACTAAACATGACATCTGGCCTTGATGTGGTCACATAGAGTAGGCTTCCAATCATAGACCAATACAACTTTTGATCCACCATGTTTCCACTTGCATCACTATCCAAGTTGCCATTGGTTCCCATTGGTGTGCTAATGACTTTGCTATCAATCATTCCAAACTTCTTGATCATGTCCTTGATGTACTTGCCTTGACTCACAAATATACCATTCTTCAATTGCTTGATTTGAAGACCAAGGAAGTAACTCAACTCTCCAATCATGGACATCTCAAATTCATTAGCCATCATCTTACCAAACTCATCACAAAATTCTTGATTGGTTGATCCAAATATGATATCATCAACATATATTTGCAACACAAATAGATCTTTTCCAATCTTCTTGATGAAAAGAGTGGTGTCAACCTTGCCCATGGTGAACCCTTTAGAGAGTAGGAAGTTCCTCAATCTCTCATACCATGCTCTAGGTGCTTGCTTCAAGCCATACAATGCTTTCTTCAACTTGTACACATGGTTAGGCTTCTTATCATCTTCAAAACCGGGAGGTTGCTCAACATATACTTCTTCATTGATATAACCATTGAGAAATGCACTCTTGACATCCATTTGACAGAGCTTGATATTGTGGGCATAAGCATAGGCTAGCAAGATTCTAATTGCTTCCAATCTAGCAACCGGGGCATAGGTTTCTCCAAAGTCAAGACCTTCAACTTGTGTATAGCCTTGTGCTACTAATCTTGCTTTATTCCTTACAACTATCCCATCTTGATCTTGCTTGTTTCTAAAGACCCATTTGGTTCCAATCACATTGTGTCCCTTTGGTCTTTCTACCAATTCCCATACTTGATTTCTTGTGAAGTTATTCAATTCTTCATGCATAGCATTCACCCAATCAACATCCTTCAAAGCTTCATCTATCTTCTTTGGTTCAATGGATGACACAAAAGAGAAGTGTTCACAAAATGATGCTAATCTTGATCTTGTTTGTACACCTCTTGAGATATCACCAATGATTGTATCTAAAGGATGATCTCTTGCAATACTTATTGGTTGAAGCAATGGAACTTGATTGCTTGCACTTGCTAGATCATTGGGTTAAGATGATGTACTAGTCACTTGATCTTGATCAATATCATGAGAGTTACTTGCACTAGCTTGATTTGTATCATCTTGCACATTAGAGTTGGAGAGCACTTACACTTGATCATCTTCATCATCAATCACTTGCCTAGGCCTCAATTCACCAATATCCATGTTCTTCATGGCATTTGAAAGTTGAATGCCTCTAACATCTTCTAAGTTTTCATCCTCTTCTTGTGAACCCTTGGTTTCATCAAATTCAACATCATGAACTTCCTCAAGAGTACCACTATCCAAATTCCAAACTCTATATGCTTTGCTTGTAGTGGAATAACCAAGTAGGAATCCTTCATCACATTTCTTATCAAACTTGCCCAATCTTGTGCCTTTCTTCAAAATATAGCATTTGCAACCAAAGACCCAAAAATATACAATATTGGGCTTTCTACCATTCAAGAGCTCATATGGTGTCTTCTCTTTCAATCGGCGCAAGATGACGGCGAGCCTTCGGCGCGAGGCACCGATGATGGCGAGCCTTTGCTGCCTCATCCGAGCTCGGTATGAGCTCCATGAGGTCACTACGGTGCTATCCAAGCAGAGAGAGGAGGACGAGAAGGTCTTGGTGGTGGGTGGCCACGGTGAGCTCTGCTCCGGTGAGGCGTGGCCATGGAGATGGTGGTAGAAAAACGGCTAATGGCCCTCACCTAAGACACGGATTGCTCGGCTAGACGGTCGACGAGGTAGAGGAGGACACGGCGGAGCTGTGGTCGAGCTAGGGTTCACGTGTTTGCGGTGGCGAGCGAGCTAGGCGATGGCACGGCTTGCTCGGCAATGGCGGAGCGGCGGAGCTCTGTTGCTGCGCGCGGTGGAGGCGAAGGAAATGAAAATCGGACTGGTGAGCTGGTCGGGCAGGCGTGTGGGGGGTTCAAGTCGTGGCCTGCAATGCTAGGACGGCCACGGCGTGTGGCTGCGTAGTTAGGCGGCCGGCGATAGGTGTCCTCCATGCGGCCATCGATTTTTGAATTCAGTTAGGTACTATAGCACGCCATTCAGTCACCCTTCGACGCCTGACAAAGCATCTTCATCGTGTTGAAACGACTAATCCGTTGATCAACAGCGAAAACTGTGTACATGAAAGTTGTAGAGCTAAGATAGGGCTACAACAATGCTTCAGCAATCACCAACTAAAACTCAATGGATCACGAGTTATATCAAGCCAAAGTCAGCTCGATCAAACTGACATTACATTTAGGACTTAGAAAATTTTCTAAGTGTTGAATCAGCCTTCAATACTGACTTGTGGGTCCTTTTTGAACATGTTGTGCACATTTTCATGACTTGGCTTCTAAACAAAGTTTGTTCCTTATAAAATTTGCTACAACTTTGCTTTAGGTTGCTCAGACATGCAAACACTCTAAGCTACACTTTTTAAACAGTCAAACAAAAGAGTTCAGGAGTCAAATAGGTCAAACCACTATTTGAAATCATAATTAGGTAATGTGATCAATATGAACAATGTTCTAAATGACATTCTAGGTGTAACTAAGTTACTTAAGAGAATTATTAGCCACACCACACATTGGTCACACAAGAATCAAGCATTGTATGTACTGAAACAATGAAAACCAATGAAATGTTACATTTGTTTCATAGTCATGTTTCACATGTTTCATGATCTTGTTGCATAGTACTAACTAACCATGTTTCACTAAAGTGAGTTGCACATGTTGCACTTAAGTGTTGCACACTATTCATTTCATAAAAGAAACAACACACATGAAATATGCAACATGTTGCAATGTTTTGAAATCATGTTTCATGTGATATAAGCTTATGAATGGATGAACGATGCTCATGTTCATGAAATGCAAGTGCAAATGTGGAAGCCAAACACCTAGGGTGTTACACAGCCGGCGGAAAGGATGAGCAGGGGCTGCAGCACCCGCCGGTGCTTGAGTTGTGGTCGCCCTAGGGGTTGTTGGTACCGCTACAGCAGGTCGTGGTGGCACTAGGATGCCCGGGCACCGAGGAGGCCAGGCGCCACGCTGAGTAGTGGCTGACATCGTGGCAGCGGCGCGACGCTCAAAGGTCCTGGCCAAATACATGGCCGTTTGGAGGTTCTAGGACTCCTCCAGCTCCACGTCGACCTTAATGTGCTCTGGAAGGCCGCCCATGAACAACTCCGTCTTCTGGGACGCGGAGAGGTTCCGAGCATGACATAGCACTGCATTGAAGCATTCGGAGTAGTCCTGTACCGTGGAGGTGAAGGGCAGGCAAGCAAGTTCGGATAAATGTGTCCCACGAACAGTCGGCCCAAACTGCAGATTGAACAGCTCCTTGAAACGTTCCCATGTAGGCATGCCCTCATCTTGCTCGAGGGCGTAGTACCATGTTTGGCCACGCTGGTGAGATGGTACGATGCGAGCCAAGTACGGTCCAAGGCAAGGGTACGCTGCCCGCGGGAAAACTGGTCACAATGATTGAGCCAATTGAGGGGATCCTCGGCGCCATCGTATGTGGGGAACTCCAACTTGTAGAAGCGCGAAGGGTGAGCGCCGTGGCTAACACCCGGAGCTACTGGTTCTGGAGCAAAGGCAGCGGACGACGAGGCGTCGTGGTGGTGTTGCATGTTGCCGCCGGAGAGTAGAGGGCCATCAATGCCTCCATAGAAAACCCCTTGGTGTAGTAGGGCTGCTGTACCGCCCCACCGTAGTGGATCAGGGCGCCTGTGGTAGGGGCTGGGGCAGGCAACGTCGTGGTCGCTGGAAACGTTGCCATTGTATACACCGGCCCTACCGTCGGGGCCAGGGCATAAGATGGGATCGGCGATGGGGAGGACGGCATCCACAGTAGATGGATGGGCACGCCAGTTGCACTGGATTGGGGGCTCCCAGCAGGGAACATCGGCGGCAGGGAGGCCATGGACGATTGCGTCGATGGCGGCGGCGGTGGTGGGCGCGGTGGGGAGGGCAGCGGCTGCTGCGAGGAGAGGTAGGACTGCATCGCGGTCATGGAACGGGTCAGCTCATGGATGGTCGCGGTCATCTGCTCCATCGACATTGTAGAGGACGGAGCGAGCGTCGAAGCAAGTGGCAGCAGCTGCGCAGCAGTGGTGATTGGCGACCGCGGCGGTGGGCTGGTGGAGGTGGAAAGAGGGCCTGACATCTCTGATACTGATTGATAGGACTTGATGCCCTACCGGAGTTGTTGCGCAGGTTATAGGGGTGGAAGAGAGGAGGACGTGGTGTGTACTCTCGACGTCGACGAGGGGCCATGGCGGCGAGAGTGCGGCGGCTGCTACTGCAGCCCTAGAGCTCACGTGGTGCTACAGTAACGAGGGTGTTGTTCACACGAAGGAGAGAGGGCAGGGACGGCTGGCTCCCAAGGGAAGCCAGCAACTTAATTGTTGTTTTCTGCTTAATCCTCTCCAATCAATGTTTACAGATATTTATCCTCTAGCTTCCATCTATAAGATCCTATATTTGGACTAAATATTCTATATGAGGAAATAAATAAAATAGCTAATTCTGGGCAATCAGCCCCTAACAGATGACGCCTAGGCCGCTAGCCCCTAACAGATGTCCACCTCTAGCCACTAATGGGCCTGTGCCTATTGTAGACGCCAGTCATAACAACGGTCCTTTCGAGCACCCCTCCAATGAGTAAATTGGTCCACACCAAAAGGAAGGCTGCAAGGGCGAACACCACTTGCACCAATTGACAAGAACACTAAAGAAGTTAGCAAGACAAAAAAAAATTGTAGTGTTGTCGGTGAGTGGCAACTTTGATTATTCTGGTCTTTATTTGCACAACCTTCTGCGACCAATGTTGGAACTACTGTGGTCAACCAGAGAAGAACAGCTCCCTAGTTTAGAAACCAACACAGAATAAAAAACATTTACTATGAAACTAACTTCAGTTAAAGAAAATGTTAAGTACATGTAAATAGCTATATCTTACAATCGTGCATGCCAAAAGTGTGAGTGAAATTGTGAGAAGCATCAGACACAATAGCCCCAAAGATAGGCAAGAAGTTTGTAGCTGCTTGATAGGCAAATACAACTATTGCACTTTCTGCGGATCCCATATGATACTCTTTGGTCAAGTATATAATAATATTTGCACTGGCCGCTAAGTTCACAATCCGTTCACATCCTTCATTAACTGAAATAAGGAAAATATGTAGGTCCACGATATTGATACCATTTTATGAAAAATTAAGTGTCATTTATATGAATAACACTTATTAAACAACATTGATAAAGCCAACATGAGAAATCGACAACCAGATGGTGTATTCTAGGAATAAAAAGGTTAGTGGACAAAAACACAAGATGATAGATATCAACATACTGTTCCTGTTATCTATGGAATCATTGGAAAAATATGAAGGAGTATAACTACGGATTTTCTATTCCATTAGAGTGAAAGATATATTACTAATTATGAACGGGATAGTTTGAAGACCGCCTCTTCTAGACAAATGAACATGTTCATCCATATGAGTGTCCTCCATCTTTCACAACAATCAGCTCTATGGTGTTTGATATTGTTCATGAAATTTGTATTATATAGCAATATCAGATAATGGAACTATCTTCAATTTGACCATGTAACAAAATAATAGAATCATTACGATAGTAATAAAATCCAAAAGATAGGAATAGATTCTAGAAGATAGGTAAACTATCACAAAAGTTAAATGGTTCTACTTAGAAAGTACCTGTAGGACGCTAGCTGTACAGACTCCAAATGATTTCTTCATCATCAATAATTTAAAGCAAAATCTAGATTTAGAGAAATATACATGAAAATATCTTTGGAGATAAAGTATCCAAAGTTGAAGATAGCATGCATATGCTATATCAAATATAAATTTATATAGTATATTTGGATATCTCTAGGGATATCTAGATATGATATATTAGGATTGGTTGTAATCTTGGGATACCTACCTTATCTCTAGGGTAGGCTCCTTGCCCTCCAAGTAATATGTCTAGAGGCTCAAGCAATAAATCCATCTACACTAAACCAATCTAGACTTCTACATGGTATCACGAACTTAAGTTCTGATTCTAGGCCATAAACCCTAGTCTTTCACGGCATGTTGCGTCTGTAGTCTGTCTTCAATGGAGTGCTGCCAACTAGTGGCGGAACCAGGGGGCCAGTAGGGGCCATGGCCCCACAATACAGTAGAAATTTTTTAATACCCCTATAAACATTGCAATTTATAGCACATTAAGGTATAAATCAACCATTTTGTATCATAGTATTGTGTTTTTTGTTATAAATACTAACTACACACATAAAAACATAAAAAAGTTGTTAAGACAAACACTTATATATATTTATCACACTTAGAGGTGTCATCATATTTGTTCGACCCCCCTTAACCAAAGTTGCCGGTTCCGGCACTACCACCAATGCACTCCCATGAACCACTGATGTGTTTTTTCACAAAGTGGGTTATGATATTAATTACTATCTTAATTGAGGACCCTGGGTTTGAGCCAACGTTGTTCGCTCCAATTCAACATGACCTTATGGGTATGAAGGATGATGGAGCAAAATATCAACTAAGCTGCAAGAAACATAAAAGCTCTAGATTCCTCTAGTTTCAACCCTGTTTAAGTGGTTATGTTGTTCATATGCAATTGGCAACTGCAGTCTGCATGTTTTGCAAAGTCACTCATGTAGCTACCTTGCTTGGAAGGGATTTCCAAGCTATCTCAGATAGTTGTTACTCATGCGTCTAAAAGGTCTCTGGATTTTAAAGCCCTAGCTACTCCAAATTTGAAGGAAGTGTTCACTATTGCAAGCAACCCATATCTAATCCTATGAACTAGCCTAAACTACACTAGTTACTGCTAACAGATGAATCCGCTAGTGCATAGATGTTGATGTAGCTTTCACCCAAGAGTATTCCAAGGTATTGATTTTTACATGGAACGAGAAGTGTGCTAATTAAAATTCAGATTCTTCCTGCGATAGCAAGAGGATATCCTATGATTTCCTAGAACTCTAAAGAATTGAGTTTCTGATTCTCACTAAGGTAGAAACTAGAAAAGATGCCCAACTACGTTGAAAGCGCATAGAATGTAGTACAACGTAAGGTTCCCTCACCATATTGTTCATTTCGAAGCACCCATATTCAAGGGTTTGGCATGTAAGCTTGACACGGCCGATGATTGTGTCATGGATTGATGAGTAGAAGATTGGGGTTACTGACATGGAGCGATCACGCCCATGTCCTCGAACAAGACGCTTTGTCCTCTGCGGCGTCCCCCTGACTTGAGCTCTACAAAATTGATTAGGATCAGTGATTGTAGTCTGAACATGGGTATGAAATTGTATGAACGTACTTGTTCTATGTGTCCCTGCATCTGTGTAAAGCGTGGAGCATCTTTAAACTGCGAAGCCTCAACTCTTCTTGAGTATAAGTCGGATCATTCTCAGAGTAGTTGTCCCCACCACCGTTGCCATCCGAGGGGTATGGGTCATCCTACCTACGAGCTTTACCTCTAACACAGGAGCTATTAGGTGTCTCCACTATGTTTGTTATCTATGCTAAGTGGGAGTCTGCAAAGTAGAACTTGAGCCTGAAGGAGCTGGAAGGTCATGGAGGCTCGGTGGGTGGAACATAAGCCTATGCAACTCAACTTCTGGGCCATGCATACGATCGGTGGCCCGGTGGATCTCAGGCGCGGGGGCACAAGGGATGGTGGCCACTCGAGCGAGCCCATGGGCCTGCGGTGGCACCAAGCGCCAGGGGCGGATCGCGCAACACCAGGCTAGAGGGGCGGAAATTGTTCGGCAAGGCCAGGGGCGCGCGCCTTGGCGACCTCTCTGGCATGGGACAGCAGCATGCGCGGTGGCCCCTTTGGTGTGGGCCGTGTCCCCTCAAGCATGGTTACCAGGGATGTTCACGCGACACATGCATGGTAGGAGCGCAGCAGGTTCTTCTACGTGTGCGTCTTCCCATTCGATGGTGCCTCGGTACTGACCTGACGCAAAGGTTGGTCTTCTACATGCGAAATCTATTGCATCCCTGTCCCAGGGAGGACCACCTCGGTCTCAGCCTTGGAGATATATGTAAACTTTTGTTTCATGTTTGAGCTACATATAAAATGTAAACAAAAGTTGTGTTAGCTTATCTGAAGTTGATTTGTCGTCCCAATTGGATTTGCAGAATGTTCTGTTGCATGCCTCTGTTGCATAATAACTGGAAATGACCCAGGCCCACTCTTCTTGACCTGATTTATCCCTTAGCCTTGGCATGCTCCATTCTCGTCAAGTTACAAATCATTTTGGTATGTCAGCTAATGGAACAGCCGAACAGGCATCTGATTATTGTGATATAGTACGTAGTTGCCCATGCTTCATGTATTTTTCTTTTTTTTTCTTTTCCTGAGTTCTGAATCAAATAAGAAGGCATTTGAAGATTTGTGATGCTGTGTTGCAGCCCATGTTTCCGTTTAATCTACATGCAAGTCAAATCGATGCTTGTTGGTGTTAGAAATTTAGGCATTTTCATTATCAGTTTAATTCAGAAATATAACATCAGCAGGTTTGTGACAGCATATATATGCATGTGTATATTTCTTATGAATGCTACAGCATGCATAGATGACATACTGATTGATACAGTAAGAATACAAAATACAGTAATCACAGAGATTAGACTGTACCCAGCGGAGGGTCCCATGCCAAGGGCATCGGAGGCTCTATTCGCACTAGTCGACATAGTGCGTTGCTCGAAGTCACGGACCACAGTCGATGCAGGAAGATGTTCACAGTGCAGTCCCACGAACGGATCACCAGGAAGAAGAAGCCTTGACGTTCTAGGGAGAGGACAGATCCAAGAGCGATCTCCAGGAAGAAGATGAACGAGCAGTCACGGATCGCTCCCCAAAAACTTAATCACCGCTCACCCCGTGCGGGATTCTCAGGCAGACGAGGGTTCCGGAGGCACCTGCTCTTCCGCTCCTCCGTGCGCGCAGAGGTACGGGACGGGGAAGTCAGAAGGCTGTTGATCTGTGATTCTCTCGGGAGTGGTTCCGGACTGACAGAAGACGGGATATATGGCTGCTGACGAGAAAGAGAAGACGAAGGCAGCGGAGAATCCTAGGAGACGGAAAGCGAAAGCGGAAGGGATGGTAACTGACGCAGTCAGTTCTCCTCCACCATCAAGGAGCGAAACTCACGTGATAATATGGATTTAAGTGGCAAAAGACTGGCCACGCCCGCCCGCTCGCTCGCCGCCTGCCACGCCCGCGCCCACGGCCACGCACGCCTTTATCCTTTTCTTAGCTTCTCAATTTAGATGAATAATTTCCAACCATATAAGCCGAGTCAGCGTTCAGTCAAAATCCCGTATAGTATTAAACCATACAACACTTAATGTTACGCACCATAGAGTTTTATTTAATTATTAAATATTATATGGGCCAAGCCTATATTATAACCAACAATCCCCACCAAACTCTAGGGTTTGTAACAAAGTAATCTTAGAACCACATTTCTTTTATATACCAGTGTTTCGATGGAGACTGTTAAGTTGAACATCCATCTAGAACAATAGTTTCACTCAGTCACAACTGAACAATGGACTAGGCCTTGAATTGACAGTTTTGTGTGAGGTGAATGTCACTAAAGTCCTTAGCTGATACTAGGCAGCAAAATATATCCCCTCTATTTGAAGCATATAAGTCATACTTCAGTGCCTTTCATGAGTATTTAGAGATCACTCAAATCTCACAGACTATGACTAGCAGTCTGACTCATATAGGTGTTCCTCAAAAGATGTTATGTAGGACAACATCTTTGCTTTGACAAGCCACTTGAAACACATTAAGGCAAAAGCCAGCCTGCCTTACAGAAAGGAAAGATATGTATTAGAAATGAGTCTTACTAAGGATCTTTCCTCACAATTTACTACTAGCTTGTTTCACCGTCCTACTTCACGGGATCTCCGATCACATAGAACATGTTTTCACTATAGTAAATTTCAAGTGGGTCTCAAACCCATCTCTCTCGATGCACTTTCTATCATATTATGTGGCAGGCCCTTAGCTGAACTGATCTGTTAGATTGTTAGACGTGTGAACATAGTCCAACGCTATTACTCCAAAGTTTCTCAATTTTCTGACAGATTTTAGTCGTCTCTTAACATGCCTTGTGGACTTTATGTTATCCTTAGAACTGTTAACCTTTGTAATCACAGTCTGGTTATCGTAGTTCATAGAAATAGCCGGTATAGGTTTTTCAACAACCGGTAAATCCATAAGGAGATTATGAAGCCACTCAGCCTCAGATCCAACAGTATCTAATGCTGTGAGTTCTGTTTCCATTGTAGACTTCGTTAAGATAGTCTGCTTGCAAGACGTCTAGGAAACAACAACACCTCTAAGCGAAAACATATATCCACTTGTGGCATAAAAGCTCATCAGCATCAGAAATCTAGTTGGCATCACAATAGCCTTTCAGCACTTTTGGATGTCCGATATAATAAATACCATAGCCCATGGTCCCTTTTAGGTAGCGCATTACTCTCTCAAGAGCACGCCAGTGATCATCTCCCAGGTTTGACACAAACCGGCTCAGCTTGCACACAGCAAATGAGATGTCAGACCTTGTTGCACTAGCAAGATACATGAGCGAACCAATGATCTAGGAATATCTCAACTGATCTCTTGCTATTCTTTGATTTTTTCCTTAATAGCACACTAGGGTCATAAGGTGTAGGAGCAGGTGCACAGTCACTGAACCCAAAGCGACTCAGCACCTTTTTCACATAATGGGTTTGTAATAGAGTTACCCCACCATCACCTTCTCTTAGAAGCTTGATATTAAGAATAACATCAGCATCTCCCAAATCTTTCATCTCAAAACTTTTAGATAGAAATTCCTTTACCTCCTCGATCACTTTGAGGCTAGATCCAAAGATCAGTATGTCATCAACATATAAGCACAAAATGACTCCTTCACCCCCATCATACCGATAGTACACACATTTGTCAGCTTCATTCACAACAAAGCCAGCAGATGTTAAGTTCTATCGAACTTCTCATGCCATTGCTTAGGAGCTTGTTTTAGGCTGTATAATGACTTTAATAATTTACACACCTTGCCTTCTTGACCATTTGCTACAAATCCATCAGGCTGATTCATATAGATCTCCTCCTCTAACTCTCTATTTAGGAAAGTTGTCTTAACGTCCATTTGATGAACGATAAGACCATAAGAGGCTGCCAGGGAAAGCAAAACTCGAATTATGGTCAATCGGGCAACCAGTGAATAAGTATCAAAGAAATCCTCACCTTCCTTTTGAGTATAACCCTTGGCCACAAGCCTTGCCTTGTACCTCTTAATAGTACCAGCAGGCATAAGCTTTTTCTTGAACACCCATTTACACCCTATAGGCTTGCACCCATAGGGACGATCAACAATTTCCCTAAGTTTCATTGGACATAACAGAATCCATCTCACTCCATACTACTTCCTTCCATAAGTCAGCATCAGGAGAGGAATATGCCTCTTCAATGGTCGTTGATGTGTCATCCACAAGGTACACAATATAGTCATCACCAAAGACTTTGCAGTCCTCTATCTCTTGCTTTTCCTGGTGACTATAGTGTCATCCTCCTCAGGATTTTGCACATAGGGTTTCTCAATTTATTCTATCAGAATAAAATTCTCATACTCATGGGGAATTATAAATTCCTGACCAGTTGTGCTAGGTGCATTTTTCATGAGAAACTCATTCTCGAAAAATGTAGCGTCTCTAGATTCTATGATTGCATCAACAACCATCTCAGGAACACTAGAGTTCATAATTAGAAATCTATAACCCACGCTGTGAATAGCATAACCAAGAAAGGCACCATCAACAGTCTTTGATCTAAGCTTTCGCTTTTTGTTTATTGGCACATTCACCTTTGCCAAACAACCCAAGTTCGCATGTAAGAGAGATTTAATCTCTTCTTCTCCTATTCCTCGAATGGTGTGATTTCTTTGTTCTTTGTGGGTACTCTATTTAGGACATGACATGCTGTCAATATAGCCTCACCTCACCATTCCTTAGATAGTCCCGCAGTCTCCAACATGGCATTAGCCAAATCAGTTAGAGTGCGGTTCTTTCTCTCTACAATCCTATTAGACTAGTGGTGAGTATGGTGGCGTCCTCTCATGAATAATTCCATGCACCACGCAAAACTCAGAAAATTCATTTGAGAAATATTCTCCCCCATGATCGGACCAGTAAACGCTTGATTTTCTTGTCAAGTTGATTTTCTACCTCATCTTTATAGACTTTAAAATAATGAAACGCTTCATCTTTAGTTTTTAATAAATACACGCAGCAAAATCTAGTGCAATCATCTATAAATGTCATGAAATACCGTCTACCGCCTTTAGTCAATTCGCCATTCATTTCGCATAAATCAGAATGAACGAGTTCTAATGGTGCCAAGTTGAAAGGTCCTAATGGCTAGAGGGGGGATGAATAGCCTAATAAAAATTTCTACAACAACACTTAACAAAAGATTAGACAATTATGAGGCGAAGCAAGTGTTGCGCTAGCCTACTCAAAATGCAAGCCACCTACCACAATTCTAGTTTAGATAGTATCAATTCACACAAGAGGTATGACACTACCCTATGTTAGTGTGCTCTCAAAGGCTAACTAAAGAGCCACACCAACCAAGCAAGCAAGCTCTCACAACTAGTTACACTAAAGAGCTTGTCAACTAGTTTGCAATAAAGTAAAGAGAGCGATCAAGATAATTATACCACCGTATATAGGAGTGAACCAATCAATCACAAGGATGAATAACAATGAAGACCAATCACCTCGGAATCAAAGGATGAACATAATGATTTTTACCGAGGTTCACTTGCTTGCCGGCAAGCTAGTCCTCATTGTGGCGATTCACTCACTTGGAGGTTCACGCGCTAATTGGCTTCACACGCCAAACCCTCAATAGGGTGTCGCACAACCAACACAAGATGAGGATCACACAAGCCACGAGCAATCCACTAGAGTATCTTTTGGCTCTCCGTCGAGGAAAGGTCAAGAACCCCTCACAATCACCATGATCGGAGCCGAAGACAATCACCACCCTCCGCTCAATGATCCTCGCTACTCTAAGCCGTCTAGGTGGCAGGCAACCACCAAGAGTAACAAGCGAAATCCACAGCAAAACACAAACACCAAGTGCCTCTAGATGCAATCACTCAAGCAATGCACTTGGATTCACTCCCAATCTCACTATGATGATGAATCAATGATGGAAATAAGTGGGAGGACTTTGGCTAGGCTCACAAGGTTGCTATGTTAATGAAAATGGCCAAAGATATGAGCCATAGCCAGGCCATAGGAGCTTAAATAGATGCCCCCACGAAATAGAGCCAGTTATACCTCTTCACTGGGCACACTGCGCTTTGACTAGACTGCTCCGGTCCAACTGACCGGGCCCTAGACTCAGTGTCCGGTCCATAGATGGATGCCACATGTCACTGGCTTCAAACGATGTTCGTCAGATTTCAACGGCTACGAAGCTGACTGGACTGCTCTGACTGAAACTGACCGGACAGCTGGAGCCTCAGCGTCCGGTCGAGTACAGTAAGGGTCAAAAATAGGTTTTCCTCGACCGGACGCAGTCCGGTCCACCTCAACCGGATATAGCCCAGTGTCCGGTGGTAAACCCTAGCCTCTATACCGCCAGTCAACGCGACCGGAACGCAGGCAGTCAGCGTCTGGTGCTTTTGGATCCAGCGTCCGATCACTTGACCGACGCTGGCATCTCCTCCATTCTCTTCACCCTTGCTCAAGTGTGCTAACCACCAAGTGTATTACCTTATGCACATGTGTTAGTATATTTTCATAAATATTATCAAGGGTGTTAGCATTCCACTAGATCCTAAATGCACATGCAATGAGTTAGAGCATCTAGTGGCACTTTGATAACCTGTATTCCGATACGAGTTTCACCCCTCTTAATAGTACGTCTATCAAACCTAAATGTGATTACACTCTCTAAGTGTCTTGATCACCAAAACAAAACGGCTCCTATGGTTTATACCTTTGCCTTGAGCTTTTTTGTTTTTCTCTTTCTTCCATTCAAGTTTAAGCCCTTGATCATCACCATGCCATCACTATTGTCATGCTACGATCTTCATAAGCTTCTCTACTTGAAGTGTGCTACCTATCTTATGATCACTTGATAAACTAGGTTAGCACTTAGGGTTTCATCAATTCACCAAAACCAAACTAGAGCTTTCAATCTCTCCCCTTTTTGGTAATTGATGACAACCCTTATACAAAGATATGAATTAAAATTCAATTGAATCCTATGTTGCTTGCCCAAGCATATTTACCATTTGTAAAAGGATATGGACAAGTTTCATGAACCCTATATGGTAGCAATTGCTCCCCCTACATATGTGCTAAGAGTTTGGATTATAGCTTGCACATATGATTAGATAGGAAATGTAGGAGTCAATGTCTACCAAATGATGCTAAGGTATAAGAGATGGACCTTTGAAGCGTGATACCAATCGGAGTGCACCAATATACCATCCTTAGCACCATGGTTAGCTTAATACCACTTGAAAACATATTTTTAGAAAGATACCACTTGTAAAGACTTACTTGAAAATGAAAGTTATTTAGTGATTTTTATTTCATTATTCAATCTTACAACTAACATTCATCACACAAGCATGGATGTTTAAATTTAATACTTATGCCATGCAAGCAAGCATATGAAATGCACATACAAATGCACCATACAAGTTCATGAGCTTGCTCCCCTTACTTATGTGCTCAAAATTTTAATTGATCCCTTTCCTTTGTCATATCTCTCCCCCTATGTCAAGTTTCCCATTGTTGTCTTTTCACTATCTTAGTACACTAATATCTTCATTTTTCTCCCCATGTACTAGTGTCTTTGTTTCTCTCTCCCCCTAGTATCTTTGTTTCTCTCCCCTTAGTATCTTTGTTTCTCTCCCCTTTGTCATCAATGACCACAAAGGTTCTAAATATAGATAGTATACTTGTAGGGTCAAGATTATCAATGTCAATCAATAGGGTGAGGATCATTTTCCTAAATTTGGTTTAGTCTAGATTATTCACCAAAGATATTTAACTCGGTTTGATCCAAGGACAAGCTTCTTCACACCTCCAAATAAGGGTTATCTTGTACCATGTTGAGTTAAACACTTATAGCTCATTTTCTAGATTAAACACTAGGTTTACAAGCCCATAAACATGTCATATGCCATCACTAGATCAAGTCAAACATAGAAGTAATAGTGATACCATATTGACATAAAAATCCATTTGATTTTCATGAATGAGCCTAATAAGATAGAACCACTTGCAAGGTCCTAATAAGATTGAAAATATGACTAGATGCACTAAACATGTCCTTAGCAAAGATGTATGTCATGCCAATCAACTTTTACCTTAGATAGCTTGAAGGAGAGGCATGTCATATTAGTGAGGGGTGCATCAACACATATTTGAGAAATCCAATATATTCAACTCATTCCTTAGCTTGCAAAACCTTTTCTCATCCAATGGCTTGGTAAATATGTCGGCAAGTTAATCTTCGGTGCCTACACTCTCAATACAAATGTCTCTTTTTTTTGTGATCTCTTATGAAATGGTAGCGGACATCTATGTGCTTTGTTCTTACATGTTGCACCGGATTGTTGGTTAACTTGATTGCACTCTCATTGTCACATAGCAATGGTACTTTCTTGAACTTGATTCCAAAATTACTCAAAGTGGCCTTCATCCAAAGTATTTGTGCACAACAACTACTGGCGGATATGTATTTAGCTTCGGTGGTTGATAATGCAATACTATTTTGCTTCTTTGATGACCATGAAATAAGTGATCTTCCCAATAATTGACATGTGCCCGATGTGCTCTTTTTTTCAACCTTACATCCCGCATAATCCGAGTCAGAGTAATCAACTAGCTCAAACTTTGCTCCTTTGGGATACCACAAACCAACATTTGGTGTATGCTTCAAGTACCTCAAAACTCTCTTTGTAGCCTTCAAATGACTTTCTCTTGGTGAGGCTTGAAATCTTGCACACATACATACACTAAACATGACATTCGACCTTGATGCGGTCACATAGAGTAGGCTTCCAATCATAGACCGATACAACTTTTGATCCACCATATTTCCACTTACATCACTATCCAAGTTGCTATTGGTTGCTATTGGTGTGCTAATGATTTTGCTATCAATCATGCCAAACTTCTTCATTGATATAACCATTGAGAAATGCACTCTTGACATCCATTTGATAGAGCTTAATGTTGTGAGCACAAGCATAGGCTAGCAAGATTCTTATTGCTTCCAATCTAGCAACCAGGGCATATGTTTCTTTAAAGTCAAGACCTTCAACTTGTGTATATCCTTGTGCTACCAATCTTGCTTTGTTTCTTACTACTATCCCATCTTGATCTTACTTGTTTCTAAAGACCCATTTGGTTCCAATCACATTGTGTCTCTTTGGTCTTTCTACCAACTCCCATACTTGATTTCTTGTGAAGTTATTCAATTCTTCATGCATAGCATTCACCCAATCAACATCCTTCAAAGCTTCATCTATCTTCTTTGGTTCAATGGATGACACAAATGAGAAGTGTTCACAAAATGATACCAATCTTGATCTTGTTTGTACACCTCTAGAAATATCACCAATGATAGTATCCAATGGATGATCCCTTGCAACATTGGTTGGTTGGAGTATTGGAACTTGATTGCTTGCACTTGCTTGATTATTGGGTTGAGATGATGTACTAGCCTCTTGATCTTGTTCATTGTCTTGAGATCCACTTGCACTAACTTGATTTGTATCATCTTGCACTATTTGAGTTAGAGAGCACTTGCACTTGATCATCTTTATCATCATTCACTTGCCTAGGCCTTAATTCACCAATATCCATATTCTTTACGGCATTTGAAAGTTGAATGCCTCTCACATCTTCCAAGCTCTCATTCTCTACTTGTGAACCCTTGGTTTCATCAAATTTAACATCATGAACTTCCTCAAGAGTACCACTATCCAAATTCCAAACTCTATATGCTTTGCTTATAGTGGAATAGCCAAGTAGGAATCCTTCATCATATTTCTTGTCAAACTTGCCCAATCTTATGCCTTTCTTCAAGATATAGCATTTGCAACCAAAGACCCGAAAATATACAATGTTGGGCTTTCTACCATTCAAGAGCTCATATGGTGTATTCCCTTTCAATCGGTGACAATAGAGGCGGTTGCTACAATAGCAAGTCGTGTTGATAGCTTCGGCCCAAAAGAATTGACTCACATTGTACTCACTAAGCATAGACCTTGCCATATCAATAAGTGTTCTATTCTTCCTCTCAACAAGGCCATTTGATTATGGGAGTGTACTTGGCCGAGAATTGATGTCTAATTCCAAATTCATCACATAACTCATCAATTCTAGTGTTTTTGAACTCACTATCATTGTCACTTCTAACTCTCTTGATGGTTGTTTCAAACTCATTATGAATGCCTTTGACAAATGATTTGAATATTGCAAATACATCACTTTGGTCCACTAGAAAGAATACCCATATGTATGTAGTGTAGTCATCCACTATCACAAATCTATATTTGTTTCCACCGATATTAGTGTATTGTGTTGGCCCAAACAAATCTATGTGCAATAACTCAAATGCTTTACTAGTGTTCATCATGCTTTTCTTAGGATGGGTGTTTCCAACTTGTTTGCCAGCTTGACAAGAGCTACAAAGCTTATCCTTTTCAAACACAACATCTTTCAAGCCTTTAACTAAGTCATGCTTAATCAATCTATTCAATTGTTTCATTCCAACATGACTAAGCTTTCTATGCCATAACCAACCCATGCTAGACTTTGTGAACAAGCATGTAGACAATCTAGCTTTACTAGCATTGAAATCAACCAAGTATAGATTCTCATATCTAAAGTCTTTGAAGATCAAATTAGAGCCATCTACACTTATGGTTTCTACATCATCTACTCCAAATATGCATTTGAATCCAAGATCACACAATTGAGCCATGGATAGCAAATTAAAGTTCAAGCTCTCTACTAGCAACATATTGAAAATGCTCATGTCATTGGATATTGCAATCTTACCAAGCCCTTTGACCTTACCTTTGTCATTGTCACAAAATGTGATACTATCATAACCATCATTGCCATTGGTGTTGATTGAGTTAAACATTCTTGCATCACCGATCATGTATTGAGTACACCCACTATCAAGAACCCAATGCCTTCCTTCGGCTTTATAATTGACCTACAAAAGGAGATCAATTCTTTTTAGGTACCTAAATTTGCTTGAGTCCTTGAAGGTTAGTCACTAGGCTCTTTGGCACCTAAATGGCTTTCTTTTTTGAGCCCATCCATGGTTTACCAATGAACTTAGCCTTTACGCCATTTGTACCCTTAGTAAGCATATAGCATGAATCAAGCTTAATAAAGGATACATTAGCATTTTTGTTCTTATTTTTGCATTCTTGCTCTTTGTGACCCACTTGCTTGCAACTAGTGCAAAACCAACCATTGTTCTTCACAAAACTTATCTTGTGAGGAGCAAAGGCCGCCTTACCTTTCTTGGGGGTATAGCCTAATCCCTCTTTGTAGAGAGAAGCTTTTTGGCTACCTAGGGCCATAAGCAAGCGGTCCTCACCACTATAAGCCTTAGCTAAGGTGTGAGTGAGCTTAGTTACCTCCTTCTTAAGGTTTTCATTCTCAACCACTAGTGAGGTGTCACAAGTGAGACCATCACTACTAGATGAGGTAGAAGTGAAAGTGCTACAAGAAGGGTTAGTAGTAGCAACAATGATAGGCATTGATGGTGATGTATCAATTAAATCACAAGTTACACCTACATCACAAGTTTTCAACATGCTTCTTTTTATTTTGTTCATTAAGCAAAGTGGAATGAGCTTTTTCAAGCTTTTTGTGAGCCTTGCCAAGCTTCTCATGTGCTACCTCTAGCTTCTTATGAGTTGCTTTGAGCTCATCAAGGGCTTGCTTAGGAGCTTTTACCTTCTTATTCAAGCTCTTGCATTCTCTTCTCTTAATGTCAAAGTGTTCTTTAGCATCTTCTAGCATGTCAAATAATTCATCCTTAGTAGGTTCATCATCATTACTATCACTATCATTTTCATTTTCATATTCATTATCATCAACATGTTCTTCATCACTTTCATTATCACAAGATTGTACCTTAGTGGCCTTAGCCACGAAGCATGATGAAGATTCGAAGAGAGAAGGCTTCTCATTGATGGCAATACTTGCAAGAGCCTTCTTTTTGGTGGTCTTGTGATCATCACTATCATCGTCATCATCACTTGAGGAAGCATCACTATCCCAAGTGACTACATATGAACCACCCTTCTTCTTCTTGAAGGCCATCTTGTCCTTCTTCTTTTTCTTTTCCTTCTTGTCCTTCTTCTTGTTCTTCTTATTGTCATCATCATTGTCACTATTGTATGGCCATTGAGCAATAAGATGATCTTTGCTTCCACACTTGAAGCATCTTCTTAACTCTTCTTTGATCTTGGATGAAGACTTCTTTCTTCTAGCACGGTAGCCCTTCTTCACCATGAACTTGCCAAATATCTTGACAAATAGAGCCATCTTCTCATCATCATTATCCCATGATTCATCTTCTTCACTTGATGTATCTTGCTTTGCTTTGCCTTTGGATGATGTGGCTTTGAATGCCACGCTCTTCTTCTCATCCTTCTTCTCATCTTTCTTCTCCTTCTTTTCTTTCTTCTCATCATCATCTCTATATGTATCATTAGTCATGATGTCTCCCAACACTTGGTTTGGTGTCATGGTGTCCAAACCACTCCTTACTAGAATAGTGACCAATGTATCAAATCTTGGAGGCAAGCATCTTAAGAACTTGTGGGAGAAGTTCTTGTCCTTCACTTCTTCTCCAAGTGCTTTGAGATCATTGATAAGCACTTGAAGCCTATGAAACATCTCCGACATACTCTTATCCTCCTTCATCTTGAAGCATGCAAACTTTTCTTTGAGGATATATGCCTTTGCACCCTTCATGGCTTGAGTGCCCTCAAATGATTCTTCTAACTTCTTCCAAGCTTCATGTGCCATCTCAATATTCTTGATTTGCTCAAATGTTCTTTCATCAATTGCATCATGAATGGCACTTAAAGCAATGTCATTGTTTTGGAGAAGCACTTCTTCGGCGGTGGTGGAATTCTCTGGATCACCAATCTCAATTTTGGTTTCTACCACCTTCCACACCTTTCTATTGATTGACTTGATGTGTGTTGTCATCTTTGACTTCCAATAAGGATAATTTATGCCATCAAATTGGGGTGGCTTCTTGATGTTGTTGATTTAAGCCATTTTAACACCGAAGGTTGTTAAGCCTCAAATAATGGTGACCTCGGCTCTGATACCACTTGAAAGGTCCTAATGGCTAGAGAGGGGGTGAATAGCCTAATAAAAATTTCTACAACAACACTTAATAAAAGATTAGACAATTATGAGGCGAAGCAAATATTGCGCTAGCCTACTCAAAATGCAAGCCACCTACCACAATTCTAGTTTAGATAGTATCAATTCACACAAGAGGTATGACACTACCCTATGTTAGTGTGCTCTCAAAGGCTAACTAAAGAGCCACACCAACCAAGCAAGCAAGCTCTCACAACTAGTTATACTAAAGAGCTTATCAACTAGTTTGCAATAAAGTAAAGAGAGCGATCAAGATAGTTATACTGCCGTATAGAGGAGTGAACTAATCAATCACAAAGATGAATAACAATGAAGACCAATCACCTCGGAATCAAAGGATGAACACAATAATTTTTTACCGAGGTTCACTTGCTTGCTAGCAAGCTAGTCCTCATTGTGGCGATTCACTCACTTGGAGGTTCACGCGCTAATTGGCTTCACACGTCAAACCCTCAATAAGGTGCCACACAGCCAACACAAGATGAGGATCACACAAGCCACGAGCAATCCACTAGAGTACCTTTTGGCTCTCCACCGGGGAAAGGTTAAGAACCCCTCACAATCACCACGATCAGAGCCAGAGACAATCACCACCCTCCACTCAATGATCCTCACTACTCCAAGCTATCTAGGTGGCGGCAACCACCAAGAGTAACAAGCGAAATCCACAGCGAAACACGAACACCAAGTACCTCTAGATGCAAACACTCAAGCAATGCACTTAAATCACTCCCAATCTCACTATGATGATGAATGAATTATGGAGATGAGTGGGAGGACTTTGGCTAGGCTCACAAGGTTGCTATGTCAATGAAAAATGGCCAAAAATGTGAGCCATAGCCGACCATAGGGCTTAAATAGAAGCTCCCACGAAATAGAGCCGTTGTACCCCTTCCCTGGGCACACTACGCTCTGACCGGACGCTCTGGTCCAACTGACCGGACCCTAGACTCAGCGTCTGGTCCACTAATGGATAGCTACGTGTCACCAGCTTCAAACGCTGTTTGTTAGTTTTCAATGGCTATGAAGCTGACCGGACGCACCAGCAAAATTGATCGGACACTGGAGCCTCAGCGTCCGATCGAGTATAGTAAGGCTCAAAAACCGGTTTTTCCTCGACCGGACATGTCTGGTCCACCTCGATCGGACATAGCCCAGCGTCTGGTGGTAAACCCTAGCCACTATACCACCAGTCAATGTGACCGGACGCAGGCAATCAGCGTCCGGTGCTTTTGGATCCAGCGTCCGGTCACTTGACCGACACTGGCATCTCCTCCATTCTCTTCACCCTTGCTCAAGTGTGCTAACCACCAAGTGTATTACCTTTATGCACATGTGTTAGAATATTTTCACAAATATTATCAAGGGTGTTAGCATTCCACTATATCCTAAATGCACATGCAATGAGTTAGAGCATCTAGTGGCACTTTGATAACCGTATTCCGATACGAGTTTCACCCCTCTTAATAGTACGGCTATCAAACCTAAATGTGATCACACTCTCTAAATGTCTTGATCACCAAAACAAAACAGCTCCTATGGTTTATATCTTTGCCTTGAGCTTTTTGTTTTTCTCTTTCTTCCATTCAAGTTTAAGTCTTTGATCATCACCATGCCATCACCATTGTCATGCTATGATCTTCATAAGCTTCTCTACTTGAAGTGTGCTACCTATCTCATGATCACTTGATAAACTAGGTTAGTACTTAGGGTTTCATCAATTCACCAAAACCAAACTAGAGCTTTCACAAGTTCCTCGCCTCAGCAGCCTTATGAGGCTTGCGCGGTTACTTTGATTGCACACACATCTACCACTTAGAATCTTTGATTAAGTTAAATTTCGGGATTAAATTCAGATTTGCAAGCCGTGTGAGACAGCCAAAATTAATGTGACAAAGTCATAAATGCCATATATTTGACTCATCCAAAACATTAACATTGTTCACCGCTTTATTACACACATCATCAAGCAAAGATAAGCGGAACAGGCCTCCACAATCATAACCTTTTCCAACAAATGTTCCATGTCTCGACACAACACATTTATTGGACTCAAGCACAATTTTAAAACCATCGCGACACATCTGAGAAGCGCTAACAAGATTCTTCTTGATGGAGAGGGACATGCTGCATGTTCCTTAATAGCACCGTCTTTCCTGAAGTAAACTTCAGAACGACCGTACCAGCACCAAGAATATGAGCATTCGAACCGTTTCCCATCAGTAAGGCTCCACTCCTACCAGCCTGATAGGAAATAAATAAAGAAATATCAGCACACACATGAATATTAGCACCACTGTCCATCCACCACTCAGGTGAAAGACAAACTGAAAGAACAAAGGGTAAAGAATTACCATACCCAGATGTTCCTCCTCCAATCTTGCTAATTACCATGTTTACTGATTTCTTTTCTTGTTTATATTTGCGGTCTGGGCACGCACTTGCCCAATGCTCATCACTCCCGCAAATAAAGCATCCTTCACCTTTCTTGTTGTTTTTCTTCTTAAACTATGCGGTCTACTTAGGCTTTGCATTGTTGTTCTCTTGCATATTCTTCTTTTTTATTACGAGATGCAGATGAGTTTTTCTTCTGCACCATATTGGTAGTGGAAGACTCAACTCCTTTTCTATGGTTGTCTTTTGCTCTCGCCCTCTCCTCAACATCAAGAGATCCAATAAGCTCAGCCATGCTAAACTCTTGTCTCTTGTGTTTTAGAGAAGTAGCAAAATCCCTCCAAAAAGGTGGCAACTTAGCGATTATACCACCGGCCACAAACTTGTCGGGCAACAAATATGGGAAATGTTCTAGTTCCTTTGCCAGCGCCTGTATCTCATGAGCATGTTCGACCACAGAACGGTTTTCAACCATTTTGTAGTCATACAGCTGCTCCATAAGGTACAACTCACTACTAGCATCAGAAACCCCAAACTTTGCCTCAAGAGCATCCCATAATTCTTTGCCTGATGTGCAAAATATGTAGTTTTTCTCATACTTAGGATGAAGTGCACTAATCACGGCGCCTCGAAATAGGTTATCGACAGCCAAGAACTTTTGCTCCTCCTCAGGAGTAAACTGTTCAGGCTTCCCCTGTGCGGTGTGATAGCAGTTCATTCGCAGTCAACCACAATACCATCTTTGCATGCCATATCAAAATATTCGGCTTCAAAGCGGCAGCAAATCCACTAACATAAAATTGCCTATTATTAGGTTTTTGGATTGTTAGAAATTTAGGCATTTTCATTATTAGTTTAATCCAGAAATATAACATCAGTAGGTTTGTGACAGCATATATGTGCATGTGTATATTTCTTATGAACGCTACATCATGCATAGATGATATACTGATTGATACAGTAAGAATACAAAATACAGTAATCACAGAGATTAGACTGTACCCAGCGGATGGTCCCATGCCGAGGGCATTAGAGGCTCCATTCGCACTAGTCGACATAGTATGTTGCTCGAAGTCGTGGACCATAGTCGATGCAGGAAGATGTTCGTAGTGCAGTCCCACAAACAAATCACCAGGAAGAAGACGCCTTGACGTTCTAGGGAGAGAATGGATCTAAGAGCGATCTCCAAGAAGAAGACAAACGAGTAGTCACGGATCGCTCCTCAAAAACCTAATCGCCGCTCACTCTGTGTAGGATTCTCAGGCGGACGAGGGTTCCGAAGGGTACATGCTACTCCCGCCATCTCTCTACTCCCAGTGCGTGGGCATTCGTCTTAGTATCGGATTAGCCGAAGTAGGCATACCGGAGTATGTGACTAGTACTACAAAGTGTCTCATTCAGAAGATCCACAATGAGTGGCCTTTAAGCGACATAGTCGGCAACATTACCCAACATTCAAGATAAGTTACCCGACTAGTCTCTAGTTCATTCTATCTTCTTTCTTTCTTTGGCCAGTATGCCATCTTTGATTGTATCGAAACTTTTACTTTGAAAGCCTACCATAAAGCATACTAAGCATTCTACGTCTTTGTAAATGAAAACATCTTCAAGGATGATAAACAATTAACAAGGTAGGCAATGCATCAAGTAGGTAACATTTGAATAAATCAACTTAATATAATAGGTAAAATAGGTGATAAACTTTTCAAAGTAAACAAGGTAATGGTTTAATGCATAAACCAGGGCTTGCCTTCGTTGACGATCTCGGGTTCCGAATCAGTACCACAAATATCAAATCCTGAGACAACCAAGGATTCTTCCATGATTTGATCAACTAGGATTGGTTCACTCTCAGATGCTACATGAAATAATAACATATGCTTCAATATGATGATAATGTAAACATGATGCTTTCATGGTACATGAAATATAATAACACCTCGAGTATAACTGTCCTTCACGGTACAGTTGCAAGCCAATAAAACCAACTTGTAATTCTACCATCAAGGACCACACAAGTGACTTGACCAAAATGATCTTGAAACCCTACTGGTCACAAAACATGACCAAAACAAGATCAAACACTAATCTAACACTTAGGGTTTGCTTTTATTCATTTTTGAATTAATTTGGAAATAAGCCCAAAAATGAACTTGTTCCAAATGACCTCAAAATTTTATGTAAGCTTCCTCATGACAAATTAGTGTACTAAAACAAATTTCATAATTTTTGGAATTATACAGTGGCCTACAAAAATCATGGAAATTACATTTATCAATTAATTGAGTAATTTTCATTACATTCAAAAAGTACTGTAAATCCATATTTCATATTTTTCCTAAATAATATTCATCACAGAGAGATCACACAAAAAATTTAATAATTTTTGGAGCTCTAAATAAATCTACACAAAAATAACAAAAATAAACACTATTCATCCATTTCTGAAAATAGAAAAATTCCATTTGAACTATACAGTCGTTGACATACGGGACCCACTTGTCATCCCTAAGCTTCGGCTTTGACCGCGGCGACAACGGCGCTGACCGACGCTAACTCGTCGACGGTGAGCTCAACGGCGACGGCCAAAGTACCAAAACGCTCACAAAGACTAGGCGCATCGATCTGTGGCATTTGGATGTTGATTACGACACGGAACAAGACTGACACCGGCCATGGCGGACGCGGTGGCACGGCAACGTTACGCTGGCGAAACAAGGCCGGTAACGGTGAAATAAAGAGTCCAGGAAGCATCAGTGGCTCACCTCGGACGTGTTGAAGCAACGAGCGAGACTGGGAGAAGCTATGGTGACGCGGTTCGACGGTGACAGTGAACACGGCAGAGCAGACCTCATCGACGACGGTGTTCCGACGACTGCAGTGGGTAAAACGACCAAGCAAGAACGGATTAAGCACTACAGCATCGAAATGAAGCTGTAGAGACAATAATTAAGGGCAACAGCTCACCAGATGATGCTGGCCGCGGTGAAACGGAGCTTCGGTCGAGGTCGTCGGCCGCGAGGAAGAAGAATATGGACAATGAGTTCTCGGTGAAATCAAGCGGTAGCAACAGGTCGGTCGGAGGCGCAAGGAGCAGACGGAACTGGGTCACTATTTTGCCGGGACTGGCTTGCGCTGAAGAGGTGAGGGGAGCTCGCCGGAGTTGAGGCGGCGGCGGCGGGAAACAGAGGAGAGGAAGAAAAGCAGATAACGTCGTCGGGGCTTTATAGCGTGGCCAGATGAGTGAGGGGGTGACATGCAGTGAGCCACTCATGCCAGCGCGAAGCCGAGGGCGGGGGCACGCCTGGAAGGCCGGAGAAAGGACACCGGCGGTGGGGCGGTGGTCGTGCTACTGTTCATATGAATTACAGAATTGCCACTGAATTCATTTTACCAATTACTCTCAAATTTGTATAACAACTCAAAAATCTCTAAAAATAAAAGTTGTTCAAAACCACAAGTTCTACAACTTTGCTTCAATGAACATTTTCAAATTCTGCCTCCATTTTGAAATTTGAATTTAGGGTGCATTTGAGCATTTGAATCATTTCAAAATTACTCTAAATTTTATATGTAAACTTTAAAAACTTTGAATACCAAAGTTGATCCTTATAAAATAAGCTTCAACTTTGCTTTTTGTCACACCCCCAAATTCCAAATGGATTTTGAATTAGACAAAAAGGGCAAAAATGACTTTTATGGTTTGAATTTGAATTCAAATTTGCTTTATTTATCTTTTTACTTAACTTTGATTTTTGACCAATTACATGGCTCATTAGGGTTATTTGAGTCAATTGACATATGGTCTCACATGATCACATAAAATTTGACACTTGTGGTTATGATCTTTATTTAGAGTTTTGAATCACATCACATCACATCACATAAAATAACAACTTATGAAATAAAGCTTATTTAGTGAATGCATTCAAAATTTTCTACTTTATGAATGCTTTGCAATGCATATGATGACATGTCAAGTTTTAGTGCTAAGTTAAAACACCAGAGGTGTTACAATATAAAACATTATCTTAGCCGCATCACGAAAATGTCTATAAAGTAGAGTTTGTGAGCCTGCGACGCCATGAACTCCGTGACTGTGTTAAATTCATAAATTTTGCTTTTTCGATTAAATGTCACTTTAACGTTGGTATTTAATTTTTATAATATTGTTATCTTATCATGCGATCCTTGTGTTTTTAGTATAAATTATTAGTTATTCCGTAGCAATGTACAGGCACGCTATCTAGTATAAATATAAAGAATGAAAAAGACGACAAGAAAGATTGGCATTAGGCCAACTCTTTTTGATTCTTTACAAACACATCTGAAAGTTAACATGTGGGTTGTGGATTATGGGTATCAAATCAAAACAACAAAAAGAACATGAATTCGACTATAAGTAGCATTTGTCCTTCTTTTTTTTTGAAAAAAAGAAAGGTACTGTAGAGTTATAGAATTGTCAATCTTATCAGCATCATCAATTTTTTGCAATTGTAGAACTCAACCAAGACACCCATTGAAGTGCTATATCCCTAGCTCGCAACCCAAGTAAGAGTAAGTTCTTGCAAGCTTAGCTCCCTAGCCATTATTAAATTGCATGAAGGGCTCCGAAATGAAGATCACTAT
Organism: Miscanthus floridulus; assembly: GCF_019320115.1. NCBI lineage: Eukaryota > Viridiplantae > Streptophyta > Magnoliopsida > Poales > Poaceae > Miscanthus > Miscanthus floridulus. Next base: position 71,343,574 of record NC_089592.1, read on the forward strand.
TTGAAAAAAGAGTAAATGATTATTGTTTTCTTTCATGCATGATTGTTTTCTTCTATGCATGATTATTGTTTTCTTCCATGTATGATTATTGTTTCATTCCATGCATGATTGTTTTCTTCCATGCATGATTATTGTTTTCTTCCATGCACGATTCTTGTTTCCTTCCATGCATGATTATTGTTTCCTTCCATGCATGATTATTGTTTCCTTCCATGCATGCATGTGGTTTTAGATGATCGATTTATTTTCTTCAAAACAGGCGGGGATCATAGAGATGATAATTTCTTTTTCTATCGTGTGGGGTATCGCACGAAGTGAGTAGACGGACGAACCAAAATAAATATCGCACCAAAAAATATCCACACTTTATTCTTTTTAAGTTGTAGGAGATCTACTAACTCAACTGCGGATAAGAACGAAAGTGGCGACGGATGACAACGGTCACGAAATTTACTAACCCAACGCACACTGAAATTAAGATATCGCTGAACCGAGGACTAATGAAAGATCAAAAAGGCTAATGAAGAGCATGCGTGATCATAAACAAGCTACTACCGTGTGTCATGACAAACTAGCAAATGAAGCGGGAAATAACACAACAGATTATTGTGATTATATATATATAGAAAAAAGAGCAAAGCGGCACTCTAGAGTCCAGACTAATCCATGGACTAAAAATAAGAACTTAGGATAAAATTAGCCATTCCAGTATCTGTACTATGATTCAAGTACTCCAAAACACTTATTAGAGAAAGTTTAAACGCTCTCTTTACGTTGTTCCTAAATGATAAATGAATGTACAAATAATTTTTTCTCGAATAAAATGAATGTACAAATAATTATAAAAATGTTTTGTGCATGAATTATTACAGACGTTTCACAAACTACGTCATCTGTACACAATGGGAACTATGATGCATACACACGACATTACTTTTTGTACAGTACATGTTAACCAGAAAGTATGGATTTTTTAATACTAGAAAGTACTAAATCTGTTACAAATTATAGTTCGTTTGACTTTTTTTAATCCCAAATTTAACCACTCGTCTTATTTAAAAATTTATGTTAAATATCACTTTTTTTGTCGTTGCTTGCTTTATTAACAAAAGTTCTTCAAAAATGACTTAAATTTGATTATGTTTGCATAAATTTTTTGAATAAGACGAGTGATCAAATTTGAGATTAAAAAAGTTAAATGAATTATAATTTGAAACAGAGGGAGTACAGACGTTTTTTCGGCTTGGTTTTTTGGTTTAATCGAACTAACCTGAGCATCTGGTCCGCTGGTCGCCGCCGCTGCAAGTCCTGCTCGCCGTCGCGTCTGGGCGTGGCCTCCCTGCCCGCTGCCGCGCCTTGGCCTGTCCTGGGAGCTGCGCGGCCTATGCCTAGGCCCCTGCTTGTTGGACGCTGCTGCAGCTCGCCGGACGCCACCGCTGCTCACTGCTCGCCGCTCGTCGCTTGGTCGATTCGCCGCTCCCTGCCCATCTCCGAGCAGATGCGTCGCTCCCCTCCGGCCCGTCCTCCGTGCTGTCGTGAGTCGCTCCCCATTGCGCCACGGCGCCGCGCCGCCGCCGCCTCCGCCTCTAGGGTTAGGGGAGCGACGCCCCGTGCCGCTTGTGGGAGGGGTGCACGTGCAGGAGCCCCGTGCATGAGGGAGGGCCGGAGGGAGAACTAGAGAAGACTTGGGCCACTAGGGGCTGCCATAGTGGGCCGGAGTAGAGGGGAGTGTGTGGGTTGTGACTCTTCAATGGCGGAGAATTCGGTGATTCGGTGTTTTGGTTCGGTGCGAGACTAGAATCGACGCCGAAGCCGTAGACTGAAGTTCCTAGAATTCAAAACCAAAACTGAACCGAAAAACCAATATTTCGGATCGGTTCAGTTCGGTTATCGGTTTTCGGGTAAAATGTGCCCAGGCTCAGTGGGCACCGAGGGCCGATGACCGCTTGTGATGGGCCGTCCGCTCTTCTGGGCCTATTGAGTCTTGCCGCTTGCGCTCCCTTCGTCGTCTTCGTCCCCTTGCTCGTCCTCCCGTCCGTTTTGCGAATTGCCCACTCCGACCAAAACCCTAGCTACTTCGTGAAGGTGGAGGGGAGGAGATGGCGGCAGCGGATGGGAGCGGCGGCGACTACCGGGCCAGGGGCGGCGGCGTTGGCGGTCGGATTGACCGGCTGGTGGTGGAGAACTTCAAGTCGTACAAGGGTGAGCAGACGATTGGGCCCTTCGTCGACTTCACAGCCATCATCGGCCCTAACGGCGCCGGTAAGTCGAACCTGATGGACGCCATCAGCTTTGTGCTGGGCGTGCGCTCAGCGCACCTTCGCGGCGCGCAGCTCAAGGACCTCATCTACGCCCTCGACGACCGCGACAAGGAGGCCAAGGGCCGCAGGGCTTCCGTCCGCCTCTTTTACCGCCAACCCAACCAGGAGGAGCTCTGCTTCACACGCAGCATCACCGGCGGCGGCGGCGGCAGCGAGTACCGCATCAACGGCAGCCCAGTCACCTGGGACCAGTACAACGCCAAGCTCAGATCCCTCGGCATCCTCGTCAAGGCCCGCAACTTCCTCGTCTTTCAGGTCTCTCCATTTGTTCCCTTCGTCATTGTATATTCCTGATTTAATTTAAGGTTTCCAGTCTAGGGTTTAATTAGGGCAGGGAAACTGTCCATTTGCACTGCAGGGTGATGTGGAATCCATCGCCTCCAAGAACCCCAAGGAGCTCACCGCTCTCCTGGAGCAGATCTCAGGCTCTGATGAGCTTAGGAGGGAGTATGACGAGCTGGAGGAGCAGAAAGCCAGGGCCGAAGAGAAGTCTGCGCTTGTCTATCAAGAGAAAAGGACCATTGTCATGGAGCGGAAGCAGAAGAAGGCGCAAAAAGAGGAGGCAGAGAAGCATCTACGCCTTCAGCAGGACCTGGTCTGATATTATTTGTGTGAGCTTCGCATGTAGCTTAATTAATTTCTTCATGTTAATTATGTTGTCTCCTTGATCCCCCCCACCCACCCCCCACACACACCCCAGAAACTGTTGAAGACAGAGCATTACCTTTGGCAACTGTATACCATCGAAAAAGACATTGAGAAAGTTGAAGCTGAGCTTGTGGAGGATAGAGAGTCTCTTCAGCAAGTGCAGGAAGAGAATCGATCCAGTGACTATGAACTGACTGCAAAAAAGAAGGAGCAAAGTGCATTTCTCAAGAAAATGACATTGTGTGAGAAGAGTATAGCCAAGAAAAAGCTTGAATTTGACAAGAAGGTAAGTGCTTTTTAGTTCACTCGCTTGCAGTCTCACTTCACCAAAACTTGCATTGTGGACTTGTATGTATGGGCTACTTAGGAAGAATCATTACTGTACTTCTTTCACTGAAATTGCTTACTTCTTTTTTACAACTGATTAATTGCATCATTCTAAGTTGCAATATTCTGCTCATGCTGTATAAAGGGTTTAGTAGGTCTCTCAACTGAATCCCTATACTGCCCACTCAACCTTCTGCTCACTTGTCCATGCCATGCATGTGCACGGCACACTCAACCTTCCCCTCACCACGTAGCATCCCTCTAGTATTTCAACAAATACATATCTTTTTATGAGCTTAAGTATTGTGGGATTTTTACCATGTTTTGGATGGGTCCAGTGAATAGATTGATAGGCCAATCCAACTTGCTTGGGATCAAAAGGCTTTGTTGATGATGATAATAATGGGCTCAATGATAACATGATATGCTGCCATTTAATATTCTTTTAGCTTAGCTCTTGACTAATGTCTATTTATGCTATTGTTACTTAATGATTTGGGTGTTTTTATAAAATCATGTTCATTGTGGTATTGCTGAATATTTTTTCTGCTTTTAATTTATGATTATTGCTAGAGATCCTTGATGATAATAGCTGAAAGAGGAGTCTTGTCCTATAAAATTTTAAGTGCTGCTACTGGATATACTAATAAAAACTATATATTGTAATTCTATCTCTATTTTCAGCAACCTGAGCTTCTTAAATTGAGAGAGCAAATATCTCGGCTCAAATCAAAAATCAAAAGTTGCAAGAAAGAGATTGACAAAAAGAAGGACGATCACAAAAAACATCTGGGAGAGTTGAGAAGGCTGCAAAGTGATCTGGTTGAGGTCACAGAAGCTATTGAGGAATTGAATGAGCAAGGACAAGATAAAAGTGAAAAACTGCTATTAGCTGACGACCAACTCCAGGAGTATCATAGAATGTGAGTGTGACCTGACATCTTATGTGCAGTCTTGATTTTATATTTAGTCCATCTAGGCATCAGTGCATATTCAGTGTATTATTAGTCGAGAGAATTATTTCCATGTCCCTGAAAAAAGTCCGGCTTACTTTCTTGACCCTTTTATTTTTGAACTTATCAATTTGGCCCGAAAGCTATCTTTAGTTTCTTATATGACCCTTTCGTTAGTTTTTTAGGACTTAACGGTGTTAAGCCAAGCGTGAAATGACGATTTTTCCCCTGAGTGAAAAATGATTCAATGTAGAGTTCAGTTTGTCTGTGTTTAATTTTGAGGAATATTTCAAATGGTTTAAGGTTGTCATAGCACTTAAAATTCAATAGGACAAGACTCTTCTTTCAGCTATTATTATCAAGGATCTCTAGCAATAATCATAAATTAAAAGCAGAAAAAATATTCAGCAATACAGCATACTATCACCACCATTGCCCAAACATTGGAGCTGTGAGGAAAGAAAAGGAAAAGAGGAAATGGAGCTTATCTCCTCTTTTAAAATCCCATTTCTGGGCAGTGGAAGGGGAAGAGAGGTGGTAGGAGGGAAGACAGGTGGATTTAAAATCCCAGTGCTTCTAACTTGGCTAGGAACTAGGCCTGCATAGGTGGTCTATTTCTGAAAGGTGGAATAGCCTGTTTCCTCCATTAATTTTGAAGCAGTAATTGAATTCAGGCCTAGATTTTGCTCAGCATCGAACCATGAACAAGAAAAGGCATGAGAGAAATATTGGCTAGTAATTGTGTTTTGTGAAGCCCCAATTCTTAAACTGGAATGGACACCAAAGGACTCTGCCCTCCCTCTATTTTTCCATGGAGATGGAAAAGCACTTCTCTCATTTTTTTTTCTGTTATATTTTCTCAAATTTTTATTTTTATTTTCAAAATAGAGGAAGTTTGAGGAATTACTAATAGAATTGAACCATCTGGGCAACCATACGCACAGTACACCATGGAGTTGTATGCTGAATTCGGGAAGGATGAATCGCTCCTGAAAAGGAGTCTCTTTATTCTCTCCCAATTGGTTGGATTGTAGGGCCGACGATTTAGAACCCCCCCCCCCCCCCCAACACACACACAAACGGAGCAGGATCAGAACAGCAAGCTGGTAGAGATAGAAATATCGTGGGATTAAATGCATCCAGAAAAAAACATATTTCATTTGATTTTGTACGTATTTGCTGACTGAGTATCTCGTGCATCCCTAAGCATGTGTTTGGTTGGTGGGATGACCAGGGACGGAACGGGTCTATCCCCTTTCAGCAGGTGTTTGGTGGTGGGGGTGGGGTGGGGGGGGGGTTGACTGGTGAGTAGGGACAGATTTGTGAAGACATGATGGGACGGATTTGTTCCCTTTGGATGCTGTCATCTTCCATCAGGACTGGGCGGGGGCGGAGCTTGGGCGCGGGATGAAGACATGGCTCCAGTACGGGCTATAGGCAACCATGGGCAGCGCTTGCAGCCTCGTCCCTGAACCCGTTAGAGCCATTTGGGGTGGAGGGAGCTCTGATCCCTGGCGCAAGGGGTGTGGTGGAGGGCGTTGTGACTCCGGCATGGTGGGGAGCCACGAGCGGCACGGATGAGGCGATTGGCTAGTGCTCTGACACGATGTGGCCCTGGCGCATGCGTGCAGTTACGGTGGTGTGAGTGATGCGGTTTGCAGATGCGAGCGACGTGTCGCTCTGGCGAGGGGACACAGCTCCAGCACGTGGGAAGTTGCCACTGCTGCTGAGGGAGATGGCTGCACGTTTAGGCATGGTGGGGAAGAAAATGTGCGTCCGAGGATGACAGGCAGGGCCCACTGGAACTGTAATGGATGGCGTTAAAAACTCCATCCATCCCATTTCATTCAATCACTCCAATCAAACAAATAACATGGATGGAGTCGTCCCTCTGAGCCAAACACTAGCTGGGAGCCTGGGACAGTCCCATCCCCCAAAACAGGGATTGAGCCATCCCATCCCATATCATCCTAAAGACCTGAAACGAAACACACGCTCAAGTCCTGATGGCATCATCCACAAAAACAGTATGCAAATGGACGTTGAAGATTCCAAAAGACATTGACTAGGGTGACAGTAAGCCCACCTATTGTTTGTTTTTTCAAGACACTTTACATGCAACAATAAACAACAGATCCTTAGGTCCCAAACAAGTTGGGGTAGGCTATGCGCTAGAGATGGAATCCAATGAGCAACAGGATGAAAAAAGATACCTCAAGACTCAATACCCGGGCTGAATGCTCTAACACAATGGTTTGCAGAACCGATCATACCACCTCAAGCAGTCCCTGTGGAGCAGTTGAAGGAGGTGAGCAGCTTGTGTCTGCTGAATAACCTATTGAATATTTTTTATTTTATTATCAAAGGCTCAAAACCAGTTGAAACTGGAGACCTTGGCGTTATGATTAATCTAAATTGTGCAGCCTTGTTGTTAGAATAGGCGCCTATGGGCTGGCCATGGGCCTAGCGCCCAAGCCTATTGGGTGGGCTGCCTCTAGAGATTATGGTAGATGATAATTGATTATGCAAGGATCACCGTTGATTGGGTGTTTCTATAAACCCTTCCTGATCCTTGCCGTATATAATGTACTCTCATGTACCCATATCAATCTATCACAATTTCCCGAGACCTATTCGCTCTCATGGTATCAGCCGCCTAGGTTTAGGTCTTCCCTTCCGCTGCACACCCCTGCGCGCCGGCCTTTGCCGTGCAGCGCCATGTCTCCCACCCTCCCGCCCTCTCCCAGGTCTGGGGATGTTACTGCTGAAGAGATCGCGGCACGCCAGGCCAAGGAGAAGGCGAACGCCGCCGCCGCCGCCGCCCAACTTCTCAACAAGGGGCGTCAGGCCGCCCTGGCTCGCGCTGCCCAGGTCGAGGAGGCTGCAGCCGCCGTCAAAGATCGCGACGCGGCTGCTGCCCGTGCCAGCGAAGCCCTGGCGCGCGCAGCCAAGGAGTGCGCAGCCGCCGCCCCCGGTGCACCTGGAGGCGCCTCCTCCAGCACATCTTCCACGTCTCCTCCCGACCTCGCCTCAGCCATGCTCCTCCATGAGGCCATGGCACTGCTGCAACTGCACGCCCAGGCCGTCGCCGTCAACAACATCCGGAACCATGTCACCACCATCCTCGACGTCGACTCCGGCAACTTCAACCGCTGGTGCGATCAGTTCCTGCTCATCCTCGGCAAGTTCTCTCTTTAGGACCACGTCCACGAGGAACCTCCGACCCGATCTCCCCTGACTGGACTCGGATGGCCTGCGTCATCAAGTCCTGGATCGTCGCCACGCTCACCGACGACCTTGCCGAGATCATCTGCGCCCAGGGCTTCACTGCCCGGCATGCCTGGCTCGCCGTCGAGTCCCAGTTCCTCGGCAATCGAGAGGCTCGCTCCATCCACCTTGAGACGCGGTTTCACAACTTCGTCCAGGGCGACCTCTCTGTCACCGACTACTGCCGCCGGCTAAAAAAGACGGCTGACGACCTCACGGCTCTTGGCGAAGTGATCACCGACCACACCCTCGTCCTTAACGTGATTCGTGGCCTCAACGAGCGCTTCAGTCACGTCGGGGCCCTCCTATGCCGCAGCCGGCCCTTCCCCACCTTCTTGGAGGCTCGTGATGACCTCATCCTCAAGGAACTCACATTGGAGAACAAGGAGTCCCCTGCCACTGCTCTCGCTGCCTCCACCGCAGCAGCAGACTCCTCCAGCGATGCCTCACCCACGTCAAACACGGGCTCCGGGGGCGCTGGCGGCCCTAAGTCCTCCAACGGCAATCGCCGCAGCAGGCGCGGCGGCGGTGGAAAGGGGGGCCCTAGTGGCAACAACAGCACTGGAGGTCCACCGCCCTCCCTCTGGCGCCCAACAGCAGCAGCATCAGACGGCCGGCGCCCAGCAGCCTGCCATCGGTGGTCGCCCCTGGCCCAGTGTCTACAACCCATGGATGGGTTCCATTCAGATGTGGCCAGGGGGTCCTCGTCCTCCGCTGGCACCCATCCCGGTGCCTCCTCATCTGCAGGCACAGCAGCAGACATAGCAGCAGGCCCTCCTCGCCCAGCAGCAGCAGGCACTCGTCGCCCACCAGCAGCCTGCTACCGTCGCTGCCTCTGATGGCTTAGGACAGTGGGTCGCCCCGGGGTATTACAATCCTGTGGCCGACCTCCCTTCTTGGGACCAGATGGCCCTCGCCTCCGCCTTCAGCACGACGTCGCTGACCCCTCCCTCGTCCAACGAGTGGTACTTCGACACAGGTGCTACTTCACATATGACATCTCAGTCTTCCTCCCTTTCACATGTTCTATTCCCGCGGTATCCTACTCCTTCATCTATTGTTGTCGGTAATGGTTCCATGCTTCCTGTTACTGCCACTGGTTTCACAGAGTTGTCCCCTACTTTACGTCTTAATAATGTTCTTGTGTCGCCACAACTTATTAAGAATCTCATCTCTGTGTGCCAATTCACTATCGACAACAACTATTCACTATCGACAACAACTGTTCTATTGAGTTTGACCCTGCTGGTTGTTCTGTGAAGGTTCTTCCATCTCGGACCGAGATCGTCAGGTGCATTAGCTCCGGGCCGCTATATCCACTGCGCCTACCTCCAGCACACTCCTTTGTCGCTCAGGCTCCCTCCTCACTATGGCATCGGCATCTCGGTCACCCCGGTCATGAGGCGTTGTCGAAGCTTGCGTCTACTGTTTCCCGTCACATTCAGGATTGTTCAGATCTATGTCACGCTTGTCAGTTAGGGCGTCATGTTCGTCTGCCCTTTCATTCGTCCACCTCTCGTGCGTCTAGCAAGTTTGATCTTATTCATTGTGACTTATGGACATCTCCAGTTGTCAGTGTTTCTGGTTACAAATACTATTTGGTCATACTTGATGATTGCACTCACTACTTATGGACTTTTCCTTTGCGACTCAAATCTGACACTTACAATACGCTTGCCCACTTCATCGCCCACGCCTCCACCCAATTTGGCGCCCACGCCAAGGCTGTCCAGTGCGACAACGGGAAAGAGTTTGACAACTCTAGCACCCGTCACTTCTTCCTCACACAGGGCATCCATCTTCGTATGTCCTGCCCCTACACCTCGCCTCAAAATGGTAAAGTTGAACGAATTATTTGCTGCCATCAATAATGTCGTTCGCTCACTGCTTTTTCAGGCGTCTATGCCTCCCTCCTACTCATGTGCCTTGAAAGGATGGACTTGGGTAGAGGCAATAAAAGGAGACTTGAAAGGATGGAATATACCCAAAGAATTAGCCTTAGATAGGAGTGCTTGGAAGACAGCTATTCACGTGCCTGAACCTTGATTGCTTCTGTTGGGTTTCAACTCTAGCCTACCCCAACTTGTTTGGGACTTAAAGGCTTTGTTGTTGTTGTTGTTGTTGTATGCCTCCCTCCTACTGGGCGGAGGCCCTCTCCACAACGACTCTTCTTCTTAACATACTACCCACCAAGACTCTACAGTTCTCCACGCCCCACCTTGCCTTGTACGGCACGCCGCCGGCGTATGATCACCTACGAGTCTTTGGCTGCAAGTGTTATCCAAACCTGTCCGCCACCGCTCCTCATAAACTCGCTCCTAGGTCTGCCTTGTGCGTCTTCCTAGGCTACTCCGCTCACCACAAAGGATACCGCTGCCTTGACCTCTCCACCAATAGAGTCATCATCTCCCAGCACGTCAACTTCGATGAAATGGCCTTCCCCTTTGCTGAGCGCAATGGTCCTAGTATTCCGGCGGACTTTGAGTTTCTTGATGCTACTGATGTTGTGCCCGCTCCTATTGGACTGTTGCACAAGTTTTTGTCTGCAGGAACACCATCCAGCACCTCTGACGTCACCAGCGCCCCTGCTGGTCCCTCTGAGACTGTGCCTGGGGTGCCCCCGACGCCTTCGGTGGCTGCTACTGATCCCCCAGCAGACACCGCTAATCCCCCGGCGCCCGCGCTCTACATCCCGCCTACGCTGCGGACGCCAGAGACCCCTCCCGCGCCACATGCGGCTCAGGACGTGCCCTGCACGACTGGAGGCGCTCCACCTCGCCAGCTGTACATCCCGCCAACGCTTCGCGCGAGCTCGCAGTCTCCAGCACCGACCGCGGGCTCCATAGTGCCGGTGTCACCTCCTCAGGCAGCCCGCGGGCCCCCGCCCGGGTTCCCGCCTCTTTGTCCAGACCGCGCCTTCGACTACCACTACACGTGCCGGCCTCGACCACAGCCTGCTCCAACTGCTCCTGTCATCGCCGCCCCGGCTGCACCTGCACCAGCCGCCCAAGCCGCGCCTCTCCCAATGCCCAAAGGGGCTGTTGCTGTCCCTCCTGTGACCAACCAGCACGCCATGGGCACACGTTCGAAGAGCGGTTTTTGGATGTCTGCTACGTACAACGCTACGTCTATGTCACCGATACCGAAGGCCTTCCGTAGCGCTCTTGCCGACCCCATGTGGCGAGCTGCAATGGAAGAGGAACACAATGCCTTGCTGAAGAATCACACTTGGGATCTCGTGCCTCGCCCCCCTCGGGTCAACGTCGTCACCGGCAAGTGGATCTTCAAGCACAAGTTTCAGTCTGATGGCTCCCTCGAAAGGCATAAGGCGCGCTGGGTTCTCCGCGGCTTTACCCAGCGGCCTGGTGTGGACTTTGATGAGACATTCAGTCCCGTGGTGAAGCCTGCTACTGTTCGCACGGTGCTCTCTCTGGCTCTCTCTCGCCGTTGGCCCATCCACCAGCTTGATGTGAAGAACACCTTTCTTCATGGCAACCTGACAGAGACAGTTTATTGTCAGCAGCCGTCTGGGTTCGAAGATCCAGCTCATCCGGACTATGTTTGTCACCTGAAGAAGTCACTATATGGCCTCAAGCAGGCCCCTCATGCTTGGTACAGTTTCATGGCCACACACTTGCTGTCCCTTGGGTTTGCTGAAGCCAAGTCAGACACCTCGCTCTTCGTTTACCAGCGCGGATCAGACACAAGCTTACCTGTTGCTCTATGTTGATGACATCGTCCTCACAGCCTCCTCAACCGGCCTTCTTCGGCAGATCATCTCAGCCCTTCATCGGGAGTTCGCTATGAAGGACCTTGGTGAACTGCATTACTTCCTCGGTATGCATGTTCAGCGCAGTGGTGATGGCCTTCTTCTTTCTCAGCGACAATATATGCTGGACATTCTTGATCGCGCCGTGATGACATAGTGTAAGCCGTGTCCACTCCAGTTGACACCAATCCAAAGATTGCTGCAGCAGATGGCACCCCTGTGTCTGACCCTTCAGACTTTCGCAGCCTCGCTGGAGCCTTACAGTACCTAACGTTCACCCGGCCGGATATTGCATATGCTGTGCAGCAAGTCTGTCTTCATATGCACGACCCTCGTGAGTGTTAGTCGCTGAATTCTCACTCTTGGTAGTAGGAGAATTCTTACTCTCATTGAGAGAGGATGACACTAGGAGTTGGGGCAATTTTCTTGTCTATTTCTCACACAAGCTCACACAAATGCCATACCAACCTGAGGGGTTGGGGTTACATATTTATAGGCTGCTAGCCAGCCAAGCATATGTCAAGATGCTAGTCTAAGATGCTAATATGCTGTCCTAGCTAAGATGCTGTCCTCTAGTCTAAGATGCTATCCTAAAAACAGAAAAACAGCCACAAGGACCATGACCATGTGAGCATCATAGCCCCACAAAGACCAGCCACACATGAGACTTATCCATCATTCTCCCCCTAAGTCTTGTGCGTCGTCTTGTGGGAGAGTTGAACCATCCCGGTCCTGGAGCAGAGCTCAAGGAACTTGATCCTCCCAAGGGGCTTGGTGAGCAGGTCTGCAAGCTGGTCCTTGGTGTTGATGTAGCTCGCCTTGATGCTCCCTTCATCCAAACAGCCTCGGATGAAGTGGTACCTCACCCGGATGTGCTTGCTGCGTTCGTGGAACACGAGGTTCTTTGCCAGGGCCAGAGTGGACTTGCTGTCCACCCTGAGCTCCACCGCTCTAGTGTCTCTGCCGAGGAGATCACCAAGCAGTCGAGCGAGCCAGAGCGCCTGAGTCGAAGCGGTGGAGGCCGCTATGTACTCGGCCTCGCAGCTGGACAGGGCCACCACCTGCTGCTTGACCGACTGCCAGCTAACGAGGCACTTGCCGAGGAAGAAGAGGATCCCGCTCGTGCTCTTGCTGGTGTCGATGTCGCCGGCATGGTCGCTGTCGCTGTATCCGACGAAGTGTGCCGCCCCAGGGCACCTCGGGTAGTAGAGGCCGTGGTCGAGAGTCCCCGCAACATAGCGGATGATCCTCTTCACAGCCTGCTGGTGCTCCATCGTCGGTCGCTGCATGAACCGACTAACGTAGCCGACGGAGAATGCCAAGTCCGGCCGTGTGTGGGCGAGGTAGCGAAGGCTCCCCACAAGACGCCGGTACTGCGTAGCGTCTACCTCCTCCGTCGTGCTGTCGCAGCTCAGCTTCAGCCTCTCCTCCATCGGAGTGAGAGCTGGGTTGCAGTCGGTGAGCCCAGCTAGCTCAACGACGCGCTTGGCGTAGGCGGTCTGTCGAAGCGTGATCCCAGAGTCATCCTGGTGTACCTCGATTCCCAGGTAGAAGGAGAGAGGCCCTAGGTCACTCATCTGGAAGGTGGCCTTCATCTCTTCCTTGAATGCCGCCACCTCCGCATCCTTGGTGTCCGGTGATCACCAAGTCGTCGACGTAGACACCCACCAGCAGGGCATTACCTCCATTGCCCCGTCGGTAGATGGCCGCCTCGTGCGGGCTTTGCTCGAAGCCCATCCCCTTTAGCGTGGAATCCAGCTTGGCATTCCACGCCCTCGGTGCCTGCCGCAAGCCATAGAGGGCCTTGCGCAGGCGGAGCACCTTGCCCGTCCTTGCCGGGGATCGCAAATCCCGGCGGCTGGTGCACGTAGACCTCCTCCTTCAAGTCGCCGTTAAGGAACGCCGACTTGACGTCCATGTGATGAACACGCCAGCCCTCCTGGGCAGCTAGCGCAAGGAGGAGTCGCACGGACTCCATCCGTGCCACAGGGAGCAAAGGCAGTCGTCGAAGTCGACCCCCTCCTGCTGCACGAAACCTCGTGCCACCAAGCGAGCCTTGTGCTTGACGATGGCGCCGGCTTTATCCCTCTTCAACTTGTACACCCACTTAAGGGTGATCGCGCGGTGACCACGAGGAAGGTCAGCAAGCTCCCAGGTGCGGTTCTTCTCAACCGCATCCATCTCCAACTGCATCGCGGCGCGCCATGCCGCGTGTCTCTCGGCCTCTGCAAACGACCGAGGCTCGCCGTCGTCACACGCAAGGTGCAACTGCGCCTCCAGGTCGTGAGGCACCGGTCCCGGCACCGGCTGGTCGCCGAGAAGGTTCTCCACCGTACGGTACCGCAACGGCTCGCCGTCGTGGTACGCGTCGACGCGCTCCTCGTCGTGAGAGCGGAGTAGCGAGCTCAACCGGGCCGTGCTCGACACGAGCTGGTGGTGGAGTAGACGTGCCCGGAGTGGTGCCTGTCGGTGCTTGGAGTGCGTGGCGTTGCCGGCTGTGGTGGAGCCGGCGAAGAGCTCATCGCAGCCGAGCTCCTGGCTGGAGAGCGTGGTGCTGTCGGAGTAGCAGGTGCCGGGGTCGGTGGAGGCTCGGAGACTGGGGTAGACGCGCTCGCCGAAGAAGAATTGCCTACTCCCCCAGCTCCCTCGAAGTGGACGTACTCGACAGTGAAGTCGTCGTACGTCGGAGCCGAGCCGTCGTCCACTGCCTTGTCCCACGCCCATCCTCGCCCTTCGTCGAACACAACGTCGCGCGCCGTGCGCACACGCTGTGTCTTCGGGTCGAGGATGCGGTAGGCCTTCGAGCCCTCCGCGTAGCCGATGAACACTCCCGGAGTGCTCCTGTCGTCGAGCTTGCTGATGTGGCCAAGCTCCTTGGCGAACGCGAGGCAGCCGAAGACCCGCAAGTGGAAGACCGCCGGCTTGCGCCCATGCCAAGCCTCGTACGGCGTCCTGCCGTCGAGCGCCTTGGTAGGCGAGCGGTTGAGGATGTAGACGGCCGTCACCACCGCCTCTCCCCAGAAGACAGCCGGCATCCCCCTCTGCTTGAGGAGGGCCCTGAGCCATCCCCACAACCGTCTGGTTGCGCCGCTCGACGACGCCGTTCTGCTGCGGGCTGTACGGCGCGGAGTAGTGGCGCTGAATGCCCTCGTCAGCGTAGTACGACACGAATTCAGCCGTCGTGAATTCGCCGCCGTTGTCGGTGCGCAGCACGCGCAGCTTGCGGCCGCACTCCGCCTCCGCAGCAGCCTGCGCGCGTCTGATGGCGTCCGGCAGCCTCTCCCTTGCTGCCGAGGACCATCACCCACATGTAGCGGGAGAGGTCGTCGACGAGCAGCAGGAAGTAGCGTCGTCCTCCCTGGTGTGGCCGGTGTCACCGGGCCACACAAGTCCCCATGCACGAGCTCGAGCCTCTCCTTGGCTCGAAAGCTCGCCTGCTGGGGAAAAGGGAGTCGCCTCTGCTTCGTCAACATGCAGACGTCGCAGAGCTGCTCCACATGGTCGAGGCACAGGCAGGCCTCGCACCATCTCCGTGGCACTGAGCCGCTTCAGGGCCTCAAAGTGAAGGTGCCCGAAACGCTCAGTGCCACTGCCACGCCTCGTCGTCCCGACGAGCAGCGAGACAGAGGGGTTGTGCCACCTGCACGTTAAGGACGTAGAGTCGATTTGCGCTTCTGGATACCTTGGCAAGAAGGCGACGACGACGATCCCAAATCCTCATGACTCCGTCCTCAACCACCACGCGCGAACCGTTCTCATCCAGCTGTCCCAAGCTGATGATGGAGTTCCTCAACGCGGGGATGTAGTAGACTCCGGTGAGCAGCCTTGTGCTCACCAGACACGGCGGTGAAGATGATGGAGCCGACGCCCTTGATCTCCACGCCGGAGGCATCCCCAAACTTGACGGAGCCTCGGACGCTAGAGTCAAGCTCGGTGAAGAACTCCCGTCGACCGGTCATGTGATGGGTGGCGCCGGTGTCGAGGCACCACCCGTCAGTCTTGTCGTTGCCGAAGCTGTCGCCGAGGAGGGCGTGTGCTTTTGGCTCGTCAAGGTGGAGGAGAGCCGCTGCGGCCGGTGCCGCTGGAGGTAGCTCGATGCTGGCATGTGCCATGAACAGAGCCGGCTCCTCCTCCGCCTGTGCGACGTGGGCCTGGCCAGCGTCGTGGCTGTCGACAGTCCTTGGCCCAATGGCCAAGCTGGCCGCAGTTGCGGCAGGCGTCGTCTCGTGCCGGCTTGTGCTGCCGGCGGCGCCGCCCTGGGCGCCTCCAGCGGGCATCACCCTCGGCACGTCCTCGCGCCCCGGCCTGGGCGTCTCTGCGCGCCTTGCGTGGCTTGCCACGCTTGCGGCCGCCTGTCGCGGAAGAAGGCTCCCCCTTCCTCCGGTCACCTTGGCTGGCAAGCCACTGCTCCCGAGTGAGGAGGAGCTTCCCGCCAGTGGTGATGGGCCCCGAGAGGGACTGTGGCTCATCGCTGTCGACGACCTTGAGGCGACCTATCGCCTCCTCGATCGACATCGTGGAGAGATCCAGCAGAGACTCGATCGAGCGAGCCATCTGCTTGTACTTCTCGGGGACGCAGCGGAAGAGCTTTTCGACAGCTCTCTCCTCGCCGTAAGTGTCGTCGCCGAACTGCACCATCTTCTGCAACAGTGTGTTGAGACGGAGAGCAAAGTCATCAACGTCCTCACCTGGCTTGAAGGCCAGGTTCTCCCACTCCTTGCGAAGTGCCTGCAGTGTGGACTTGCGGGCGCGGTCGCTGCCGATGCGTGCCGCAGCGATGGCGTCCCAAGCCTCTTGGCAGTCCGCTTGCTGGTAAGCGAGAACTGCATCTCGGGCAGGACTGCAGCGATGAGAGCATCCAGCGCTCGTCGATCTAGGTCGTAGTCGACGTCGCCATACCGGACTGCCTCCCACATGTGCCGCACCTGGAGCTTTACCCTCATCACCGCAACCCACTCGACGTAGTTGGTCTTGGTGAGGGTAGGCCACCCACCATCGGGACCGACGTCCCTGACAACAGCCTGGAGCCCGTGGTAACCACGGTACCGATCCGGGGAGAGAGAGCCACGCTGCCTGTGAAGGCCGCGCTCTCCATCGACCCGTCGGTACCGATCCGGGGAGAGAGAGCCATGCTGCCTGTGAAGGCCGTGCTCTCCATCGACCCGTCCGCCACCGTTGCCGTGCGCGCCTCCTCCAGGAGCGCCGCCGCCGTGCGCACCTCCTCCAGGAGCGCCACCGGCGCGTCCGCGCCTGTCTGGGCTGCCACCGCGCTCGTGGGCGTGCGCGGCTGCCCCAGGAGCGCCACCGCCGTGCGCGCCTCCTCCAGGAGCGCCGCCGGCGCGTCCGCGCCTGTCTAGGCTACCGCCACGCTCGTGGACGTGTGCGGCTGCCCACTGCGCCGCCCACGCTCGCGCTGCCTCCCTCCCTAGCAGCTCGAGGTCCGCGTCGGCGGTGTCGTCAGCGGAAATGGAGCTGCCGATGCTGCCGCGCAGAGCCTCGACCTCCGCCGCCGCCGCACGCGCTGCATTCGCCGCCGCCGCTGCTTCCGCCTCTGCTCTGGCTGCTGCCAGCTCCGCCGCTGCCAGCCTCGACGCCCTTGCCGCCGCCGCAGCGGTCTCTGCCGCCGCTCGCTCGCGTTCCTCTGCCGCGGCAAGTTCGGCCTCCTGCCGACGCCGCGTGCTCGAGGCGACCGAGCGCTGAGACTGCCCTGCGGACATGACGCGCTACCGGGGGGCTGCTGCGTGGGGAGAGGGCTGCTTCAGACAAGCTGGGAGAGGAGTGAACTAGGAGCGGCTGGAGGAGCTGCTGCTGCCAACAGCTGGGGCTGTTGTGGGGCTGGGAGAGAAGATGAGCAAGAGATGCTCAAGCTATAGGATAATACGGCTCTGATACCAGTTGTTAGTCGCTGAATTCTCACTCTTGGTAGTAGGAGAATTCTTACTCTCATCGAGAGAGGATGACACTAGGAGTTGGGACAATTTTCTTGTCTATTTCTCACACAAGCTCACACAAATGCCATACCAACCTGAGGGGTTGGGGTTACATATTTATAGGCTACTAGCCAGCCAAGCATATGCCAAGATGCTAGTCTAAGATGCTAATATGCTGTCCTCTAGTCTAAGATGCTGTCCTAAAAACAGAAAAACAGCCACAAGGACCATGACCATGTGAGCATCATAGCCCCACAAAGACCAGCCACACATGAGACTTATCCATTAGTGAGCCTCACCTTGCAGCTCTGAAGCGGATTCTGCGCTATGTTCGAGGCACTCTCCACCTTGGTCTCCTGCTGCGACCGTCTACTTCGGCTGATCTTGTCGTCTACACCGACGCTGATTGGGCTGGTTGTTCAGACACCCGCAAGTCCACCTCGGGCTATGCTGTGTTTCTTGGCGACAATCTTGTCTCCTGGTCCTCCAAGCGCAAGAACATGGTGTCAAGATCCAGTGCTGAAGCCGAGTATCGCGCGGTGGCCAATGGAGTTGCTAAGACCACCTGGCTACGCCAGCTTCTTCTAGAGCTGCATGCCCCTCTCCGCCACACCACACTGGTGTATTGCGACAACATCAGTGCCGTCTACATGACCTCCAACCCGATACAGCATCAGCGAACCAAGCACATTGAGATTGATCTTCACTTCGTGGAGTTTAGGTTCAGTTTAAACGTGCAGAGTGGCTGACGATTCGACTGCGGGGGCGTGTTAGAATAGGCGCCTATAGGCTGGCCATGGGCCTGGCGCCCAAGCCTATTGGGTGGGCTGCCTCTAGGGATTATGGTAGATGATCATTGATTAGGCAAGGATCACCGTTGATTGGGTGTTTCTATAAACCCTTCCTGATCCTTGCCTATATAATGTACTCCCTGTACCCATATCAATCTATCACAATTTCCCGAGACCTATTCGCTCTCACTTGTAAAAATGGAACGAAAAACCAGAGGGAGGGAGAGGTTCAGGCTTCAGCTATGAATAATCAAAATAAACAATTGAAGAGCAAGAGCCTACCTTTTCCTTGTGTGGCCTTTTACAGCACCTAACTGGCCTCTTAACACTTTATTTATGGGCCCACAGTGGTTTTGTGGCTATGCAACACTTGAACTGAAAAATATCTACACAACACTTGTACTGAAAAATATCATGCTTATCAAGGTAACTGTTAAGTTTTCAATATTTGATAACCTACACAACCATCTCATTGACATGATTTTGGGTTTGGTGTGTTAAGCTCAATGAAATTTCCATTTGTTAAAATTAGCAAATACTAATTGGCCTTTTCCTCAGTAGCTCGCTCCATAACAGCCTTTTCCAATCATGAGTAAAATAGATAACTTCAAACTTATCTCATACCATTTCCATTTATTATTCCTCTGGCTTCAATGCCATCCTAACTGCACTTTACTTTTGTTACAGTAAGGAGGACGCAGGAATGAAGACAGCAAAGCTAAGAGATGAGAAGGAAGTTATAGACAAAAAATTAAATGCTGATGTTGAAGCAAAAAAGAATTTAGTGGAGAACTTGCAGCAGCTGGAAAGCCGTAAGGACGAGATATCATCACAAGAGCGTGAACTGCAGACAAAACTTAACAAGATTCTCCATTCTATCCCCAAGCTTGAAAATGAGCTCACACACTTGCATGAGGAACACGACAAAATTGCAAAGGAACGCCAATCTTCAGGGTTAGTCTATACCAAATTCTTTGATTTTTTGATATGGTGTAGCTTCAAGTCCTTTGGCACAAGTTTTCCTTCACTATCAATATGTTTTTAATTCTCAATACACTTATTAACAAGTTTTGTGCAGATCTAGGTACCAATATCTGAAGCAGAGGGTGGATGAAATAGAAACAAAACTACGGGAGCTTAAAGCTGACAAGCATGAAAGTGAGCGTGATGCTCGATTAAAAGAAACTGTTGGAAATCTAAAGCGGCTATTCCCTGGAGTCCATGGCCGCATGCTTGAACTTTGCAGGCCCTCACAGAAGAAATATAACCTTGCTGTTACTGTTGCCATGGGGAAATTCATGGATGCGGTTGTAGTAGAAGACGAGAACACTGGAAAGGAATGCATTAAGGTGCTCTTTCACGATTTTTGTTGCTAATTCTTCTACTCCTGTTTACTAGGAACATATATTTTACCTGTTGTAGCACTCAATCAGAGTTCTTTTTCTTTCTTGCTTAATCCAAAATGCACTTTCTAGAAATACTGAACCTCTTAAATGGAATGAAAATGCCTAACCCCTCACACTTGCTTGTTTGGGCATGATAAAAGGGATAAACACCTATGTTTTTGTGATGCACTAACTCATATAGTCATGTGGATGTGAAGGATGGTAAATAACCCTTAGATGGATCCATGATTTTTGTTGAGATTGCGGTATCGCGCATCCTCATGTCCATTTGCATCAAGTCAATGCAAATCTCATACAGCAGAAATTTATGAAGTCATACATATTTAAAATGACTGTCTTTGGACTACATATTTGTTCACACAAGCACTCCATTATTTTCAAGAGGCAGCTGAACACAATTTTATCATTACTACTCTATGTTAGTAAGGTACTTATTTATGTCTTAATGAAATATGCTTTCCTTTTCTATTTATCCATTCCGTTCTGCCTGCTGCATTCAAACTTATATTCTTTCCTGCCTTTGCATTCAAACTTTCTGGCTAGACATAAGTTTAAATGAGCTACTTTATGTTTTATGTGCTGCAGTATCTGAAGGAGCAGCGGCATCCTCCGCAGACATTTATTCCCTTGCAATCAGTCCGTGTGAAACCGATAATTGAGAAGCTGCGAACTCTTGGTGGATCTGCGCAGTTAGTTTTTGATGTCATTCAATATCCTTATCAAGTTGGCTGCTTGCTGTGTAAATAATAAATTATTTTATTTATTTATTTTTGCAGAAGAATTATTTTGAGCAGTCAAATCAAATGTCTATATTCTAGATGAACATATATTTATGCACAATAGTCTTGAAGCCATGCATATTAGATGTATTCTTGTTGAGTATATTATATATCTTTAATGTCCTCAAGAATTTTCGAGGTGGTTCAGTACCCATGCTGATGCTAATGAGTGCAGACGCCCAGATGTATAATTCATGGTATAGATATGGGGTGCATCTGTCACTAGGAGGACAATTGTGTTTCCATGCAACGTTTCAAACATTTACCTGTTTCCCTACCATTGCTCAAAGTAATGCTGTTGTGAATTAATCTCTCAGCATTGTAAGTGTAGATACATTTGAAAGATCCACTTCTGATTTTTTGCTTCTGACCTGGTCACTTTCATCAAATGTGCTATCCATC
Source organism: Miscanthus floridulus (assembly GCF_019320115.1). Classification (NCBI taxonomy): domain Eukaryota; kingdom Viridiplantae; phylum Streptophyta; class Magnoliopsida; order Poales; family Poaceae; genus Miscanthus; species Miscanthus floridulus. The sequence continues at coordinate 71,364,167 of NC_089592.1, forward strand.
TTTTGCCCATCTATCCAATCTCTTGTTGATAAAGCTCCTCTACTGTATTTGCTAAAAGGCGTGAATGCATCTGTCAGTAAGGGAAAGATTTGTGTTTCCATGCCTTGAAACATGTACTTCATTCCTACTATTGCCTAAAATGTAAAATCATCATATTGTTGTGAATTAATCTCTCAACATAACAATGTATTTATGAAACAACGTTGCCATGTTCTGCTTCGCACTTGATGATTTCCATCAAATGTGATATCTATCGTTTGCCCATATATTCATCCACTTTCTAGTTAAACATTTTCTTCTAATTTTGTAAGAAGACATGATTGCAACCTTTCACTAAGCCCTGCCCTTAGTTTTATTGTGCATGATTGCCTGCCCACGTGTGATTTTGCATTTTTTGCAATAATAGCTCATGGAGAAAAGTTAATGGCTCTTAAACTATACCATTTTCTTGACATGTTGATTTTTGTACCTTAACATTGTACTTTTGACCGAGTTTTGGAGAAAGCAGTTCTGTATGCTGTTGGAAATACACTTGTCTGTGATAAACTTGATGAAGCTAAAGCCTTAAGTTGGAGTGGTGAAAGGTATAAAGGTAAGGGCATATATCTTGTGCTTATTCTGAGGCAGCATTTTTTCTTGTTTGGTTCTTTTTATGCTTATCGTGATATATAATGTGTTGCATTTAGTTGTTACTGTCGATGGGATTCTGCTGACTAAATCTGGCACGATGACTGGTGGAACAAGTGGGGGGATGGAAGCTAGATCAAACAAATGGGATGACAGCACAATAGAATGTCTGTATTGTGCAATCTCTTTATTACATATTAAAATATGTGTGCTATTTGGCAATGTCTTACTAGCTCTTCTTGCAATTTGTATTGCAGCTTTGAAGAAGAAGAAAAATCAGTGGGAAACTGAAATGTCAGAACTTGGTTCCCCCAGGGAGCTGCAGAGAAAGGAGCTTGCCATATCTGAGAAAATAACTGGACTTGAGAAAAAGTTGCACTACTCGAATGTTGAACAGGTTGGTTTGACTAATAAACCAGATAATGATTGATGATTTTTTCCCCATCATCTGAGTGGATAACCATCAAGTAAGAAAGTACTTTAACCTGTGGTGGAGGAAATTTCATAGAGGGCAAGCTAATCAATGTCTATTTGACTTTATCTCATTTTTTTCTTTCTTTTCATTTATACAGCTATTTGTTCAGTATGGCTCTTGGTCTTGGATATTGTTCCCTGTCAAAAGAAAAATACTTTTACGTGGTTTTAGCTTGAGTTGCCTGGGAAACATGACTTGCCAAATTGATTTCTATTGCCAATTATCTCCCTGTTAATGTTTTTACCACTACTTAGCTTTGTATAGGGATCCTAGGCCAATGCTATTCCCTTTATTAGCTGAAGGTTCTCTCTGTCTCTCTTGCTCCCTCCTTGTTGTAATTGGGGATGCTTCTCTGTATTAATCCATTGTTAGAGACTTTCTTTTAAATTGAATCATTTTTGCAGAATAACCTTAGAGGGAAACTAGCTAAATTAGCATCTGAGAGGAGTAATATTGAGGCAGAGGTTAAACATCTGAAGCCTGGAGAGGAGGAGGTAATATTTTGTTGAAGATGTTTCACCTGTTGTTTCATCAGGGCTGAACTGTTACTTTTGCGTTGGTTGCTCATTTTGTTTCTTTAGCTTGAGACCCGTATTGCTGAGAGGGAAGCAGAAGTAAGAAAACTTGAGAAAAAAATTAATGACATTGTGGACAAGGTGTACAGAGATTTTAGCATTTCAGTTGGTGTGAAGAATATCCGCGAGTATGAAGAAAGGCAGCTAAAAGATGCTCAAGCACTACAGGAGAGGAAGCTAAGCCTAAGTAACCAAATGTCAAAATTGAAATACCAGTATGTAACACAGTGACAGGGATTTAGCACTGACTAAAATTTCGCTTTGACTGCACATGCATTTTCGAGTATGAACAATATCTTGTTCTGCAGGCTTGAATATGAACAAAAGCGAGATACACAAGCACCAATTGTGAAGTTAATGGAGACACATGAGTCCCTAGAGAAAGAGCTGAAGGGCTTACAGGAGAGAGAGTCTGGTGCTAAGGCTGAAGAGAAACAAATTTTGGCTCAGATGGAAGAACTGAAGACTGAGGCTGATGGTGCACATTTGAAGCATCTTATCTATTTTCTTGTTGATAGTTCTTGGTGAAGTAGCTATAGTTCCGTGAATACATGTCACATTGTGCTATAACTTTTAAATCCAGCTCTTCCAAAGCTATGCCTTCAAAACCCTTGGCCCAGCAAGCTCTTACAACTTGAAGAAACCTAAAATGCTTTCTTAAGGATGCATTAATTTTATATTTAAATTCATCAACTGTTGCTTCAGTTCCTTTTGTTATTAGATACGTACCTATACATTTATGTCAAATGATGATAAATTTTCCAAATGCCATAATGCAATATTCATTCTTCTGTTGATATTTCTAGTGAATGCAATATTCTTTCTTCTGTTGATATTTCTAGTGAATGCAATATTCATTCTTCTGTTGATATTTCTAGTGATTTCATGGACCTCTTTATTGCCCTATACAGACTGGAAATCCAAGTCGGACGAATGTGAGAAGGTTATTGATGAATTAAAGGAGCAGAATAGTAATGTTGCATCTACATTGGCAAAGCTGGATCGCCAAGTGAAATCAAAGGTAGGCTTTTCTAACAGCTGTTCTCTTCAATCAAGAGTTCTTTTATGTACTTTTAGCAGTGTCATGGCTGAGGTCTGTTCAAAGATTGCTTGCTTCATTTGTTTGTGTATTGAAATATTGATGATAATGAAACCATCCATTGACTTGTAGGAGGGACAACTTGCACAGCTTATATTACGCCAGCGGGAGGTTCATGAGAAGTGTGAACTTGAACAGTTGAAGCTTCCTACAGTAAATGACCCAATGGATACCGGAACATCCTCACAAGAACCAATCCTTGATTACAGTCAGCTTAGCAAAAGCCATCTGCAGGATATGCGACCTTCTGAACGTGACAAACATGAGGCAGAGTTCAAAAAAAGAACAGGTGTGCTACTGGCTGATATTGAGCGCACTGCCCCTAATCTAAAAGCACTGGATCAATATGATGCACTCCAAAGAAAGGAAAAGGAGGTTACTGAAAGGTTTGAAGCAGCTAGGAAAGAAGAACGAGAGATATCTGATAAATATAACTCAGTCAAGCAAAGGAGGTATTGCCCAATCATTTTCTTATCACCATATGAAGTTGGTGACATAGAATTAAGTTATTTTCTAGGATGATATATCTTTTGTAAGGACTTGCAAGATTTCTTCCATTGCACTTTGGAGACTCATGCTATCTTTTTCTTTATGGAACTGAAGTTCTTTATCTTTTACTCCCTCTGTCCTAGAATAGAAGGCATAATTGCTTTTTTTTCTAGTCCTGTAATACAGGGTGCCCAATTCTTGGCATTCGTATACTCAGCATGCGTAATTTAATATGCTGCCGGTTGCATGGCTCTGCGGGATCGATAAAATTAAGCATGTGGGAACGGGGAACAATTAAACGTGGAAGCTAATTGGTTAGCCTGTTTTTGCATGCACTCATGCGGCGTCCCAGTAAAATGGGCGCAAGCCAAAGCACCTCTATTGCATGGAAGTTAATTCGCTCCTTGATCTTAGTGTCTGAGGGAGTTGCGCCTTCTATTTTAGGACAAAGGGAGTAGATGATAGTCTGGTTATATTGGTGATGCTAGAAGAAAGCTCTAAGGAGTTTTTACAGTGATAACTTCTTTCTTAATTTACACTGTACTGATGCAAGTTTTTTGTTAATGTTCTTGCAATGCACGCTTTCTTTTTTAAATAAAATACTCAAACATGGATGCATAGTTGATTTTCAACTGATTGTAATTTCAGATTATCTTTGGTCAAATTAGAATGAGGTTAGGTATATCTGGTTGAGTAAATTCCAAAGAACTGTACTACTTTGGTAAAACTCATAACAAACCATACTTTTAAAGAACAAATATCATAGTGTGGTACTCCTTTTTGCATAACATTTGACGAGATCACGAGACCCAGTTTAACCATTAGCATCATTGTCAGTCTCGTGAAGCTTACATGATGGCAGTGTTTAGAACTGGTTTTCTGAAAGGCAGTTCTCTAAAAGTATTACTTGAAAGTGTGGTTTTGTAATACTTTTGACGAAAGCAGATTGGTTTTGTTACTCATGGATTTTATGTTAATAATTTAATGTGTATCACAGTATCGGTATTGGTCTCAAACATGTGTGTCAACTGTCAAGTACCTTTTGAGATCATGCCCGAGGCCTGGGCAGCTTGCAAACATAAAAAAAGAACAAGTAAACCTAATCAATCTTCCTGGTTACCTATTACTGTCGTCCCATCTCACCAGGACTGGTAATCACCCTTAGGCCTATGTAGTGCTTGAGAACTGAACCAGCTACGTTCCATGTCATGTGGGGGCGCACGTACAGGCGCCGCCGTGACGAACGTCGCGCCACAGAACGGGCTGGGCGCGCACAGGAGGAGGCCACCACGAGTGGCTAGGATTAGAAAGAGGGATTAGTTTCTATTATTGTTCCTTAAGTTTAGGAGTGATTGGTTGGGCCGGTTGGCCATATATGCATGTAACCGAACAATGAGCAGGTTAAGCAATATCATTATTCCCTAATCTCTCTCTCTCTCAACAAGCCGACGGCAGAGGGGTAAAACCTCGCCGGCGACGACGGACCGTGGCTACGAACTCCGTAGTCAGGGGCCAGCTACCCTAGGTCCGGACGCCCTTGACAACCTGGTATCACGATCCAGTCGATCCTCTTCTTCCTCTACCCAGCCGCCACCCAATCCCACCGCCGCGCCGCCACCCAGCCCACCACTCTCGCCGCCATCCGCCGCCGCATCAATCACCTCTGCCATGGCTGAACTCACTACAGCCGATCTGGCAAGGATGATCGAGACCCTGACCTCGACAGTCGCTTCCCTGCAGTCCACCGTGGTCGACCTCCAGAAGGACAAGTCCTCCTCGTCCGACGCGCCCGGGAGCCAGGATGGGCAGCACCACCAGGATCGACCACCGCGCTTTCAGAAGATGGATTTTCCCCGTTACGATGGGAACTCCGATCCGCTGATTTTTACCAATCGGTGCGAGTCGTACTTCCATCAACAACGCATCATGGAAGGAGAAGGTTTGGATGGCCTCCTACAACCTCGAACACGGCGCGCAGATGTGGTACCTCCAGGTACAGACGGACGAGGGCACGCCGTCCTGGCGCCGCTTCAAGGAGCTGCTGAACCTGCGCTATGGTTCGCCACTGCGCTCTGCGCCGCTGGCCGAACTGGCGGAGTGCCGGCGCACCGGCACTGGCCGCCGAGTACCAAGGCCGGTTTCAGGCGCTCCTCCCTCGCGCTGGCCCACTCGAGGAGACGCAGCTGGGTCCAACTCTTCACAGGGGGCTCCAGCCGTCGCTCAGCATTGACGTCAGGATCCAAAATCCCCAAACCCTTGGCCGCTGCAATGAGTTTGGCTCGCCAGTTCGAACTGCGGGAGCAGTACGCCGCCCCGGCTGCCCGACCTCTGGCCCGCCCTCTGCTGCCGGCCCCGGCCGCCAGGCTGGCCCTGCCCGCACCGGCGGGTGCCAAACCGGCCGCGCCCGCGACCATCACCATCGAGGGCCTGCACGATCAAGCGTCTCTCGCAGGCCGAACAAGAGGAGCGCCGCCGGCTCGGCCTCTGTTACAATTGCGATGAGAAATTCACAAGGGGCCACAATCGCATCTGCAAGAAGCTGTTTCTTCTAGGAGGGCATTGAGGAGGACGATGACGCCGCGGCCACGGAGGTGGACTGAGGCCATCGGGAACGCGGAGACGCCTGTGTTCTCCCTCCAGTCCCTCGTCGGGGTCGCCTTCACCGACACGATGCAACTGGAGGTCGGGCTCGGCTCCGCGTCCCTCGTCGCCATGCTGGACTCCGGCAGCACCCACAACTTCATCTCGGAGGCCGCTGCTGCTCGGTCTGGCCTTCCTCTCCAGCATCGACCACGCCTCACGGCCATGGTCGCCAACGGCGAACGCGTCTCGTGCGTGGGCGTCATCCGCGACGCGCCGCTGACCATCGGCGGTCACGTTTTCCCCGCCGATCTCTTCGTCATGCCTTTGGCAGGGTACGACGTCGTTCTGGGTACTCGGTGGCTCGCTGCCCTGGGGCCGATCGTGTGGGATTTCGCCAACCACGCGGTCTCCTTCACCTACCGGGGCCGCTCTTTCTGCTGGCAGGGGCTCGCGGGCCCTCGGGTGCCGACCGTGAGCACGACCACGGCGACCAGCTCACTCCTCGAGGAGCTCTTGGCAGGACTTCGACGACGTTTTCGGCGAGCCGCGCGACCTTCCCCCACAGCGCAGCCGGGACCACAGCATCACCTTGGTGCCTGGGGCGCCGCCGGTGGCCGTCCGACCATACCGCTACCCTGCCCTGCACAAAGACGAACTGGAGCGTCAGTGTGCCGCCATGCTTGACCAGGGGCTGATCCGGCGCAGCAGCTCGGCGTTTTCGTCCCCGAGTCCTCCTCGTTAAGAAGGCGGACGGCTCTTGGCGGTTTTGCGTCGACTACCGCGCGCTGAACGCCATCACCGTCAAGGACGCCTTCCCAATTCCGGTCGTAGACGAGCTCTTGGATGAACTACACGGCGCCCGCTTCTTCACCAAGCTTGACCTCCGTTCCGGCTACCACCAGGTCCGCATGCGGCCGGAGGACATCGACAAGACCGCATTCCGGACACACGACGCCTTCTTCGAGTTCTTGGTCATGCCGTTCGGGCTGTGCAACTGCCCCGGCCTCGTTCCAAGCCCTCATGAACGACGTGCTGCGCGCCTACCTCCGCCGGTTTGTGCTTGTCTTCTTTGACGACATCTTGATCTACAGCTCCTCCTGGGCGGACCATCTGCGCCACCTTCGCGTCGTCCTCTCGGTGCTCCGCCAGCACAGCCTCTTCGTCAAGCGCTCTAAGTGCTCCTTCGGCGTGGACTCCGTCGCCTACCTCGGGCACACCATCTCCGCGGCAGGGCGTGGCCATGGATCCGGCCAAGGTCCAGGCCATCCATGACTGGCCGCAACCGCGCTCGGCCTAGGGCGGTGCGCGGCTTCCTCGGTCTGGCGGGGTACTACCGCAAATTCGTCCACAACTACGGCACCATCGCGGCCCCCCTCATCGCTCTCCTCAAGAAGGAGGGGTTCACGTGGAACGACGACGCCGCTACTGCCTTCAGTACTCTTAAGGGGGCCTTGACGTCCGCCCCTGTGCTGGCGCTCCCCGACTTCGCCAAGCCGTTCATCGTCGAGTGCGACGCAGTCGACGTACGGTTTCGGCGCAGGTGCTAGTCCAGGACGGCCACCCCATCGCGTTCTTCAGTCCGGCCGGTGGCGCCGCGTCATCGCTCCCTCGCCGCTTACGAGCGGGAGCTCATCGGCTTGGTGCAGGTCGTGCGGCATTGGAGGCCGTACCTGTGGGGGCGGCGATTCACCGTCAAGACGGACCACTACAGTCTCAAGTACCTCCTCGACCAACAGCCTCGCCACGATCCCGCAGCATCATTGGGTCGGCAAGCTGCTGGGCTTCGACTTCGCCATCGAGTACAAGTCCGGCTCCAATAACACGGTGGCCGACTGCCCTCTCCCGCTGCGCCACTGAGGAGGGCGCCGTGCTGGCCATTTCGGCGCCTCGTTTCGACTTCATCGGTCGGCTGCGTCACGCTCAGGCCACAGACCCGGCGCTGGTGGCCATCCACCACGAGGTGCGCACAGGCACACGCGCTGCGCCCTGGACGCTCGTCGACGACATGGTCGCCTACGATGGGCGCCTCTACATCCCGCCCGCCTCCCCGCTGCTGCAAGAGATCGTGGGGGCTGTCCATGAGGACGGACACGAGGGCGTCCACCGCACCTTGCACCGCCTCCGTCGCGACTTCCATTTTCCAAACATGCGCCGTTTTGTGCAGGACTTCGTGCGGGCGTGCCCTACTTGCCAGCGGTACAAGTCGGAGCATCTACATCCGTCGGGCCTGCTCCTGCCGCTGCCCGTGCCGTCGGCGGTTTGGGCTGACATCGGCCTGGACTTCATCGAAGCTCTACCCCGTGTGAACGGGAAGACGGTGATCCTCTCCGTCGTCGACAGGTTCAGCAAGTACTGCCACTTCATCCCCCTCGCGCACCCGTACACGGCAGAGTCGGTGGCCCTAGGCTTTCTTCTCCGACATCGTTCGCCTCCACGGTGTGCCACAGTCCATCGTCTCCGATCGCGACCCGGTGTTCACTTTCGTCGTTCTGGCGTGAACTCATGCGCCTTCTGGGCACCAAGCTCCACATGTCATCGGCCTTCCACCCACAGTCGGACGGCTAGACGGAGGCTGCCAACCGCGTCATCGTGATGTACCTACGCTGCTTCACCGGCGATCGTCCCCGCCAATGGCTCCGCTGGTTGCCTTGGGCCGAGTACACATACAACACGGCGTACCAGACTTCGCTCCGGGACACGCCGTTCAGGGTGGTCTATGGCCGGGACCCCCCCTTCCATTCGCTCTTATGAGCCCGGCGAGACGAGGGTGGCTGCTGTCGCCCAGGAGATGGAGGATCGCGAGGCTTTCCTGGCGGACGTGCGCACCGCCTGGAGCAGGCACAGAAGTCCCAGAAACTCCACTATGACCGGCTGCATCGGCAGGTCTCCTACCAGCCGGGCGACTGGGCACTTCTCCGTCTCCGTCAGCGCGCCGCATCATCCCTGCCCAGGACGACCGTGGGGAAGCTGCAGCCCCAGGTACGTGGGTCCCTACCGCGTCGTCGAGCTCATCAACGACGTCGCTGTTCGCCTGGAACTGCCGCCGGGGGCCCGTCTCCACGATGTGTTTCACGTTGGCGTGCTCAAAAAGTTCGTCGGCGTTCCCCCGGCCACGCCCCCTACTCTACCGGCCATTCACAATGGTGCGGTAGTTCCCGCGCCACTGTAGGTCACACAAGCTCGCTTGGCGCGTGGCGTTCGCCAGGTGCTCGTCCACTGGCGCGGCGAGCCGGCCGAGTCTGCTTCCTGGGAGGACCTCGAAGCTTTCCGCCTCAAGTACCCCGACTTTCAGCTCGAGGACGAGCTGGGTCTCGAGGGGGGGAGATATGTCATGTGGGGGCGCACGTACAGGCGCCGCCGTGACGAACGTCGCGCCACAGAACGGGCTGGGCGCGCACAGGAGGAGGCCACCACGAGTGGCTAGGATTAGAAAGAGGGATTAGTTTCTGTTATTGTTCCTTAAGTTTAGGAGTGATTGGTTGGGCCGGTTGGCCATATATGCATGTAACCGAACAATGAGCAGGTTAAGCAATATCATTATTCCCTAATCTCTCTCTCTCTCTCAACAAGCCGACGGCAGAGGGGTAAAACCTTGCCGGCGACGACGGACCTGTGGCTACGAACTCCGTAGTCAGGGGCCAGCTACCCTAGGTCCGGACGCCCTTGACATTCCACTTTTCCCCTTGTCATACAAGCATCAATGTAATGTGACAACTTGGGTGTTGGTCTGGCATGTTAAACAATAGAGAAGAACGAATGATATTCGGGCCCTGGGGTTATAATTTCTATGTTAATTGCAGTAGTTTTTTTTTCCTTAGACGATTGCACCTTACCTGTTGTTATTTCTATTGGTGCTTAGGTATGAGCTGTTTATGGAGGCCTTTGATCACATATCTAAAGGCATCGACAAAATCTATAAGCAGCTGACAAAAAGCCATACACATCCACTTGGAGGAACAGCATATTTAAATCTAGAAAATGAAGACGAACCATTTCTACATGGAATCAAGTACACAGCTATGCCACCTACCAAGCGGTTTAGAGATATGGAACAGTTATCTGGTGGGGAGAAGACTGTTGCAGCACTGGCCTTGCTTTTTGCCATTCACAGGTATAAAATGTTTCCAGTAATTTTCTTTCGTTGTAGTTTGGAGCCTGCAGATGTCAGATTTCTCCATTATTAGTAGTTTTGCTACTTGTTTCCTTTATGTTCCAGTTTTGTTCTAGTATTGTAATGTTTATGTTCGATGCTTCTTGAGTACCTCTTGGGTATTTTGGTATGCCAAGACCAATAAATCAGCGCATGAAGTATTCAGAATCAGTATTTACTGGCCTTCCCAGGAGTTTGATAAGGGTAGAGCACTGTTATCGGGGGAATATATATGTATACATATTTTTCTGTATGTTGTGATGCGTCTGGTTATCTTGCTTCACCTTCTGCCTCAATCAAGTCACAAAGTTTTGTGGTAATTTCAGTTTCAGGCCATCACCGTTCTTCATATTGGATGAAGTAGATGCTGCTCTAGACAATTTAAATGTGGCCAAGGTTGCTGGGTTTATCAGATCAAAATCATGTGACCGTGTTGCTGATGAACATGGCAGTGATGGAGAATGTGGTTTTCAGAGCATAGTCATATCACTGAAGGATAGTTTTTATGACAAGGCCGAAGCACTTGTTGGTGTTTATAGGGACTCAGAACGAAGGTAAGTTGGGTATATATTACTGCACTTGCCTTTTTTTCCCCTGTGTATATGCCTAACACAGTGATTGGATATGCAGTTGCTCGAGCACTCTCACCTTCGACCTGAGAAAGTATAGGGAAACATGAAGCAACTTTTGTTGGATATATATATATATATATATAGTTGTCACTATATCTGTTTGCTAGCTAGCTGTTGTGAACCCTTAGACGTTTTAACTACTGTGTACATAAGTGCTTTAGTCGCGTAAGCTATGAGCTGAACAGGACACTTGAGTATTCCGGATTCATGTGGTAGGAGGATGACTTGATGTTTCCAACATGCATCTACCTTTTTACCTGTTGTATGATTCCTTCTCCTAATTACTATTTATCCCCACGGTTCGCGCAACAGTCACTCGGTGAAGTGCAGTGGCTCCCAGAATTTGGTGAGTTTTGCGGATGCTAAAGCACAGATTTCTGGACAAATGCGAGAAAGTCTGCACCGGGTTTTTGATCCGTATATTTATCATAAAGTAGCAAAAATAAAGGATGAGGGGCAACTTAAAAAAGATAGAAATTACAGTAATCGGCCGGTCAATTTAATAATTAATCTAGAGAAGAAGAGATTACGGTAGTAGTCGCCCGAGCAATCAAGGGCGTGAATAGTCGGCGGAAAGCTGGCGCTGGAGCCGCCCCTGCAGCTTCTTGGGTGTCCTTCGCTGCTCCGGTTGCGACAGACTCTGGAAGCCTGAGGCCCTGCTGGTGGTCAAGGACAAGGAACCGAGCAACCTGGCGGACCATGTGCTGGTGCTGTCCTCCACTAGGTGGGCGTCCCAGGCGTCGTCCGTGAGCCCCTGGTGCTGGTCCTCGGCGTCGCCTTCGTCCACCGTGGCCGCCCACCTGCCGCCGCTCTTGTAATTCGACGAGGCCCAGCAGTCGTCGTCGGCCGTGTAGGCGTCGCATTTCTTGTCGTGGCGGTAGTCGGCGTCGGAGGCGCAGGTGAGGCACATGGTGGGGCTGTCGGAGTGGTGGGAGGACCCGCCGAAGGACCAGGTGCGCGAGGTCCTGGAGGAGGCGGAGGACGAGGCCGAGGACGGGGAGGACGACGACGTCGGGCTGCCGAATCCGCCGCCGCCGCCGTGCACCTCGTGAGAGACCCTGATGGCCCTGCGCCGCGCCTCCCTGAGGCGGTCGGCGTCCGTGAGCAGCGACAGGACGCTGTCGGTCCGGCGCTGCATGCAGGCGCCCCAGTTGAAGCCCTTGTCATCGACGTAGTTGAAGCTGCGGAGGTCGTGCATGGCGGGCATGTCCGCCAGGAACTCGCGCGGCAGGTCCTCGGGCCCGTGGGTCAGCAGGAACTCGAGCACCACCAGCGCCTTGTACACGGGGCGCCACTCCTTCCAGTCGGCGGCGCGGCTCAGCCTCTGGTGCAGCACCTTGGCGATCCTCCAGAAGTCGTCCATGTCGAAGGCGGCGTCGGCGATGCACGCCAGCGTCTTGGCGTCGGGGACGCACGGCTCGTTGTTGGTCGCCTCCTGGACCAGCCTGCATGCTTGCATCAATTGATATCGGATGATCACATCAACATCACCATTATCAACTACCAATCAAATCATCATCGAGTGATCAGGCATGCCACTCACAGCTCTGCCGGCGTCACGTCGCCCATCGCCAGCCTCGCCTGCTTGTACTTGTCCAGCAGGAACCCCGACGCCTGCCGCTTCACGTGGCCGGCCAGCAGCTGCCACCGCGCCGTGCTTGCGGCCATCGTCGTCGTCGTCAGTCCGTCTTAATTGCAATCGATCCAGCCAGTCGCAGCAGCAAACGCAGGCAAGTGAATGAATCTATCTATCAATACCAAACCCAAACGCATGCTGCAAAAACTGGGTGGTGGTGGTGGTGGAGAATGGAGACGAGATAGCCGGAGAGACAAAGGCGCAGTCGTGGGACGGTCGAGGCCGGCCGGGCATGCATGCGCGACTATGCTTGCACACCCACTAGGCCAAGCCAACCACCGACCGAATCGCGCGTCCTTCTCGCCGCCGCAGCCGGGCCGGGCCTGTTACAAATCCTTATAGACCGCAGCGTGAATCATCACGCAACCAAATTGCAAACGATGTTTCCTCGACAACAATAATGTCTTACTTAACCATCAAGACATGCACAGGAAATTCAAAATAAAAATATAATTCAAATTCTAATTGCACATTAGCATGCATGTAGATGTTGTTTAACTTGTAGTAACACTATCTTCTCCAATGGGCATCACGACAATAACGTGTGCAGACTCACTGGACCATCAACGGAAACCGAAATGCGAGTTCTCGGACCTTCCAAACCGATGTCTGCAACTTGGCTGGCAACATCCAAATGGAAGCGACCACTTTCTCATTCATAGTTGCATGCACACTGGGAGCACATGATTGAGCAGAAAGGCAATTTGGACGGGCCCAAGATGCCAGGCTTCGTATACATTTTCTAAAATTATGATCTATATTATGGCGTCTAGCGTGATTTTAGGCATTTCATATTTTAACTGAGTCAACAAATTTTCTATGAATTTTTTTTCCTAAAATTAAATCAGATTTTAGAATTTTTAAATGCATATTTATTCCAAAAATTATGTGGATATTTATTTGAAAAAAAAAACTCTACATTCTTTTTTATTAAGTCTAATTGATCCTAAACTATCACGAAAATCCAATTTACCTCCCTTAGTGACTGATGTGGTGCCATGTAAGACTAGCTGACATAGTGCCACTTCAGCTAAAAACTGTTTAAGGAGGCAAATTGAACTTGCACAATAGTTAAGAAAAGTAAACGAGCTTTGAGGAACCGAGCAAGCGTCCATCCCTAGATGCAACGATTTGGTTGCAATGGAAGCCCACCACCGCGACAGCCACAACATAGCATGTACACTATTATTCAAGATGAAATTCGATTACAATCGTCACAGATTTATTCGGAAAAGGCAGTAGCATTCTGCAACAATTAATCGTTTGTTTCACTCCTCTGGATTATTTACCGGAACCCAACAACAAAACAACCCATACAGGCAGCAGTGCAGCACAGATTCAAAAAAAAGCACGTAGCACCTAGTATCCCATTGTACACTGGTTTTGTAAACAGCATAAGAATACATCTCTACCATCCGAAATCCATCCCATAACTACACAGGCCAAAGTTGAACCCCAAGTGTGGCCGCCAAGAACACCCTTCAAACTAATCAATCTTGACATTCGAGTACAGGAGGGTGTCCCTGGTAAGTGGCATGTTCATAAGCAAGCAAACCTGCATAGATAAGCACAACAGTTTAGGGTTTGGGCAACCAAGCCAAAATAATATTGTTTCCATCTCCTGCATATATCTAGAAGTGTCGTTAAACAATTGTAGAACAGTAGAAGTGTGTCTCAAGTTTAATGCAGGAGGGTATGTGAGGAGTTGTTATGCTCACCCCTATGAGAGTTGAAACAAGCAATATGATCCCTGTAATCCATGCCAAACTCTTTCGAACAAGTGCCACAGAGGCTTCTTTAGTCTTGCTTGCTTCTTCTAGCCATCTTGAAATGTGCAGTGAAGAAGGTGCGTCGATTATCGATCCTAAGGATGATGAAGCCTCCTTTGTGGATATTACCAGCCCAACAATTTTCCCTATTAGTTGTCACAGCCAAAAACAGATTGTCGTCAGTGTATATGTTATCTTATATTAAAGGTATGTAAGGTGCATTAATTTGCAAAAGGTAATAACTGCAATGTTTGAAACGAGGGTACCCTTCTCTGTACAATTTCAAACAAGAAACAAGATACTCCCTCTCTCCCTTTTTTTGGGTCGTTTTGGCTATGGTTCAAACAGTCCAGGTTCAGAGCATTGTTCACGTATTTGCATGTCACTTGTGTCCAGGTTCATTGATTGTCTCGTGTATCTAGGAGGAGGCTCAAACGACGGAGAAAAAGGGACAGAGGGAGTATGTATGAAGCAACAACAATTTTAAAACTATCGAATGCTATAGTTCTTAATTCATTCATGAGAATAGAGAACAGAACAGAACCTGCAGTTACAAAAAAAAGCTCTATTATGTGAGTAGCACAGAAGAGTTCACTACTGGACATTCACAAGAGAGGAAAAGCTTATGTTTCATGTCATATTCAATGGAATTGGTAAACTACCTTTGTATGCTTTATGTAGGGACTGGATTGATTTGGTGACAGCTCTCTGAACTATTTCAGTTGCCTGCTTAACAATTCCAGTGGAACCATATTCATTCTCCAGAGCCTACAAAAACCATCGAATTAGTGAGTGCATATCAATACTAACATAAAGAAATCATATTACAGACTAGAGACACATTTACATGTTAGTGTGGACGCATGGAATTAGATCAGGGGTGGGAGTAAACGTGGACAGTGCCAAGGCTTCAGATTAGCCTTTGGTACTCATATAATAGAAATCAGTCACCCAGTTTCAAATTACAAAGTAATTATTTTGTTGTACAATTACCTTTATCCCAGTGAAGTGGCATTCTAGTAGCTCTGCAGGGTTCACGACACCTGAGAAATCTTCGTGAACCTGGATTGCCCTTTCAATAGTCTTAAGAAGGGAAGCCAAGCTGGACACAAATTCCATGTCTGCTTCCTGTAAAATAAATGCATTGCAATGAAGCCAGGACTTGAGATGTAAAAAAATGCAAGCACGGTACTTTAAAAAATAATAATAATAACATAAAATGCAGTAAGATATTTAGTTACACATATACATACTGCTACATATCATTTCATGGTAATAAATCATGGTATTTCTGTAACAGAAAAAAAATGCAATCCAGAGGTGGAGGGGGACAGCATGCTAGCAGTGCACTTGTGTGAATTATGCTTGAGGAAACATATTCAGTTATGCGGGTTCAGCAAGGTAGGTCGGACGCATTTTTTTTGTCCAATAGATGGAGTGCTGACCTTATCAAGTAGCAAAGTGAGACTGTTTCCACTCTCCAAGGGAATGACTAGTTTGCCGCTAGACTTCTGATAAGATCCCTCCAACCAGTTTGCCTGAAAAAATAATTAACCAATTACAATTTGTAAATAGAAAGGTTATGCATCGTGCTACATTTCTCTTACTTACCAAGCTGAAAAGTTCATTATCAAGATAATCTGATCGAGAAAGATCTAGAGATTCATCTGAATGAATGACAATTAAATCATCCGTATCTGCAAAGTAAATAATGGATAAAAAGAATATGTCAACAACAGCAAGAACCCAGAAGTGGGGCATCCAGGTTCAGAAGCAGAGAGAGATGTACAAATCCACAATAAGAAGGTGCTAGGTAGACAGTTAAACCTGAAAACCCTGTATCAGCGCTTTTTGCACCTTCAATCCTGGTCTTGAAAATGTTGTTGCCTTCAGATACAAAGCTAGGAGCTGAGACTGACACACAAGCAGGAAGGGAAATTTAGTTGCTAGATTACAATGAACAGAAATCTGTAAATACTGATACAAAGCATTCCAGAATAACTGGCATACCATCGGACCCAGCAATTTGCACAAGGAAAACAGCACGCGGTCTATCAAATGGATTAGGAAGAAGCACTTTATTCAACTGAAAATAACAAAACAAAGACTCAGGCATTCTGGCAGTGTAGGGGGACGCATGTAGAGGTTAGCTGGATCCAGGATGAAGTTTAAATATAACCTTCGAAGAAGAAATCGCTGGTAGCGAGGTTGACGGTGCAAAACCAAGCAAGACAGAAACAGCTGCAGAAACTTCATTTAACGACATTGAAGCGTCCTGCAGTAACACGATGATGCCATGTATATTAGCCAGCAAAGTATGACGATCACAGAACGGGAGGTCTGTAGTTGTGTATGTCAGACTAAAATACCCAATGGTAACTAATGCTTAATCTAGCTAGCTAGCTATAACGCTCAATGTCAAAACAGATCTAAGCAGATTCGTCGGTTCCTCTTTTTTCCTCCTAGAGAGAGCTTGGATGGGGAAATTTGGTACGGAACCTGGTGGTCGGCTTGCTGGTCCCGCAGGTAGCGGTGCGACGCGGCATCGATGAAGACGGCGGAGGATTCCCCATGACTCTTAACCTGCCCCTGACACGCGACACGACAGGACAGGAGACGAGCACCACCGTCAGCGGCAGGCGAAGACACATCGGAAGGAAAAGAGGGAGACGAAAGTAAGATCTTACCGGAGCAGCAGCAGCCAAGGCAAGAAAGAGGGCAAGGAGGAGGTGAAGATGGCGGCAGCGAGCCATCGCCACCGACCTTGCTCGAGAACGATCGGATCGCCGAGTGTAAGCAGCAAAAGATTGGATCTTGAATTGATGAGACGACGAGGGGAGAGGAAACGAGAGGGGATCGGGGGAGACAGTGAGACACGACGACGCCACCACCACAAGCGTGCTTTGCTGGGCTTTTTACTTGTTGTTATTATACTTGTAGAACGGGCCACGCCCTCGATGCAGGGGAAGGCCCAGTCCAGTATGTGTTAAAAGGGGCCGGCATTGTTCTACTCCTTCCAGCCACTGAAGAACACAACTAAATGTACATTAGTTTTCTGGTTTAAAAAAAAGTGTACATTAGTTTTCTCAAAAAAAAAAACTAAGTGTACATTAGTTTCTTAAAAAAACTAAGTTTAATTAAATAATATTCGCATTTGGAGAATTATACTCTTGGGCGGAGGGAGTACTCGACTTCCAACTCTACCGCTTTGTTCCATCTTTTGCACAGACTTCGAGGTTACGGCTGAGTCCCATGTTTGTTTGAGAGTGACAAATGCTATGTGAGATGAATGGCTGAGATGAGTGGAGAAGCAAACCTACAAGCCATACGTACGACACGTGTCACACTTTTGAATCTCACTCAAAATGTACCTGAAAAAATATTTATTTTGTTCTCTTTAACCATAAATTCGTTTTCAATAGTTAGAGCTAGTTACTAGCTCTAAGACAACTTCTCTAATAGTGCTAACTTTTAGCACGTACCTTTAAATATGGATAATCTTACATGACACTTATATAATCTTGAAATATGTGCAAGAGCTTAATTATTGATCAAGAGCTAGTTTTCCTCTCTTTTCTATTAAAATGTGAAAAAAAAGCTTAGAGCTAGATCAAAAATCGATTGTTGGAGCTGTCCTTATATATTTAACGATCATATATGAAGTACATGTACCTCCCATGGTATTTGAATCGGGTTGAATGCAATCCAATTATTCGATGCGACAACATATATGCTTTAGATACAATTAGAGAGTACATAATCTTTCTGCACAAACTAAAGTTCTACTGGAAGTACATGATGATGACATCGACGAGACGAGCAAACAACATTTTTCGAAATGAAGAGAGAACAACAGCTTTCGAAATGAAAAAGAGCAAACTTCTCATGGCAAACAATTCAACTCAGTTCCTCTCCTGCTGGAAAAGAATTCAGGTGTTACAACGGAAGCCTAGAATATATACATGGGGTTTCAACACAGAACATGGCACCCGCTCCTAGTATAGATACCTGCCTCTATGCCTTCTTAGTATTTGCGATTGATCTTGCTGCCTTGAGGTTCAAAAATACCGCCCTGTGATAGTAATTTCAAACAAAAGTCAAGCACCATTTTGACAAAGCCAAACGGCATGACAATATGCTAATTGTTAAACATATAGTAGGCATTACCAGCAGGATGCGACGAAGCTGTGGAAAAGAACTCGGAGCTGGAGTGGCATGTACTCATAGTTGATCCAACTTACAATTGGCCAGAACTGCAGTAATAACCCCCAAACTCACTTATAGAAAATAAAACATGGATTGAAGCATCAATTTCAAAACTGAAAATAGCATACCCTCCAAGCTGTCAGTTGGACAGATGCATAATCCTTCTTCACCTTGTTCTTTACTTGTCCAAATGGTCTCCCTGGAATTCATGAAAATTGCAAATACTGATTATTTCTCACAACAGAAAACATGCTCAGGTGTTTGTATACTGTGTGACACAATGTGCAGTTGTCTGTCTGGATCCGGTTTTGAAAGAGTAAGGAAATTTGAACAATGGACAGAAACTTGTTTTATTGGGATACACAATGAACTTTTCCAGTGGAAATTATATATATACCTTCAACCACCAGACCAAAATACATCATAAACATCATGTTGTTCCATGGAGACGCGGTCAGCTGCTCTACTAAGACCTACACATGACAATTGAGCAAAAAAGTGGTACCTTAGTCATGATGGTCCTTCAGGTTAGGACCTTGGAATAAAAAGGTATAGCAAATTGCATTTATGAAAACTCAATGGTTCATCCGGAAAGAAAGACAGTTACATGCCTTCTTAGCTGTAGTTTCTTTTCCTTTCTTTCCCTTGAAAAACCTATCCATGAGCCTGTGGAGGAAATGTCCAAAGGGTCCCGCGTATGCAAATCCATATAGCTGTTTCACATCGCCAACAAATGAAAATAAGAACCACTGAATCAGAATTGTGGAAGATGCTATTCAAACAGAAATGCTGATATGCAAATTATGCTATTCAAACAGAAATGCTGATATGCAAATTATGACATAGCGTCGGCACTTGGTCCAGTTGATTGAACTAGTGGTCAGAGAGCTGTCCAATTTACCATCAGGTTAATTTTTGTGCATAGATATGATATCATATTCTCACATATTTCATACTTGGATAAGATGACAGTTTTCTTTACACAAGAAAAATACATGACCTAATTATACAGGGGGCGGGGGCGGGGGCGGGGATTAGTAGATTTGTGTGCTTGCTGAGCCCCAGACTAGCAGTCACGTGGCATGGCTAAGCTTCATTCTCTGATGTCGAGCAAGGTCTGTCAGTGAGTGAAAATGGCAGTCCAATTGTTTGTGGTCCGTGGATGCATGCGGTAGAAGTTGCTATCAGCCTTTTTTTTTTGGGGGGGGGGGGGGGGGGGGGGGGGGGGGGGCGGGCGGGGGTTTGTAGTGTATATCAATGATCAATCATGTGGATTCCCAAGCCGCGAGCAGGCCTACAGCCCTACATCAATCGTGTGGGTTCGCCGGTTCGGCCGGAACAAAGTAAAGAAAAAACGCATTTTTGTATTGAGGAGCCACTCTGACCGTGCTGCTTGTCAGCTAGGCTAGGCATAATTCCACTAACTGCATACGGCATGATCCAAGCAACAAACCTTGTAAGGTAACTATTGACCTGATGTGATAAATGAAATCTAGATAAAAAACTACTGAATCGAGTGAGAACACTGGCCGATCTGCATTTCGGGTAGGAGATAAGCAGTTGATCAAATCAATTAAAAGCCAAGAACGCCTAAGCCGCCCTGAAATGAGACGCAAAGGAAAGGAAAGGAAAAATAGCGCACCGCGATGAGGAGGAGCCTCCTGAGTTGGAGCTTGGAGGCGCCGGAGATCTTCTGGGCGACGGCGTCGCTGCAGCCGGCCAGGACACCGGAGGTGATGGCCTTGGTGCGCAGCGGGTGCGCCTGGAGCTGCCTCATGTAGGCCTGCCCCGCCATCGCCACCACCACAGACATCTTGGATGAAATCGATCAGAGCTCCCTTCCTCCCTCTCTAGTCGTGGAGAGGCGATGGAGCAAGTCAACTGGAGAAGAGAAGCTGCTGATTTGACGTGAGAGAAAAATTAACCGAAAAAATACGGCTTAGCCAAGTGAACAGGTGCCAGACAAGGAACGCATGGAGAAATAGTGGGGGATGCTACTAATCAAAGCACATTTATTAGTCACTGATTGTGACAGGTAGTGCTGCTATTGGCAGCACATTTAACATTTTGTTCGTTGGGTAGGAGGACTAGTAGCACCGTAGCGAGTACTAAGGCACCGTTTAGTTCTAAAAATTTTACCAAATTTTTCAAGATTCTTTGTCATATTGAATCTTTGACGCATATATGAAGCATTAAATATAAATAAAAAATAAAACTAATTACACAGTTTAGATAAAATTTACGAGACGAATCTTTTAAGCCCTAATTAAATTATGATTGGACACTAATTACCAAATAACAATGAAAATACTATAGTACCCTTTCGCTAAAAATTTCACCAGCTAAACAAGGCCTAATTGTCAGCAGAGCACCATACTAGGTGAGTATTTACCAATGGATTACCAGCGCTCTTCTTCATCAATTTCCCTGCAGCAGCCGATGGGAGCATCGGTCCAATAATCTTTTCGACTTGACTTTTCTTTTGTGACCGATTCTTCACCTGATTTTTCTAAGCATAACAATTTTTCTAAGGCTGTATTTGGATCAAAAGAATTTTGTAGGAAAAGTGGAGGAAACAAATATATAGGAAAGGAAGATGAAAGGTACGTTTGAAACAAAGGAAAACTCCAATTTCTTTCCTCTCGAACACTGTACCATCTTCAAAGTTTCACAGGAAAGAAACATCTGTCCAAACCTCTGGTTTTCTCTTTATGTGTGGAAGTCCGAGCCAGATGTGCACTACTCCCTCCGTCCCAGAATATCTATCGTTCTCGCTTTCCCGAAAAACAACTTTAACAAAATATATATTAAAAATATTATTATTTATGATACATAATTAGTATCATTGGAAAGATCTTTGAATCTAGTTTTTTAACAAATTTATTTGGAGACACAAATGTTGCACATATTTTATATAAATTAAGTCAAAGTCGTGGCACGAACACCAAAAACGACAATTAAATTAGGACAGAGGGAGTAACTTGTAAGATATTAGAGGATTAGCCTTCCAATGTGGAAGTCCGAGCCAGCTGCGCACTAACTCATCATATATTAGAGGATTAGCCTTCCGATGTGCATGTAGAAAGCATGTGTATATTATTTAAGCAGTATTTTTTTAGCCAACGAACAGTATTTTTTTCTTACATCAAATCAGCCAACAGTACTTTCAGCCATGACTTATCAGACAAACAAGCCCAAACAAACAGGGCGGTTATTTATCAAATCAACTACTTTTGTCATTCCATAGTATAATTTTCAAACAAATTACAAACACCACCTCCTATCTTATTCCTGTGCTTTTCCATTCCTCTCTTTCACTAATACACTCATATTTTTTCATGCGTTTTTTCTATTCCTTCATTTTGTATTCCTTTGCTCCAAATAGGCCCAATAATGCAATGAACCACGTCATGATGAAGGATTTTAATGTTATACTACATTTCCAAATTACATTTCACTTTCTCTTTTGTCATAACCCAAACTTTTTGTAGTTTTAATTGATTTTATTTATTGAAAAACACACTAACATCTATCATACCAAGTTACTTTCATTAAATTCTTCACCAAAACTAACGTAAAATTAATTTAGAATAGTGAAATATATAGAAAATTTCTTGACAAATTCCTTTGGAATAAAGGATTGGCCTCCCACTAATTCTATGAATTTTCACAAAAGTTTTGTTGTGGGGCATAAAACAAATGTGGTTTAATGAGTTGTAGGGATGAAATAGAATGGGATCGGTTAGAACAAACCATCTCCTGTTTTCACTTTTACATTATATTACATAAACGAAATCGAAATCGGCAACACCAAAAAGGAAACAAAAATGAGAATCACCGAAAACAGATCAATTCGAGCGGAAACGTGTCGACAATGGTCGGATAAAAAAGACAACATGAACGTCAACACATAGAACAAACAAAACATGACTTCACATGCTAACCTAACAACCTGGCATGACAAAACTTACCAACAAATAAATAGTTTTAACTCATACCATAAGGTTCATAAGATGATAAAGTATAAGAGTGCAAAACCATAAGCCCATAACATAACAAGTCAACCACTATTCTACCATGGTGTAAGGATCATGCGCCTATGATCGCACTTTTTAGTTTTCGTGATTTAGATGGCAACGCAGGCCCTGTTCGCTTCTCTTATAATCCATACTTTTCAAGCTTGTTTTTCAGTCAGAACAGTGTTTTTCTCTCACAACAAATCAGCCGAACAGTGTTTCAGCTTATTTTTCAAGCGAAGCGAACGGGGCCACAATTAGGACTAACATGTGTGCTAAAAATGTGTTAGACATGTTATCATAGGTCCTAGGGATGCAAGGTTCAAGTTTGATCAAGGTTCGAATTGAAATGGGGAAGAAACGACAAAAGTTTCCTCGACGAATATTCACTTGATTAGGACCATTAGGCCCATCGGATCATACGGTGGAGTCATGTAAACCGACTAGGAAAATTGTGTCCACTAGATGGTACGGTGAAGAATAAAATCACCCGATGGATCATTCGGTACACATCAAAGAGCTAGAATAGTTGAAGACCTAAAAGATCAAGGCCACCGGATGATACGGTGTAGCACAACAATCCGATGGATCATCCGGTGAAGACCAAAGCCATGGCAATGATCAAGACCAACAGTTAAATATCTCACCAAATGATATGGTGGACAACGAAAGGGTAGTTGAGGTGGATGGGGTTATAAATATGGAGTTGCCTCACTTGTTTGAGTGTGCTTGGAGTGCCCCAAGGCTATCACAAGTTAGAACAAGTGTTGTTACACTTGATCTAGGCATCCACCCTCTCAAGACATTCAAGATCACATCCAAGGTTAGGATAGACACTATAGTGTACCCTTGTGACTGTTATGCCTTAAAGCTTGAGAGCTTTGAGTGGTAGGGCTGTGTTGCCCTTATATCTTAGCGATCCGAAGCGCTTGAGGTCTTCAAGACTGAAAGGGAGAAACACACCCTAAAGCACATCAGGGGATAAATGATGCCTCTGATCATGTGAGTTTCCTTCATGGTCTACTAAAGTAGCAGTTACATGGAGGCTATTTATGGTGGTTGCCCATGCCAATAATTTTGCAGGAGCAAATTCAGTTGAAGTGAAACAATAATTTCTCTACCAAGGAACTTTTTTGTGCTTCAATTGCCTGCTCTAGAATGTCAAACAACTTCAGGTTAGACTCGACAGGAGTCTTTTGATTGAAAAGTTTTGTCACTCTTTAACCCTCTCCTTCCAATATTTGTATTCATGTGGATGCTCTCTTTGCCAATATGTGTGAAGATGTTAGGAGAGACAATTAGCTGTTCACATACTAAAGGATGTCAACTTTAACCAATGTAAGCGATTCCTCTTACATAGATTCATTATTGTTACTATTTATTTGACAATTGATGTACAATATGCAGTGGCTAGACTACAGAAAGGAGGCGGAGGCACGGGCTGGAGCAGTCAGATGATTGTATCTTATGCGCGCAGGGAGTTGAGTCTATGGACCATATTCTATTGGGTTGCGTATTTAGTAGGGAGGTTTGGTCCATCATCCTAGGAAAGCTGCTCCTGGATTCATCTATTATGGTGCATCAGGAAAACTTCTTCTCCTGGTGGCTACACACCAGGAAATAAGTATCTGAAAACTCTAGTTTGGTTTTAGTGAATTGATGAAACCCTAAGTGCTAACCTAGTTTAATCAAGTAGGTAGCACATTCCAAGTGGTGAAGCAAATGAAGATCATGACATGATGATGGTGATGCCATGGTGATGATCAAGCGCTTGGACTTGAAAAGAAGAAAGAGAAAAACAAAAGGCTCAAGGCAAAGGTATAAATTGTAGGAGCCATTTTGTTTTGGTGATCGAGACATTTAGTGAGTGTGATCATATTTAGGATCGATAGCCATACTATTAAGAGGGGTGAAACTCGTATCAAAATGCGGTTGTCAAAGTGCCACTAGATGCTCTAACTCATTGCATATGCATTTAGGATCTAGTAGAGTGCTAACACCTTTGAAAATGTTTGTGAAAATATGCTAACACATGTGCACAAGGTGATATACTTGGTGGTTAGGCACATTTGAGTAAGGGTAAAGAAGATAGAGTTGAAAAGGAGTTAGTCACGCTGGTCACGAAGTGACCGGACGCTGGTCTCAGTGGGACTGGGTGAAAGGTCCTTGTTTGGTTTTGATAATTAAGTGACAACCTAGGTGGACTAATTGTGTTTATGTGAGATACACATGTGATTAGTCCACAGGTACATGTGTGTGAGCAACATATGCCATGAAGGTGAAAATAGCTTGGAGATGTTGCAAAGCTCACACATGTGATGATGAAGGAGCTTAAATGCACATGAGACATGACATTGAGTCATGTGATCAAGGTGGAGAAGATCAAGACAAGACTTGGCTTGATGGACCGGTTGCAAGGCGTGAAGGGCAAGTCGAAGGCTTTGGAGTGATGGACCGTGTGGCGGTGAAGCTTGAGCAAGACTTGGCGCCGATGGACGATGGCAACGGTGAAGAGCAAGTAGAGTCAAGATCGATGAACCAATATGATCATGTGATGATATGAAGTGGATCATATCATTGTTGATCGTGTTGGTGCATGTGTTGCATCAACATTGAAGGAGATGGAATGGAATACGCAAGGCAAAGGTATAACCTAGGGCATTTCATTTCACCTGTCACGCGGATGCAAATTCTGGTGGTTTCGGCGCTTTCGAGAAAATGGAATGTCTATTTTCTATTGCACCGGATGCAAATTCTGGTGGTTAGCACATTGGTGCAAGGGTGAAGAAGTTAGAAGTGAAAATGAGTTGGTCGCGAAGATGCTGGCGTCGATCAACTGACCGGACTGCTGGATCTACATGCACCAGACACTGGCAGGCTACATCCGGTCGCGCTGACATGGAGTGTAGTAGTAGCTGGAGAGTGACCGGACGCTGGCTGCGTCCGATCGCGTTCGACCGGACGCGTCCGGTCATGCTCTGGGAGCTTACTGGAAATGACCAGACACTGGGGGTTCATCGTCCGATCAGTTGAGTGCTGCTGTGTCCTAGTCAGGTCAAGTGACCGTTGGAACCGGGACACATGGTCGTCTGTGAGCGACCGGACGCTGAGGTCCAACGTCCGGTCAACACGACCGGAGCGTCCTGGTCGTCCCGACTGTTGCCCAGTGAAGGGGTAACGGCTAGTTTAGCCCTTGGGGCTATAAATAGAAGTGGCCTTCGGCCATGGCTGGTGCTGAGCACCTTGGGGGACTTTGTGTTCATGCTTGAGAGTGCTTGGGAGCCCTCCATCACACACATACTTGATAGTGATCATTCGATTGTGTGAGTGAGCGATTCTAGTGCGATTGCATCGTGAGGTTGCATCGAGTGGCACTAGGTGATCGAGTTACAAGCCGGTGGTGCTTGTTACTCTTGGAGGTTGCCACCTCCTAGACGGCTTGGTGGTGGTCTCCGTCGAAGTGCGCAAGAAGCTTGTGCGGCGCTCTGGAGAAGTGCTTGTGAGGGGCATTGTGCTCGCCCTACGGGAGCCGCAAAGAGCAACTCTAGTAAAGCGTGTCATTGAGCTACCCTCACTCAAGGGGTAGGTTCTTGCAGCGCCCGATGTGCGGGCTTAGCGGGTGATGCTAATTAGCCGCCAAACCATCAAGTGAGCGGTCGACACAACGGGGACTAGCGTGTTGGCAAACACGTGAACCTCGGGAGAAAAATCATCGTGTCAACCTTGTTCTTCCCGTTGGTTTGCATCCCCATTATACAAGCTTGCAATTACTTTTATACATATTAAGCTTGTGTAGTTGCTCTTGTAATTAGATAGCTTGTGTAGCTTGCTAATTACCTTCTTGCTTGTGTAGCATAGAAGTAGCTCCCTTGTGTGGCTAATTTGGTTTTAGTAACCTTGTTAGTCACATTGCTTAGTTTGTGTAGCTAAGTCTTTGCGCTCTCTAATTAGGCATTGGTTGCCTTGTTATTGAGCATTGCTAGTGAGCTTAGTTAGCTTTGTGCTTTTGCTTACTAGCATGTGTAGGAGCTCCCTTGTTGCTTAAAGTACTAGTGGCATAGGTTTGTGTAACCTTGCTCCTAGAATTGTTTAGGAGAGCTCTAACTAGCCCAGCACCTTTGTTGCATAATTGTTATCTTTGCAAGGTGCTAGTGAACATATATAGTGGGGTATAGTCTTGGCTAGACCAATAGTTTTAATTCCGCATTTATTTTCGGTTAGCCGACGCGATTAAGTTTTAGAAAAGACTATTCACCCCCCCCTCTAGTCGCCATCTCGACCCTTCACTAGGGCGTCCAGTCAATGATACAACAAAGATGCTGGCGTCGGTCCTCGACTGGATGCTGGGTCACTTAGTGATCGGACACTGATAGGATGCGTCCGGTCCGGTTGATGCGGCAGTGCACAGAAGAGTCACCATGTGACCAGGACGCTGGGTGAGTCCGGTCGAGCATGACCGGACGCGTCTGGTCATGAAAAGTCATCTTTAGATGCTTACTGAAAACGATCGGACGCTAGGGCTCAGCGTCCGATCACTTTGAGCTGCTGCGTCCGGTCATCACTTGACCGTTGAGATCGAGCGCTCAATATTTGAAGAGAGGGGACATGGGGCGTGCATCGTACGACCGAGCATTGGGTCCAGCGTCCGGTCAATTCGACCGGTGCGTCCGGTCGGCCCGTGTTTAGTACAGTGAGGAGCCCAACAGCTCTATTTGTGGGGGCTTTCTATTTAAGCCCCATGGCCAACTCAAGCTCACCCTCTTGGTCATTTGCATTAACATAGCAACCTTGTGAGTTTAGCCAAAGCCCTCCCACTCATCGCCATCATTGATTCATCATCTTTGTGAGATTAGGAGAGAATCCAAGTGCATTGTTTGAGTGTTTGCATCTAGAGGCACTTGGTGTTCGTGTTTTGCTGCGGGATTCACTTGTTACTCTTGGTGGTTGCCGCCACCTAGACGGCTTGGAGCAGCGAGGATCATCGAGCGGAGGTTGGTGATTGTCTCTGGCTCCGATCATGGTGATTGTGAGGGGTTCTTTGTAACACCCCTGGTATTACGAGCTTGTTTAGCACCGCGAATTAGGCCTAAGAAAAATTTTGGAAGCAAGTTCTCGGATTTTTGATTTAAAGCATGAAAAGCAACTTTAATAAATAAAAAATATAATCAATTAACAAATCGAACAATATATATATATGGCCTTGTGAAAGGTCCTAATGGCTAGAGGGGGGTGAATAGCCTAATAAAACTTTCAACAACAACACTTAACAAAATGGTTAGATAATTATGAGGCAAAGCAAGTGTTGCGCTAGCCTACTCAAAAAACAAGCCACCTACCATAATTCTAGTTTAGATAGTATCTATTCACATAATAGCTATGACACTACCCTATGTTAGTGTGCTCTCAAAGGCTAACTAAAGAGCCACACCAACCAAGCAAGCAAACTCTCACAACTAGCTACACTAAAGAGCTTGACAACTAGTTTGCGGTAAAGTAAAGAGAGTGATCAAGAAGGTTATACCGCCATGTAGATAAAGGAACCAATCAATCATAAGGATGAATAACAATGAAGACCAATCACCTCGGAATCAATGATGAACACAATGATTTTTTATAGAGGTTCACTTGCATGCCGGTAAGCTAGTCCTCGTTGTGGCGATTCACTCACTTGGAGGTTCACGCGCTAATTGGCTTCACACGCCAAACTCTCAATAGGGTGCCACACAACCAACACAAGATAAGGATCACATAAGCCACGAGCAATCCACTAGAGTACCTTTTGGCTCTCCACCGAAGAAAGGTCAAGAACCCCTCACAATCGCCATGATCGGAGCCGGTGACAATCACCAACCTCCGCTCGATGATCCTCGCTGCTCCAAGCCATCTAGGTGGCGGTAACCACCAAGAGTAACAAGCAAATCCCACAGTGAAACACGAACACCAAGTGCCTCTAGATGCAATCACTCAAGCAATGCACTTGGATTCTCTCCTAATCTCACAAAGATGATGAATCAATGATGGAGATGAGTGGGAGGGCTTTGGCTAAGCTCACAAGGTTGCTATATCAATGTAAATGGCCAAGAGAGTGAGCTTGAGTTGACTATGGGGCCTAAATAGAAGCCCCTAGGAAATAGAGCCGTTGTACCTCTTCACTGGGCACAACGTGAGGTGACCGAACACTTCAGTCATATTGACCGGACGCTAGACCTTAGCGTCCGGTCATGTGATGCGTGCCATGTGTCCCTCTCTTCAAATACTATGCGCTCAATCTCAACAGCCAAAAGACGATCAGACGCAGCAGCTAACAGTGACCGGATGTTGAACCCCCATCGTTCGATCGTTTCTAGTAAGCATCCAGAAATGATTTTTCCCAACCAGACGCGTCCGGTCATGCTTGACCGGACACAGCCAGCGTCTGTTCATATGGTGTCTTCCTCTATGCTGCCACATCAGCATGACCGGACAAAGCCTTCTAGCGTCCGGTCGTTCAGCGACCCAGCGTCTGGTCATGAGACCGACATGCACGCCCTCTGCTGCCACTGACCGGACACGCTGGTCCAACCGAGACCAACATCTAGTCACTTATAGTGACCTCCGTCTTTTCTGTCTAGGGCACCGGTGGCACCGTCGGACTGTCCGCACCAGTGAAGTTCCTAACCCTTGCTCAAATGTGCCAACCACAAGTGTATCACCTTGTGCTCATGTGTTAGCATATTTTCACAAACATTTTCAAGGGTGTTAGCACTCCACTAGATCCTAAATGCATATGCAATGAGTTAGGGCATCTAGTGGCACTTTGATAACCACATTCCGATACGAGTTTCACCCCTCTTAATAGTATGTCTATCAAACCTAAATATGATCACACTCTCTAAGTGTCTTGATCACCAAAACAAAATAGCTCCTACAATTTATACCTTTGCCTTGAGCTTTTTGTTTTTCTCTTTCTTCTTTCCAAGTCCAAGCATTTGATCATCATCATGGCATCACCATCTTCATGTGCTTCATCACTTGAAATGTGCTACCTATCTCATGATCACTTAATAAATTAGGTTAGCACTTAGGGTTTCATCAATTCACCAAAACCAAACTAGAGCTTTCAATCTCCCCCTTTTTAGTAATTGATGACAACCCTTTCACAAAGATATGAATTGAAATTCAATTAAATTCATATTACTTGTCCAAGCATATTTACTATGTGTAAAAGGATATGGACAAGTTTCATGAACTCCATATGGTAGCAATTTCTCCTCCTACATATGTGCTAAGAGTTTGGATAGTAGCTTGCACATATGCTTAGATAGGAAATATAGGAGACAATGTCTACCAAATGATGCTAAGGTATAAAAGATGGACCTTTGAAGCATGATACCAATCAGAGTGCACCAATATACCATCCTTAGTATCATGGTTAGCTTGATACCACTTGGAAACAACACTTGGAAATGAAAGTTATCTAGTGATTTCATTTCATCATTCAATCTTTCAACTGCATACATCACACAAGCATGGATATTTTAAATTTAGAGCTTATGCCATGCAAGCAAACATATGAAATGCACATTCAAATGCACCATACAAGTTCATGAGCTTGCTCCCCCTACTTGTGTGCTCAAATTTTTAATTGATCCCTTTCCTTTGTCATATCTCTCCCCCTATTACTTATATCTTTGTTTCTCTCCCCCTTTGTCATCAATGACCACAAAGACTTAAATTATAGATAGGTTGAGATTTATCAATATCAATCAATGGGGTGAGGATCATATTCCCAAATTTGGTCCAATCTAGATCATTTGCCAAAGATATTTAACTTGGTTTGATCCAAGGACAAGCTTCTTCACACCTCCAAATAAGGGTTATCTTGTATCATGTTGAGTTAAACACTTAGAGCTCATTTTCTAGATCAAACACTAGGTTTACAAGCCCATAAACATATCATATGCTACCACTAGATCAAGTCAAGCATAGAAGCAATAGTGATACCATATAAACATCAAAATCATTTAATTTTTATGAATAAGCCTAATAAAATAGAGAGATGACTAGATGCACTAAACATGTCCTTAGCAAGGATGTATGTCATGCCAATCATCTTTTACCTTGGATTGCTCGAAGGAGAGGCATGTCATATGAGTGGGGGGTGTATCAACACATATTTGAGAAATCCAATATGTTCAACTCATTCCTTAGCTTGCAAAACCTTTTCTCATCCAATGGCTTGGTGAATATATCGGCAAGTTGATCTTCGGTGCCTACACTCTCAATACAAATGTCTCCTTTTTGTTGGTGATCTCTTATGAAATGGTGGCGGACATCAATGTGCTTTGTTCTTGCATGTTGAACCGGATTGTTGGTCAACTTGATTGCACTCTCATTGTCACATAGCAATGGCACTTTCTTGAACTTGATTCCAAAATCACTCAAAGTGGCCTTCATCCAAAGTACTTGTGCACAACAACTACCGGCAGATATGTATTCGGCTTCGGCGGTTGATAATGCAACACTATTTTGCTTCTTTAATGACCATGAAACAAGTGATCTTCCCAACAATTGACATGTGCCCGAGGTGCTCTTCCTTTCAACCTTGCATCCCGCATAATCTGAGTCGAAGTAACCAACTAGCTCAAACTTTGCTCCTTTGGGATACCACAAACCAACATTTGGTGTATGCTTTAAGTACCTCAATATCCTCTTTGTAGCCTTCAAATGACTTTCTCTTGGTGAGGCTTGAAATCTTGCACACATGCATACACTAAACATGACATCTGGCCTTGATGCGGTCACATAAAGTAGGCTTCCAATCATAGACCGATACAATTTTTGATCCACCATGCTGCCACTTGCATCACTATCCAAGTTACCATTTGTTCCCATTGGTGTGCTAATGACTTTGCTATCACTCATGTAAAACTTCTTGATCATGTCCTTGATATACTTGCCTTGACTTATAAAAGTACCATTCTTTATTTGTTTGATTTGAAGACCAAGGAAGTAACTCAACTCTCCAATCATGGACATCTCAAACTCATTAGCCATCATTTTTCTAAACTCATCACAAAAATCTTGATTGATTGATCCAAATATGATATCATCAACATAGATTTGCAACACAAACAAGTCTTTTCCAATCTTCTTGATAAAAAGAGTGGTGTCAACCTTGCCCATTGTGAACCCTTTCGAGAGTATGAAATCCCTCAATCTCTCATGTCATGCTCTAGGTGCTTGTTTCAATCCATACAAAGTCTTCTTCAACTTGTATACATGGTTGAGCTTCTTGTCATCTTCAAAACTAGGAGGTTGCTCAACATATACTTCTTCATTGATGTAGCCATTTAGAAATGCACTCTTAATATTTATTTGATAGAGCTTGATGTTGTGGGCACAAGCATAGGCTAGCAAGATTTTAATTGCTTCCAATCTAGCAACCGGAGCATATGTTTTTCTAAAGTCAAGACCTTCAACTTATGTATAGCCTTGTGCTACCAATCTTGCTTTGTTCCTTACTACTATCTCATCTTGATCTTGCTTGTTTCTAAAGACCCATTTGGTTCCAATCACATTGTGTCCCTTTGGTCTTTCTACCAACTCTCATACTTAATTTCTTGTGAAGTTATTCAATTCTTTATGCATAGCATTTACCCAATCAACATTCTTCAATACTTCATCTATCTTCTTTGGTTCAATGGATGACACAAATAAGAAATGCTCACAAAATGAACCCAATCTTGATCTAGTTTGCACACCTCTTAAAATATCACCAATGATAGTGTCCAATGGATGATCCCTTGCAACATTGGTTGGTTGGAGGATTGGAACTTGATTGCTTGCACTTGCTTGATCATTGGGTTGAGATGATGTACTAGCCACTTGATCTTGTTCATTATCATGAGATCCACTTGCACTAACTTGATTTGTATTATCTTACACATTTGAGTTAGAGAGCACTTGCACTTGATTATCTTCATCATCATTCACTTGCCTAGGCCTCAATTCACCAATATCCATGTTCTTCATAGCATTTGAAAGTTGAATGCCTCTAACATCTTCCAAGTTCTCATTCTCTACTTGTGAACCCTTGGTTTCATCAAATTCAACATCATGAACTTCCTCGAGAGTACCACTATCTAAATTCCAAACTCTATATGCTTTGCTTGTAGTGGAATAACCAAGTAGGAATTCTTCATCACATTTCTTGTCAAACTTGCCCAATCTAGTGCCTTTCTTTAAGATATAACATTTACAACAAAAGATCCAAAAATATGCAATGTTGAGCTTTCTACCATTCAAGAGCTCATATGGTGTCTTCTCTTTCAATGGGTGACAATAGAGGCGGTTGCTACAATAGCAAGCCGTGTTGATAGCTTTGGCCCAAAAGGATTGACTCACATTATACTCACTAAGCATAGACCTTATCATATCAATGAGTGTTCTATTCTTTCTCTCAACAAGGCCATTTGACTATGGAGTGTACTTGACCGAGAATTGATGTCTAATTCTAAATTCATCACACAACTCATCAATTCTAGTGTTCTTGAACTCACTACCATTGTCACTTCTAACTCTCTTGATGGTTATTTCAAATTCATTGTGAATGCCCTTGACAAATGATTTAAATATTACAAACACATCACTTTTATCCACTAGAAAGAATACCCATGTGTATCTAGTGTAGTCATCCACTATCACAAAGCCATATTTGTTTCCACCGATACTAGTGTATTGTGTTGGTCCAAACAAATTTATGTGCACTAACTCAAATGCTTTGCTAGTGCTCATCATATTTTTCTTAGGATGGGTGTTTCCAACTTGTTTGTCGGCTTGACAAGAGCTACAAAGCTTATCCTTTTTAAACACAACATCTTTCAAGCCTTTAACTAAGTCATACTTAACCAATCTATTCAATTCTTTCATTCCAATATGACTAAGCCTTCTATGCCATAACCAACCCATGCTAGACTTAGTGAATAATAGATAATTTAGCTTCACTAGCATTAAAATCAACCAAGTATAGATTCTCATATCTAAAGCCTTTGAAGATCAAATTAGAGCCATCTACACTTATAATCTCTACATCATCTACCCCAAATATGCATTTGAATCCAAAGTCACATAATTGAGCCACGGATAGCAAATTGAAGTTCAAGCTCTCTACTAGCAACACATTGGATATGCTCATGTCATTGGATATTGCAATCTTACTAAGCCCTTTGACCTTGCTTTTGCCATTATCACCAAATGTGATACTATCCTAACCATCATTATCATTGGTGTTGATTGAGTTGAACATTCTTGTATCTCCGGTCATGTATTGAGTGCACCTACTATCAAGAACACAATGCCTTTCTCCGGCTTTGTAATTAACCTATAAAAGAAGATCAATTCTTTTTAGGTACCCAAACTTGCTTGGGTCCTTGAAGGTTAGTCACTAAACTCTTTGGTACCCAAATGGCTTTTTTCTTTGAGCCCATCCATGGTTTACCAATGAACTTAGCCTTCACACCATTTGTACCCTTAGTAAGCATATAGCATGAATCAAGCTTTATGAAGGATACATTAGCTTGTGATTTCTTGTTCATGCATTTTTGCTCTACATGACCAACTTGCTTGCAACTAGTGCAAAACCAACCATTGTTCTTCACAAAACTAGTCTTATGAGGAGCAAAGGCCGCCTTGCCTTTCTTGAGGGTGTAGCCTAATCCCACTTTGTAGAGAGAAGCTCTTTGGCTACCCAAGCACATAAGCAAGCGGTCCTCACCACCATAAGCCTTAGCTAAGGTGTGAGTGAGCTTGTTGACCTCCTTCTTGAGGTTCTCATTCTCAACCACTAGTGAGGCATCACAAGTGAGACCATCACTACTAGATGAGGTGGAGGTGGAAGTGGAAGTACTACAAGAAGGGTTAGTGGGAGCAACAATGATAGGCATAGATAATGATTCATCAATTATATCACAAGTTAAGCCTATATTGCAAGTTTCAACATGATTCTTTTTATTTTGCTCATTAAGCAAAGAAGAATGAGCTTTGCCTAGTTTCTCATGGGCTTCCTCTAGCCTCTCATGAGTTGCTTTGAACTCATCAAGGGCTTGCTTAAGGGCTTTTACCTCCTTATTCAAGCTCTTGCATTCTCTTCTCTTAATGTCAAAATATTCTTTAGCATCTTCTAGCATGTCAAACAATTCATCTTTGTAGGCTCATCATCATCACTATCACTATCATTTTCATTTTTATGTTCATTTTCATTATCTTGTTCTTCATCACTTTCATCATCACAAGATTGTACCTTAGTGGCCTTAGCCATGAAGCATGATGAAGATTCGAAGAGAGAAGGCTTCTCATTGATAGCAATGCTTACAAGAACCTTCTTCTTGGTGGTCTTGACATCATCACTATCATCATCATCATCATCACTTGATGAAGCATCACTATCCTAAGTGACTACATATGAACCACCCTTCTTCTTCTTGAAGGCCATTTTGTCCTTCTTCTCTTTCTTTTCCTTCTTGTCCTTCTTCTTGTTCTTCTTGTTGTCATCATCATTGTCGCTATTGTATGGACATTGAGCAACAAGATGATCTTTGCTTCCACACTTAAAGCATCTTCTTGACTCTTCTTTGTTCTTGGATGAAGACTTCTTTCTCCTAGCATGATAGCCCTTCTTCACCATGAACTTGCCAAATCTCTTAGCAAAGAGAGCCATCTTCTCATCATCATCATTATCCCACGAATCATCATCTTCACTTGTTGTTTCTTGCTTAGCTTTGCCCTTGGATGATGTGGCTTTGAATGCCATGCTCTTCTTCTTGTCATCCTTCTTCTCCTTCTTTTCTTCCTTCTCATCATCATCTCTATATGTATCATCGGTCATTATATCCCCTAATACTTGGTTTGGTGTCATGGTGTCCAAACCGCTTCTCGCTAGAATGGTGACCAATGTACCAAATCTTGAAGGCAAACATCTTAAGAACTTATGTGAGAAGTCCTTGTCGTTCACTTCTTCACCAAGTGCTTTAAGATCATTGACAAGCACTTGAATCCTATAGAACATCTCCGGCACACTCTCATCCTCCTTCATCTTGAAGCTTGCAAACTTCTCTTTGAGGATGTATGCCTTTGCACCCTTCACGGCTTGAGTGCCCTCAAATAATTCTTCCAACTTCTTCCATGCCTCATGAGCCATCTCAATATTCTTGATTTGCTCAAATGTTCTTTCATCAATTGCATCATGAATAGCACTTAGAGCAATGTCATTGTTTTGGAGAAACACTTCTTTGGCCGCGGTGGGATTCTCCGGATCTTCAATCTCAATTTTGGTTTCTACCACCTTCCACACTCTTCTATTGATTGACTTGATATGTGTGGTCATCTTTGACTTCCAATATGGATAATTTGATCCATCAAATTAGGGTGGCTTCTTGGTGTTGTTGATTTGAACTATTTTTACACCAAAGGTTGTAAAGCCTCAAATCACGGTGATTTTGGCTCTAATACCACTTGAAAGGTCCTAATGGCTAGAGGGGGGTGAATAGCCTAATAAAAATTTCTACAACAACACTTAACAAAATAGTTAGACAATTATGAGGCGAAGCAAGTGTTGCGCTAGCCTACTCAAAAAGCAAGCCACCTACCACAATTCTAGTTTAGATAGTATCTATTCACACAATAGCTATGACACTACACTATGTTAGTGTGCTCTCAAAGGCTAACTAAAGAGCCACACCAACCAAGCAAGCAAGCTCTCACAACTAGCTACACTAAAGAGCTTGACAACTAGTTTGCGATAAAATAAAGAGAGTGATCAAGAAGGTTATACCGTCGTGTAGATAAAGGAACCAATCAATCACAAGGATGAATAACAATGAAGACCAATCACCTCAGAATCAATGATGAACACAATGATTTTTTACCAAGGTTCACTGGCTTACCGGCAAGCTAGTCCTCGTTGTGGCGATTCACTCACTTGGAGGTTCATGCGCTAATTGGCTTCACACACCAAACCCTCAATAGGGTGCCGTACAACCTACACAGGATGAGGATCACACAAGCCACGAGCAATCCACTAGAGTACCTTTTGACTCTCTGTCGGGGAAAGGTCAAGAACCCCTCACAATCACCACGATCGGAGTCAGAGACAATCACCAACCTCCGCTCAATGATCCTCGCTACTCCAAGCCATCTAGGTGGCAGCAACCACCAAGAGTAACAAGCGAATCCCATAGCAAAACACGAACACCAAGTGCCTCTAGATGCAATCACTCAAGCAATGCACTTGGATTCTCTCCCAATCTCACAAAGATGATGAATCAATGATGGAGATGAGTGGGAGGGCTTTGGCTAAGCTCACAAGGTTGCTATGTCAATGTAAATGACTAAGAGAGTGAGCTTGAGCTGGCTATGGGGCTTAAATAGAAGCCCCCATGAAATAGAGCCGTTGTACGCCTTCATTGGGCACAACACGGGGTGACCGGACGCTGGACCTCAGCATCCGGTCACGTGATACGTGCCACGTGTCCCTCTCTTCAAATATTGTGCGCTCGATCTCAATGGTTAGAAGACGACCGAACGTAGCAGCTAACAGTGACCGGACACTGAACCCCCAGCGTCCAATCGTTTCTAGTAAGCATCCAAAAATGATTTTTCCCGACCGGATGCGTTCGGTCATGCTTGACCGGACATAGCCAGTGTCCGGTCACATGGTGTCTTCCTCTGTGCTGCCATGTCAGCATGACCGGACGTAGCCTTCTAGTGTCCGGTCGCTGAGCAACCCGACGTCTGGTCATGAGACCGAAACGCATGCCCTCTGCTGCCACTGACCAGACACACCGGTCCAACCGAGACTAGCATCCGGTCACTTATAGTGACCTCCGTCTTTTCTATCTAGGGCATCGGTGAAGTTCCTAACCCTTGCTCAAATGTGCCAACCACCAAGTGTATCACCTTGTGCACATGTGTTAGCATATTTTCACAAACATTTTCAAGGGTGTTAGCACTCCACTAGATCCTAAATGCATATGCAATGAGTTAGGGCATCTAGTAGCACTTTGATAACCGCATTCCGATACGAGTTTCACCCCTCTTAATAGTACGGATATCAAACCTAAATATGATCACACTCTCTAAGTGTCTTGATCACCAAAACAAAATAGCTCCTACAATTTATACCTTTGCCTTGAGCTTTTTGTTTTTCTCTTTCTTCTTTCCAAGTCTAAGCACTTGATCATCACCATGGCATCACCATATTCATGTCATGATCTTCATGTGCTTCATCACTTGGAATGTGGTACCTATCTCATGATCACTTGATAAACTAGGTTAGCACTTAGGGTTTCATCAATTCACCAAAACCAAACTAGAGCTTTCACCTTGGTCTAGTGACCTATTTAAGTATAGATTTGTTTGGTCCCTGCAATAAGTTGGTAACATACCCATGATAGCTACCCGTCTGGCTGTTTCCAATTTACATGGTTGTCCCTGCCCACGCCGTGTCCTCTCTCTACCATGCACCGCTGAGTAACCACTGCCGCCGTTGTCCTGTCGAACTAATGGCCTTGTCGTGATGCCGCTGTGTTGCCTTCTACGTTGGTTTTGCGTGGCTAGCTCTGCACACGGCCGCTGTTCTGCTATCGCCGTCCGCACGTAGCCAAAGCCGATCCGTCTCATTACGGTACGTCGTGTCATGTCTTCTTTAAGCCATATAGCGTGGGCACCATAAGCCTTTAACGCATACGCAACCAATGATGGTTGAGACATGTAAATGTTGTCGCCCAGCTAGTCTAGCTCACTCGCTCACATCGTGTCCTGGTCCTACACCATTGCAATGTTGTCTGCCTCTGTGCTGAGCCATGCCACTGACGTGTCTATGCCTGCACGTTTGCCATTGTCATTTAGGCATCGCGCTAAGGCATGTTAGGCCAGGTCACCTCTATGTTGCTGCTGCTGCTCTTGCTCCACAGAGCTGCCCTTCTTTTTCTTCCCCGCGTAGCATGCCATGTCTGTAGTGTTGCTCGTTGCCTCTTCCTTTTTTTCTCCCCCGCACGTGATGCATGTGCGCAACCTCGGACGCATCCTAGGCCCACATTGTCATGCCGCATCACCACAGCCGCTGTGTTCCGTCGGCAAGCCACCCCCTTCGCTCAGTGCCCTGCACGCCCACACCCCCCGATTCCACTATTGTCTCTCCCGGGCCGTAGCAACCACAACGCCGCTATGACCAACCACCAATGTTGCTACCTAGCACCACACATGCAGGTGCACCCGAGCGTGTGCATGCCTCCGTACCACCTCTCGCTCACCCATGCCGCTTCCCCTCCTAGCTTGCCTTAGCCGGCCGCCATGCCATGCCCGCTTGGTACCCTGACGTCCATGCCGCTTCACTTCCATGCTCGGCCACTGCCGTAGTCGCCCAAGACACCCACACGCACATCGCTGTGCCGCGCCTCTTTCCGTTGGCGCATCCCATTGCCACAACGCCGATTTCCCTTCCATGCCCGCTCGTCTCGAGCCTCCCCTACGTCGCTCGTCTCGAGCCTCCCCTGCACCACCGTGCTAAGCCCCATCGTGGCCCGTGCCTTCCCCACGCCACTCCATTGCCTCCCGCTGCTGGTCTCAGCATGTCAACGCACACCATGGCCGTGTCTATGTTGCCGCACACCATGCTCCCTGGCACCGCCGTCAACGCCGTCGGGCGCTGTTCCATCTGCTGCGCCGCACCACGCCACCTCCATCCTTTCTCCAGCATCGTTCAGCATAAGGTGGCCACCTTTATTCCTCCATCACCCTAGTGCCTCCTCCTTGCACGCACACGTAGACGCACCATGAGTGGCGTGTCGCCACGCTCGCGCAAGTAGAGCAAGCTGCGATCGGTTGTGTGCCTTTGCTTTTGCTTGCTTGATGACATCATCTCTACATCACACCCATTATAGAGCCATTTTCTAGTAGGAAAATAAATCTTAGAATACACTAGGAACACCCACACACACCTGTGGGCCGGCCGGTCAACGCTCACGCCCACACGCGCGCACCGCCCTCGCTGGGCCATCCGTGCCTCTACCGTCGCGCCTGGGCCGCCGCCTGGCCGCTTGGGCCACAGTCGGCCTTGCACCACTGGGACACGCGCGTCGTGCTACTGGATTGCCACGCTAGGCGCTGGGACACACGCCCCTATGGGCCGCGCTGCACGCTTGGGTCGTCCGGTGCCGCAAGCTTTTGCTCACTGCCCGCGGCCTGCTCGCTGCCCGCACTTGGGCCGCCACTCGCGCCCACAAGCCCACCTGGGCCGTCGTCCTCCACTGGACCGCGCTTCACATTGGGTCAAGATCGTTGACGCCAGCCCGTTTCAATTTCTAGGGCAATTTATAATTTAGCTTATAAAGTAAACCTGTAAAATCAATATAAAAATGTGTAGGCATCCAAAAATGGTGAAACCAGTTTTGTTGAGTCTCTAAAATCATGATCTACCTGTTAATATATTTTGTTCACATAGTTTGATAATATTCTGGAAGGTATATAATTAATTTAAGGTACTTAATATTATAAAATATAAATTTGTAGGAATTTCCATGATAAATTGGTAATATTGTTGAATCTAAAATTTCTACAGTAAATTCCTAGCAATATTAGGTACTCACTGTAATTTTTATAGCTCCAGAATAATTAGTTGCTAAATAGATAATGGTGTCCTATGGTGAATAAAGATTAAATGGATAGAACGAAGTAAAGAAACACATTGGGTTTTGTATAACTAAAACATTGGTTGGGAGATAATGCCTTATTCGACAACATGGATACATAGACCAACGTTAGAGCTATCTCATTAGCTTATGAGGCATGATCGGATTTCTAAGCGTTTCGGATGTCGTTGATTATTTACATCTATGCATTTGCATCAATGCATATCATATAGGTACGATGATGGATCAACGAATCAATTGAAGGATGATTGGGAATTCAAAGATGGTGTAATGGTATTCTCTTCAGGAGATGATGCAATGGGCTTTCTATCTAGTTGATGGTGCACGATCTGAAGATGCAGATACTAACTTTTAATATATATCTTACCCAGGCAAGCCCCGGTGCATAACCCCTACTTTTCTACAGTTTAAATTATATTTGTCCATTAAGTTTTAAGGAGTTGATTGAAACCCACTTGAATATACATATCTTTATCCTATGAGTCTTACTAGTATGACAGGATCGTATAGATTGTTATGCTACAGGACTCCGGTAGAAGTCGAGTGATTGTCTGTCACTCGCGAGAGATAGGAAATATATTATTGGATTATTATCACTTGGAATATATAAAAATGGTGGAAAGGAAAATGGTGACCGGACAGGGATATGGTTTGGGTATTGGTGGGTGTAAGAGGTTGTGTCGCCGTGGACGCGGGGCATGGCTTGGTTACACTGCTTTCTCTGTCTGTGTCGATTAAGGACCAACCATTGCATAAGACTCTAGGCAAGTCACAGACTTATTATCCTGAGTACATACTTGGGTATAGGCGCTTGGAAGACTTGTTACTCTCTTGTCGTGGGTTCTGGCTCTTTCCAGATCAACTGTCAGGGTTTCTTTTTGGTGGAGGAGGTCCTTGCACCTCACTAAGTCTAGGAGTCAGGGGCAGGGGCTTGGAGTCCTAGTTTTGATGGGGACCTAGGACCCTAGGACAGGAGGGTGATGGGTTGGTCCTACTTGTGCCTTGGGTACAAGTAGGACGTGTGTTTTTGAGGTACCCAGCTAGGGGCATTGATTCACGAATCGCTGGAAAATCCGGTACAGCTTGTCTATGACCTAGCACCGTAGTAAGAACTAAAAGATGAAAGATGGAATAAAAAGAGGAAATCTAATTGCTTACCACCTACTTGAAAGTAGCACAGGTGCTTACATAGAATGGTTAGTTAATGAACCAAAGCGACTATTAGTAAAAATCAAATATAAGGACGCACGCTTAATAATGCTTCCTGCAAATGCAATAAACCCACAAGCCAGATAGCCTTGTATATCCTTAGAGTCTTTTCTTTCCTCCTATTAGGTAAGTCTTGCTGAGTACAATTGAGTACTTAGGGTTTTATTCCCCCTGTTGCAGGTGATAGGTGGATGCTAGAGCTGACCCTTGTGTGTGGATACCTCCTGGTGGGCTCAACGAGGATTCCTTTACACTGCGATCGTAGTTTTTATTTATAACTCTTACTAAATGTTTTTATAAATAAAAAAGTTTTATAATATGTTGTCCTAGTTATTTATCAATGCTTCATCATGTCATGTATAGAAATTTAGTTCCGCTGTAATTCTGATAACATGTTTATATTCCACTGTTAAATTAAATTGTTCATAACTCTAATAATATGATTATATTTTGCTGTTATAATAATGAATATTATACTCTAATGTGGTATTAAAAGTGATGTAAGAAATGGTTAAGAATGATGTAAGCTTTATTCTCTCATTTGTGATCCTGATGGAAAAATATAGATTTTTGGGTTCTCCCCTAGGGTGTGTATGACAGAACTGAGTAATTTAGTATTCTCCTTTGGGTGCTTAGTGTCTAATGGAATACGAGCACTCCTATGAGGCATTAGATTAGGTGGTTCTGCCACATTCTTGACCTTTCCCCGGCGGAGAGCGAAAAGGTACTCTAGTGGATTGCTCGTGGCTTGTGTGATCCTCATCTTGTGTTGGTTGTGTAGCACCCTATTGAGGGTTTGGCATGTGATGTCAATTAGCGCGTGAACCTCCAAGTGAGTGAATCACCGCAACGAGGAGTAGCTTGCCGGCAAGCAAGTAAACCTCAGAAAAAAATCATTATGTTTATCATTTGATTCTGAGGTGATTGGTCTTTATCTATATTGATTCTTATGATTGATTGGTTCACTCCTCGACACGGTGGTATAACTATTTTGCTCTCTCTCTCTCTCTTTACATTACCGCAAACTAGTTATCAAGCTCTTAAGTGTACCTAGTTGTGAGAGCTTGTTAGTTTGGTTAGTGTGGCTCTTTAGTTAGTCTTTGAGAGCACACTAACTTAGTGTAGTGCCAAAGCTATTGTGTGGTTAGAGACAATAGAAACTGATGAGGACATGACACCCATGCATATGACCATGTTTGGCACATGGTATGGAGGGGAAGGAGGCC
The DNA here is from genome assembly GCF_019320115.1 of Miscanthus floridulus. Classification (NCBI taxonomy): domain Eukaryota; kingdom Viridiplantae; phylum Streptophyta; class Magnoliopsida; order Poales; family Poaceae; genus Miscanthus; species Miscanthus floridulus. Next base: position 71,406,546 of record NC_089592.1, read on the forward strand.
AGCAAGGGTGTCCAAGTCAAAAAGGAGTGATGAGGACATGACACCCATGCATATGACCATGTTTGGCACATGGTATGGAGGAAAAGGAGGCCAGCAAGGGTGTCCAAGTCAAGAAGGAGGCCCGAGGCTAATTCAGTTCGAGTTCCCAAGGTGGAGGCCCAAAGCAACTCAAGTTCGAGTCTGCCTCAGAATCCAAGACCAGTCTACATTAAACTAGTCACCTAGGACGCATCCGGACTCTGTTTTCGACGATCCACATATGGATGGAAAGCTAATTTGATAAGAAAGCCAATCCAAGTGGTCTCACATCAAAAGCTCTTCGGAATCAACAGAAATCATCGAAACAATTCAGCATCTAGAATCTGCCAGGGTGCTGCAACACCGTCTTTTGGTCCGTTGGACCGTGTATCATGTTTGGGCCCATTAGGGGTGCATCTAGGGGTCTCACACGACCCTAGAGTCTTCATAAACAGCCGCCGCCCCTCTATTAGAGTTTGAGTTTTGCTTAGATTATTCTGTTAAGAACAGTTTCGCCGTTCATCGGTTTGTGAGACCCCAACTTCGTGAGATAATCATTCATCTGCAATTTGGTTGTGTTCTTTCTTGTTCTTGCTTGTGTTCTTCATTGCGTAGGCAAGGATTAGCCTTCTTGGCGAGGTTAACTTGGTCCATGACTTGGTTGATAACTAGAGGAGCTGTGGTGCTAAGATTACAGTGTTCGATCTTTCAATCTGAAGCTGGATCGGTGTGCCATTCTCCGCCACAATGATAGTTACCACCACCTGATGGAAGATCGGGATCCCCATTTCCATTAGAAACTAAAATTGTGGTAGGTGGCTTGCATTTTTAGTAGGCTAGCGCAACACTTGCTTTGCCTCATAATTGTCTAACTGGATTGTTAAGTGTTATTGTAGAAATTTTTATTAGGCTATTCACCCCCCCTCTAGCCATTAGGATCTTTCAGTATTGAAGGTGGCATGTCAAGGTTTTGACTCACTGCCTTCCTCATCGACTGGATGATTTGGAAGGAGCAGAATGAGAGGACTTTTGGTGGGCCCTCCACGCCTCCTACTCAGCTACTGGTAAAGATTGTTGATGAGGCCAAAGAGTGGTATAGGGCGGGGTACGGTCGTATCCGGACACTACTACAGTTGTTGTAATGGGCTGTGCTATGTAGCTAGTCGCTAATAGAATTATGTAATATCGCTAATTTGTTGTCAAGCTAGGGTTCAATTTGATAATTATGCGATTACTAATCTGAACTTGTAATGTGAACTAGACCATTTCTACCTCTTCTTATTGAAATATGTGCCTCGGCATGATCACGAAAAAATATGCAGTGGCTAGAAAGGAATGGACTTGTCTCTTGAACAAAGAGCTTGCTGCTACAACGAATAGGATCTGTAAAGTGAACAGAAATGCAGATGTATGCACAGATAATGGTGCCACCCCAAGTGACAAAAAGCAATCCTCTTATAGATACACCAATCCTACGCCCTGTTTGCTTGGCTTATAAGCCATACTTTTTCAACCAACGAACAATATTTTTCTCTCACAACAAATCAGCTAATAGTACTTTTAGCCATGGCTTATCAGCCAAGCGAACGGGGCATAATCTGTGCTGACTCTATGATGATATTGAGAAACCAATAATGACTATATGTACCGGTGTTAGCTTATAAAGCATTGTATTCTTCATGCCATTGCAAGGCACCCAATATTCTAGTTAGGTATAAGTCCCTACCGTGATTGGTGATAGTTCTAAGTTCTTTTTAGAATTGACCTAGGATGCTTGCTCAGAATGAGTCACCTAGACACCCGCTTAGTGTCTAATGGAAGATGTGCACTCCTATGAGACATTAGATTAGGCGGTTCTACCACAGGTGGTATCAGAGCGCAAATGAGGAAATAAAGCTTCTGGAACCTTTTCTAAAATAAAAATTGACAACAAATTCTTTCCAAAAGAATAGAATGTTTGTATGCGAAGTTATATAAGTAGCCCTATTACTATGGTTAAGTATCTAGGATAGATGACACTCTACTGACTTAGGTAGACTTAATCAATTTTTCTATAGGTACACTGACTCGAGCATAGTTCGATAGTATCAACTAGCTACAGGGAGAGAATGATGTGCCAAAAATCTGAGAATGGTTGCCCTATATGTTGGCAACAGCGAAAGGACGTATAAGACGTGCATTCATGCATATCCTGCTTATGCACTGTAGTACTTGTATTGCTTGTAGATATGACATTCATAGGTGTCACGCGTGTCGTATTATTCACGACTGGCTCGTTCCTATTCCAGAGTTAGGTCTGCACTGTGGCTTCATGCTCTGCGTTAGCTTGTGGTTCACGCCTATCGTGACCCATGTCTCCTCATACCCCTATAGTCGTACTAGTTAGTAATAGCCTTGGACATCGCTCGCCTCGAACGCATGGAATTTGGTCGATTCATCATAGTGATCCTGCGCAGGAACCTTGGTGGACCATGCCAAGACCACTGAACACTCCACCTTTATAAGTAGAGCCAGGCTTAGCCATTGGTATCACCACTCGGCACACTTTAGCTCGCTTAGCTTTTCCTTTTAGCAAGCTTTTCGCTCAGCCTTCCTCACCACCATCGCCAGAGATGGTAGGAGCCTAAGTTAGTAGTTACTGTCTGAACGTGGAGGGTTTTCCTAGAATTCTGCATGCCACCCTACAAAAGCTCAGAGTCAAGGATCATCCTGAGTATGAGGGTCGTGAGTACGAGGAGTAGGGCACTGAGCGGTGTGACATTACTGTCTACATTGGGAAGAGTGAAGAGTTCCCCAACCTCACTGAAGCCTAGAGTGTGACCGTGACCGGGTTTTGCTTCATCGACACCTACCAGGTTGTGGCCCGCAAAGGCTTGTGGTAACTATGCTAGATCTATGAGGAGCCCATTACCTATACCCCCATGAGGTTCTTTCCACCTTTTGACAAGAATTGGCGGGCATGGAGGGCTCGCATGGAGGCTTTGCAAGGGCAGGATGCGCAAGAGGATAGTCCCATCGTGGTGCACTTGACAACGTACCTGCTTGCTCTAGATGAGCAGTACGACCGACAAGCCTTAGAACTGAGGATCTGCCTTCGGCGAGTGAAGGAAGCTGAGATCTTCACTCGGATGCTCAAGATGCAGCTCGCTGAAGCGCATGCCGGTACTGTAGCTACTGAGAGCTAGGAGACTGCCATGTTAGAAGCTATGAAGGAGGCTGAAGATCAGCATGTCCATTAGCTGCGTGAGGCCTATCTTGTCACCAGGGCCAAGCGGAGGACGTTGGCTGCTGAAAGGCAAGATGCCCCAATCTTAGAAGGGATCCCTATCCACCCACCAGAAAGAAGAAGAACTAGTGTTGCAGCGCCGCTAGCACCTCCACCCTCGAAAGTGTTAGAAGTCAATCACTTGGTTCCTCTTACTCAGCCAGAGCTAAGAGAAGATGTAGACTGATAGCCTGGGAAGTAGATGAATTCGCCACACCCGGGAATGAAGATGCGTGGCTAGAGTAGCTTAGTTGCCTTGGAAGGCTATGCCAGTAGTAGTAGTTCTTGTTGTCGCTGTCCTCCATATTATACTCTTGTCGTTGTTGGTCCATAGTTGAGATCGTCCGTTGTAGGGAAGGTGAATGTCGTGTCGTGAATGGGAGCCTGAATGCCTATACGTTGTACTCGTATAAGACCATTCGGAAGATGCATTTTAATTATTTTGCTATGTTTATTGCGTTCGGTTACTTTAAGTTTTGTTAAACATGCTTAAAGTTTACAAGGGCGATATTAAGCGGGTTATAAGAGAAGTTGCCATTTAGATGCCAGCAGATCAACCATGATTGGATAACATATGATACTGTATTGACTAATTGTGGATGTCCCAGCCGTGATTGGAGAAAATATGCAATGGCTAGAAAGGAACGGACTTGTCTCTTGAACAAAGAGCTTGCTGCTACAACGAACAGGATCTATAAAGTGAACAGAAATGCAGATGTATGCACAGACAATGGTGCCACACCAAGTGACAAAAACAATCTTCTTATAGATACACCAATCCTACGCCCTATTCGCTTGGCTTATAAGCCATACTTTTTCAACCAATGAACAATATTTTTCTCTCACAACAAATCAGCCAATAGTACTTTCAGCCTTGGCTTACCAGCCAAGCGAACGGGGCATAATTTGTGCTGACTCTACGATGATATTGAGAAACCGATAATGACTATATGTACCGGTGTTAGCTTATAAAGCATTGTATTCTTCATGCCATTGCAAGGCACCCAATATTCTAGTTAGGTATAAGTCCCTGCCGTGATTGGTGATAGTTCTAAGTCCTTTTCAGAATCGACCTAGGATGCTTGCTCAGAATGAGTCACCTAGACACCCGCAGGCATTGGAGGGTCTCTGAAGTATGGTATCCACGTCCTTAGTTCTACATTGTAGATCCACTTCATGATCTCCACCAACCAAAAGGATTAAGCTCCAATCCAAGGAAGACTAAAGACCTATATCGCCTACATGACTGTAGACTATAGAGGTGTCCATGCTATTATCACACTTAGATCTCGTTAATACCTAAGATTTAATTTCTGCGTTGAGTAGAGTTAGTCATCATGTATAGGCTAAATTAAGATCATGTTAGGCTAAGATTAATTTTCAACAGAATGGCATGGAATGGCAATGACAAAGAAGTAACCAAGAGGAAACACCCAAGAACAAGGACGAGGACGAGGACGAGAGAGGGGCTGCCAAGTCTAGATGAGTTCATAAGCATGGAGGATGACTGTGGTCGATGAAGACGACATCGTAAGAATGAGTCCTCCTACTTTGTCATCAAAGAATCAGAAGCCTAGATATTCAGAAATGGGCCATGGAGAAGAGAGGATGAATATTCGATCAGACCATCATCTCGAGCTTGAGCAGGCTGAGGGTGGAGGTGACGACAATGTTAGATTGATCTTAATCCCAAACTGGGCCCAATGGCCTAGTTGGGCCTTTGATCCATGCCCTGATCGGGGCGCCCAGCCCACTATGGCTGGATGGCTCCTGTCACACTACGCAATAAATAGAGGTGGGGGCCGATGGCTCAAGTTACGAGGTTCGTCTGAGCTGAGCACCTCACTGACACCTAAACCCTAAACCTGATCTAGAGGGAGCGCAGCCAATGACGGGAAGTCACCAGCCGCACCACCACCGGACTCCACTGCCTTCACCGCTAGTCGCCACCGCGCATCATCAACCGTTGTTGCCCTAACGCAGACATTGACTCCATGGCAGACGCCAGTGGATCTTCCTCCACTACGGTGTTAGGTTTGACACGTCCATCTTTTACCTCTCCCTTTCTCTCGATCTACCTACTGTTACTGCTCTAGTAGACGTTCTAGGATTCATGATACTATTCAACAGCAAGTACCCGGCTAGATCTATGCTCCTAGTGATACTATAGGTATAACAATGGTACCAGAGCCATAGTTTCTAGGGTTTTTAGATCTAGAACGGGTAAACAGACAAGAAAGCAAAGAACCGATCAGATCTAGTTTGGATCTAAGAAGAAAGAGGGTTTTCCTAACCCTAACCCTAACTGGGTAAAAGAAAGAAGAGAAAGAGGGCTTGGTTTCAAGTCTACTCAAAACCGAACCCTAAACTCGCAATCGATTTGGGAAGAAGATGAACAGAAAACCCTAACCCTAACCCGAACCAAACCCTAATCTTGATCCTAACCCCATCCCCAACCCTAAATCGGATAGATCCGAGAAAAGAAGAAAGGAAAATCAAAGAAAAGAAAAGGAGAAGGGGAAGAGGCCTACCTCGTCGCCGCACCGTGCTATCACCACGTCGGTGCGCGGGCGGGTGCTCGGGAAATGGGCGCTGCAGCCAGGACGCTCGCCGGTGGCGCGCTGAGCGCGCGCGCCGGCGAGAGGGCCAGCGACGGCGTCATCATCGTCTCTGAGATAGAGAAGGAGGAGATGAAGGCCGGGTCAAATCTAGGGTTTTGGAGGGGATCAAGGCACCGCCGCCTAGACCGCTCGACGGTGGTGTGCTCACCCGCTGGGGAGCGCGCACGTCGACGAGGGGGCCAGCGACGGCTCCATGGCTGCGCTCATCGCTTGCGTTTTGCTCGGCTGCTCGCGGCTGCTGCGCTGAGGAGAGAGCGGAGTGAGGCGAAGAGAAAGAGAGAGCAACAGAGAATGAATTAGGGTTTTCCCCGGGGGCGCCACGGCGTTGGTTTTTATTCCGAGCGAAATGCGCGCGTGGCCGTCGGATCTAGATGAACGACCAATGTTGATCGGACCGGCGTCCGGCCCAGGCAGGAGCGCAAGGGTGGGCAACTTTGCCGGCCTAGGCCCAGGTTGTGGCCTAGGAGGCACAACGCGCGCCAGCGGAGCTGGGCCGGGCCGATTTCTTGGTCGGGCCGAAGGAATAGTAATGAAATGAGTCTTTTTTTGTTTTTTCTTTTTCTAGTAAATATTTATTTCCTAGAAAATAGATAAATAGCTTAAAGTAAATAGAAAAGAGAATTTTCCTGTGGGTAAAATTCATCAAATTGAATTATTTTCCACTACGTATTTAAAGTTGTAATTTTCATTATTAAATTTGAACCAATGGGAGAATTTCATTTTGAAAACATGGATATGTTTTTTATCTTATTATAATATTGTTATTATTCTGGCCAACGTTGATTAATGGCAATATGATGATGAGTTTTGTCCTGCATTAATTCTATTTCTGCCCAACAGTGATGTAGAATTAGTGTAGAGGACAATTGTATGTTTTAATTTTAACCAACATTGGAACTAAGGCATGCAATTGTTATTATTATGTTTATGTTCTCACTCTATATGAATTGTGTTTTTAGGCGGATACAACTTGATGGGTTGTATCAAAGAGATCCCCACTCTTAGAGGTGACAACTACACGGAGTGGAAGAAAAAGATTGGCCTAGCCTTCATCTTGGCTGAGGTGGACTAGGTAGTCACCTCACCGTGTCCCACTGATCCTATGGCACCGGTGAGGGAGACAAACGAGGCTGATGCCGCTTGGGCAACAAGAGAGAGGGATTTTGCATCTCAAAGGATGTCCTATGACCTTGAGAGAGCATAGGAAGCAGGTCACTACCAACAAGAAATGTATGGCTATGATAAAGAACACGATTGAGCCTACAATTGTGGGTTTAATCCTAGAGTGTGACACCATCATCGAGTACCTCGAAAGAATAAAGAGTCAGTTTACTAGCTCTTCAAAGACATATGCTACCCAACTGATAAAGCAACCGGTGACACAGAGGTACTCTAGAACTGGTGGCATAAGAGAGCACATACTAAGGATGAGCAATTTGGCATCCAAGCTAAAGCCAATAGATCTAGCTCTCAAGGAAGAGTTTCTTATCCATCTGATTTTTGCTTCTGAGTTTGACACTTTTGTTGTCAACTACAACATACATCCCGAGAAGTGGGACATGGAGAGGCTCATGGCTATGTGTGTGCAAGAGGAGGAGAGAATGAAAGCTATGAATGGTGGCACTATCAATTATCTTAAAGATAACAAGAAAAAGAATACTAATCCTAACTCCTCCTCAAAGTCAAAGGGAAAGGGTCCCATGCTGCATCAGCCTCAGCAGAACAAGTTCACAATAGAAAAAAGACCAGTGTCTCTATTGCAAGAAGATAGGACATTATAAGAAAGATTGTCCCAACTACTTAAAGATGATCATGGCAAAGAAAGGTGAGAACATTATTATGTTCATAAATGAATCCCTGTATGTATAGTATTCAAAATCTACTTGGTGGATTGACTCAGGTGCAACTGTTCATGTTGCTAATTCTTTATAGGGATTCCGTTCGACGAGGACTACGCAAAGAAGAGAAAGACACGTTAAAGTTGCAAATGGAGTCCGAGCAGATGTTGAAGCCATTGGTGATCTTTCTCTAGAGCTTGATGATGGCTTCACACTTTTACTCAGAGATGTACTTTATGTTCCCTCCTTACAGAGAAACTTGATTAGTGTTTCATGCTTGGACAATGATGGATATGATTGCCATTTTGGAAATGGTAAATATAAGATAGCATTTAATAATGCATATGTTGGTATTGCTATCTTATAAAATGAACTTTATTTGTTATCACTACGTGATGAAGTGAATGTTGTATGCGATGATGGGAATGTTGCATGCAACAATGAGAATGTATCCTCGTCTGCGGATGTAAATAGAAAACGAAAGAGAGCTCACGATGTGTTGTTGAAATTATGACACTGTCGTTTAGGCCATATTTCAAGGGGGGAATAGAAAGACTAGTTAAGAATAATATTCTTCCTCCATTAGAGCTCTTAGATTTAGAACAATGCAGAGAATGCATAAAAGGAAAGTATGTAAAGAAAATTAAGAAAGATGTCAAACGAAGCGCAGGAATTCTATAGATTATTCACACAGACATCTGTGGTCTATTTCCTATAAAAAGTGTGGATGGTTATGATTCGTTCATAACATTCTCAGATGATTACTCCCGTTATGGCTACATTTATCCAATCAAAGAAAGAACAGAAGCATTGGATAAATTTAAGATATTTAAGACAGAAGTTGAAAACCAACACAATTTAAAGATTAAGATAGTCAGGTCCGACCATGGAGAGGAGTACTACGGTCGACATACCCCATATGGCCAAGTTCCTAGACCTTTTGCAAGGTTCTTATAGGAGAATGGTATAGTAGCCCAGTATTCTACACCAGGCGAACCTCAGCAGAATGGAGTAGCTGAAAGACGCAATCGCACCCTGATGGATATGGTGCGCGGTATGATAAGTTACTCCACCTTACCGTTGAGCCTATGGATGGAGGCGTTAAAACCCACCATTCATATTCTCAATGGAGTACCAAGTAAGTCGGTGCCTAAAACATTATATGAGTTATGGACAGGAAGAGCACCCTCACTAAACCACTTACGTATGTGGGGGAGTTCTGCTGAGGCTAAAGTATTTAACCCAAATATTGGAAAGCTAGATCCCAAAACAGTGAGTTGCCATTTCATTGGCTACCCAAAAAAGTCAAAAGGTTTTCATTTCTACCGTCTAAACAGACATACAAAGTTTGTGGAAACGAGACACGCTGTCTTCCTAGAGGATGAAATGATGAGGGGGAGCATGGTAGCTTGAGAAATTGACCTTGAAGAGAAGTGGGTGTATGCACCCACTCCAATGATTCATGAGTTATTTTTCTCACTACCTATTATCGCTACACCGACAGTGCAAGACACTGTGGTGCCAGCACCTGTTGTTATTCTGCCTGTGGCAACAATGAATGACGATGAGGAACCTATTTTTAGGATCCTATAGAACCTATTGCCACACATGAGAGGGAGCAACAACAGCCTCAAGCAGAAGATGTGTCAAATGTGGAGGCCCCTAGAAGGTCTCAAAGAGTTATAAAATCAGTTATTCCTGCTGACTATGAAGTATACAACACTGAGGAATTTAAAATAGAGGATGATCCCACCTTATTTGAAGAAGCCATGAGAAGTGATCATTCATCAAAGTGGCTTGAGGTCATGAAAGATTAAATGAAATCAATGAATGCCAATAAAGTTTAGGACTTGGACATAATTCCTAAAGGAGCCAAAACAGTAGGCTATAAATGGGTCAACAAAACCAAACTTGACTCTCAAGGGAATATAGAGAGATATAAAGCGCGACTTGTAGCAAAAGGCTTTACGTAAAGAGAAGGGATTGATTACAATGAGACATTTTCTCCAGTCTCATGTAAAGATTCCTTCAGAATCATAATGACATTAGTGGCACATTACGATTTAGAATTACATCAGATGGATGTAAAGACGACATTTCTCAACAGAGACTTGGAGGAAAATATTTACATGGCACAACCGAAAGGTTTTGTCATGGAAGGAAAAGAACGAATAGGATGCCACCTAAAGAAATCCATTTATGGATTAAAACAAGCTTCAAGACAGTGGTACTTGAAGTTTGATTAGACAATAAGGAATTTTAGGTTTAAATAGAATGTTGAGGACAATTGTGTCTATGCAAAGTTTAAGAATGGGAAGTTTATCTTCCTTGTCCTGTATGTGGACGACATCTTACTTGCTAGTAGTGATGTCAGTCTACTACTGGAGACAAAGAAGTTTTTGTCCTTAAAATTTGATATGAAAGATCTTGGTAAAGTCCCGTTTGTTCTAGGGATCGAGATTCACCGAGATAGAAGAAAAGGGGTATTATGACTGTCACAAAAGGTATACATAGAAAGAATCTTAAAGAAATTCAGTATGCACAAATGTAGTCCCTCACTTGCTCCTATAATCAAGGGCGACAGATATGGAGATTTTTAATGCCCTAGGAACCAATATGAGATTGATCAAATGAAAGCGGTTCTATATGCTTCAGCTGTTGGAAGCTTGCAATATGCTCAAGTATGTATGCGCCCTGATTTGCATTTGTTACCAGGTTACTTGACAGATTCCAAAGCAATCCTAGAACAGAACACTGGAAATTAGTAAAGAAAGTCTTACGTTATTTGCAAGGAACGAACGGCCTCATGATGATGTATAGAAGATCTAATTCACTCTATATAGTGGGATATTTAGATTCTGATTATGCGGGAGATGATAGAAAATCCACGTCTAGATATGTATTCACTCTCGCAGAGGGAGCTATTTCATAGAAAAGCTCAAAGCAAACCGTCACTACATCGTCCATAATGTATGCAGAGATTGTAGCGTGTTATGAGGCAACGGGACAGGTGAACTGGCTAAAGAAGTTCATACCCGGTTTGAAGGTGGTTGACGACATCTATAGACCACTTAAGTTATACTGCGATAATAATCCGGCAGTACAGTATGCTCACAACAATAAGTCAAGTGGCGCTACCAAACACATTGACATAAAGTATTATGTTGTGAAAAATAAAGTCCGGGATCATGTCATAAGTCTTGAGCATATAAGTACCGAAAAGATGTTCGCGGATCCGCTTACAAAAGGCTTACCACCCAACGTATTCAGAGAACATGTAACCGGCATGGGTTTAAGGAAAAGCCTATAACTCCTGAACAAAAGAAGGCCCAAAGTTAAGTATCTATTTTAGAACAGAGTGGTGTGTTGTAGGTGTTAAATCTATCGGCAATTGACCGTGACGATGAAACATGCTCTACGCGCTAATCTATAATGGAATGAACAAAAATAAATGATATGAAATTGAAAGATGGTAGGAGATCAAGGAGTAGATTGTTAGATTGATCTCAATCCCAAACTGAGCCCAACGGCCCAGTTGGGCCTTTGATCCGTGCCCTGATCGGGGGCGCCCAGCCCACTATGGCTGGAGGCCCCCTGTCACACTGCGCAATAAATAGAGGTGGGGGCTGACGGCTCAAGTTACGAGGTTCGCCTGAGCCGAGCACCTCACCGACACCTAAACCCTAAACCTGATCTAGAGGGAGCATAGCCAGTGACGGAAAGCCACCAGCCGCGCCGCCACCGGACTCCACTGCCTTCACCGCCAGTCGCCACCGCGCATCACCGACGTCGTCTTCACCGACCGTCGCTGCCCTAGCGTAGACATTGACTCCATGGCGGATGTAAGTGGATCTTCCTCCACTGCGGTGTCAGGTTTGACACGTCCATCTTTTACCTCTCCCTTTCTCTCGATTTACCTACTGTTACTGCTTTAGTAGACGTTCTAGGATTCATGATACTATTCAACAGCAAGTACCCAGCTAGATCTATGCTCCTAGTGATACTATAGGTATAACAATGCTTGTGCGAGCTAAGATTTGTATCAATCGAATTAATCCTCCAAAGATTTGTATTCACAGGCCTTGTTCGGCTTACCTCATATTTGGCTTGTTCGGCTTCTTTTTTCAGCCGGAACGGTGTTTTTCTCTCACGACAATTCAGTCGGAACAGTATTTTTCAGCCAGTTTCAACCAAGTTTCAGACCAGCGAACAGGACCATAGAGGTGTGTATGTAATACTACATGCATTTTTTACATGAATGATGCATCATCATTTGGTGGTTCTGAATGTTGTTGCCTAGTGAATCCGCTTAGTACGATGCATAGTGCACCATATGCAATATCCAACATGAAATGCTCCCTCCATCCCAAAAATTACAAGTCGTTTTAACTTTTCTGAAGAGTCAAAACATCTCGAGATTGACTAAAATTATATAATAAAACAATAACACTTACGATATCAAATATTTATCATTAGGTTCTTTGTTAATTATATTTTCATAGTATGTCTATTTAATGTCATAAATATTTGTAGTTCTCTATAGATTTAGTTAAACTTAAAAATTTGGAATGACATGTAATTTGGAATGGAGGGAGCAGTTATTTCTGCAGGAATGAAGGAAGGAAGCAGCTAGCTGCAAGATCGACAACCAAAGCATCTGAAGGAATTGAAGCATCGTCACATCAATGACATGTACTAGCTACCACTTAATAGAGGATTTCGAGCAAGCAAGAAGGTATCATTGTCCGTCACTACTTGATGATGGAATACTTATATATTATTACATATATGTATCATCGTCATCGTGGATTCGTGGGCGCTGATCAGATCAGGCAAGGAATCCGAGCTTCTCTCCGTTCTTCTTGGCGAGGCGGATGAGGCCCTGCCGCTGCTTGGAGTCGGCGCCGATGGCCTTGCAGAACTCATTGATGACCTGAAGAGGGGGAGATGAGGACAAGTGACGGAGAGCAGGAGCAGGAACCCAAGAGAGCGACCGACCTGCGAGTGCAGCGCGATTGCCTTCCCCCTGAGCTGGTTGAAGCGTTTGCGGCCGACGATGTTGCGCGTCACCACCACGAGCGGCGCGAACAGCCCCTTGCCCTCGTTCACGTTGCCCATCATCCGCGCCGGCAACCGCAGCGGCCGCGCGCCGGACCGGGGCCGCGCCGACACCGACATCGCCAGCACGGAGGAGTAGGAGTGGTGGTCGTCGCCGGACACGGAGCTGGACCACGTCGGGAGAGCTCGCACCCGGAAGGACACAGCCGCCGCCATGCCCTGTGCGTGCCCTCGCTCGCTCTTGCTAGAGGCTGGCTAAGCTTACCCCGCTCGAACGGCAACGAGAACGTATAGGAGAGAAAAGAGAAGCGCGGAGCTGAAGCTTGGAGGAGTGGTCTGGTGGTGGGTGGTGGTCCAACTCCGAGCCAAGGGATGGATGAAGAGATGGAAGGGAAGGGGAGCCTTGTGGTGGGGAGGAAGCCACACCACACCGGGCGCAGTGGCGACACCGCTTGTGGCTGGCTGGCTGCTTTTTCCGCCAAGAAATCGATCTCCAATTCGCAGCTTTGAAATGTCTGGTGGTCTCGCTCTCAGCAACGACTCCAGCAGATGAGGGGTTTCTGGGCAGCAACCAACGGCCTCTGCCATGCTGACACGTCAGACCCTACCTGAGCACGTGTCATGCTTGCATTGCACGGCCATGTGGCAACAACTTGTCCACCCCCCAGGCTCCAAGGGAGCAGACTTACTACCCTGCTTCAGCAAAATCATTCAGCACAAGCATAGAACCCAACATGGCATAGATGATGCCACGTAATGGCAGTAACTGAACTTGCTGCCCTGTAACAAGATGACATGGACATAATCAAGTATTATTAGGCGTTCTTTCTATGCCTACTCAATCCCGGCCTAATTTAGATGCCAATATATGGCATAGGTTACTAGGTCGCGAGCGTTCGCGTTACTCAGCCTCTGGCAAGGGTCCAAAACATCCACCCTCATTCCCAGCTATCTACACTAATACTAGCTGAGGTGATGATAATGCACCATCAAATACGAAACCAAATCTCCCAGCAGAAGTTGATGTGCTCATCTCCAACCAAGTTCAGGCTCCCCGCCTACTTTCGCTTTGCAGCTGCTCTACCCATCCTCCCTGCCAAAAACAAACCATCACACATACATGATTCCCCGTTTACATCCAAAGGAAATGCTTCTTTTAAGCACTGAAAATGGCAACATACTTGGACTCTTGGGATCACGGCAATATCTACTCCCGCACATGCATCGGAATGGTTTACTGGGCCCTTCCACGTCATCAAAATCAATGCCATAATCCTGAAATCACAACTCCAAACATTTATCTTGTGAAATCAGCACCGTGCATGTATTGCCAACAGGGGCCCAAAGAAAAACATGACACTTACCCATGTTAACTCTTCAAATGCCTCCACTTTCTTGTTTGTGAAAAATGCCAGCTGAGCAACACCAATTATTAAACCATTAGCATGTAGTGCACTTGCTCTTTTCACAAACCCATTAAGATCAGCAGATTACTTACATGGTAATAATGATGATCAGGCGTCTCAACTTCAACAGGGATCTGAACTAAATTTGGATCGTAGCATCTAGTCATAGGATATGTTTGTTACCAAAAACGTAGTGGACAGCATACATGAAACACGCAAATTATGGAAGATATTTACAAAAAAAAATGAACAAGTATCCTACATACCGGTGATTGATAAATCGCCCGACGTTCCCATAAAATGAACCATCAAGGCTAAGAGCCTCTTCATCCCTCAATACACCTGAACCCCAACCAGCATCCAGGAGTACTTGATGCATATGCTTACCATTTCTTGCAATTTCAATTGCTCTTTCATGCAATTCAGCACTTGTTAGTACCTCTCCAACATATTCACAGACAAAGGCACCTTTTGGGAGATCCTCCACTGTGCGTACTCCCCAGCCTTTACCCTCGCGTGTAAAGAACACCTATACCATGTAATAATGCGACATAAAGGAACAGTTGTTTATGGAACTGAAGCCCGGGTTGCGAGAACAAACAAGAGCCATCAACTAGATAAAATTCAAGAATGGAGCAAAGACGCATGGTAATTTTTTGTGTTTGGGAAGAACTAAGCAATACACATGATAAGCATATAGCAGCACATAAATGAAGGCATTTCAATGCAATGGCAATCCTTTAGAGAAGACCAGAACCAGCAAATATTGCACATTAATAAGCTCTCGATGACTACCATTTAGAAAGGAACATTGCATTGCAAATCTCTTAACATACCTGCAATTTGAATGTTATACCACGCTGAATCACACGGTTTCCACACTGCATGCCACATCCACACTTACTCCAGCATTCTTTAATGAATTTTCTGACAAGATGACCTTTACATGGACCAGGTGAGGCTTCATTCTTAGATCTTTCAAGAGGGCAAACTGTACAGTGAAACCTATGCTGCTCTTGTGGGAAATGATTAACTGAGGTGCATTCATCAAGGAATGTTGGCTTAAGCAGGCCCTCAGGTGTATAGGGGAACTCGCCGCCTGTTACTCTTGAACAAGCACATGGAACTGATGCTGACAAACAGTTGCCAGAACAATCAGCACAACAATCTTCATCACCAATCCGAGCAATAGAGATGTTGACATAAGCATTTTGAAAGACAAGATTTCTTGGTACATAATAAAAGGATGGAGGACAGGTCTCGCTGCCAAATTCATTTACTACAGGTATTCTTACCCGCTCTTCCCCTTTGGATATATCAGTAATATCATGGGTTGTCTTTTGCTTAGAATGAGCCAACTCAGGATCCCAAGTAACAAGTGAATTTTGCAAACAAGGTTCTGAGGCAAACACCGATGATCCACCAGCCGCATTATCATTTATGCCCACAGCAGCCTCACAAGCGATTGGCTTCACAAAAGGAGCAACTACTTCATTATGCAAGCTGCCATCGTCCCTATTAACCTCAGAATGCATAGTGCCCAACTGCACAACAGATTGGCATACCTCACTCATCAGCTTGCCAATAGAAAAATCTGGAGGTAGCACCTTGTATGAGTGAAGGCACTTCTCCTCCACCATTTTGAAAACCTCCTCCATACTAATGCTGAAATTTGAAGAATCCAAGCTGCATTTCAATGACATCTTCACCTCGCCATTGGAGGAAGAAGCAACGTCAACTTCCACAAAAGATGTCTCCTTAGTATTTTGAACTGTAGACCCTACCCCATTCTTGCACACTGGGGCTGGTCGCAGGCTCCTGCCAAGACTTTGAGCTTGGTTGACTATGCTGCCTCTTGCACCAGAACCTGAAGTTTGTTTTGCAATGTTCAGTTATCATAGTTTTGCACCAAATAGAAGTTTTAGAAAATATACGATTTTTTTGTGCTTTGGGAATTGATCAAAATGGCTAACATTTACAGTGTGCAATAGGACGGGTCTAATGTAACTTTCAGTTTGATTTATACAGCACATAAACACATGTATAAAATGCACAATTCTGCTGAAACTAAAAAAAAGAACGATAAATACAAACATGGACATAGCTTTTGTACAAAAGTAACAGTCTGCAACTTGGGAGGTCCTACTGTAGCATTCAGCTTGGTTTATAAATGAAGCGCATAAACATATGTACAAAATGCACATTCAGCTGAAGCTAAAAGAATGACAAATACAGGCATGGACGCATCTAGTCGTTATAGAACATTGAGAACATGATGTTGAGGACAGCAAGACAAACTTTACCTGAAGATCCATCATTGAGCCGTATGGCATCAGGGCCAGCCAGAAAATCTCGATCCGTCCAAGGGTCACTAACACTGACTTCTGCTATATCAATGTGTGGTTCTGGTTTGGGTTCTCTCACAATGAGAGCATCGTCGAAAGCTAAAGGATATTCATGGCCAGCAGCATGTGGCACTACAGTCAAAGACCTAGTTTGCCGACGACTGGCTTGTGGTGAAGCAGGCAGAGCACCTTGGGTTGAAACAGTGGATTGCTGTGGTCCAGGCTCAAATGGCAGCGGCTCTGGCCTGAAATTAGCCGTGCCCATCCTGGGCCTCTTGACCAGGGGTGTTTCATTATCATCTTCACCTGTGTCATCATGACTAGCATAAACATATTGTTGTAGATCATCCCTTGTTGATCCATTTGGCTCTGATTCCGCATGGGCTGCTTGGGCGCCCTGATACAAAGATCAATGATTTACAGCAGTATGTAGTTAATGGAGAAGAAAGGAAGGTATAAACTGTTGACAAGCGAGGTAGATAGGAGAATGATAACCTGCTGGGAGGGAGAGGTTTGTTTGTTGTCTTGCCTAGCGAAGATGGCATCTGCGAGGGCACGGTAGTGCTCATCCTCAATGGGCTCCCAGTTGTTGTCGAAGGTGGCGAGGAGTTCCTTGAGTACTGGGGTGGCCTGCTTCCTAGAGATACCGAGCTCCTTCATGGCGTCCAACGCCTTCCTGGCCCTTTCCGTGTTTTTGCCGCCCATGTTGGTGTTGATGGCAGAGATGATGGCGGTTGCTCCCAGTCGGACTGCAGCCTGTGGCGGGCACCATGGGCAAGAAAATGGTCAGCCACTTAACTGGGCAAAATAAACTAGTCTAGTTGCACAAAACACATGACATTGGAATACTACTACAGTACTAGTACTAGTTGTTGTGGGCAGTAGCTGATGCAAGCAAAACCCAACAAAGTAAGAGAAAATAGTGGCGTGACTTTAGCATCGAGGGAGGAGCGAATGGCCAAAAGAATATATCAATCCCCAATGTGTGAACTGAGAGGTCGCTACGACGCTACCCTAATCCCCCCGGGAGAATCATCAGAACAGATCAGATTGCACCCGAAATACATGACGGAAATCCAAGACAGAAAGAGAAACGACGGTACTGATAGTGAGAACGGCGTGATATTTTGCCCCGAAGGAAGACACAAAAACCCCAATGCGTGAACTAAATGGTGGCTTAGGTTTTCCGACCCAATGCGTGAACTGAATCGTAGCTAGCTTAGGGTTTCCGAGAAACATCCGAAAGATTAGATCGCACTCGCACCTTAAAAAGTGATTAGTCCTTTTTCCCTGCCAAGAACAAAACTAGAAAGAAACATGTACCTAAATAAATGAAATGAAAGGTGGCCTGAAGCGCTAGAACAGGTCAATCGGCAGGGGGATCAACCACATTCGATCCGCGAGAAGAGAAGATGAATGAATAGTGACGGAGTCACGAGGAGGAGGGGGAGAAGAAGAACAAGAAGGAAGAGAGACACACCTGTACTTCAACGGGCTCGGGTGGGCGAGGAACGGGCGGAGGAATGGGAGGGATTAAAACTGCAATCAGGAGGGGGAGGCATTCAATCCCCACTCCATCCTACAGCTGTATGCGTGATTCGCTCGCCGATCTCCCAGATTGATTGTCTCTACTAGGAAGGGGAGGATGCGGAGGAGACGAGTAGGGCTGGGGTTTTCTCTCTCCCTCTGGCGCTTGCTGGGGTTTCTCTTCTTCCCAGGTCAGGTCCTCCAACCAACAAGGGGGCGAGTGAAAGGGGAAGCGACGACGAGGAGAAAAGGTGCGTCGATCCCCCCTCCCCCCGCATCGTGGCTGGGGTTGCCATCACATCGTAATTTGGGCCGGCCCATCAACTATCACTCCTCCTGGACTGGGCCAAATGACAAATGAAGCCCAACAAAACGGCCCATATCCGATGCGGTCGCAAGCATACAAGTAGGAATCCCAGCCCCAACCCCCCCACGCCGAGTTCCTTCATTCCCCATTTTCCCCCGTGCCTCCCACTAAACCCTAGATCTCTCTCTAGGACATGCCGCCGTCTTCGGCTCTCAGCAAGCGCGGCGGCGACGGAGGGGACGGCATCCTGGCCGCCATCTCCCGGTCGCAGGTGGCGGCGCACGGGCGCGAGGCGGCGGCCATGGCGAAGAAGCTGCTGCGGAGCACGGGGAAGGCGGCGTGGATCGCGGGGACGACCTTCCTGGTGCTCGTGGTGCCGCTCATCATCGAGATGGACCGGGAGCAGCAGCTCAACGACCTCGAGCTGCAGCAGCAGACACTCCTGGGTGGCCCGCCGCCGCCAGCAGCAGCCAAGTAGATAGATCATCCATGGATCGACCCTTTTGTGCCTCTCTCCCTCTCTCTCTCAAGTTCATCATTCGAGTTGAGAGAAGTTTCAGAGGGAGGGAGGGGAGGGAGTTATCGAGTCGACATGTTGTCGGTCGGTCGTAATTAAAGGAGAAAAAAACTGTTTGGTTCATGTTCGTTCTCGATGCAACACTAGTTTAGTTCCCTTTCCATGAATTGAAACGCATTGATCAGATAAGTTGTGCTCGGTCGCTGCTGCTGCTGCTGCCACGCTATGCGATCCTCCGCCTGTGTTTGCACGCTGCGGCTTGTTCTTGTTATACCTGCTTGTGTTAGCGATTTTAATGAATAAATATGCTTTTCTTGCTGTTATTCGGTCTGGATCTGGATGATGAAGCAAGCAAAGCAATTTGCGTTGGGTGTACATTTGTTATTTGTCCAATTGCGCTCCTAGGCGCCCTTTGCGAAGCTCCTCGGCAGCATTGCTTTTTTCGCCGCAAGACTGAGGGAAGCTGCGGTTTCTGCTTTCTGAGTTCTGATCGATGAAGATGGCATGCCCATCCTGCAGAATTGATTGCTTTTTTCATTCAAAAGCTCTTGCCCGGATGATGAGATGAAATGAGATGCTTACTGTTGCATCAAAATTAGGTTGCGTTTGGAAGTAGGTATTGAGACTCAAGAATTTTGGAATTGGAATTGGTAACTCTGAATACCTATGTTTGGATGTCATGGAATTTGGAATTGGAAATGAAACTCAATACCAACCGGTAATGGTTCTGCTCTCACCCCTTCACCCGACACCGAGCCGAGCCCCTCCGTATTCGCTGAAATCGCGTTGTCCTCGTCCCCCCGCATCTCTCTCTCACCCCCTTCGTCTTCGACACGAGAAGCTGCGCCACCGCTCCCTGCCTCCCTCGCGTCGTCGTTGCTCCATGCCTCCATCACTAGCGGCGTCGCTGCCCTCCCTGCCTCCCTCGTCGGTGGGCCACGCCGCCCCTCCTTGCCTCCAACGCCAGCGGCATCGCCGTCGTTCCCTGCCTCCCTCGCTGGCGGGCCGCCCCGCCCCTCCCTACCTCCATCGCCAGCGGTGTCGCCGCCCCTCCCTCCCTCCATCGCTGGCGGGCCACGCCGCCCCTCCCTGCCTCCATCGCCGGCGACGTCGCCGTCGCTCCCTGCCTCCCTCGCCGACGGGCCGCCCCACCCCTCTCTGCCTCCATCGCCGACGGGCCTTGCCGCCGCTCCCTACCTTCCTCCACTGGCGGGCTATGCTCCACGGGCAGCAGAGGGGATGAGATGTTGTATGTCAATTCTAATTTGATGATATGTGTAAGAAAAATGGACCCTAGGCCCATTTACTTTGGATTTTGGTGTTTGATGACCAACACAACCAAATTGAACTAATGAATTTACAAGTGATTGTTTTGTAGTTCAATAGGATACAAGATGTGACTTGGACAAAGGCGACGTGATGATCCGATGATCAACACCTCAAAGAAGACCTTAGGAGCACAAGAGAAGACCTAAGATATCAGGCAAAGTCTAAGTACGAAGATAGGAACCAAGCCGCACGCAAGATCACGAAGAAACGAGCTCACAAAGGTGACCGGACGCTAGACCGGACGCTCATATCAGGAGGCTCGGCAACAGCAGCAGCGACCGGACGCTGGCGGCAAACCGACTGGACGTAGGACAGCAGCGTCCGATCGAGTACAGAGAAGTTCCAGAGCGGCGAAATAGCGACCGGATGCTGGCAGCGTCCGATCAGTAGATTGCGGCTCCAATGGTTGGGATGACTGGACGCGTCCGATCAGGACGTGATCAGCGTCCGGTCAGTAGCAGAAAAGCGAGATTTCATTCCCAACGACTACTTTCTCAGTGGGGCTTATAAATACAACCCCCAACCGGCCAAATGAGGTCAGTGGAGTTGAGAAAACATACCAAGGGTGTTGATACACCATTTTAGTGATCTCCACTTGCATAGTGCTTAGTGTTTTATTAGGTGATTAGCACAGGTGTTTTGCGAAGTGCTTAGGTTGATTAGACCATCACTTATGCGCTTGCTTTAGGTTTAGGCCTTGTGTTTAGTGAGGTTTGCATATCTCTTACCACTCGGTGCTTGCGTGCACCATTATTGTACATCGAAGGGGCTTGTAGTCTTGCGAGATCACACCAACCGCATTTGTGATGTGGCCGCCACCGTGTACCGGAGGGAACAAGGCCCGCGGTGTTTCGGTCGAAAGCTTGATAGTGAAGACGGTGGGGAGCATCCGGGAGAGGCTTATCGGAAGGCACATCGGAGACTCACTTGCGCGTGGGGAAGGCCCAGGGCTATCCACAGAGTTACCCGACTGTGAGCTTGGCCCTTGCGAGGGGCTCCAACGAGGACTAGGGGGAAGCTTACGTGCTTCTCGATACCTTGGTAAAAATACCGAAGTCGTCGATGGGAGTTTGCATATCTCTACCTTGCTCTTTAGCTTTCGCATTTACATTGACTGTATTACTCCTTGTGTGGTAGAGATAGCAACACACTAGCAAAACCATAGTTGCACATTTAGATAGTTTATCTTTTGCATAGGTTTTGCTAAGGTTAGAAAAAGATACCATAGTTTAGAGTTAGAATTTTAAGTTACCTAATTCACTGCCCCTCTTAGGTGTCACGGTCCTCTTCAATTGGTATCAGAGCCGGTTGGCTCAATTTGGACCTTTGATTTAACCACCGTTGAGCCGACGCTATTTAGAGTGGTTGGGATGGACACCTCTAGGCCTCCGCACTTTGATAGCACTAACTTCCCCTATTATAAAGCTAGAATGGCTTGCTACCTTGAGACGGTTGACTTAGAAGTTTGGAGAGTCACTCGTGATGGGATGAAACCCATTAAGAATTCCGATAAACCCACGAAGAGTGATGAAAAAGAAAATCATTTCAATGCTAGAGCAAAAAATTACTTGTTTGAATCTTTTAGCATGGATGTGTTTAACCAAGTATTCACCTTAAATACGACAAATAAAATATGGTTAAAACTTCAAGAGCTCCATGACGGCATAAGTAATGTCCATGAGCAAAAATATTGTCTAGCTAAACAAAATTATGATTCCTTCGAAATGAATGATGATGAGCTTGTTCGTGATATGTATTCTCGTTTGAATCTAATTATCAATGAGCTCCATTCTATAGGATTAACAAAGCTAGATGATGCAGATATCGTGAGGAAGATTATCTCTGTGCTACCACAAAAGAAATATGTAAGAATCATCACCATCCTTCACAACATGGAAGACTTGAGCACCATGACCCCGGTCATAGTCATTGGCAAGATAGTGGTATTTGAAATGTCACGAAAGATGGGTCAAGAAGAAGCCTCTTCATCAAGCAAAGGCAAAGCTCTTGCATGTGGTAAGAAGAAGATGAAGAGCAAGCAAGTTGAGACAAGTTCAAGCTCCTCAAGTGAAAAAGAAGAAGATGATGATGATGAAGACTCAAGTGATGATGATCAATCTTCCTCCTCCACCTCCGACCTTGATGAAGAATCAATCAAACTAATCAACAAGGTGGAAAAGATGATCCAAAAGCTCAATGTCAAGGGTGTGCCCATCCAAATCCAAGATCTCATTTTCACAAATCAAAGAAATGAGCAAAGAAAAAGAGGATGCTATGGATGCGGCGAGTTAGGGCACTTTGTGGAAGCTTGTCCAAATAAGCCCACACCCAAGAAAAAGAAGAAGGCATGCAAGAAACAAGCCCTCACATCAATAAGGACATGGGATGATTCTTCAAGTGAAGAAGAACACCATCACAAGAGGCGAGGGCGCAAGCACTCATCATCAAACTCTTCTCGTGTGTGCCTTATGGCACGAGGTAACGAAAGCTCATCCTCTAGTGAGAGTGATAGTTATGATGATATGCCTTCTTATGAAGAAATTGTGCAATAAAACCTTAATTATGCTCAAGTTTGCACTAGTCAACAAAAGAAGCTCGAAAAAATAAAAGAAAAGCTAGATAGTTCACAAGAAGCATACAAAACTTTGCTTGAACAATATGAGAATTTTGCTAATCTTAATGTTCAACTATCTACTAAAATTGAGCAACTTGAGGCTAGTGCAACAACAAATGCATGCACAATCAATGATGAGCAACTTGTAAAGAAAAATAAAAAATTAAAAGAAAAGTTAGCTAGCTCACAAGATGCATATAAAAGTTTGCTTGCTAAAATGGAAACCATGTGCAAACATTGTGATGAGTTAACTAATAAAGTTGCTAATATTGAAGCCGTTAGTACAACTCTCACTAAGGCATCTAAAAGGAAAAGTTCTAACATGTCTAAAAATGATGCCTCTACTTCTTGTAATGATTTATGTTTAGACTCACATTTGTGCAACCAAGTTTGTGTTGAGAAAGTTATTGTAGATATATGCACACAAGAGGTTGCAAAGGGGAATGAGCAACTCAAGCAAAAAGTAGCTCGTCTCACCAAGGACTTGACTCAAGTGAAAGGCAAGGCGGAGCAAGCCCAACTTCATCAAGATAACACCGTCAAGGGAGTGAAGAAGCTTGATGAAGGACAAACCATGATTTGCTACATGTGCCACAAGGAAGGTCACAAGTCATATGAGTGCAAGGTGAAGAATAGGGGAGGAGCAAAGAAGAAAGAGAAGAAGCAAAAAGCAAGCTCTCCAATACCTACACCAACAAGGTGGACAAGAAGGCCTCCACACCTTATATCTTGAAAAAGAAAAAAAATGACAAGGTGGTGGCCATCAAGGTGAACAAGCAAGCCAACAATGGGGCCAAACGCTTTTGGGTGCCAAAGGAAATCATTTCCAACATGAAGAGCATCAAGAAGGTTTGGATCCCGAAAGGAAAGTGAGAAGTCCTATGAACTTCGGGAATTTTAAGATTTGGCAAAGTGTGGATGCATTTCATGGGATGCATCATGATGGACAAAGATATTGCTAAGTGGGTTAGTGAATACTATGGACCCAAATTCCCCTTCCCATGTTAGGTAACTAGATTCAAATTATTTCAATTGGTATTAGATTTGATTTTTCCTACAATTGATATCTTTTAGCATCTAGTTACTCTTTATGCCTAGGTTTGTATTTACATTCTTATATATTTTGTTATGCATACACTAGGTATTTCATATGGTAGGCTTGCTTGATTTCATTCTTATTTCTTAGAGCAATCCTACATGGTTTAAAATTATTTAAGAGCATGTCACATAGATTGTCTTATAATTGTTCATCTAATATGTGTCAAAGTCTAAATTATAGATAATCTCTCCCTGATATCACCTTCGAAAATGACTCTCACATTCATATGATGTCATCTTTCAAGTGATATTTATTTTTCTAAAACCAATGTGTACGTTTCCTATAAGTATTCCACACTTGTGTGCACAAATTTTAGGGGAAGGTTACTCTACAAGTTGGATACTTTGAGACTAACACATTTTCAAGCTTATCATGTGTGTAGTAGTCTCATTGCAAGGAAAATGGAGTCCCCGGAGTTAAGCATCATACTTCAAATATCCACCACCTATTGCAAGTGGTAGAAATCAAATTAATTTCTACATAATATTTCTAAACCAATATCATCATGTTGATTTGATTTTGATATTTATATGCTTTCTTCGTGCTTTATGTAGATTAAATTCTCTTGTACAATACTTTGCCAATTATGTATATGCTTTGCCTTCTCTCATATCTATGCATATATTTAGGGGGGCTTAGTCTATATAATGTGAGAGTCAAATTTTATGATCTATTTCACTCTACACACAAAGGATCACAAAGTTTGACCCGCCCTTGTGCTACTAATGTCTTCTTTTTGGTGTTTGATTCCAAAGGGAGAGAATTTAAAGGACCAAAAGCAAGCATTAATTTGTAGTAATGGTCCGAGAAAGGGAGGATAGTGGATTATGGATTAACCTATGTAATAGAGAGAATTTGTAGAAAACAAGGCTTAAATCCATAATACCATATGGGAACATTTGCAAGGGCAAGATAAGTTTTTATGTAGTCTTACAAGTAGTATCTTTTAGCATCATATAACCTTGCCCCTTGCATTGCATCCTAGCAAGTAGATAGGTTTTAAATTCATCTTTTTATTATTATTTGCTTGCTTTGGTCGTATTGTCATCAATCACCAAAAAGGGGAGATTGTAAGAAAAATAGACCCTAGGCTCATTTACTTTGGATTTTGGTGTTTGATGACCAGTATAACCAAATTGGACTAATAAATTTACAAGTGATTGTTTTATAGTTCAATAGGATACAAGATGTGACTTGGACAAAGACGACGTGATGATCCGATGATCAACACCTCAAAGAAGACCTTAGGAGCACAAGAGAAGACCTAAGATATCAAGCAAAGTCCAAGCACAAAGATAGGAACTAAGCCGCACGCAAGATCACGAAGAAACGAGCTCACAAAGGTGACCAGACGCTAGACCGGACGTTGGAGAAAAGCGACCGGACGCTCCGATCAGGAGGCTCGGCAACAGCAGCAGCAACCGAACGTTGGACCGGACGCTGGCGGCAAACCGACCAGACGCAGGACAATAGTGTCCGGTGGAGTATAGAGAGGTTCCAGAGCGGCGAAATTGCGACCGGACGCATCCGGTGGCATGTGACCGGACGCTTGGCAGCGTCCGATCAGTAGATCGCGGCTCCAATGATCGGGATGACCGGACGCGTCCGATCAGGACGTGATCAGCGTCCGGTCAGTAGCAGAAAAACAGGATTTCGTCCCCAACGACTACTTTCTCAGTGGGGCTTATAAATACAACCCCCAACCGGCCAAATGAGGTGAGTGGAGTTGAGGAAAATACCAAGGGTGTTGATACATAATTTTAGTGATCTTCACTTGCATAGTGCTTAGTGTTTTATTAGGTGATTAGCATAGATGCTTTGCGAAGTGCTTAGGTTGATTAGACCACCGCTTATGCGTTTGCTCTAGGTTTAGACCTAGTATTTAGTGAGGTTTGCATACCTCTTACCACTCGGTGCTTCGCGCGCACCATTGTTATACATCGGAGGGGCTTGTAGTCTTACGAGATCACACCAACCACGTTTATGGTGTAGCCGCCACTGTGTACCAGAGGGAACAAGGGCCGCGGCGTTTCGGTAGGAAGCTTGATAGTGAAGATGGCGGGGAGCATCCGAGGAGAGGCTTGCCGAAAGGCACGTCGAAGACCTACTTGTGCGTGGGGAAGGCCCGAGGCTATTGAAAGCTCTAGTTTGGTTTTGGTGAATTGATGAAACCCTAAGTGCTAACCTAGTTTATCAAGTGATCATGACATAGGTAGCACACTTCAAGTAGAAGAAGCGAATGAAGATCATAGCATGACAATGGTGATGGCATGGCGATGATCAAGGGCTTAAACTTGAAATGAAGGAGAAAAACAAAAAGCTCAAGGCAAAGGTATAAACCATAGGAGCTGTTTTGTTTTGGTGATCAAGACACTTAGAGAGTGTGATCATATTTATGTTTGATAGCCGTACTATTAAGAGGGGTGAAACTCGTATCGAAATGCGGTTGTCAAAGTGCCACTAGATGCTCTAACACATTGCATATGCATTTAGGATCTAGTGGAGTGCTAACACCCTTGATAATATTTGTGAAAATATGCTAACACATGTGCACAAGGTGTGCGCTTTCGGGAAAATGAAATGCCTATTTTCTATTGTGCCGGATGCAAATTCTTGGTGGTTGGCACATTGGAGCAAGGGTGGAGAAGATAGAAGTGAGAACAGAGCTGATGCCAGCGTCGGTCCAGTGACCGGACGCTGAATCCAGAAGCACCGGACGCTGACTGCCTACGTCCGGTCGCGTTGACTGTCGGTACAGTGGCTAGGGTTTACCACCGGACGCTGGGCTGTGTCCGGTCGAGGTGGACCGGACGCGTCTGGTCGAGGAAAACCAGGTTTCGATCCTTACTGTACTCGACCGGACGCTGAGGTTCCAGCGTCCGGTCAGTTTTAACCGGACGCGTCCGGTCGAGGAAAACCAGGTTTGACCCTTACTGTACTCGACCGGACGCTGAGGTTCCAGCGTCCGGTCAGTTTTAACCGGAGCGTCCGGTCAGCGTCATAGCCATTGGAATCTGACGAACAGCGTTTGAAGGCGATGACACGTGTCATCCATCTGTGGACCGGACGCTGAGCCTAGGGTCCAGTCAAGTGGACCGGAGCGTCCGGTCAGAGCACAGAGTACCCAGTGAAGGGGTACAACGGCTCTATTTCGTGGGGGCTTCTATTTAAGCCCCATGGGCGGCTATGGCTCACATCTTTGGCCATTTTCATTGACATAGCAACCTTGTGAGCTAAGCCAAAGCCCTCCCACTCATCTACATCATTGATTCATCATCATAGTGAGATTGGGAGTGATCCAAGTGCATTACTTGAGTGATTGCATCTAGAGGCACTTGGTGTTCGTGTTTCGCTGTGGATTTCGTTTGTTACTCTTGGTGGTTGCCGCCACCTAGACGGCTTGGAGCAGCGAGGATCGTCGAGCGGAGGTGGTGATTGTCTCCGGCTCCGATCGCAGTGATTGTGAGGGGTTCTTGACATTTCCCCGGCGGAGCGCTAAAAGGTACTCTAGTGGATTGCTCGTGGCTTGTGTGATCCTCATCTTGTGTTGGTTGTGCGGCACCCTATTGAGGGTTTGGCGTGTGAAGCCAATTAGCGCGTGAACCTCTAAGTGAGTGAATCGCCACAACGAGGACTAGCTTACCGACAAGCAAGTGAACCTCGGTAAAAATCATTGTGTTCATCATTGATTCTGAGGTGATTGGTCTTCATTGTTATTCATCTTTGTGATTGATTGGTTCTTTATCTACATGGCGGTATAACTATCCTAACCACTCTCTTTACTTTACCGCAAACTAGTTGATAAGCTCTTTAGTGTAGCTAGTTGTGAGAGCTTGCTTGCTTGGTTGGTGTGGCTCTTTAGTTAGTCTTTGAGAGCACACTAACATAGGATAGTGTCTTTGCTATTATGTGAATAGACACTATCTAAACTAGAATTGTGGTAGGTGGCTTGCATTTGAAGTAGGCTAGCGCAACACTCGCTTTGCCTCATAATTGTCTAACCACTTTGTTAAGTGTTGTTGTAGAAATTTTATTAGGCTATTCACCCCCTCTAGCCATTAGGACCTTTCAGCTATCCACAGAGTTACCCGACCGGGAGCTTGGCCTCTGTGAGGGATTCCTTGCGAGGGGCTCCAACGAGGACTAGGGAAAAGCTTGCGTGCTTCTTGATACCTCGATAAAAATACCAGAGTCGTCGACGAGAGTTTGCATATCTCTACCTTGCTCTTTAGCTTCTGCATTTACATTGACTATATTACTCCTTGTGTGGTAGAGACAACAACACACTAGCAAAATCATAGTTGCACATTTAGATAGTTTATCTTTTGTATAGGTTTTGCTAAGGTTAGAAAAAAGAGGCCATAGTTTAGAGTTAGAATTTTAAGTTGCCTAATTCACCCCCCCCCCCTCTTAGGCGTCACGGTCTCCTTCAATATGGATATCCAAACATGAATTGGTATTTGCCACTCAGTTGAATTCTATCTAGCAATTTCATCTGCATCCAAACAATACCTTTGGTATTGTATCCATTTCCAAAACTAGTCTGATTTGGTATTCAACCCAATTCAATTCCAAGCCCTCCAATATCTACATTCAAACGGAGCCTTAGTGTATTCAGTGACATGGAATTGAATTAGGTTCAATACCAAATCAGCCTTGGTATTGAAATTGGCCACAGATCAAATTTTGTTATTTGGATAGCTATTAAATTGGCTTTTGGAATCCTGAAGAGGAAGGGGAGAAGAAGGGCTCACCAGCTGTCAGCCACAGGGAACAAGAGAAGGGCTCACCAGCTACCGGCCACGGGGAACAAGAGAAGGGCTTGCCGACCGCCGGCCATGGAGAGGGGTGCATCGGGGGCGGAGGCATGTCAGGCGGTGGATGGTTGGGGGTGGCGTGTCGGGAGCGAAAGCAGGGGTGGTGGAGGCATGTCATGTGGTGGATAGCCAGGTCAACGTGTCAACTGTCAAGAGTGAAAGCAGGGGCATGGCCCTGTATTGAGGATTAGGGCATTCTTTTGAATATTGCTTGGCAGTGGGGTCAAATTCCAATTCTGAATATTGCTTGATATTGGGGGTCAAATTCCAATTCTGAATTCTTAGCCATCCAAACAGCTGCATTTAGGGCTTGCCAGTACCAATTCCAAATTCAGAGGCTAAATATCTACAATTCTCCAAACAGGGTTTAATGCATTTTCACCAACCTTGCCCCACTGTTGCTTCCTGCTGCATCAACAATTCAACATATAAATCTCGTGAGCAGGTTTACAGACTACAAATCTTTTATAATGTCTTCTCCATCCACTCAAGCATGAAATAATCTACAGACTACAAATCATTTATCATGTCCCATCCATCCACAAACAATCGTCGGAGACATGGGTTGGTGCAAATGCCAGTAAAGTGCAAATATCCAATCTATCATAACAACACATGTCTATCTAGTTACTTCAAATCAGGCATAAGTGAAAATAATCATTGAGGACTTACCCAAAAGAAAAAGAAAAAAAAAAGATTACTCAGTGTACCGGTTTCAGTCACGACTCACGAGGCATGTGAGCATATATTGCGTTATAAATCAAATCAGGGCTCTGCCACAAATGTACCAAGGTGCTGTTTAGTTGCACTTTATTTTACAAAATTTTTTAAGATTCCTCGTCACATCGAATCTTTGGACACATGCATGAAGCATTAAATATAAATAAAAAATAAAACTAATTACACAGTTTAGACGAAATTCACGAGACGAATCTTTTAAGCTTAATTAGACTATGATTGAACACTAATTACCAAATAACAACGAAAATGCTACAGTACCATTTTCTAAAATTTTTCACGAGCTAAACAAGGCCCAATACACATCTTCCTGCAATGGTATCCGGTATTCCTCTCTTCGCTGCAGCTTCTCTTGGCTGCAGCTGCAGCTGTGGCTGCAAAAAGCCAAAAACTGAACTTAAATGTACTGTAAGAACTAAAATGTACTGTAGCTAAGTGCGTGTTTAGTTCACGAATTTTAGGAATTTACCTACTGTGGTACTTTCATTTTTATTTAGCAATTAGTGTTCAATCATGACTAATTAGGTTCAAAACGTTCGTCTCGTAATTTCCAACCAAACTGTGCAATTTTTTTTTTATCTACATTTAATGCTCCATGCACGTATCGTAAGATTCGATGTAATAGCTACTGTAACACTTTTTAAAAATTTTTTTAAGAACTGAACAAGCACTAATATATAAAGCAGCTGCAGCCGCAGCCAGAAAAGCAGAAGCCAGTCAAACAGTAGCTAGTCTGGATCTGCAGTAGTCTCTGGCCACCCTGATTTTTGATCAATAGCCCATCAGATTCTGGTCTGTGCGATGAGGAAGGCTGCTCCGAGCCCCCAAACCTCTGCAACCGCCAGCCTGCAAATTTTGCGTATACAGTAACCACGGAATGCTATGTGTGATTTTTTGCCACAACTTCCTTCTTCAAATATTTTCACTAAAAAATATTTAAAAGTGCCTTACTTACCACTTGCGATGCAAAAGGCAGCATTCTCTCTGGTGGTATGCCAGTGCATAGACAATCAGGCCTTGTTTAGTTGGCGAATTTTTTTGAAAAGTGGTACTGTAGCACTTTCGTTGTTATTTGACAATTAGTGTCCAATCATAGTCTAATTAGGCTTAAAAGATTCGTCTCGTGAAT
The DNA here is from genome assembly GCF_019320115.1 of Miscanthus floridulus. NCBI lineage: Eukaryota > Viridiplantae > Streptophyta > Magnoliopsida > Poales > Poaceae > Miscanthus > Miscanthus floridulus. The sequence goes on from NC_089592.1 coordinate 71,437,174, forward strand.
TTCATCTAAACTATGTAATTAGTTTTATTTTTTATTTATATTTAATGCTTCATGCATACGTCCAAAGATTCAATGTGACAGAAAATCTTGAAAATTTTTGTAAAATTTTGGAAACTAAACATACACTCAGTCCATGTGAGACTTCAAAACTGTGTCAGTAGTCAGTAATTGCAACCATCTCACCATATAGTACTGCTCCAATGAATGCATCTCCTGCACCAGTTGTATCAATGAGCTCATCAGGTGGCATAACTTCGGCGGTACCTAACAGTAACCTGCCACTTATGGACCCCACTCCATCTGCATTCTCAAATTAGCCTGAAAAACAAGGACAGCAGCAGAAACAAATTTGTTACATAACTTACTATTCAAAATTTTTCAAAATAATCAGTCATGAATTTAAAACAGACAGCTGCTTTGATAGGGCTCCAGGCAATCTGTTAGTCTACAAACAAAAATTTCTATGCGTGTGTTGCCCACTTATTTCAGATTAAAATTTTGTTATAAATCAAACAACTTCTTCACCAGAAAGAGGTGGATGGCAATCCGAAGCGTCTGAAGGGTGGAGATCAAGATGATGCAGGAAATGCGCCTGCTTGATCATGGTGCTGTTAGCCACATTCTCAGTCTGAAGCGGGATCGTCGTGCTGGTAGCCACTTTCTCAGTCTGAAGTCCTGTTTTTTGGCATCTAAAGCTGAGGCATTCTGGTAGTGAAGCCTTCAGAGTTTTACGAAACGAATTGCTACTTGTAATGTGGTGGAACTGTCTGCTGTTGGAACAGTCCGTTTTATGTCTGGGTTGCATAGTAGGCTCTGAGACAGAGCAGTAGATTTCGTCAATTTATCTCATAGTAGGTTCCAGGTTCGAAAAACTGTTCTGTGATCTGTCTTTGTCTTCTGCAAACTATGTATTTCTGTTATACTGTTAATGGAAATGGGGCTTCCTCATGTTGAAAAAAATAAACCAAACAACTTCAGCTTATTTGCAGTGTTTTAGGCTTTTTTATATACTAGTGTACTGCAGCTCCGACCGTGTATTCAAGTCTTTAAGATGATAAAGGAATAGACCTATGGGAAAGAATGACAATCCCATGTTACATATAAGGTATCATACCTTGGAAGTAATGCAATTTGGTGTCGTAGGAACTCTGATCAACTTTCTTCTATAGAGATTCCAACAGTGCCTCTATGTCTATTTTGTCTGCCTCAGAAGCATCTGCAAGGTATGCAAGGAAAAACGGCACTAAACCCATTGCCGGTAGAATGCATAATGGCAGGTAGCCATGTATTATCGTAAATGCTTGACTAACATGGACATGCAAAGATAGAGTAAACATACCTATTGTGCTTCTTTCAAGCATTAAGCAACCTTTCTCCCCTAGACTTACAATAACAAATTTGATCTTCGGTAATCTTAAAAGCATGGAAACTAGAGCAACTGGTGTTTATGAGGCTCCTGTCCAGGCCTACAAAATTACATTAGGTGGAAAGAATAAAACCCCCAAGATACCAACAAATTAAACCTGCTTAACACATGCCATCAATTCAAAACATTAGCGATGGAAATTTGGTTGTCAATCACCAAATACAATTGTGGCAATCCAAGTATATTTGGGTTTTGCTATTATTTACACCAAAATTTGGGAACAAGAACGCGGGAACTCGAAGCTTCCAAAATTGTGTCAATCAAAGACTCGATTGCCTGAGGATCAATATCAGCTGATTCAGAGAAGACACTGAAATCGGCTCTCTTTGAAAGACGTCAGTAGATAACGATAACGGGCTACTATTGACGTCAAGAAATACATGTCAGACTCTACAAAAAGGGAAAGATTAGGGTCCAAGTTATTCCTAAGTTAGGAATGTTTTATTCTATACCAAAGATTGTAATGAGTCGTACTTAAATAGGATTCATGTTTAAGCCCCGGGCATAAATATCGGACCCCGGTTATTGTAAAGGAAACAATCAATCAAATATAAGTTACTTACTTTTTTTCGGCTCCAACCACCCCTTAGGAGTAGGAGTAGGAGTAGGAGTAGAGTAGATCTCGGCGAGTTCTTCAGCAAGCAGGGCTGCTATCGGTCCGGCCGACCTCCGGCTTGTCTGTAAGTACCGTCATGGCTTATACTTCTGTTCGTACGGCTGCATCGATCCGGTAGACCTCCACTGCGACTCTAGTATAAGCTAGTTATCGACTCTTGTCTAGTTCAAGTACGGCTTGCATCGATCCAGTCGACCTCCACTGCTCGAAAGATTAAGGTCAAGTTATTGGCTCTACCTAAGAGTGACAACCTTCGGATAGATTCATTAAGTTACCGATATTGCTGATGTTTTTATCGTTATTAGCTTGCAGCAACATCAACCTGCCCGGTCGAGATCGATCTAGATCGGCCTTATATCCTTTTAGTCCGTCGTTTGCTTTATTACAACATGATATTTCTTACTTTGAGTGTACCGTTCACGTTTTATCGGCTGTTCTATTTCGATCTTGATCATGCATAGTACGCGGTTAAGGCACGAATGATCTTGAAGAGGTTTGCTAGCTAGTTGAATCTGGTGTACGGTTCACTATTATGGTTATAACGATCCGGTCGATCCCCAATGATAGCACTTTAGATTGGAGGATGCTAGTTAGTAGATTTGTTCTCGATCAGACGCGACCTTAACTATTTGCTATGCCTTGCATCGGCTAAATAGCCGATCGCCTATGCGTCAACGCCTACAGTATGTTTACATGATTCTGCTGAACGTGAATAGATCTGTTTATTTTAAAGGTTTGATTTGTTGTCTTTATCACGGCTGGATCGATCCGGTCGAACCCCACTGTTAGAGATAGCAGGTTAGGTCTGATGAGTTGATAGGTCTGTCCACGTGAAATAGTCGATTGTTCACACGCTGCAGCCCTCGGCTATTTTAGTCGATTCATCCGAGCCTTCACGTATAGCATGTCTTTCGGAAAGCCTGTCGAAGTGTAGATGGTTTTATTGATTCTTCAGTTTTAGTTTGTTATTATCATCATAGCTGCCATCGATCCGGTCGAACCTCACTGTTGATGGTAACAGATTAGATTCAGAGCGTCTGTAGATCCGTTTATATTAGATAGTCGATTTGTTCGCGTGTTATATCATTTATCGTTAGATTCATCGGCTCAATGATTCATACTGGTAATATCCACCAAGCTGATGATCTCATTTACATATACGTGTATTGTACCTATCAACATAAAATCAATCGCTACCCACGAGCTTTACAGTCCGTAACAGCCGATTTATGTGCGTATCGGCTATTTAATCGTTCTTCCCGTATGGCTGCTCCCGAAGCGGCACACATGAAACTGTCTGGGCACAGACCGGCACGTTCCACCTTAAATTACTGATAAACTCTCTCTCCTTGTCAATTGCAGGGTCAAATTGACTGACACGTCTTGGGAAGAATACGCAGGATCAATTATCCCTGCGTTGAAGCCAGACGGATCTCCAGCTCCATCGAGCAGACCCTTCCAGGCTTGCTGCGTGTCGACACATTTTCGTGCCGACAGCTATGGTACCTCCAAATAACTGTGGACCGTCGATCTAGGTGGCTATAACCAGATATTACCACCTAAGAGGTAATAGGAGAATCATTTTTTTTTATTATTTTTCAGAAATAGGAAAGTAATCAAATTTGAGATAACACATCTATCAATTAGAGATCTAACATGCATGCAACACATGTGACCGTGGATTTGTATTGGATGATTCTGAACGTGACATGTAACATTTTTTCAATAATTAATCTATGTATTGTAACTTATCTCAACGTTAGTTGTACATAAACGTTAGTTGTACGTAAATGTTAGTTGTATTTTTTTCTACAGTGTGACAAACATAGAGGTGCATTTAAATTAATTATTTATTTTTATAATTCAACATTAGTATTCAGTAATCAAAATGCAACAAACAAACTATTCTTGGATAGTAGATATCTTATATACATTTGTTTAGTTTGTTGCCTTTTCTTTTTTTCTTTTTCCTAAACATTTTAATTAATTAATAATTACTTAATTGTTGTATGCAACTCAAAAGTCAAGGGCTAAGATTTGTTTGAGATCTTACCTCATATGAGGTAGCAAGGCCCAGTGCATTTAACCACGCAAAGCTTAACCAATGATGCAACTGCTCTTCTAAGTTGATGGCAAAGCCTTATACATACCAATATACTTAAGACGATGCTAGTTACATAACATAAAAGACAGATTAGAGACTACTGTAAAGCAGAGATCAAGCAGGTTTCCATTCCGAATAAATGATACTGGGCCTAATGTCATGGACAGAAGTAAAGAAAGCAAATTCTTGCCTAAGCCAGGGGAAATTTAAGCACCTCCATTTATATATGGAGAATTTGGTCAAGAATAACAATTTGCTAGAAAACTTGACAACAGCCAATTGGAAGTGTATTGGGTAGAATTTAGCAGTTATGCTCCTTTGCAATAGAACAACTTACTTGAGGAAACTTTGCAGAACATACAACATAGGATGCAAAATTAAGAAGCTCATCCAATCCCAACCTCTTTTTTTCAGCATCAATTAAAATAGGGAATTTTCTTTGACTTGCCTGCACTGGATTGTCCCATAAACAAAGATCAGTCATCAGTAGCAGTGCAGCACAGAGAAAAGGAGGAAAATAACCAGATTCAGTTTTTGTATGACACAATACTGTTGAAGTCACAGGTGTGAAAAGTGGACAGAACTATAAGTTTGCTATTTGCTGGAGCCACATCTGAAATTGCTATATGCAACCACAGCTGTACGGATTTATTTGCCGTAGAATGAGATGATGTGGCAGGAAAAATATTACCTCTTCTGCAACGATCAAAGCAGTCTCATGCAACCGCACAGTCAAAATAGACCATGTCTGCACCATCTAAAGCAGCTTGCTCGTAAACGATCGTAAATTTTCAGCCGGAAACAGTGTTTTTCTCTCACACCTAACCAGCCAACAGTAAATAATCCACGATCGTTTACGGCCCTCCCGAACAGGCTGAAGTTTTCCTTTGTAAGCTCCTCTGGCAACAGCGGGGGATAACCAGGAGTGTGTATACATGTACGAGTTTTCCTGAGAGGCGGAAGGGGAGTGCTCTGGATAAGCAGTAACACACGCAAAAAATACAGTTGACAAGAATATGCATCAGCTATTGAAGAAAAATGCCACTGAGTTTGTCCTTGAGAACTCACGTTTGGTTATCAACAATGATGTAGGTGAAGGGAGAATTCCCATCCTCAGCAACCTGGAAAAGGAAGCGTCACATTCTTATAGTTGTATCGAGTGCCTGTAAACAATTCTACATGGTGACATGATGCATACGAGCATGTAGGAGGTGTCGATGCCGTCATCTTGCAGCTCCTTGAGGATGTTTCTTCCTTGAGCATCGTTAGATACCTGGATTGGAAGCAAGGTCGTCGACCGACTTAGCTGTTGAGAGTGAAGGGAACTAGTACTATATAGGGAAGGAAGAAGGGTACACTAGTGACCTTGGAAATGATCCTGGGGCGGAGGCCGAGGCGTGCTGCTGCAGTGAGGGCGTTGCCCGTGTTGCCCCCTCCCTGCACCTTGAAGGAGAGGCTGCGGATCTTGTCGTCGGGGTTGGGGAAGGAGGCGACGGTGGCCAGATAGGTCCACGGACGCGGCGCCGCAGCCCAGCTGCAGACAACAAAATCGACGGCGGGGGCGCGGGGCCGTGAGCAGCGAACGGATAAGCAAGCAAGGAGGAGAAGAATCAAATCAGAACTTGTGAAAGGAAGGGATGGAGCACGTACCACGATGGGATTTGGGTTGTCCGAGGCGGAGGCGGAGGCCATGGCGATAGCGACTGGCGGGCGGTGATGGGGAAGAGGACGAGTGTGGAGAGGAGGAGGAGCTGGCAGCTGTAGCGGCGATAAGAAAGCCACCATTTTTTGCTGTTTTCTGTTGCTGCTGACTTGTTCGTCGTTTGTTGCTTGAATTAAACTTACCAGTAGGAATACAATAATCTATAGAGGGGGATGTTGCGGCTGTTGACGATGGAATTCGATTTTGATATGCCCAGTTCGGCTTACCTGTATTCAGTTTATTTAATTTTTTAGTTGAAACAGCATTTTTTTACAATAATTTAGTCAGAATAGTATTTTTCAACCAGTTTCAGCTAAAATTCTGTCAGCCGAACGGAGCCTAGGTAGCGTGCTCATGCGTTGCTACGGGATAGCTAATTTTTTTTACTAAAAACACATGAATCGCACGATAAAATAATAATACTGTTAAATTAAATACCGACGTCAAAATGATATTTAATTTAAAAAGCATAGTTCATGAAATTAACACAGTCACGAAGAGCGCGACGTCGCAGGCTCACAAACTCTACAGTATAGACTTTTTCGTGATATAGCTAAGATAATATTTTATATTGGCAAAAAGAATTTTACGATATCCATTTATTTCATGCGCCAATAAATTCATGAATAAGTTCCGCTATATCTCTATATAATCATGTACACACAGGTTCGAGTATATATGTAAATAGGTTCGTGCACGTGCGTTGCTACGGGACAGCTAAACTTTTGTACTAAAACATACGGATCGCACAATAAGATAATAATACTGTAAAAGTATATAACTGACGTTAAAGTGACATTTAATCCAAAAAGCTAAGTTCGTGAAAATTTACATAGTCACAGAGAGCGTGGCGTTGCAGCTCACAAACTCTACTCTGTAGATCTTTCCGTGATACGGCTAAGATCATTTTTTATACCGGCAGAAAGAGATTTCCAATATCCATTTCTTTCGTACGCCAACAAATCCATAAATAAGTTCCACCACATCTTCCATACCATCATGTATACGGCGCTGGCAAGCGAATTAGCCACAACTTATATAATTAGTTTTATAATTAGCTCATGTTTAGTTCCTCCTAATTGATATCTAAAAATTCAATATGACAGGGACTAAAGTTTAGTCTAGGATCCAAACACCCTGACTCTCGACTCATGCTAGCTGTTCACTTGCACCATCATATCTATGTCTCTGCAGGTATATACTCTAATGTCAAAACGTCTAATATGGTCTTTATTGTCCACCCTTTGAAAATATCATAACTTTAAGGTTGTCATTTATGTATTTTATAGGATTGGGATGCTTTGCACTGATCCATGAGGGATGTCCATGAGAGTCAAAAAATTTATGTCATTATAATGTCTAAGCTTACCAATCAGACAGAGACGAACTTAATTGTTAAAATATTTTCAACACTGCTTTCATATACTCCCTCTGTCCCAAAATAGAATTCATTCTAGCTTCCCGAGAAGTTAACTTTTTTTTAACTTCAACCAATTATATATAAAAGAATATTAATATTTATAATACATAATTAGTATCATTACATAGAACATTGAATATATTTTCATAATAAACTTATTTGGAGATATAAATGTTGCACGTATTTTTTATAAACCTAGTCAAAGTTGAGAAAGTTTGACCTGCACGTATCCCATAACGACTTATATTTTGGGTAGAAGTATATGCTAATAGGAGTAGTCAACTAAAGTGGTGATGAACACAACAATACTTTCATATTATATGTTAATGGGAGCATGAAGAAACGCAGGGGAATTGACCTATATACTAATGGTGAAAATATTCATTTAGAAAATTGCAGAATGTTCACCAGTCTCACCATGTATAACCTGTATATCTTTTATTTGGCACCACTGATGTTTCCTTCATGATTATTGTTTTCCTTCTATGCATGATTATTGTTTCCTTCATGCATGATTATTATTTCTTTCCATGCATGTGGCCTCAGGTGATCGATTTATTTTCTTCAAAACAGGCGGGGATCGTATGAATGATAGTTTCTTTTTTCTATTGTGTCTTTCTTTTCTCACTCGCCCGTTGGACAGCATGGAAGGTGGAATCAATCGCATAGGGTGGCAGACGGACTAACCAAGGCAATTATCGCACCAAAACGATGTCCACTACTTTATTCTTTTTAGTTGTAGGAGATAGCCAGACAGTTCGATACTTCGATGAGCCGATGACGATGCAACGGCCATGGTATCTCGATCGTCAGCCTGTTTTTCTTTTTCCTTTTTTTAATATAACTCCTCTCTTCGCACAGGCTTAGCCGCTTAGGTACACAGTGCAGGCAGGCCTCCTCGTCATCTCCATGGATCCAACACAACCTCCAGGAGGGTGCCAGACCGGCCCAGACTGGCACTAGACTCAGTTGAGCCACAGAAAGAAGGGATCATAATACTGATCATCCACTCAAAAAAAGAGAATTTCTATTTTGTTGTGTCTTAATCAATTAGTTTTGTATGGCTGAGATTCTATTGAGATCCGTGCTATCTTGTGTTGGTTTATTTCTTTTTGGGCCGCTTTAGTTTGTTTTTGGGCTTATCTTCCCCGCGTAACCGGCTTCTAGTGCTGTTTTTTATTTAGCTTATCCATTCAGATATTTTGTTCTGTGTGGGGGGAGGGAGAGAGAGAGAGAGAGCTTGTTGCTCGGAATCAGATTGTCTAACGTTGCCTCCTAGAACTTTTTTCTGCAGTTGCGACAAATCCAACCACTTGTACGGATCAGACGGTGAGCAGAGTATATGCGCTGCCCTCCTCTCCACGCTGGGCTTTGGACCAACGAGAGCACGGCCTGTTTTAGTAGAACATAGCCACGACATTCCTTTTTTGGCGCGAGTAGTCGCTGTTTTGGCGTCGTTCTTCTTATTTTTGGCGTGAGTGCAGTCGGGTGGACGTATGGGTGCCGCTCGGGTTCCATGCGACGGTGATCAACATTGGCTGGTGTTGCTCGGTCTCTCGCTCGGGTTCCATGCGACGATGATCGACATTGAAAGCATCTAGGCCCCTAAGTGGATTTCGGTGATTAATGTCAATACAAGATTACTATGACTAACGTGTGTTTTGCAGAGGAAATTAAGTTAGGTCATGGTAATGGAGATCGATTGGGCAATCGAGGTTGTCATGCCCCTACGATGGAAATCGTTTCGGTTTTCAAAGGATGAACGACAAGGTTAAGGATGACTAGTTCTAAGTGTCGATTGAAGTTGAAGAGACACTTAGAGTAGTTTAGGACTTTGTTTTTCCTTTGGCCGTACTATGAAGGGGGGGTATGAACGGGTAGCTTGACCTAGTTGAGTCTAGTGAGTTAGGTGTGGTGCACACTTGTTAAAACTAGCTCTAGGTAGCTCCTATGAATACCTAAAATCCTTTGGAGCAAACTTCATTCACATATGATCGAAAGTTGGAAGTGAATGGAGGGTCAAATACTAACCGGACGTTGGCTCTGGTGCGACCGAACGTTGGTCGTAGGGTCTGGTCAGTTCATTTGACTGTAAAGAACAAGTCTGGTGTGACCGGACGCTGGAAGGTCGTGTGACCGGACGCTGAGGGACAGCGTCCGGTCGACTCCAGTAAGGGTCCAGACCTGAGAAAGTGCGACCGGACGCGTCCAGTCAGTGGTGACCGGACCCTGAGTATCCAGCGTCCGATCGTTTACAGTAAGCATCCAAGAGCGACCGGACGCGTCCGGTCGGTACTGACCGGACCCTGACAGCGTCCGGTCGGTACTGATCGGACCCTGACAGCGTCCGGTCATCACTTGAAAAACTATTCACGGGTTGAACTGACTGGAGCGTATGGTCAAAACGATCGAAGCATCCGGTCACCCCGCAGAAGCTCATAACGGTTCGTTTTTCAGGCTGCCTTATAAATAGAAGCTCCACTCGTGAGTGGAGTTACTTTTGCTCATTTCAACAGCTGAGAAACACGTTTGTGAGTGCCAAGAAGAGCAAGATCCTAGTGAGGTGTTTGTGATTTGAGAATCCAAGAGTAAAACCTCATTAGTGAATCAAGAGTAGACAAGTGTGCATCCATTTTCTCATTAGGCTTCGCGTGGTCAAGTGAGAGTTCGTACTTGTTACTCTTGGTGATCGCCATCATCTAGACGGCTTGGTGGTGATTGGGAGTTTGGTGTTCACCCGGGGGAGCTTGTGGGTGACCCAACTCAAGTTGTGAGCGGCTTTGGGTGATTCGCCGCGATGGAGTGTCGAAGAATCAACCCGTAGAGAGTACTTGATCCTTGCGCGGATCAAGGGGGAGCTATACCCTTGCGCGGGTGCTCCAACGAGGACTAGTGGGGAGTGGCGACTCTCCGATACCTCGGCAAAACATCACCACGTTTCTTTCTCTCCCTATTTACTTTGAGCACTTACTTTGAGTATTTACTTTGAGCAATTCAATACTTGTTTTACATTCATAGAATTGCTATGCTAGAGTAAGTTTGGAACATAGGGTGCAAGTCATTTGTGCGTTGATTTGATAGAAACACTTCTCTAGGCACAAGGAGTTAATTAGGCTATCCGTAGGATTTGATTATTGCAAGAAAATTTAGAATTAGCCCAATTCACCCTCCCTCTTGGGCATCTTGATCCTTTCAATTGGTATCAGAGCCTCGTGCTCACGTTTTTAAGCCTAACCGCTTAGAGCAAGATGTCTCATAGGGATGGACCTCCTCCTATCTTCGAGGGGGATGATTTTCCATATTAGAAAATTCGCATGGAGGCATACTTAGAAGCTCTAGACGTTGGAATTCTTAGAGCCGCCTCTCAAGGGTTCCCAACACCTAAGAATGCCGCACAACTTCAAGGCGATGAAGTAAATTATGAAAAATGGAATGCAAAGGCTCGCAACACCATCTTTAGAGGCCTTTGCAAAGATGTGTTTAATCGTGTAAGGAACCACAAAGACGCCCATGCACTATGGTCGGACGTTTGTGCGCTCCATGAGGGAACCAAGAGTAAGCGTAAGGAACGCTATCATCTTATGATTAAAAAGCTAAATTCTTTTGAGATGCTCCCCAAAGAAAGTGCTAATGAAATGTATTCTCGCTTAAATGTTCTTGTAGAGAAAGTCAATGGGCTTGGACTTACTCAAATGTCACCATCCGATGTTGTGAGAAAGATCTTGAGTGTCCTCCCCATTGACAAATATAGGCACATTGTGACCGTGCTACATCAAGGTGATCTTTCTGCCGCTACACTGACACAAATCTTAGGAAAGATCAATGCTCATGAGATGTGCATGCACATCACGCCATAAGATGGCTCATCCTCTACAAAGAAGAAAGAGAAGGACTTAGCATTCAAAGCTAGCCAAGATAAGGGCAAGGCAAGACTTGAGTATGAGAGCTCAAGTGATGAAGATGATGAAGAAAGTCTTGCTGTCATGGTGAAGAAGACCGCCAAGATGCTAAAGAAGCTAAACAAGAGTGGCATCAAGTTTGACGGCAAGAAGAAGAAGTTCTTCTCTAGCTCAAGAAGAAAGCCAATCTCCGAGATGGATTGCTACAATTTTGGCGAACTTGGTCACCTAGCTTATCAATGCACAAAGCCCAAGAAAGACAAGTTCAAGAACAAGGGCAAGAAAGATGATTCAAGTGATGAAGATGAAAAGAAAAAGAACAAGCCATACAAGAAGAGAGATGGTAAAAAGAGAGACTTCTACAAGAAGAAGAAGAGTGGCAAGGCCTATATTGTCAGTGATTGGCTCACGGACATTGATTCATCAAGTGGATCATCCGATGATGAGAGTGACAATGAGAAGGTGGCCACCATTGCTATTGATCTTGCATCCTCACCGCCACCATCGCCATCATTCTCTACACACCTATGCCTTATGGCCAAGGGTGAACGCAAGGTAACTAAGAGTGATGATAGTAGTGATGATGAGCAAGCTAGTGATGATGATAGTGATAGCGATGATGATTCACCCACATATGATGATCTTGTCAAAATATTAAGAAAATACACTAAGATCATTAGAAAGAGTAGAGCTACAAATGAAAAACTTGATGCTAAAAATGATTCACTCTTAGCTAAGTGTGATACATTAGAAAAGGCTAATGATGAGCTCAAAGAAACAAATGATTCTATATCATCCAAACTCAAGGAGCTCAAATCTTCTAAGAAAGAACTTAAAGATAAATATGATAAACTTGAGTGGGTGCACAATGAGCTTATCACTAGTCACAACAAGCTAAAAGATGAATATACAACTCTAAAGATCAATTATGATACCCTTGTTATTGCACAAGAATTCTTACCAAATGAGCCACATGATGCTACTAACCATGGTGCTAAGATTGATATAGCTACCTCATGTGATGATTTAATTGATGAGAGCATTGAGCATGGATCTAGTAGCAAAGGCAAGCAAGTGGTTGAGTGCAATGACTATGATGAGTATGTCAAGCTCAAGAGTGACCATAAGAAGCTCATGAAAGATCTTGAAGAGATGAAAAGTCACAACACCATTGTGCTAGAAACTCTTGATCATGACAAAGAGTTGATCCTTGAGAATGAGAAGCTCAAAGAAGAAAATAAGAAACTCAAGGAAGAGAAGAACAATGATATTCTCAAGGAAGAGAACAAGAAGCTCAAGATGGAGAAAGAGCATCTCAAGGTGGGATTAAGCAAGTTTGCTAGAGGCAAGCATCTCCAAAGTGAGCTACTCATGAATACCATCATAAAGATGAATAGAAGTGGTATTGGATATATGACAAGTATAGAGAAGAAGAAGGCTTAAGCTCAACATCAACAATCAAAGCCAAAGCTAAAGCCAAAGAGATGTTTTGAGTGTGGACAAGAAGGCCATTTTGCTCATGAGTGTCAAACTCCATCACCACAACCCTTGCCCAAGCATGCTAGACCCTTTGCTTTCAATGCTCACTACATGCTTAGAAAAGATTCTAGTGGAAAGATGAAAGTCATGTTCTTAGGACCCCCCAACAAGAGTAGACCTAAGAAGATTTGGGTGGCTAAGTCACTTGTTGAGAAGGTGAAGGGCCCTCAACAAGTTTGGATCCCTAAAGCTTGAATCTCTTGTGTGTAGGTGAACTACAAGACCGGTGGAAGTCATTGGGTTATTGATAGTGGTTGCACTCAACATATGACCGGTGATCCTCGTATGTTCACCTCACTAGATGAAGAGGTAGATGGACAAGAGAAAATAACTTTTGGAGATAATTCAAAGGGCAAGGTTAAAGAATTGGGCAAAGTGGCAATATCAAATGATCATTCCATCTCCAATGTGCTCTATGTTGCCTCATTGAGTTTCAACTTGCTATCCGTTGGGCAATTGTGTGATCTTGGCTTCCAATGCTTATTCACCGAGAAGGAGGTTATTGTATCCAAAGTAGATGACAAACAAGTGATATTCAATGGATTTAGATACAACAACTTATATCTAGTTGACTTCACCTCTGAAGATGCAAACTTAAAGACTTGCCTATTCACCAAAACAACACTTGGGTGGCTATGGCATAGAAGACTTGCTCATATCGGGATGAGCTCACTCAAGAAGCTTATGAAGAATAATTTGGTGAGAGGGTTGAAGGATGTGAAGTTTGAGAAGGACAAGCTTTGTAGTGCATGTCAAGCCGGCAAGCAAGTTGCAAACACTCATCCAACCAAAGCTTTCATATCAACCACAAGAGTGCTGGAACTCCTACACATGGATTTATTTGGACCAACAATATACAAGAGTTTAGGAGGAAATCTCTATTGTCTTATGATTGTGGATGACTATTCAAGGTATACATGGGTATTCTTCCTTCATGACAAATCCAAAGTTGCATCTTGTTTCAAGAAGTTTGCCAAGAGAGCTCAAAATGAATTTGAAGTGAAGCTCAAGAAGATAAGAAGTGACAATGGCAAAGAGTTTGACAACACAAACATAGAAGCTTATTGTAATGAAGTTGGAATCAAACATAAAGTCTCCGCAACCTATACTCCTCAATAAAATGGTGTAGTTGAGAGGAAGAACCGGACTTTGATCACTCTTGCTAGGACAATGCTAGATGAGTACAACACCCCCAAAGCTCTATGGGCAGAAGCAATCAACACCGCATGTTATGTATCCAACCGCCTATTTCTTCAAAAGTTCCTTGTCAAGACACCATATGAGTTGCTCAATGGGAAGAAGCCGGACGTCTCCTTCTTTAGGGTGTTTGGTTGCAAGTGCTATATCTACAAGAAGCGGCAACACCTAGGGAAGTTTCAAAGACATTGTGATATAGGTTTTCTTGTTGGTTACTCATTGAAGTCCAAAGCATATAGAGTATTTAATCATGCCATCGGCTTGGTTGAAGAAACATATGATGTGGAATTTGATGAATCTAACGGCTCCCAAGGAGCATATGAGAATCTTGATAATGTAGGTGATGAACCATTAAGGGAGGCTATGAAGAATATTCCGGTGGGAGACATCAAGCCAAAAGATGATGAAGATGATGTACAAGTCATTGACCAACCTTCTTCATCAAATGTACCACAAGATGGTGAAAAAGATGGAAGTGTAGAAAATGAAGATACTCATATCTCCCATGAGCAAATGGTGGTACAAGCACAAGATGTTGATGCTCCACAACCTCCTCCTCAAGTGGTCAATAGAAGAAATTCACCTCTCCTACAAGATCATCCACAAGATCTCATCATAGGGAGTCCAACAAAGGGTGTGATGACTCGATCTCAAAAACTTACTTCATTTATTGCTCATCACTCTTTTGTCTCTTGCTATGAGCTTACCAAGGTAGAAGAAGCTCTTAAAGATCCGGATTGGATCAATGCCATGCATGAAGAGTTGAACAACTTCACTCGCAATGAAGTTTGGACTCTTGAAGAGTGACCAAAAGGTGCAAGAGTCATAGGAATGAAGTGGGTGTTCCACAATAAGCAAGATGATCAAGGTGTTGTTGTGAGGAATAAGGCAAGACTAGTTGCAAAGGGGTTCTCTCAAGTTGAAGGTTTGGATTTTGGAGAGACCTTTGCACCGGTTGCAAGATTAGAAGCCATCCGTATCCTTCTTGCATATGCATCACATCATGAAATGAAACTATATCAAATGGATGTGAAAAGTGCATTTTTAAATGGCTTTATAAATGAACTAGTCTATGTTGATCAACCTCCCGGGTTTGAAGACCCTAGATATCCTAATCATGTTTATAGGTTGTCCAAGGCACTATATGGGCTTAAGCAAGCCCCAAGAGCTTGGTATGAGTGCCTTCGGGACTTCCTCATTGAGAAGGGCTTCACCATTGGGAAGGTCAACACCACACTATTCACCAAGAAGCTTAATGGGCATATCTTCATTTGTCAAGTATATATTGATGATATCATCTTTGGATCATTAAATAAAGACTCATGCAAAGAATTTGGTGAATTGATGTCGAAGAAGTTCGAGATGTCAATGATTGGTGAGCTTATATTCTTTCTTGGTTTTCAAGTCAAGCAAATGAAAGAAGGCATCTTTATCTCTCAAGAGAAATACACAAAAGATCTTCTCAAGAGATTTAAGATGGATGAATATAAGCCAATCAAGACACCAATGCCTACAAATGGACATCTCGACCTAGATGAGAGAGGTAACCCGGTTGATCAAACTCTCTACCATTCTATGATTGGTAGCTTGTTATATTTAACCGCATCTAGTCCCGACATCATGTTTAGTGTGTGTATGTGTGCTAGATTTCAAGCTAGTCCTAAGGAAACACATTTAATTGCCATAAAAAGAATCCTTAGGTATCTTAAGCACACACCAAACATTAGTCTTTGGTATCCCAAAGGAGCTTTATTTGAATTAATTGCCTATTCCGATTCGGATTACGCCGGATGCAAAGTTGATAGAAAGAGCACATCCGGAGGGTGCCATTTGCTTGGTAGATCACTTGTGTCTTGGTCCTCCAAAAAACAAAATAATGTGGCTTTGTCCACCGCCGAAGCGGAATTCATTGCCGCGGGTGCTTGTTGTGCACAAATATTATACATGAAACAAACTTTGCTAGACTATGGAGTAGTTCTAGAGAAAGTACCTCTTTTGTGCAACAATGAAAGTACGGTAAAACTTGCAAATAATCTGGTTCAACACTCTCGCACCAAGCATATAGATATCCGCCATCACTTTCTAAGAGATCATATAGCTAAAAATGATATATCACTAGAAGGTGTAAGATCCGAAGATCAATTAGCTGATATCTTCACAAAACCGCTAGATGAGGCTACATTTTGTAGATTGAGAAATGAGCTCAATGTACTTGATTTTAGTAACTTCACTAAAAATTGAGCTTGTGTTGTCCATTGCATTCATTGTAATATACAACATGTTTAACTTGTGGCAATGCATATAGGGCTTGTCTAACATGGTTAAGATAACCGCCAAAAAGCGTGTGAAGAAGCTTAACATTGGATCAAACTTGACAAGCAACTAGTTTTACTTACAAGTATTACATATGCATGAATGTCGTTTTGTCGTTTTGTTCTATTTGCCCTCTTGTTGCCTATTTTCTTAAAAAGAATTATAGCCTAAGGCAAAATATCTTGAAAAATATGAGGGTTTGAGAGAGGTCACTCACATCAGTCCCAATTGGTGTTTATTTGGATCTTATTTAAGTTGGGACTTGATTGGGAACAGGCAGCGCGAAGGAAGTTTGAAGATTTGCTGAAAAAGGTGCACCAGACGCTGCACCGGACACTGCTATCCAGCGTCCGGTCAGTTCACAGGAGGTGAACTGCTGGTGAAGGAGTGACCGGACGCTGCGTCTGTACGTCCGGTCAAGAAGGGTTTAGCGTCCGGTCGATCGAAGGAAGACCAAGTTGTACTGACCGGACCCTGCCTGCGTCCGGTCATGGACCACCAGACATGTCTGGTCCTGATTCTAGAGGATTTGGACCTCTCTGGAATCGACCGGATGCTGGGTGGTAGCGTCCGGTCGCTACCACCGGAGCATCCAGTCAGTGGATCTCGCGCGGCTTTAGGACTCTTTTCGGTTTCCTTTTCTGTCGCGTTTGGGGGATTACTTAACCGCAGCCATACCCTATTCATCCTCAAATCGTTTTTTGCCCTAGCCCGAGCCGCCGCCGCCGCAGCACCGCCGTAGCCTTGCCCACGCCTCCCTTGCCAGTGCTCGCCCGGCCCCCTCATCAGCCACACGCCACCTCGACCCTGCGTCGGCCACCTCGCGCCCACGCCGCCGTGCTCCAGCCGCGCCAGCACAGCACGCGCCACCGTAGCTCGTGCGCCACCTCGCGCCAAAGCCACCGTAGCTCACCAGAGTCACCCTATCCACGCCTCTGCTCGGCCTCTTGCCGTGTGCCCTAGCCTCATCTCCTCTCAGTAAGGCTAGCCCCTTGTTTCAATTTCAAATTGCGTAGATCAATTTGCAATACAATGCACTAATTTTCAAATACTAGAGCCACAAGTTCATCACTGCTCCGTGTAACCCTAGCCCCTGCCAGTTCCGAGGATTCCCCCCACGTGACATCTTATCTTTTCTCGGATCGCTGATCGTCAGGTAGAAAGCCATTCGATTCAAATTTGCATCTACATTGCTTTCTCTATTAGGGTTTCGCATCTATTAGACATATGGTATTTATTTGTATATCCATTTATTCTATCGTGCAGCGAGTCAGTTCCGTTGTGGTTCTTATGGTAGTCGGCAGTCAACTCGGAACCAAGCTCACGAGTAAGGATCGAGGCCAAGCCTCGAAAGCGGTAGTTTGACAGTTGATCTTCATCAGTGGTAGTTCACCATCTTGTCAGCTCAGATGGCTCGCACCAAGAACATTGGTGGTGGCCCAAGTGATGATGATCGGAGGCCCCCCGCCTCGCCAGCCAGCCGGATCTAAGGGCAAGTCAACCAAGCAGGTGACATCCAAGAAGCAGAAGTACCCCAATGCTGAGACAGCGAGAGCAGCAGCTATTGCAGAGGCTACAGAGCGTGCTGAGAGAGGTGGTGCCCGTAGTGGAGTTGTCATTGTAGATCAGCCAGTTTCACCAGCACTGAGAGCTGCGTTTGAGGATGTTGAGCGTCATCACGGGAGTCCAGCTAGGACTGCCACGTTTGCAGGACGACGGGTTGCCATTGAGGAGAGTCTATCAGCTCAGCAGCAGCCTCCACCAGTAGAGCCTCAGCCAGCCTAGGAGACTCAGGAGGGTCAGGAGACCGAGCTGGCACCTTAGCTACGTCGCTCGAGTTATACCAGTGCTACAGTCCACCGAGGCCAGTTACACAGCGCAGAGGTTCATGTCCTCCGTCCAGACCTTAGGGTCCGCCTCCAGTGGTTCACCTTGACTTGAGGGCTGCCACCGCCAGACAGGTTCAGTAGCTATGATTTGTTGAGTTTGAGGTTTGGTTTCCTCAGAGGAGGGATGAGAGAGCAGCTGAGGGTTTCTACACGCCACTACAGGAGGATTTCTACAATGCTTATCTCAACAGTGGGGCAGTGTTCAGATCTCATAGAGTCTGTCAGATAGAGTCTATTGTGGCAGCAACCGGAGAGAGCATTCGTCCATACTTGTCATATTTGCTAGGACTGTCAGATCTGATTGGACGGATGGGGATATATGTACCATCTTGGGTCCATCAGTTTTATGCTTCGCTCTACATTGATCCACATCACAGATTCATTCACTTTGCCTTCAAAGGCAAAGACTATAGAGTGACGAGTGGTAGAGTCAGAGAGATACTGAGGCTACAGGAGCAGCCTATCAAGATGCATGAGGTCTGTTATGGATAGCAGGAGCCTCCCAAGCGTCCTCATGGAGGGTTGGTGCCCCCTACAGATTTAGTGCGACATTGCTTCAAGGAGCCATTTGGAGAGGGGTCGAGCAGAAACCCTAGTGACTTGACTCCTACAGCGAGGGTACTAGAGGCCATCATCAGGAGGACACTGCTTCCTAGGTTGGGATATAGGGAGGGCCTGACTCACTTACTGCTATGGCTTCTTAATGCCATCATGTAGCAGATAGTATTTGATATCTGGGATCTCCTGCTTTCAGAGATGGAGGATACTATAGCTGAGGGATTCAAGGGTCGCAGGCAGCTTCCCTATGCTCACTGGATCACGTTCCTCATCCACAGAGTAGTGCTTGATAAGCCCCCTGGCATGATGGATGAGTATATAGGTGCCACCATAGAGTTCCCAGCTTACAACTTATCACAGAGGATCAGGCACACCACTCCTCAGGCACCTAGACAGCCTAGCCATTATCCCGACATGCCAGAGTCCGCAGCTTAGTAGGATGAGATCATTAGAGGGATTGCAGCCACTGAGGAGGATGAGCTAGAGGCACAGCAGGAGGTGAGCAAGTACAGTGACAGCTCTGATGACGACTACCAGCCTATACCTTAGATGCCTCCACGTAGACATGATGCAGAGGCCGGTAGCTCCAGTTTTGCTCCACCTGCTCCACAGACAGACCCCGCTCTCATTGCTATTCTTGAGCGGATGCAGCAGGATTAGACACGACAGGCACAGGAGACAGCTGCCAACTTCGCACAGTTTCAGGCTCGTCAGGATGAGTTCCAGTGGCAGCAGCAGCTCCTTCAGCACTAGCAGTTACTTATGTAGCAGCAACTCATGGGATTCATGCAGCATGTAGTGACAGCCATTGGGATCCCACTGCCACAGCCTTCGCCCCAGCTTGCACAGCCTCCTACCACTTCGACAACTCTAGCAGTATAGCCCAGTGGGCTCTAGAGTCAGGGACAGCCTCTAGCTCAGTTTGCTTCACCTCCTATACAGGTGTCCTAGTGGTTAGCCTCACCCATGGTAGCCCCGCAGTTCACTCCATTTCAGACAGGCTTCACACCAGAGCAGTCTTCCTCGCTATTCATGCTAGAGACGTCAGTCTCTAGGAGTCTTGGAGCATCCTTCAGTGAGTTGACCGGCATGCCTACTCCGCCTCATATGCACACCGCCGGTCCATCTACAGCAGCTCCAGTCACAGTGACTACTCAGAGGCTCCCCTCGTCTGTCGCCTCGTCAAATCCTATGACAGACATACTAGCAGCTTCCCAGGCAGCACCAGCCCCAGCTCAGACCTAGACCGCTTCAGCGACACTTCCTGCTTCAGAGGGTCAGTCAGTTCAGAGCTCAGGGTCAGATGATGATGGCGCCCAGTTCCATCTTGCTCCACGTACTTCAGCGCCCGACTCGTCCGCTGCAGCCCCGCCGACCGACCCTTAGGTTTTGGTGTTTGACGCCAAAGGGGGAGAGGGCTTGAGTATGTAGACTCAGGGGGAGCGAGTTTTAGGGGGATCTAGTTATCTAGTATTAGTTTATTATATACATTTAGAGTTTTATTTGTGTGATACACTATTACTTATGCATTCATGTGTTTACTTTCATGCATACTATTATATATATATATATATGATAGTGCTATCTATGTGATTGTGATAGTTGACATGTGTGATTTCTACTTTGCATTATCTATATGTCATATCACTTGTGATGCTCATTTGTTTTTGCTTCCGCGCTTATACTTCGAAGCAAATGAGCTTTGTTACTCGTACTCATGCTTAATTCATATTCTTTGAGTACATTGTGTTGGTTTGGGTCATATAAGCTTGCCTAACTCTTTTGCTCTTATCGACAAAAGCTTATATGAACCAAGCCCTTCAAAAACCTCACTCCATAACATACTCGAGGTGGTATTGTCATCAATCACCAAAAAGGGGGAGATTGAAAGCATCTAGGCCCCTAAGTGGATTTCGGTGATTAATGTCAATACAAGATTACTATGACTAACGTGTGTTTTGCAGAGGAAATTAAGTTAGGTCATGGTAATGGAGATCGATTGGGCAATCGAGGTTGTCATGCCCCTACGATGGAAATCATTTCGGTTTTCAAAGGATGGACGACAAGGTTAAGGATGACTAGTTCTAAGTGTCGATTGAAGTTGGAGAGACACTTAGAGTAGTTTAGGACTTTGTTTTTCCTTTGGCCGTACTATGAAGGGGGGGTATGAACGGATAGCTTGACCTAGTTGAGTCTAGTGAGTTAGGTGTGGTGCACACTTGTTAAAACTAGCTCTAGGTAGCTCCTATGAATGCCTAAAATCCTTTGGAGCAAACTTCATTCACATATGATCGAAAGTTGGAAGTGAATGGAGGGTCAAATACTGACCGGACGCTGGCTTCGGTGCGACCGGACGCTGGCCGCAGGGTCTAGTCAGTTCATTTGACTGTGAAGAACAAGTCTGGTGTGACCGGACGCTGGAAGGTCGTGTGACCGGACGCTGAGGGCCAGCGTCCGGTTGACTCCAGTAAGGGTCCAGACCTGAGAAAGTGCGACCGGACGCGTCCAGTCAGTGGTGACCAGACCCTGAGTATCTAGCGTCCGGTCGTTTACAGTAAGCATCCAAGAGCGACCGGACGCGTTCGGTCGGTACTGACCGGACCCTGACAGCGTTCGGTCATCACTTGAAAAACTGTTCGCGGGTTGAACTGACCGGAGCATCCGGTCAAAACGATCGGAGCGTCCGGTCACCCCACAGAAGCTCATAACGGTTCATTTTTCAGGCTGCCTTATAAATAGAAGCTCCACTCGTGAGTGGAGTTACTTTTGCTCATTCCAACAGCTGAGAAACACGTTTGTGAGTGCCAAGAAGAGCAAGGTCCTAGTGAGGTGTTTGTGATTTGAGAATCCAAGAGTGAAACCTCATTAGTGAATCAAGAGTAGACAAGTGTGCATCCATCTTCTCATTAGGCTTCGCGTGGTTAAGTGAGAGTTCATGCTTGTTACTCTTGGTGATCGCCATCATCTAGATGGCTTGGTGGTGATTGGGAGTTTGGTGTTCACCCGGGGGAGCTTATGGGTGACCCAACTTAAGTTGTGAGCGGCTTTGGGTGATTCGCCGCGATGGAGTGTCGAAGAATCAACCCATAGAGAGCACTTGATCCTTACACGGATCAAGGGGGAGCTACACCCTTGCGCGGGTGCTCCAACGAGGACTAGTGGGGAGTGGCGACTCTCTGATACCTCGGCAAAACATCGCCGCGTTCCTTTCTCTCCCTATTTACTTTGAGCACTTACTTTGAGTATTTACTTTGAGCAATTCAATACTTGTTTTACATTCATAGAATTGCTATGCTAGAGTAAGTTTGGAACATAGGGTGCAAGTCATTTGTGTGTTGATTTGATAGAAACACTTCTCTAGGCACAAGGGGTTAATTGGGCTATCCGTAGGATTTGATTATTGCAAGAAAATTTAGAATTAGCCCAATTCACCCCCCGCTCTTGGGCATCTTGATCCTTTCAGACATCTCCTGGTGGTGCTCGGTCTCCACTGATATATAGGTCCCAAAAATCTCTGCACTCACGTCCTCTCTTCTGTATCCTAATGCTACTAGCTAATTTGATTCTTGTGTACTCTCTCATCTGATTGTGCTGAAATGATAGATTTAGGAAATCTAGGATAGAACTGCATCAAAACAAAATCAACATGTTTAAGATGGAAGGTTGAAGGAAACAAAATCTGAGATCTACTATGGAAGAAAATGGGTATGTAATGCCACTACTGCTCCCTTTTGTCCATCTGATTAGATGTTCAGTTCTCCTTCACCACCAAATCAAATATTTATTTGAATAGCATAAATAATATCATGTTTATCATTATTTGTTTATTGTAGGGAGGGTTTGTGTCGGTGTAGAAAGTGACCAACATATAAATATTTGTAGTTTTGTTGTACGTTGTGATCGGAGGTGGCCTAGCACTCAATGACATAGGGTTTATACTGGTTTAGGCAACGTGCCCTATGTCCAGTTTGAGTCGGTCGGTGACTTTATTCCTGAGCCTAGGTGCTCAAAGTTTGCTATGGGGTTATAAACGGATGGGAGAAAGATGAATGGTACAAGAGGTCCAGTCGGACTCTGGTCTGAAGGGCCGAGGGTGATGGGAGCCCCGCTATGTGCTAAGTGTTCGAGCGTATGCTTGTGGTTTGAACCTGGTGGTTATGTTGTTGTGTACTAGTGAACTGATCGATCTTTCTTTTTTGGGAGAGGGCACATCCCCTTTTATAGATGAAGGGGATGGTCTTACAAGCGAGAGGGAGAGAGTACGTATGCTACTAAGTCTTGTTGTCCACGTCGACGGGTACAAGATAATGGTAGGCGCCCATAATACTATTTAATGTCAATGCAAGTGGAAGGTTGTGTCGTCTTCTTCTGGTATGGCAGACGTCGATGCCTGCCATACTATTGATGGCGAGAGGCATGTAGGGGGGTTTTACTATGTTTTGCCTAGTACGGTAAATGCCGACGCTCACAACACTATTGAGGCCCAGAGGCATGTAGAGGAGCCCTACCCTGTTTGTCTGGTATGGGAGTTGATGGCGCCCACAACACTATAGGGAAAATATCGGTGCCTACAACACTGCTTGGGTTTTATCATGTCAGGGAGGTCGTAGGGTACTGAAAGTGCATCTAGCCCTTTAGTGAGTTTTGGATGATTGAATGACAACACGATTAAAGGACTAACATGTTTGCTAAGTGTTAGATAGGAAATTGATTATCTCATAGATACTTGATGAAATTGTATAAAGCCAAAATGATGTATTGTTGTATAAATAATCTAGTTCAAGCACAAGACAACAATGCAAATGGAATTAATGCAAAGGCTTATTTATTGTGGGATTTCAATGATCTATGTGAAAGCAAGCACAATAAGAGTTAATTAATGAGACATGAGAGATTGCATATGGAATGGTCTCATATTTGAAGCTTGCTAAATTGAAATGAAAAAGGCAACAATACAAATGAATGGTTGATTTAATACAAGATGTGACTTGACGGCTTGAGATGGTGAAGATAGCAAGAAAAGGCTTTGAGGTACTAAGCAAGGGTGAAGGGCAAGCGATGGCTTGATGGCCGAGAAACCTAGCTAGGGTGAAGAAGAAAGTACTTGCATTTAGTTGAGGTACTAATCAAGCTATGATGGTCATATTGATGTGGAGGATCAAATCTATATTGGACAAGTTGATTAAAGTGGCTTGATGCATTTAGAGTTATTCATATTTGATGAATGGAATCAAGTCACGTGCTCAAGATGGCTATGCTCAAGTGACAAGATCAATATTGACATGTTGGCACCCTCACTTGATAAAGATTGAAAGACACAACATCAATTTAAAGAAGATCAACTCAAAAGGTTTAATTTCGTTTTTCTTTTGATCTTGAGTCAATAGGTATGCCGTACTATTAAGAGGGATGTAAGTTTCGGTGGTCTGAGGAAGATAGAGTGCTCAAGCATAATAATTAAATCAAAAGAGAGACACTCTACCACTTCACGAGCACATAGAATAATTTTCTATGACTGTCAGTGTCGGAAGTCCCGACGTAAGCCGGAACTCCTGACAGTCGAAAGTCATGACTCTTGCCAGAAGTGCTGACTCCCAATCACAGCCTACATGGTGACTATGGACGTCGGAAGTCCCAATGTGAGTGAACTCCCGATAGTCGAAGTCCCGACCCAAGCCGGGAGTCCCGACATCGATGGTTCTACTGACCTGCTGTCTGTGCCCTGTTGGAAGTCCCGATGTTCGTTGGAAGTTCCAACCTATCGAAAGTCCTAACTCATGTCAGGAATTCCGACTGTTGGCTGTCTCGAGGTGGACTTTGACCTCAGTGTGAACAGTGTTTTCTTCATACGTCGGAAGTCCTAGATCTGCGTCGAAACTTCTGACGTAGATCTGAACGGTTAGATTTTGCCTTGTAGTATATATACCCCTCTCCACTCTTCTAACCATGGCCCACTCATTTCATTGCAACAAACACTTAGCCAAAATAGCCCCCAAGCATTCTAGGCTCGCCACTCTTCTCTCCTTTGCTTCCAACTTCGATTCCCAAAGAGTTTGAGTGGTTGGAGAGTGGATTGAGTGAGAAAATCACTTTGAGCAAGCTTGAGCACTTGATTTCTTCGTCAAGCCTGGTTTGATTTGCATTTGTTACTCTTGGGGATTTTCCCCTAGCCGGCTAGGCGTTGCCCAAGAGCTTCCATCTTATGGAAAAGCCTTAGGAAGTTTGTATTACCCTTGATTTCTAGTGAAGAAACTCAAGTGACCTTTGTGGTATCCTTGAGTGAGGCAAGGAGGTGGAAGAGACTCTGACCAAAGTGGTCACCTCAACAACGAGGACATAGGAGCTCCTTTGTGGGGCTATCAAACCTTGGGATATATTCTTGTCTCCCGCATGCTTGTCGTTGTTGTGATTTGCTCGAAATTACTTGTATTTGGTTGTCTCCCTCTCTCTAGCTATTTCTTAGGGTTTGGGACTCGATCTACGGAGTGGTGGCTTATCAACATCAAGAGAGTGACCCAACACCTTACCTTACCACTAGGAAGTGGGTTTGTAAGTTATCGGCATCACAAAGTTCATTTTAGCACTTGTAGTTCATTTCCTGTAGGGGTTGGAAGTGCTGACAGTTTGCGTCGGAAGTTCTGACCCAAACTATCGGGACTTCTAACACGTTGGAAGTTCTGACCCAAACGTCGGGACTTCTAACACGTTGAAAGTTCTGACCCAAACTGTCGGGACTTCCGACATTAACTGACTAGTGCATTTTGATTCAACTCTTTGGTTGCAGCTGTTTGGCTCCCTAGGTTTATCTAGTATCTTTTATATACTTTATCGCTAACTTGTGAGGGGTGGTATTACTCTGATTTGGAGTTTTCATTTTGGAAACTCCTATTACTAATCATTTCCGCTTTTAAAGGTGTTGATTTTTCAGAAACACCTATTCACCCCCCTCTCTAGGCGGCATCCTAGGTCCTTTCAGGTACTGTCCTGTAGGTGTACAGGGTACGCTCCTCGGTATTACGGTTGACTTGGGTGCCCTACCTTACTTTCTCCATCCATTTCCTGGTTCTTGCCTAGCAGGCGTCCCCGGTCGGTTGGTCCCTAGTCGACTCTGATTACGCTAGTTGGAAAAGAGCAGTGAGCAGGGGTTTGACACATCCTCAGTCGGAGACGTAGGTCGGAGTTAGAAGTGGTGTTTTGGCTAGGCCTTCCGGTCAGGAGAGGTCCGTCTAGAGAGGTGGGCCAGAGATGGAAGCGAGTGTTGTTCCTCCTTTGTGAGGCCTTTCGGTCGGAGAGGACGGGCCAGAGTCAGGAAGCGAGCACCATTCCTCCTCGGCCAGGCCTTCCGATCAGAGATTGGATTATCCTTCTAGGCCTGTCGTTTAGGAGTTTTGGGCCGGTCTAAGAGTTTATGTGTTGTTCGCAACATTGTCTGCTGGGTTCGAGCCTTTGCTGGGAAGTCGATCCATGAGGGACCCTAGGGTTTATGAACCCGACAATTTGCTTCCTATTCTGTTACCTCAAGTTGGCATGGCAGTTTGGTATTGTAGATGAGGCTTGGATGTTTTGGATTAGCTATGGGGTCAAAAAGGCTTTGAGGTTAGAAAAAGGTACACAAACAAAAGAAAGTCAGATGAAAAGATTAGTTCCTAGCAGATATGTTTGTGCAAATGAGGGTCATAGGTTGCCAGATAAAAGGGATCATCTCTAACGAAGTGTCCGAGAGCTGAAACTAGAATCAATTGTGCAGTTCGCATGGGACTTGTTATGGACAAGGAGAAGGGAAATTACAAAGTGAATGATCTTGTTTTGGAACACAATCACACCCTTCAATTGCCACAAACCTCACACTTGATGGCGTCCCAAAGGAAAATTTCAGAGTTACAAGGTTTTGAAATTGAGACGGCTGACGATGCAGGAATTGGGCCTAAAGCTGCTCATGAGTTGGCTTGCATCCAAGTTGGTGGCTCAGTTAATCTTAGTTACACTCTTCAAGACCACAAGAACTATTTATGGGCAAGCGGCAATGGGAGATGGCATATGGTCAAGCAGGAAGCATGCTTATGTATTTTTAGGAAAAATTCCCGAGAACCCATCATTTCAATATGCATTGCAGATGGATCGGGAAGAACAGATTGCAAACATATTCTGGGTTGATGCTAAAATGCTCACTGACTATGCATATTTTGGTGATGTTGTCAGTTTTGATACTACTTTTGGTACAAACAAGGAGAGTAGGTCTTTTGGCGTATTTGTTGGGTTCAACCATTTTAGGGAAACAGTGATTTTTGGTGTTGTTCTCATGTACGATGAGACATTTGAATCTTTCAAGTGGCTATTTGAGACCTTCCTAA
Organism: Miscanthus floridulus; assembly: GCF_019320115.1. Lineage (NCBI taxonomy): Eukaryota > Viridiplantae > Streptophyta > Magnoliopsida > Poales > Poaceae > Miscanthus > Miscanthus floridulus. The sequence goes on from NC_089592.1 coordinate 71,464,188, forward strand.
GAGCTCATAATGACAAGCAACCTAAAGCAATATATACTGATCAAGATTATGCAATGGGAAAAGCAGTTAAGGAAGTCTTTTTAGAAGCATGGCATGGTTTGTGCACTTTTCACATTATGCAGAATGCTGTCAAGTGTCTAGCTGAACCAGATGATGAGGAATCAGGTGCATCTCCCAAACAGGAAGTAGAAGACAGCAATAAAGAACTAAGTATTCTCTCTAATTTTAGTGCGTGTATGTATGAGTATGAAGATGAAGCAACATTTGAAGATGCATTTAACATCATGAGGTCAAAGGCGAAAAAAACAAACTTGGTTGGATAGTATATACAAGGTAAGAGAAAAATGGGCCGAATGTTATATGAAGGATGTGTTCACATTAGGGATGAGAAGTACACAACTTAGTGAGAGTCTAAATAGTGACCTAAAGCGACATTTTAAATCTGATTTTGAGATACTCTGATTTCTTAAGCATTTTGAAAGGGTTGTGGAATATAAAAGAAAGAAAGAACTACAATCTGAATTTGAATCAAGAAAAAAATTACCTAGAATCAAAATGAGGACACCTATGTTAATCCAAGCTAGCAAGCTGTACACACCATATATTTTTGAAGCTTTTCAAGGTGAGTATGAGAGGTCAATGGTAGCATGCACCACAGCATTAGAATGTGAAAATGAATATCTTGTAGCAATTGGGAGTCTTGATGAAAATTTTACCTTTAAAAAGGAGTACAAAGTTAATGGTGATCCTTGAAAGCAAACCAGTACATGCAGTTGTGGGCAATTCAATAGAATCAGAATACTGTGCGGCCATGCTCTAAAAGTCCTTGATTTGATGAATATCAAAACACTTCCTACACAATATGTACTAAAGAGATGGACACGGGAAGCACGTAGTGGAACAATACAAGACAACCAAGGCCGAAACATAATAGAAAATCCAAAACTAGATGATATGCTTCGCTACAAAGATATGACTCGCAAATTTCTCCATTTGGCACATCGAGCTGCCAGCCATCCAAAGTGCGCCTTATTAGTAAACAACACACTTGACATGCTCAGTAAGCAAGTTAAAGAAGAAATCAGTGGTGTTGCAAGTCCTATTGATCCCATCAATGTTCCCACCAATGTTACTCCACCCACTGAATTGTTGAGTACAACAAGACTAAAGAAAAAGAAGGTGGAAACAAAAAGCTCGTAGCGAAAAAGAACTTGGCCCGACAAAAAGCGCAAGTTTACAAAAAAAGGGAGGCAAAAAAAGAAAAAGTTCAAAGGTGTGTGACAAGAAATAGAAAAAAATTCAAAGGTGCATGACAAGAAAAAGAAAAATGTTCAAAGGTATCCCACAACAAAAAAAAATATATTAGATTTCTCTAATTGTATCCACCGTAAAAGTTTCAATTGTATTTAACTATTTGATTCTCTTTAATCTAAGGAGCAAGAAACTATACAAGTGACGGATCAATGATGGCAAAGTAGTATAAATGTCATATTTGTTCGAGGAAGGGATTTCTGAACAATACATGGCCATTAATACCTTCTCTGAACTATTGACGGTAATATTTCAAAGTAACAAACCTTTTCTCTGAACCATACATGGCTATGATGCTAAATTATTGTTCTTTTATTTTTAGGGATCAATGACAGATGGTGTTATTGGTGAATTCTAGTAGTACAGATCATGCATGGAATATATGGCTCACCAAAAGCAATGTCATCATGTTCATATATTTTCTGGTTCTGTATTTCAAGTGTAATGTTCAGCAGTCTGCTAGCAGCTTTTGTGACAATGTTGTTTTAAGGTGTATGACATATTGGGTTCACTGAAAAATAGTTCAGTTGTATTTGATTATTTGGTTCTCTTTTATCTGAAGGAACAAGAAAATATACAAGTTGCATTCCATGATGATGCAGCAACACCAAATATGTCCCCTAGTACTTCTTTGCCTAAGGAAAGGATGTCTGAACCATACATGGCCATAAATAGCTTCTTTGAACTTTTGACGGTAATATTTCAAAGTAATAGACATTTCCTCTGAATTTAACATGGTCACTATGTTGAATTATTGCTCTTTTATTTTCCAGGGATCAATGACAGATGGTGTTATCGCTGACTTCTAATTGTATAGATCATGTAGTCTCTGCATCATGGAACATGGATCATCGGCCTCCTTTGAATCTTGTTCAGATATTCAGCAATAACGTCATATGCACTTGAAACTAGATGTATCCTCTGAAGTTTCAATTCCCAACAATAGCTTTTGTGCGTTCCATCGGCAATAGTATTACAGAATAATTTATAATACAATGGGAAGCTTGCTCACACTTGCACAATGGCAATCTTTACAATTCCATGGCAATAGTCACAATTCACATAGGTTGCTAGCACTTACAAAATTTACAATAATGGGAACTCAATTTACAACATAACTAGGAACACAGTTTATTCCCAATCAGTGACCACCAGTGTGCCTGGCCATGGAGTGGCATCGCCTACAGCCCCAATGCCGATTGATGTGGTGGCGGGGAGGAACTTCCAGCGTGGTGAGGAGCGCTACCGATGCGACCAGCTATGGGACGACGACGATGCTCGGTGGCGCGGAGGCGAGCACCGGCGAGATGGAGAAGCAGCTGACACGTGTGGGCGAAGGCGGCGTCGCAGAGCCACACTGCGAGCCCCTGCCCACGCTTGCTCCATGGCACATACGTGTGCACCATGTCCATCACTGCCGCCGTAGGAGCCCCGCTACCCCATTGCCGTCGAGGAGGCGGTACTGGAGGAAGGCCTCACCGTCGGGTGTCTCGAACCTCCCCTTGTCCTTCCTCCACACGATGCTTTCTGCCTTTGATGGAGGGGCCTCCATGGTCCGTTGGACCGCGCCGCCGCCCTCCTCCTTCGCCATCACCCGGTGCTAGCCGGCGGAGGCGCGACTCGCGAGGGGGTCCACAACAGTGGTGGAGGGGCAACTCACGCAGTGGAATAGGGAGTTGAGTGGCTAGGCTAAGATTGGTCGGCCTGTAGGCCTGTTAAATTGGTTAGGTTTGTTACTTTTAGAGTCTGATAGTTGGATCTAAAACGAACGGCTACGATGATCAACTGAGTACAGTTCAGGTGGCCAACTGCAGACGATCTTGTTCCTGTTGCTCTCCGGAGGCGGAGGCATCGGCATAGGTGCCGACGTCGGTGCTGGCGTCAGCGGAGGTGGAGGTGGATGTGTAGGTGTAGGTGGAGGCGGCGGCAGTGGTGCCGACGACAACTTTGGCTCTAGCGTCATTGTCGGTGAAGGCTGTGTTTCTCTCGTCGTCTCCGTCCTGAAGGCTCGTGTTGTCATTTGTGTCTTCCATTTGATTTTGGATTTCATTCCTTTTTTGTTTGGGTGCGGGCACGAGTCCTGGATCTGCCTCCTCCTCACCTTCCTCGCCTACATCCCCGGCATCATCTATGCCGTCTACACCATCACCAAGTAGTAGCTTATTAGCTTAGCTACTACTGCTTGCTCGCCATATGTATGGTATGCATGCCGATTCCAATACCTGCTAGTACCTAGGTAGCACCTGCTCTGCTCTTCTATGATTTGTATCTATCTGTTGATATGTCCGATCGAGCCGACTTGTGTGTCAGTGTGTGGTCTTCGATGAATCGAACAAACAGTTATTAAGCTGCTACTAGTATGTTCATGGGTATGTCCTGCTTGTCTCAAGTTGCTTCTGTTTGTTTGTCTGTATGCATCGTTTCAGTAGGTACTAGTATACTAGCACTAGTGTTTTGCTACCCACCTAGCTCATCTACTATCGTGACGCAAGAACAATAAGTTCAGAGATTGATTCATTCACTACTCTGCCTCCTCTCTTTATGTAATACTATTCTTACAAAATTTACACACACATATATAAACGTATATCTCACCAGTTTATTTATTCGATTTTTTACACACACTGAAGTTGTTGTCGTCAGTGGTTCAGTTTATTCCTAAGTGGAGTCGATTCTGATGGGCTTTGTGCTAATTGAGGTGAAATGGGGTTTTGTCGTCATGTGATGCGGTTCGTTGCTGTAGGTGAGGGCTTCCAGATGTTGTTGAGTGTCGACGGACATTGCGATTGTGTGGAATGTGCTTCAGAAAGAATCTCCGAGTCGATCGACGCACTGGGCAACAGTTTTGTTCGCTCAGTTGAAAGTGAATCTCAAATCTGAATGAATGCAGACTCTTGATTCTGCTCACAGATTATGAAAAAGAGTATAGGAAGAGGGAAGAAATGAATATTTAATTTAGTGCTTGCACTTGTGTTTCAGATTTCAGTTTATGTTAGTTTAGAGTTTGAGGTTTAGTGTTTGAGTTTTCCGTTCAAGGTTCAGTGTTTCAGATTTCATTATATTAGTTTTTCAATTTTCATTTCTAAATATTTATTTTATTGCTTGCACCTGTGTTTTAGCAATATTCAGAGTTTCAGTTTCTGAATTTTGTTGAGTTAGTTCAGTTAGTAGAAATTCTGTTTCATTATGTACTCAGTTTTTTCAAGACAAGTGTTACTTATTTTTCATTGGGAGAATCAGTTCAGCCTAGTGGCCTTGTTGACAATTTCTTTATTGCTGGTTTTTGTCGCAAACTAGTTTTCTTGGACTCATACTATGATAGAGATGACCATTTCCAAATCTTCGTGAGGGACATGCTTGTGTAATATTCAGCAAACAATTTCTATTCCAATCTTTTTTATGCTACTTTTGTTGATATTCTTTTGTCTTTTTTTTCTTTTGGCAATATATTTTTAGATCACATCATTTAAGGAATGTTGGTACGAGCTGTACGTTAAACTAGACCTTGAGAATTTATCTATCCAATATCCACCAGTCCCAAAACAATCAAATATGTAAGTTTTTATATTCTTTTTTCTGTATTAATTTTTTGTCGTGTTGCTTATATTTTTATTGTTTCAGCTGTGACTGTGGGATATTTGCCATTAAATTCATGGAGTTATAGGATAATAGCCTGGACATGAGGCGGTTGTTCACCCAATCTGATATTCCTAATATAAGGATCAAGCTTGCAATGACATTATTCTTCAGTAAAACAAATTCCGTAGACAAGTCAGAGCGTCTACTTGAGAGGAGATGTTCCAAAAATATAATTAGATATATACCAAGAAGAGGAGATGTTCATCTGTTAAGTTTCTGCATTATCAAAGTTTGTAACAGATGTCTTCCTATTCTAAATCTTTGAATCTTTTAGTATTCAGTTTTGTCATATTTGAATTTCTTTGACATTTCTTTTGCTTCTAGTTTAATGTATGAACTTCTACTTGAGAAAATAGACCTTTATGAATTCTTACCACTCAGTTTTCTTTGCTGTTGATCTGACCTCAAAGTTTGAAGCATCTTGCGGGGTTAAATCAGTGAAGGTAAGTGGTAGCCCCTGCATATCATGTCAGCCATAATTATATTAGTTAATATAATTGTAGTTACAACTAAATTTTGCAATTAAAATGCATGAACTGAATATCATTGTTTAATGTTATTTGTATCTCTTCATAGCTGCCAACACTATCCATTGCCAATATCTTTGTAGCATCTTCTTCTGTTGTTGCTAAGCTTTTTTCAACATAATCTAGAATACTTTTGCTATTTGGGGTCAGCTGGATGGGTGAGTTTCTTTAAATACAATGGGTCTTCCTTTGCGCATCTTGTAATTTGGAACCCTGTATAATTATTTTCACAATGACAATAGTTCAAATAGGTGAGCTTGTTTGCCCACATATAATTGAATATCCATATATAATTGTTTACTATTATCAATGTTTTTTTATATTCCAAACTTGTGAATCATAGGCATTGTAGAGGTATGATAGCTCTGTGTTGATGTGGTCTTGTTCATTTCATGATGATTCTCCTCCCATCACAACATCCAGCCTTTGTGTGGTCTGAACCTTGTGTTTAAAGCAGGAAATGACTCCACTTATTGATACACATAATATCGAGTAGGTGGTAAAACAGACTAGAGAAGAGGCCATATTGTAATTATGTGTTTTAAATCTGTGAATTTATCATATCCATAATCCATCGTGATTCAGGTATTCAGTTACTAAGGCTCAGTATATTCGTGCAGCAGCAGTTTAGTATATTCGTTGTTGTGTTTTTAGTTTTCCTGATTTAGTAGTTAGGGATTCTTGCTTGTTTGTAGCAAACCATCAAAGGTTTTTTTTTCTGTTGCCATGAAAACTGATTTTTTGTTCACATGTTACTGCAATATTTGCCTCATTGTCAGTCTACTCAGATTAGATTTGCTCATGTACCAATTTGAAGATAACCATGTTTGGTGGTCTAATTTATATTTGGAGATGGATGATAATTGATCTGTACATTCTATATGAACATAATAATATTACCTCATTAGTTTGGCATGCAAAGATAGAGGTTTAGATCAGTTCATATCCATTTGCTTGTGTATTGCAAGAGTTCATATATTCAAGTAATTTTTGCATTTTAGTTTAGGCTTTCTATAGGAGTTTACATTGATTTTAGATTTGGGTTACTTTTAATTCAGGTTTCCGAAGTTGTATACTGTAGTTCCAGGTTCAGTCATGCTATTAGTTCAGTATTGTGTACTTTCAGTTTAAGTATTTCTTAATTGACTCCTTAGTTTTTTTTGTTGGCGTGGAGTTTCTGTAATCCAGCCTGGTGCATGTTTTTTATTTTATTTTTTTAGTATTATTTAGTTTCAGTTGAAGTATTTTAGTCCCATTGTGATTCAGGTACTAAATCTCAGTATCTAGTGTGTCAGTTTCAGTCTTGGCTATGTTTCAGATTGGTTATGCTCATGTTCAAATGCATATATGCTTGTATTGATCTGGCCGCAACCTCACATCAAAAATGAAAATTAAAAGATTACCTTCTCATAGCTAGCATTAGCGCCCATCTTCGCACTCCTTGAAGCTCCTTCGTCTTGTTCTACTAATTTTTTTCCACATTGAGGATACTTTTATTCTTTGGGGTCAGTTGGATGGTTGGTTTTGTGTATATACAATTTGTCTCCAATAGACCATCATTTTTCATTTGTCCCTATAAAAGCTTTTGTCAGAATTGTAGAAGTATAACTTTTGCTGAGTTTTTGCAACTCATATGATGGGTAGCCATTTTTTAAGTACTGCATCGTGTTCATATTTTTCATACATGTGAATTATACTACTGCACTGTGTTCATATGATGGGGTGTATCTTAGAAGAAATTCTACCTGCTCTCTTGCTGCATCATCTTGCTTGAGTATTGCTGTGATTCTTGATGCCTATGTATCAGTAATAAAGTTGTGTTAGTGTTTACACCAAAATTTAGAAAAAAATTACAGGAACTCGAAGCTCTCAAGATCATGTCATCAAAGAATCGATTGCATAAAGACGATATCAGCTGATTCAAATGCAGCGCTGAAATTGGTTCTCTTCTGATAGCGTCAGCAGATAACGACAAAAGCTACGGTTGGCGTCGGGAGAAATATGTCGGACTCTATAAAAAGGGAAAGATTAGGGTCAAGTTATCTTAAATTAGGAATGTTTTATTTTATACCAAAGATTGTAATGATTCGTACTTAAGTAGGATTCATGTTTAGGCTCTGGGTATAAATATTGGACCCCGGCTATTGTAAAAGGACATCCAATCAATCAAATACAAGTTATTTACTTTTTTGGTTCTGGCCAACCCTTAGGAGTAGGAGTAGAGTAGATCTCGGCGAGGTCTTCAGCAAGCAGGGCTGCATTGGTCCGACCGACCTTCGGTTTGTTTGTAAGTACCGACATGGTTTATACTTTGGTTTGTACGACTACATCGATCTGGTCGACCTCCATTGCAAACTTTAGTATAAGCTAGTTATCGACTCTTGTCTAGTTCAAGTACAGCTGCATCGATCCGGTCGACCTCCACTGCTCGAACTAGATTAAGGTCAAGTTATCGGCTCTATCTAAGGGTGGCGTCCTTCGGGTAGATTCATTAAGTTACCGATCTTGCTAATGTTTTTATTGTTTTTAGTTTGCAGCAACATCAACTCGCCCGGTCGAGATCGATTTAGATCAGCCTCATATCTTTTTAGTATGTCGTTCGCTTTGTTACAACGTGATATTGTTTACCTTGAGCGACGGTTTATGTTTCATCGACTGTTTTACCTCGATCTTGATCGTGCATAGGATGCGGTTAAGGCATGAATGATCTTGAAGAGGTTTGCTGGTTAGTTAAATCTAGTCTACAGATCACTATTATGGCTGTAATGATCCGGTCGATCGCCACTGATAGCACTGTAGATTGGAGGATGCTAGTTAGTGGATCTATTCTTGATCAGGTGTGACTTTAACTGTTTGCTATGCCTACATCAGCTACATAGCCGATCGCCTATGCATTAATGCCTACAGTGTGTTTACATGATTCTGTTAAGCATGAATAGATCTATTTTCTTTAAATGTTTGATTTATTGTCTTTATCACGACTACATCGATCCGGTCGAACCCCACTGTTAGAGATAGCAAGTTAGGTCTGATGAGTCCATAGGTTTGTCCATGTGAAATAGTCGATTGTTCACGTGTTGTAGTCCTCTTCACCTGAATCGGCTATTTTAGCCGATTCGTCCGAGCCTTCACGTATAGCATGTCTTTCGAAAAGCCTGTCGAAGTATGGATATTTTTACGGATTCTTCGGTTTTAGTTTGTTATTATCATCATAGCTGCCATCGATCCGGTCGAACCTCACTGTTGATGGTAACAGATTAGATTCAGAGCGTTTGTAGATCCATTCGTATCAGATAGTCGATTTGTTCACATGCTATATCTTTTCCTGATTAGATTCATTGGCTCAGTGATTCGTACTAGTAATATCTACCTAGCTGATGATCTCATTTACATCTATGTGTACTATACCTATCAACATAAAATCAATTGCTACCCATGAGCTTTACAGTCCGTAACAATCGATTTCTGTGCGTATTAGCTATTTAGTCGCTTTTCTTGTCTGGCTGCTCCCGAAGCGGCACACTTAGAACTGTCTGGGCACAGACCATCATGTTCCACCTTAAATTACTAATAAACTTTCTCTCCTTATCAATTGTAGGGTCAAATTGACTGACACGCCTCGGGAGGAATACACAGGATCGGTTATCCCTGCGTTGAAGCCAAGCGGATCTCCAGCTCCATCAAGCAGATCTTTCTGGCTTGCTGTGTGTCGACGCATTTTCGCGCCGACACATGTTTTGGTACGCCCAATGGGACCCCACAATCGTCATGGCGGCTTACAACAATAATGATATCCTTATGGTGCCTTATGAAGACCTACCCGATGGAGATAAAGATGTCATCAACAAAGCTATAGAAGAATTTTAGAATAAGTGTTTGTTGTCCTACACCAAGACATGTGATAATACAATTGTTTAGAAATATCCACTACCAAGAGTTCTGTTGCATGGGCAGACAGATGTAGATGAAGTAGAAGACAGGTGTTTCTTCGTGAAAGCTATAAACAAATCTGTTCATGATGCCATATCGAACCATAATGAAGTCTTCTTGAACACATTTCACAGCACCATGAAAGAGGTGTTTCATGGGTCTCTAGTTGATTAGGTTGGTCCAACTTATTACAATATTCCACATCCGTTGACTCAGGAGACTAATCAAGCTGGTACTAGCTATCAAGAAATAGCACCAGCCAGTAATGATGATGTCTAGGTAGCTCAGAGCTCATCTAAGCAACTTCAAGGTGCTACTACCAACCAGATACAGTATAATCCTAGATCATCAGTATAGCATGTGCAACAGCCGACATGGCAAGGTCAGAATCAATGGTCAATTTTGGCACATCAGGCCAAATACCGTCGTCGGCTCGAAGGATAGCACCATCAATTCAAAGGATTCGTAGAGATATAGATCCTAACATCTATAATCAGATACTTCAAACAGCAAACCAACAAAGGACCCAACAGATAGAGATTCCACAAGGATATCATTATGATACATACTACAATACTCTTCACATGATTTCAAATCCAGGGTACCAAGGTACTCAGAATTTTAATCCACAGACGGGTCAGCAGTTGCAGAGAAACCCAAATTCAAATGCTGATGAGTTGTTGCTGATAGTGACTGAGATGATGAAGAATTAGTTCGGTTTGAAACCAAAAGGGGACACCTTCTCGTACAAATGCCCATATCTAGAATGGTATGATTTGGTTGCTCTTCCTGCAAATTACAGGCTCACAGAGTTTGCCAAGTTCACTGGCCAAGATAGCACAAGCATAATAGAACACATCAGTCAGTGTCTTACACAGTTGGGTGAAGCATCCATTGAAGAAGCACAACGAGTTTGTTTCTTCTCCATGTCGTTGTCAGGGCCAGCCTTCACTTGGTTTTTATCATGAGAAAATTTCTTATTTGGCCCTGGTTTAAAGTTGTCTTTCTTCCTTGGCCCTAAAACAAAATTTCTTACCTATTTGGCCTCACTCGAAATTTTGTTTTCCAATCTGGTCTTATCGTGAGATCTATCAAAGTTTGCCATCACTGAGTTGTCAATTTTTATTAAATAGACAGAAATACCCCTAACTAAAGTCGTGTCTCTCCTTTCTCTTGTATCTCAGACCTCTCAGTCTCGTCTCTGTCCTTTCGAGCCCGCTCTCTTCTTCTAAAACAAAAAGAAACCCTAACCCTAGGTATTGTGGGGTGGCGGCTAGGGCGCATAGGCTCAGTAGGCAGCTGGGCAGATGGAGGCTAGGGCGCATGGCTACCTGGGCTCGTGGCTACCAGGGTGTGCGGCTTCCTAGAGAGAGCGGCAGCCAAGGCACATGATGACCTAGGGTCGCAGCCGCCACGCTCATTAGGCTCAGCCACCTAGCAGAAGCATTCCACGAGTGTGAGGAGGTCATCCGCCTCGATCCGGCCAGCGACCATGTGCACGGCTGCCTCGTTGGCTTATGCCTCTGGTGAGATTTTCCTTCGCTTGCCTTGTCTGTGCATGCCTGTTCTCCTGCTCTTCTACACCGGAATGGAATGGAATCACATCCATAGATCTCGCGTCCTTCTCCGCTTTGCTTGTGTGCAAATCTAATATGCTGTTCCTTTTTCTATCACTTGTCACTTCCTTGCAGCATGTTTATCTAATTTTGGATCATTATAGTTACGGTGCTGATCATTACCGTTTCTTCTCTTACTTGTTTTGGAAGTAAAAGCTCTGATCCTATGATTACATGAGAAACATGAGAAAGTTTGCATCTTTATAGTTGGTAGTATGTTGCAGTGAGTTAATGTGGACTTAACACGATGTGAATCACACAATGCAGCTGATATCCTACTCTGCTCTGTTACCCTTCGTTCAAGTTTCCCTCTTTTTCCACTAACTTTTCCCGATTGTAGGTTGACCGGCTGCATTCCTGGTCTCGTGTGTTTGCTCCATCTGTCGTTTTTCTTTCTCCTCTTGGTGAAGCCGGCCTGGACTTTGGCTCTCTGTGTGCCAGTGGCCTGCGACATCAGCACGGGTTGAATGGAGCCTGACAGAGGTGCAGACAAGGACCTAGAGATTGGAGGAGGTGGTGCATCTGTAGTACAAGCAGATTGGCTTGAAGGGTGGGTTAACAATTACCGGCTCTGATTTGTGTGTGTGTCGATGACTTAAGTTTATAATTACTTTGCTCACAGGATGGATCCTAAATCCACTTTTATGCTGAACTTTAAATGTCTTGGTAATCCAAAGAAAGCTAGGAAGGATCTAAGATGTTTTTGTTTTGAGAAAATTGTGGATAGTGACAGAACAAATTTAAAGGACTTAATTCAATCAATCATAGAGCAATATCCACTGGGTTACATGGAAGTTGCTCATCTTCAATATCATGACCATGTTTTGAAAAGCTTTCCAGAAGTTAAAACAGACCAAGACTTGATGTTAATGTTTGAGAGACACATGAATACAAAGGTTGTGGATATGTTCATAGCATATTGTGATCCTTCTGAGCAATACCATCCTATCACTAAGTGGGATAGTGAGAATAGGAACAAGCCAAATAAGCCTCCTAGTGACACCACACAATTGGATGAGGGTGAGGATGCTTATCTATGAAATCCACAACTAGAGAATGAACATGTTGGTGTAGATGATGAGGGTATGTACAATGAACCATGTGCCTGCAATATTGGTGAACATGTTGGCTCAAATCAACCTAAACCATCTACCGAGCTTACAAGTGGTGCAGCACCAACATCTAAAACTGTGAAGGCCAAGGCTAAGACAAAGAGGAAGAGGAAGAATATAGCTAAAGACATTGCCATAAAGCCACTGATACTTGGTAGCCCTGCGATGGGCACAAGAAGCAAAATATGTAATCCTGCTAGCCCTGCAATGAGCACAAGAAGTAAAAGGAGGCTCAGTTTGTGACTTTCATGTGCCTGCAATGTTGCTTTTAATATGAACTTGATGTATGCATCAAATGATGTGTCGAACTAGTGCACTGTGAAATTGATGTGTGAAAATGATGTATGTGTCGAACACTATGTTGAACTATGTGCTATGTGCCCCTTTTGGATTTTTATTATGATGAACTTGTTTAAATTGTATGCTATGATCAAGTTGACATCATTTAGTATATTTTGATGGGGATCCCATTTTGATGTGATGCATTTATAGCAGTAAGTATTATCACTCTAATTATTTCAGAGCACAACACTTACTGTAGTAGTCAGGGATTTGCCAAGTTTTTTGTTTGTTCAGGTGTATAAGCAATTCCAGCTGTTTCCACCTAGTTACAAAGTAGTTCTAATGTTTTCTATCTGTATCCTGTTTCTAGACTGAGAAGGCTTTCCTCAAGTAACCTAAGGTTTTCCTCAGGTGAGTCCATGCTTTCTATTCTCCATGAGCGATATGCATTTTGTGACAGTAGATTTCTTCTTAATTTTATAGCTCAAAGAAATATGGCAAGGGTAAGAAGCCAGGCAAAGGAGGCAACCGATTCTAGAAGAGCATTGGCCTTGGCTTCAAGACTCCTAGGGGAGCAATTGAAGGTATAAAAGTTTCAGGGGCAGTTTGGTCATTTCATGTGCCACTTAACAATGTTAGAGGCAGGAGATGACGGTAAGGTCATATAAGAAAACAAACCTTCAAGTGAAGCCAAATAGGTAACAAATTTTGTTTCAGGGCCAAGGAAGAAAGGCAACTTTAAACTAGGGCCAAATAAGAAATTTTCTATCATTGCTAGTTAACTCCATTGCCAATTGGGTTGACCCAGAGAAGAAGTTTCATACATATTTTTACACTATGACTAGAGAAAAGAAAATTACCGATCTGATGACCATAAGGTAGAGAACTAATGAACCGGGCACCGAATTTCTTTAGAGGTTTCGAGAGACTAGAAATTTGTGCTTCTCATTAAACTTGACCAATGATCAACTTGCTGCTTTGGCCATTCAAGGAATGTTGCCAACATGGAGAGAGAAGTTGCTAGGACAAGAATTTGACAACTTGGGTCTATTGGCTCAACGAGTGGCAGCGCTCAATAGTCAATTCCAAAATATACGTAGAGATACCTGATTCCAAAAAAATACCACAATGGCCGAAGCCTATAATCCATACTCAGTCGATGACGACTATGAGAACGATGATGACAAAGAGGTTGCCACGGCCAAATGGAATTGGGGTAAGAAGACAGTAATGGTGCCAAATCCTTGGGGAATAGGAGTTGAAGAGAGCTATGACTTTGATGTCACAAAATCAGACAAGCTCTTCGATTTCTTGCTCGAGAAAGGACAGATCAAGTTGCTCAACAATCATATTATGTTGCCTCCTGATCAGTTGAAGAATAAGAAGTTCTGCAAATTTCACAATGCCACTTCTCATTCTACTAATGAGTGCAGAGTTTTTCGGTGGCATATACAGAGGGCTATTCAGCAAGGAAGGCTCAAATTTAATACGCCATGAAAGATGAAAGTTGATGATAATCCTTTTCCAAGAGATCAGAACATGGTTGATGCCAGACTGCTTAAAGGAAAGACTAAGGTCCTGACATCAACTAGATCAACAGAAATTGGAACAGTCGATCCCGAGATGCAAATATCGGCTGATGAATATAGAGAAATTAGAAGGCATTGTGACCAACAAAAGAACCGATATGAGCAGGGGGAAACGTCAAAGGATGGGGCGACAAGGCCACGTATTACATCTCAAATTTTGTTGAATAAATGCAGTGATAGAAGGAAAAGAATTTATCAGCGTTGGTGTGAAGAGCAAGAATAACAACGTCAATAGGAAAAAGAGAGGTATGAAAGAAAACAAGCTGAATCACATTGGAATTGTTCTTTCTTTAGACATTGCTGGAATGAAGGTTTAAAATTTCCTACTAGAAATAACTATCCGAAGTGTAGCGAGCAATATTGGGAGTTTAGGCAATCTCAAACCAACCACCGGTCTATCCATGCTCAAGATGTGTATCATCGTAATAACATGGATCGATGCTTAAAAATAGAAGTGTTCATGATCGTCTTGGAAAATGAGTTGTTGATCAAAACTGGGCTGATTATGAAGAAGAAAGTAATGAGGAAGAATATGTTTGGCAGAAAGGCCAATGGTGTCTCAGAGGTTTGACAAGAAGCCAGAAAAGAAGAGTACAATGCCTAAGGAACAAAGAGCTAGAATGGGCTATGGTATCTAGTAAACCGCAAGTGTGGCATGTTAAACAAACAATCGATAGAGGGCAACCATCGGCTAATATTTAGATGGCTTTTCTATTGCTGTCAGAATTTAGAGCTCTAGTAGATTAAGAAGTTTATTCAGATTTCAATGAATCAGAGTACGAAGAAATAGTTGCCAAGTTGACAGTTATACATCAAGCTATATTTGATAAGCTAGTCAAGCATCGGCACTTAAAGGCTTTATATGTAAAAGGTTTTGTTGATGAAAAGCTGATGAACAAGATGTTGGTGGATAGAGGTGCTTCTATCAATCTTATGTCTTACACCACTTTTCATAAACTTAGCAAGGGACCAGGAGATTTGATTGAGACCGACATGATGCTTAAAGTTTTGGGGGTAATGCATCTAAGACATGGGGGCAATGAACGCCGAACTGATAATCAGGAGTAAGACTCTGCTCACCACATTCTTCATCATCGATGGGAAAGGGTCATACAGTTTACTCCTTGGTCATGATTGGATTCATGCAAACTACTGTGTACCATCAACCATGCATCAGTATTTGATTCAACGGCATGGAGATGATGTTGAGCTGGTTCACGCTGATGAATCTGTGAGTATCGCAACAGCCGATCCAGTATTTTGGGACCTAGAAGACTTTGAGTGCTTTTTTGGTAAGTTATGGGAAGGAGGCTTCATTAGAATCAATAATAAAAGCCAACAGCCGATTCAAGCAGTCGGCTTTGAAAATTTATTTTAATGGATAATCCAATAGATGGTACAGATGGCAAACTAGGACATGGCTTCATGTCGGTCGATGAATTAGAAAAGGTAGATATTGGTTCTGGAGATAGGCCTAGGCCGACATATGTAAGTGCCAAGTTGGATCTTGAGTATAAGCGAGAGTTAGTCAATTTATTAAAGGAATTTAAAGACTATTTTGCTTGAGAATACTATGAGATGCCTGGTCTAGACCGATCAATTGTTGAACATCGGTTGCCAATCAAACCTAGATATCAGCTGTTTAAATAGGCTTCGAGGAGATTCAACCCAAACGTACTTGATGATATCAAAAAGGAGACTGAAAGATTACTAGAAGCAAAGTTTATCCGACCATGCCAATATGCAGAGCGGATATTGAATGTTGTTCCTATGTATAAGAAGAATGGAAAGTTAAGAGTTTGCATCGATTTCAGAGATTTGAACAAGGCTACACCCATGGATGGTTATCCGATACCGATAGCCGATATGTTGGTAGACGCAGCAACCGGGCACAAGGTTATTAGCTTCATGGACGGCAATGCAGGATATAACCAAATTTTTATGGCTGAGGAAGATATAGCAAAGACAACTTTTAGATGCCCTAGCACAATCAGTTTATTTGAATGGTTGTAATGACCTTTCGTCTGAAGAATGCCGGTGCAACTTATCAGAGGGCAATGAATTATATTTTTCATAAGTTGATCGGCAGGATTGTTGAAATCTACATCGATGATGTGATGATAAAATCCAAGGAGTACAAGGAACATCTAGCTAATTTGCGAAATACTCTAGAGTGCCCAAGAAAACATGGTCTAAAGATGAATTCTAATAAATGTGCCTTTGGAGTATCAGCTGGACAATTCTTGGGTTTTATGGTCCACGAGAGAGGAATCGAAATTGGTTAAAAAAGCATGAAAGCAGTTGATGAGACAGTGCCCCGACTACTAAAATAGAGTTACAATCTTTGCTTGGTAAAATTAATTTTATCAAGAGGTTTATTTCAAATTTGTCGGAGAGAATTCTGCCGTTTTTGAAGTTGAAAATGATCAAGAATTTAACTGGGTGACATATAATAAAAAGTGTTTGAGGAGATAAAAGAATACATGAAATGTCCACCCGTGCTGATTCCTCCTCAGCAAGGTAAGCCTTTCAAGTTGTACATATCGGTTGATAACCATACGATTGGATCGGCCCTGATGCAAGAGTTCGAAGGGAAAGAACGAGTTGTTTTCTATCTCAGTAGAAGGCTTCTAGATCTAGAGACAAGATATTCTC
Source organism: Miscanthus floridulus (assembly GCF_019320115.1). Classification (NCBI taxonomy): domain Eukaryota; kingdom Viridiplantae; phylum Streptophyta; class Magnoliopsida; order Poales; family Poaceae; genus Miscanthus; species Miscanthus floridulus. The sequence continues at coordinate 71,480,849 of NC_089592.1, forward strand.
CCATCGAGAGGTTATGCTTGTGCTTATATTTCTCTTGCACCAAATTATGACATTACTTGTTGTCAACTGAGTGTACAGTTGTCTCTAAGACTGATGTGATCAAGTACACGCTGTCAATGCCAATATTAAATGGAAGAATAGGAAAGTGGATTCTGGCATTGTTAAAATTTGACTTGAGGTACGAATCGGCTAAAGCAGTCAATGGGCAAGTAATAACCGATTTTGTCACCCAACATCATAAGCCAAGTGTTGGCTATGTGGAGCCGGTACCCTAGATGTTGTTCTTTGATGGGTCATTGTGCAAGTAAGGTGGTGGCATTGGTATTGTTATTATTTCACCTCGGGGGGGCAAGTTTTGAGTTTGCTTTTCCAACTGAGCTAGTGATTACCAACAACCAGGCAGAATATGAAGCTATTCTTAAGGGGCTTCAACTTCTTCATGAAGTAAAGGCCAAAGCAATTGAGGTATTTGGAGATTCATAGATAGTTATTAATCAGTTGGTCAACCTATATGAGTGCAAAGAAGATACTCTGAGGGGATATTATGATGAGTGCCAAGGGTTGCTCAAGAAATTCCTCATGTCTCTCTTTAATATATTCCAAGACCACAAAATCAAGAAGCCAATCGTTTAGCTCAAAATTTGTCAGGTTATCAAGTGTTTCAAGAGGTCTTAAGTAGTGAAACCTCGAATAATGATTGGAGAGTTGAAATAGCCGATTACCTTAGGAATCCATCACAGAAAGTTACCAGAAAGCTAAGGTATAAATTGACTAAGTATGTTTTACTAGATGATCAACTATATTACAAAATAGTCGATGTGGTGTTGCTTAAATGCTTAAATCAAGAAGAAGCTAAGGTGCTGATGGGTGAAGTACATGAAGGGATATGTGGAGCTCATCAATCGGCTTATATGATAAAATGGATTATTTGCAGGACTGGATATTTCTGGCCAACGATACATGAAGACTGTTTTGAATATTATAAAGGGTACTAAGACTATCGGCATTTTGGTAATATTCAGAGATCACCCGCATTGGCTATGAATCCAATAATCAAACCGTGGCCATTTCGAGGTTGGGGAATTGATCTAATTGGCCAGATTTTTCTGTCTTCAAGTAAATGACATAAGTTCATATTGGTAGCAAAGGATTACTTCACTAAGTGGGTTGAGGCAATTCCTTTGAAGATGGTAACCTCAAAGAACATGGTTGATTTTATCAAAGAGCATATTGTGTATCATTTTGGAATTTCTCAAACTATCACCACTGATCAAGGGACAATGTTTACATTAGAAGAGTTTAGAGATTTTGCTGCCAGTATGGAAATTAAGCTACTAAATTCTTCTCCTTACTATGCTCAAGCTAATGGCCAGACAGAGGCGTCCAATCATACTATGATTAAGCTGATCAAGAAAAAGATTAAGGAGCAGCCAAGGAAGTGGCATTCAATGCTTAATGAGGCATTATGAGCATATAGGATGGCCTATCATGGATCGATTAAAACATCGCCTTATGAACTTGTGTATGGTCATAATGCAGTCCTTCCTTGGGAAATTCAAACTAGATCAAGGCGTGTCACATTGCAAAATGATTTGTCAGCCGAAGTCTACAAGAATCTTATGATAGATGACTTAGAGGACTTGAGTTGCCATCGGCTGCGTGCTCTTGAGAATATCAAAGCCAATAAACTGAGGATTGCAAAATATTAAAATAAAAAGGTCAAGGACAAGCAATTTTCTGAAAGAGACTTAGTCTAGAAAGTAAAATTGTCGATCGGGTCAAAGGACGACAAGTTCGACAAATGGTCGCCTAATTAGGAAGAACCTTATTGGATTAAATGTTGTGCGCCTAGCAATGCTTATATTCTGGAAACACTAGGAGGAGGAGGAGGAGAGTTTGACAGAGCAATCAACGGAAAGTATCTAAAGAAATATTATCCTAGTATTTGGATGAAGGCAACGTATCAGATGTAAACCAACCAACCTATGTAAACTTGAAAACTACCAATCAGGACCACTAGATGCTGATCCAATGGATGGGGTGAGAGGTGAGATTTTTTTGTGCTTAAGCCCCCCACCTGCCAGCCTTTTTTGCGCTTAAGCCCCTCACCCCATCCATTGGATCAGCATCTAGTGGTCATGATTGATAGTTTCTAAGTTTGCACAGGTTGGTTGGTTTACACCTGACATGTTGCCTTAGATGAATACTTGATAGCCGATTAGTTTGATCATCGGTTCTAATAGCCGATACCAGGAGGGTGTCGCCTCTAGTTCAAAAAATGAACCCAAAGGGGGAAAAGCCGGTACGATATGTATCACCTATAAGAGCAAAGCAAACATGAATAAATTGATGCATGGAACATGAAGTATGAAGCAAAAGAGAAACCACTTATGACGAAGAAATTATTTGCTAGTATCACCTATTACAAGCTACAGGCTAGAAAACACCTTGTTTATTATGTCATCGGCCTAGGAAGTGAGGGCTACAGAGTTGGCGGTGTCGAACAAATCCTTGACCAGGCGCTAATGATCCCCAGGGTGTTCAGTGTGTAAGGAAAATGGACCCTAGGCCCATTTACTTTGGATTTTGATGTTTGATGACTAACACAACCAAATTGGACTAATGAATTTGCAAGTGATTGTTTTGTAGTTCAATAGGGTGCAAGACATGACTTGGATGAAGGTGACGTGATGATCCAATGATCAACACCATAAGCAAGACCTTAGAAGCACAAGAGAAGATCCAAGATATCAAGCAAAGTCCAAGCATGAAGATAAGAACCAAGCTAGACGCAAGATCGCGAAGAAACGAGCTCATAGAGACGATCAGACGTTGGTAGCACAGTGATCGGACGCCTCAATCAAGAGGCTCGATAGTAGCAGTGACTGGACGCTGAACAAGCAAATCGACCGGACATAGGACAATAGAGTTCGGTCGAGTATAGAGAGGTTCTAGAGCGGTGAAATTGTGACCGGACACGTCCGGTGGCATGTGATCAGACGCTGGTAGTGTCCGATCAGTTGATCATGGCTCTAATGGTCGGGACGACTGGACGCGTCCAATCAGGATGACCTGAGCATTTGGTCAGTTGCAGAAAAGCGGGATTTCGTCCCCAACGGCTACTTTCTCAGTGGGGCTTATAAATAGACCCCCAACCGGCCATTTGAAGAGTGTGGAGCTGAGAAAACATATCAAGGGTGTTGATACACCATTTTAGTGATCTCCACTTGTATAGTGCTTAGTGATTCATTAGGTGATTAGTGTAGGTGCTTTGCGAAGTGCTTAGGTTGATTAGACCACCGCTTATGCGTTTGCTCTAGGTTTAGGCCTAGTGTTTAGTAAGGTTTACATGCCTCTTATCACTCGGTGCTTGCAAGCACTATTATTGTGCATCAAAGGGGCTTGTAGTCTTGCAAGATCACACCAACCGCGTTTGGGGTGTGGCCACCACCGTGTACCGGAGGGAATAAGGCCCATGGTGTTTTGGTCGGAAGTTTGATAGTGAAGACATCGGAGAGCATCTAGGAGAGGCTTGCCGAAAGGCACGTTGGAGACCCACTTGCATGTGGGGAAGGCCCGAGGCTATCCATGGAGTTACCTGACTGGGAGCTTGGCCCTTGCGAGGGATTTCTTGCGAGGGGCTCCAACAAGGACTAGGGGAAGCTTGCGCGCTTCTCGATACCTCGGTAAAAATACCAGAGTCATCGATGGGAGTTTGCATATCTCTACCTAGCTCTTTAGCTTCCATATTTACATTGATTGTATTACTCCTTTTGCGGTAGAGATAGCAACACCCTAGCAAAATCGTAGTTGCACATTTATATAGTTTATCTATTGCATAAGTTTTGCTAGGGATAGAAAAAGAGGCCATAGTTTAGAAGTTAAATTTTAAGTTGCCTAATTCAACCCCCCTCTTAGGCATCATGGTCCCCTACATAGTGGCTGAAAAACCATAGGGAAGAAGCCAAACCTCGTGGCCAGAATGGGCTTGCGCAGCAGCCAATGCCATGGCAGCACCATGACGAACGCCATGAAGAGCGACCTCTCTGACACGGTTTGGGATGTCGTGCAAGCGAACCACCAGAACAACGCCTCTAGCATTGACAAATCCCACCGTGTACTCCGCAGCTGATCGGAGGCTTTTTAGCTGAGCCAATAGATCTAAAAAATTCAAGGGAGGGATGATCAAGATCTTGAAGATAAAATTAAGTAAAGATGGAAAGTTGTAGTAGGCATCTCAACCATGATTCTGGCCTCAGCTTTGGCCAACCTATCCTCCACCGAGTCGGCCTTGGAGGGTGATCGGCATCGAGCCATGGCTAGAGCCGATTCTATGATGGAGAGGCAGTTGGCAAGCTTCTGGCTAGCCTGATCAATGGAGGCAAGCAGATCATCATTGTCGATCCTCCTCCTTGGGTAGCAGGGGAGCTAACGACGAGTTGTTGACGAGGACAACCCTAGAAGTTTAGCGGAGTCAGCCCTGTGCTCCAGGATAGTGGGAGCATCCTGAGTTACACCCTCTTGGTGACAAAGACGCCAGCGTGGTGACGCGGAACCATTGAAGACCTCTTTAGCAGGCCTCTTATCGTTCTCCATACCTTCAAAACTATGAGAAAACAGAACTACACAAAAGATGCAGAAGGTTTGGGATGAAGCAGGTTATTTTTTAATCCACAGCCATGACCCATATATATAGCCCGAGAAGGTGAGAAGATAGACTTTGTCGGGGTTATGGAATTAAAGTCAGATATGGAAACGGATCGACACTCTAGAAATTCAGGGGATGGATCATAAAGAGACAACAAATTTGGATTTATTGCTTCCCATAATTACAAAATATCGTGGGTTGGATACGAAAGGTTTACATTAACCGATGATCAACCTACCAAGGCTTCTTTAGATTGAAGGGAGTCCGGATCCCCACAAGGCCAAAGGTCATCATGAACCGAGTCACATCAGCCCATTGATAAAATTGCATCAAGGGAAGGAGAAAGGCCGCCTGCTCAAAAGATGCCCATATACCCAACTGATTTTGCGGTGACTGGGAAACAATGGGAAAGAAAGCCGCCTATTAAAAGATGCCCATTTCTCAGTGGCTGGGAAACCGTGAGAAAGAAATATGTGGTTTTCCCGATGGACATTTGATAAAGTGAACAAGGGGAAGGTGTCCACACATTTTAGCCCTTGCAAACACTAGAATAGCTCTGCGATCATGGAGAGAAGACTCAAGTGATATCACAAGAATTTTTCTAACCGTAGCAGCTGATCCTCTTTCTCGACAAGGCGCTATGATGAGCGACACAATCACCTTATGTATAAGAATTCTTCTAACCACTCAAGATCCTCATAGCAAGGAATTAGACCATGAAGGGTCCAGCGGAGCCAGAGGCACTCAAGGAAGCAAGCAGAAGAGAAACATAACTGAGTTGTTGAATTGCTCTCGCCAGAGTCGGATAGACATTTTATAGTCGACCTAGAAAGATGGATCCAAACGCCCGTGAAGCGATGATGCTCTCGTAAAGCTTTAAAGCATGGACTCATAAGCTAGCAAAGACGGTGACAGACAGTAGACTCCAGATCAAGATTCTCTACCCATGACTACAGACATGTCAGGGGTGTAGGCCTGATAATTTTAGAATAAAATTACTTTTATCCTAAAATTGGGGGCATGTGTTTACACCAAAATTTGGAAAGAAGAATTGCAGGAACTCAAAGCTCCCAAAATCGTGTCATCAAGAAATTGATTGCATAAAGACGATATCAGCTGATTCAAATGCAGCGCTAGAATCGCCTCTCTTCAGATAGCGCCAACAGATAATGACAAAAGCTACGGTTGGCGCCGGGAGGAATATGTCGGACTCTACAAAAAGGGAAAGATTAGGGTCCAAGTTATCTTAAATTAGGAATGTTTTATTCTATACCAAAGACTGTAATGAGTCGTACTTAAGTAGGATTCATGTTTAGGCTCCGGGTATAAATATTGGACCCCGGCTATTATAAAAGGACATCCATTCAATCAAATACAAGTTATTTACTTTTTTAGCTTCGGCCAACCCTTAGGAGTAGGAGTAGAGTAGATCTCGGCGAGTTCTTCAACAAGTAGGGCTGCATCGGTCCGGCCGACCTCCAGTTTGTCTGTAAGTACCGTCATGGTTTATACTTTGGTTTGTACGGCTGCATCGATCTGGTCGACCTCTACTATGAACTTTAGTATAAGCTAGTTATCGACTCTTGTCTACTTCAAGTACGGCTACATCGATTCGGTCGACCTCCACTGCTCAAACTAGATTAAGGTCACGTTATCGGCTCTATCTAAGGGTGGCGTCCTTCGGGTAGATTCATTAAGTTACCGATCTTGCTGATGTTTTCATTGTTATTAGTTTGCAGCAACATCAACTCGCCCGGTCGAGATCGATTTAGATCGGCCTCATATCTTTTTAGTCCGTCGTTCACTTTGTTACAACGTGATATTGTTTACCTTGAGCGACGGTTTATATTTCATCGACTGTTTTACCTCGATCTTGATCGTGCATAGTACGCAGTTAAGGCATGAATGATCTTGAAGCGATTTGCTGGTTAGTTAAATCTGGTCTACGGTTCACTATTATAGTTGTAACGATCCGGTCGATCCCCATTGATATCACTATAGATTGGAGGATGCTGGTTAGTGGATCTATTCTTGATTAGGCGTGACTTTAACTGTTTGTTATGCCTGCATCGGCTAAATTGGCGATCGCTTATGCGTTAATGTCTACAGCGTGTTTACATGACTCTGTGAAGCGTGAATAGATCTGTTTACTTTAAAGGTTTGATTTATTATCTTTATCACGGCTGTATCGATCTGGTCGAACCCCACTATTAGAGATAGTAGGTTAGGTCTGATGAGTCCATAGGTTTGTCCATATGAAATAGTCGATTATTCACGCGTTGTAGTTCTCTTCACCTGAATCGGCTATTTTAGCCTATTCGTCCGAGCCTTCACGTATAGCATGTCTTTTGGAAAGCATGTCGAAGTATGAATGTTTTTACGGATTCTTCAGTTTTAGTTTGTTATTATCATCATAGTTGTCATCGATCCGGTCGAACCTCACTGTTGATGGTAATATATTAGATTCAGAGTGTTTGTAGATCTATTCGTATCAGATAGTCGATTTGTTCACATACTATATCTTTTCCCGATTAGATTCATTGGCTCAATGATTCATATTGGTAATATCTACCTAGTTGATGATCTCATTTACATCTATGTGTACTGTACCTGTCAACATAAAATCAATTGCTACCCGCGAGCTTTACAGTCCGTAACAGCCGGTTTCTGTGTGTATCGGCTATTTAGTCGCTTTTCTTGTCTGGCTGCTCCCAAAGCGGCACACTTGAAACTGTCTGGGCACAGACCGGCATGTTCCACCTTAAATTACTGATAAACTTTCTCTCCTTGTTAATTGTAGGGTCAAATTAACTGGCACGCCTCGGGAGAAATACATAGGATCGGTTATTCCTACGTTGAAGCCAAGCGGATCTCCAGCTCCATCAAGCATATCCTTCCGGCTTACCGTGTATTAGCTTTGCATATTTGATGATTTTTCATCTCGGGTGTTGGATAGGGGAAATTAATGGATTTTGCTCATAAAACTGAAATTGATGGCAGAGAACTTGCTGATTTTAATGCATTCAATTCAAGTACTTGGAATTTAATTAGTTTCTTGAATGCAGCAAATTTACCTTTGTTCATTGTCTGATGACCATCTTCTTCCTTTCCCTCTGATTTAGCATTTGGTTTCCCCTTCCCCTTTGTCCTCATCGTGTCTCTCTTTAAGATATTGTTTTTGTTTGGCTTCTTCTTCTTCTTCTTCTTTGCAGTTCTGTGTCATGTGTTGTTTATTTCTTCGAAGTGAAGTTGAATCTTTCTTATGTCACATGAGGTGCTTCTTTTTGCTTTTCTGTTTCGTGAATGCATCACATCTGGTAGAGGTAGGTACTGACGTGGTTTGAGATGTGTGGTTGTTTGTTGTTTTATTTTTTTCAATCGTTTTTTGTTATGCTTTTTTTATTAGAATCTGGTTGTTTTTTCTTGTATATCATCCAGATTTTTTATTCAGTTTTAGTTATGACGTGTCATTTTTTTTATTGGTTCAAAATCTGGTTGATAGAATAACACAGAATCAACCGAATGTTCTGTGGTCACTCCCATCCGCCGTTGAGCTGGCTGGCCCCCTGCACCTCCGGCGTCATTCCAACGATGTGTAGATTAATTAATACGATAGTAGTATTTTAGGTTTGAGTGGTCATATCCGATGGCATCTGCTCAGATGTCCATCGTCTTCTCCTTCCAGGAAATGACATCTGCTTTAGCAGGTTTAGTGTCGTTGCTCCTGCTTCGGCGGTTCTTTTCTCGTCACATTCTCTTTTTGGTTCGTTTTCTCGTCGGATGGGACAAAGATTGCGATTCTTAAGGCGTCAGATTCTATCATCATCGGCGATGTAACTATGTGAGGCCTTTTCTTTCAACGATTCAAGTGCATATCGAGTTTGATATGTTGTTTGTTGTGTCGTTCAAGAACTATAAAGTTTCTTCGTCGAGAAGGGTGTTGCCGTGTTGGCTTCAAGCTTCAAGCCTGGCGTGTTCCTATGCTTCTCCGTGGAGTGGTGGTTCATTGTGTGGCTCATCTGATTGCCAATGACGAAGACAGCCGGGAGATCCTTGCAAGGACTTGAATACAATGTTTGCTTTTCTCAAGGGTGTCTTTGTAAGGAAGCCAATGTAATATGATATATCATAAGTGAAATAAAAATCGGTTCCTCTCAAAAAAAACTATGCAAAAACAGAAAATGCAACAAAAAAATTAGGGAAAGTCTTTTTGACCCCCTCGCCTATACTCACCTATAAATAGAGATGTTGGTTCACGCTCAAATTTTATTTTTAAAGCCATTTCCTTTTGTAGGCTCACTGCCGTCCTAGGTGGCTCATCAGTCACGAGAATGGTAAATTAGAATGCATTAATAGTTCAAGGTCAAATGATTTTAAGCTATGCATATAATTTTGTAATCCAAATATTCTTTTAGAAAAAAGTTATGCAATTGAAACGTCGCCCTTTCTTCTTTGTTCGTGGTCCTACCGTTGTAGAGATAACTTGATAGTTGAGTCGTCCTTTCTCTATGGTTCGTCCGTCTCCACTGGCCACTCCCACCTCTCGCCGGCCAGTGGCCACCTCTCACCGGCCGTGCTTGTGCAGCAAGCACTGTAGTGGTCTGCTCCTTTTGGTTTCGCCTACATCACGCACTCATGCGGTAAATCTTAAGAAGATGTTCGGCTGGACTAAAGGTGGCACTGTTCACGTTTGTTTTCACTGTTTATGTTCTCTTTTTTTTTTAATAAAAAACACTGTTTCAGCTAAAAAAAAAGAGATCCAGTCAGACAAAAACAGACAGCCGAACAAGCGCTTAGAGCCATGCTCCCTTGAACTTTTTCTCTTTCCTGCTTTTTGTTTAAGGGTTATTCAAAAAATGTCAATGATATGACATACTTTATTTCATTTCCTCACTTAAATTATTTCATTTCCTCACTTAAATTTAGTGCCTGAGCATCTCCTCCACGAGATTGAGAAAATTTAATTCCCTATATTTGCTTAAAGAGGACTAAGAAAACACAATTCCAAGTTGCAGGGGAGGGCTACTACAGCAGAATGAAAAAAAAACATACCCCCTTTTATCACATGGGATCCACATGTAAAAAAAAATCTTATTTCTTCTTTCTTTTTTCTCTATATATTGTCGCTTTCATCCCCGTCATCCTCTCTCAGGTGCCACTACTGGCCATCTAAGAGGCCCCCACACGCTCGCCGGCCCAGCGTGCTTGCTCGCCCGTCGCGGCGGCTTGCCTGTGCGCAAATGCGACTGATTGCGAGGTCACTCGCCCAGCGCGACGCGGTGGCTTCCCGACGTGGAGGTATAGTAGCTTATACCTCGAGGCCTAGTGCAGCGGCAGGCCTAGCGTGGCAGACGACTTACGCCCCGACGCCGTGTGCCCTCGCTCCACGTTGCAAGACAACCGTCCTGTTCTGTCGTTGGTATTTCGGCTGATTCAATAACGTCTCTATGAAAGAAAATAAGTCAAAATAAGCACAAGATGACTGAAAAGTAGATGGACAGAACATGGTGAACATCTTCGGCGACAAATGAGGACTACCAGTACCAAGGCGACACACAAAAATTATGACGTGCAAGAGAGAAAAGGGATGGGTGTAACGTCCCCTTTCTAACAGGGACTGAGAGATGATTGTTCTCAATTGAGGAAAAAAATAAAAAAGGGGATCGTTTCTCTATTTGCTAGAAAGTGTTTTTTACCTCCTCTCTGTCTTACTTCCTCCGTCGTCGTAAAATAAGTGTCACTTATAGGATCGTGTGCCCCCAACGGTCGTGGCTTGGCGGCCATGGCCTGTTCAACTGGTATTAAAGCCGGCTGATAAACCGACTGAAATTGTTTTATTATGAAAGAAAAATACTATAGATTCTAGCTGATAAGCCGGTTAAGTTCGAGCTAACAAGCCCATATCCACATTAACCGTGCCCCCGACGACCGCGCACACGCGCTCCCTCCATACACGATTAGTTTATGGGATGGACTGATCGGATTAGCTAGCTGAGCGGTGAAGGCAGCCTGGTCGTGATTTGATACGTTCTGGATGGATGGATGTACGTATACTGTTGGCGGCCATGTCCCCAGTAACCGTGCCCCCGACACGTGCACTGGAACAAGCCGAGAGTTTTGCGTGCGCCCCGTGCAATGGAAGAAATATACAAAAGGAAGCACGAAAGCAGAGCAGCTCATCGTCAGCTGGTGACGGGAACGGAAGGAACAGCACCTTCGGTTTCAGTTCCTCCGTAGTGTTTGCATCGCATTGCATGGTGTCGTCGTCCCTGTCCCTGAGCCTGACACGCACGCACTTGAGCAAGCGATAGAGGGGTGCGCCTGAGGTGCACCTCATCATCATGGCGCAGCGCAGATTGTGGCAGCAGAGCGTACAGCCAGCGTCCTTGTGGTGAGGGAGCGCCAGCACCATCAAGCGCTGCCGCGCTGGTTGGTTCCTGTTGAAATGGTAGAATTCAAGGCCTGGCCTGCTCGGTAGGTGAGGGTGGCCGTAACTGTCGCATCGAAACATTAAATATAGATTAATTATAAAATCAATTAGAAAACTAATTTACTAGATAATTTTTTAAACCTAATTAATTTATTATTAACATATATTTATTGTATCACCACGATGTCAAATTATAGCCTAATTATGTTTAAAAGATTCATTTAGTAAATTAGTCGTAAATTATGTAATTAATTTTATAATTAATCTAGATTTAATACTTCATGTATGTGTCTAAATATTCGATGTGATAGGAATTTTAGGAGGCCATGCAAACCAAAACCAAATAGGGCCACTCTGGTCATCGTCTATCTATCGTCAGATCCTCAGTCCTCATCTTGCCCATCTCGAGCTGAGGTGACTAGCAGAGGGCCGCCCTCTTCAGTCTTCTTCCTCCTCCCGTTCCGGCCAGTCCCCTTGTTCAACGGTTCAGCCGCCTGCTGAATTTTAGTCACCAGTCACCACCTCTTGCGCCATTCCATTCCTTGCCCAGTAGTGCAGTAGGGCACATCACATTACGACAAACAAATGCAGCTCTCGGCGGCGGACAGCAGGAAGAAGAAGCGGCGGCGGCGGAGGGAGCTGCCACTGCCAGCAGCATGCTCCTCGAGATCTGCTGCCGGCGGCGGCGCCGCTCAAGGACAGTGTCAGTGCCAGTGCTGCTGCTGCTCTAGCCCCGGTGGCAGCGGCCTCGTGGCAACAACAATCCCGTGCGCATTCTCTCGCTGCTCCGGCGGCGCCTCCTCGTCTGCCGCCTGCGCGCCGGTAGCAGCGGCCGTCCGTCTCGGCACCCAGCAGCACAAGCTGACGATGCTCCTCGTTGCACTCGCGCTCCTCCTCGTCCTCCCTCCTGCTCCATTTCTCGTGGCAGGGGTCTCGGTGTCGCCCCGGAGGATGGCGAGGATCCAGAGCCATCTGGACAGGATCAACAAGACCCCCGTGCGCTCCATCCGGGTAAGAACGAGACAAGACGACGGATTAACAACGATCCGTCGCTGCAACAACAACCGTGTGTTTGTTCCTGTCTGTCTGTGGGTTGACGATCATGCATGGCTGATGGAGCCGACGACGGTAGGTTGGTGTAACTTGGGTATTGTTTCATTTCAGAGCGCGGACGGCGACACCATCGACTGCGTGGCGGCGCACGAGCAGCACGGCCTGGACCATCCGCTCCTCAGGACGCACTCCGTCCAGACGGAGCCGCCCGAGGCGCCCATGCCGAGGGGCGGCGGCGGCGGATTCGTCGTCCCGGCCGCGGCTGGCTGTGGCGCTGCGACGGCGGGGAACGGGAGCAGCAGCGGCAAGAACAACAGGCGCCGAGGCGCGTGGCAGACGTGGCACCACGGCGGGCACTGCCCCAGGGGCACGGTGGCCATCCGGCGGACCACCGCCGAGGACGTGCTGCGCGCCAGGTCCATCTCCCGCTTCGGCCGCAAGAGGAGGCACAGGAACGCCGCCGTCGCCGCACGCGCGGCCAACGCGCCGGACGTCATCACCGGCAATGGCCACGAGGTGAGCCAATGATTTTATCCAGCTAGAGTGCTACTAGCATATTTACAATTCTCATCAAATTAGCTAGCAACTTTATTACTACTACGCTTCCATCGGTGGAGCTCCCGCTGGATTGTCCGTACGTTAGGATTGATCCTTGGGGCTTGGGCTTGGGCCTTGTTTAGATGAAAAATTTTGCAAAATGGCTATCCGTAGTGTTTTCGTTGTTATTTGGCAAATAGTGTCCAATCATAGTCTAATTAGGTTTAAAAGATTCGTCTTGTGTATTTCGTCTAAACTATGTAATTAGTTTTATTTTTTATTTATATTTAATGTTTCATGCATGCGTCTAAAGATTCGATGTGACAGGGAATGTGAAAAATTTTGTAAATTTTTTTGCAAACTAAACTGGACCTTGTTTAGATGCAAAAATTTTTGCAAAATAGATACTGTAGTGTTTTCGTTGTTATTTGATAAATAGTGTCCAATCATAGTCTAATTAGGCTTAAAAGATTCGTCTCGTGGATTTCATCTAAACTGTGTAATTAGTTTTATTTTTTATTTATATTTAATGCTTCATGCATGCGTCTAAAGATTCGATGTGACGAGGAATGTGAAAAATTTTGCAAAATTTTTTGCAAACTAAACTGGACCCAACGTGTGTAAACTCGATGGTACGGTGGCATGCCATGCCTGCTGCCTGTCTGATGAATGGAGGAATCAAAATTGAAGCGGGTGCTGATGGATCGGAATCCGATGGAGGAGGAGGAGAGAGCGAGGGCACGCAGTCATGATGAGTGAGTGAGGCCCGGCCGGCTGGCGCGGCGGCGTGGTGGGTGGCGCGCAATAAGTTAGCAATGCAGGTGTATGCAGATGCAGATGAGGGAAAGGACGACGACGCCTGCTGTTTTTCTGCATGCACCTAGCTACTGCAGCGGCAGGGAGAGGAGAGGAGAGGGAGGGGAGGCCACGCATGGCCATTACTATTGTTCCCACCAACATCAATTCGATCACATCGGTGATCGGTCGCGGTCCATCGCTTCTTCGTTCGTACAAGACGTAGAGTACATTACTACTCTTCCTCGTTTCTGTACTGGTGTATGTTGTTGTTGCTTCGATTGCATCGTATATACGTTTTCAGCCTGTTCACTAGCTAGTACGTATGACTATCGTCATCTTTGCTACGAAACTTGGGCCTCAGTTTATGCAGGGCGTAAAGTACGGGAGTGTTACATCAGGTGTTATAGGGGACGTCGCATATGAAGATGTCGTATAGGATGTTTGGATACTAATAAAAAATAAATTAGAGAATCCGTCGATAATTTGCGAGACGAATTTATTAGGTCTAATTAATCCGTCATTAGTACATGTGTTGCCGTAGCACCACATATTAAATCATGGATTAATTAGGTTTAAAAGATTAGTCTCGTAAATTAGTCGCAAACTGTGTAATTAGTTATTTTTAGTCTATATTTAATACTCCATGTGCATAGGGAGTAAGCTTTAGGGGAGTAACCAAAGATCGTTGGTCCATTAGGGGAGTAACCAAAGATCGTTGGTCCATATATACATCTCTGTTAGAGGGCGGGGAGTGGCGTGCTCTCGACTCAAAGTGGGTCAGTGCACCTTTATAAGTGACGATGGAACCGGCCATATTCAGCATGCATCAATCATGATGCGATGGTCCATGCATGCACTGCACCAACACGTAAAAAAGTATGCGGTGTGGCCGTGTGGGGATGGATGGATTGCTGAGACAAAGGCGTGCTTCCATATGTGTGTGGGGTGGATTATGGGCTTATTATGGCAAAGGTGGAGTCGTCGTACTGTCGTAGAGTATACGTTCTGTAGTAGAGCATGCATGCAGTAAAAGATTGTTCCGGTAAGGTAACGTGTGTGTGTATATATAGGGTGTGGGGTTCGTTGGGCCACCTGCTGCCTGCCTCCTGTGCCATGCTGCCTGCCTGTAGTAACTGTGAAGTGAAGTGAATTCACTGCATGGACAAGGTGTGTAGATCGATCGTCTGTCTTTGGTTGGGTTAGCTAGTAAAATGTTAACTCCATCGATCGCTAGATCGTCTGCATGCATATTTGTAACAACCAGATCAGCTTAATTGCTACTAATAATACTATACTGGTATGTATAGAGTATGTATGTAATAATAATGATGCTGTATTTGCATGCAGCACGCGATCGCGTACACGTCGCCTTCGCAGCAGCAGGTGTACGGCGCCAAGGCGACCATCAACGTGTGGGATCCGGCCATCCAGGAGTCCAACGGCTTCAGCCTCTCCCAGCTCTGGATCCTCTCCGGCTCCTTCAACGGCTCCGACCTCAACAGCATCGAAGCAGGATGGCAGGTCTCTCTCTCTCTCTCTCTCTCTCTCTCTTATACGCATTCACATACTAGGAGTATGTTAACTCTCAATTCTCAAATAGTCTCAACTAGCTAGCAGTAGTCCAACTGACACTGACATCGATGAACACCGGCAAGTACATGATGAAAGCAAAGTACCATGTTCTACTATAGTAGATTAATGTACTACGTACTAGTTACGTTAGTAATAATCTCCATCTCCTAGCAAAGCTTAGAGCTTACTACGGTCAACCCAGGCAAGTTAAAGTTTATAAGGCCCAGTTTAGATGCCCCCAAAATCCAAAATTTTTTGCGCAGTACCCGTCACATCGAATCTTGCGGCGCATGCATGGAGTACTAAATGTAGACGAAAAAAAAAACTAATTGCACAGTTGGGTGAGAAATCGCGAGACGAAACTTTCGAACCTAATTAGTCCATAATTAGTCACTAATTGCCAAATAAAAACGAAAGTGCTACGGTAGCCAAAATCCAAAAAAAAAAAAAAATTTGGATCTAAACGGGGCCTAATTTGATGGATCTCGAGGCCATTGCGGCATGCATGCACATGGCCTTCTTAAATGCTTGGATCCATCAGTCGCGCAGAGATCAAGATCCCCGTCGATTATTGTTGACTCTGTACAGCATCTCCTTCCGCTCATCGATCGAGCAGCACACCTACTTGTGGCTTGCTTGAGGTCAACCCATTCCCATGTGTGTCCGCCTGGCTCTGTGCCTCTGCTTGCATGGTTCTCCAGCCCACAGTTCCCTCCCCCCCATGCTTGGTCACATTCGGGACTCGGGAACCACCTCTCGGTGTCGCGGTACGGTCGAGGTGTCCAAATCCTGGTACCAGAAAAAACTGAAGCAGTTCACTTCACTGGCGTCGAGAAGATGAGAACATCCCATGCGTTAGGATTCAGAGCTTCAGAGTTAGGGTTCAGAGTTTCCAGCGGTGACGGGCTGACGGCTGAACCAAACGGCCATCAGTGAACCGAACAGCCCAAAAACGTTTCCGCAACAAAGAAAAAAAATGAGCAAAAAAAAAGTGTTGTTGCCGCTATTAGTGCTAAACCAGGCTACCTAAATCTACTGCTAAGGGCACCCACAATGGTATAAGTCAGTTACTATCTCTAAGCCAACTTCTCCAATAGTGCTAGCTCTTAGCGATTTACCCTGTTTGCTTTGCTGAAAAAACAGGACGAAACACTGTTCCGGCTGATTTGTTGTGAGAGAAAAATACTGTTCCGACTGAAAAAACAAGCTGAAAAGACGGATTATAAAAGAAGCGAACATGGCATTGACTCCCAGTATGATTAGACCCACACGACACTTTCACATGATCTTGAAATATGTGCATGAATCTAGCTTTTGATCAAAAGCTAGTTTTTTCTCTCTTTTATTAAAGTATGAAAAAAATGCTAAGAGCTAGCTTATAAGAAAGCCACTGCGGGTGCCCTAAGGGGGAAAAATGTAGTGCATGCAGTACTTCACTTGGCAACAACGCTAGTATAATTAGGCGGGCTATAGCTACCTTCGTTGCTCATGATAATTGCCCACATGCATATTTGTGAGATAGTATGATTTATTCTCACGCACGCTACGTACCTACCTGCGCTTGCAAAAACCTTTTTGGTTGGGGCTTGGGAGGGTCACGCATGCACGGAGCAAATCATTGTGCCATGCAAAAACGTTTGACATATTACCTTAGGGTCTGATTAGATTCCAAAAAATTTTGCGTAGTACCTGTCACATCGAATCTTGCGGCATATGCATGGAGTACTAAATGTAGATGAAAAAAAACTAATTGCACAGTTGGGTGAGAAATCGCGAGACGAAACTTTTGAACCTAATTAGTCCATAATTAGACACTAATTGCCAAATACAAACGAAAGTGCTACAGTAGCCTAAATCCAAAAAATTTTGGATCTAAACGGGGCCTTAGTCTACCCACCACCACCACCACCACCAATAATTTTAGGTTTGGATTAACTTAAACTTAACAAGATTTGTAGAAAATAGTATTAACATGTGTATCTCCAAATAGGGTTATATAAAATATATTATATGATTAATCTATTGATACTTATTACATATCATAAATATTAGTGTCTTTTAATATTGTCAAAATTTGAGACTAATTGACTCCTAAAAAACAAGCAAGAATTGTCTTTTTTTAGACATAGGAAGTACATTGATAAAATCGTACGGTGTTTGTCCGTCCATTTGGTTAATTTGATTTGAATTTTCGATAAATCCCATAGCTGTGAAGAAAAAGTTGAATTATACCTTCGTCCAGAATGATAGGTGTATTTGACTAGAAGAAATGTCAAATTTTTACAAAATTTGACCAAAACTTAGTCAAATATATGCAAGTTTAGGGCATAAAACTTACATTGATAGATTTAAGTGGTCTAACATGATATTACAATTTACAAAATTTGACAAATACATAGCCAAACTATTTTGTATGACTTTTCTTATGGTCAAATACGTCTATCATTTCTAGACGAAGGAAGTATATATATATAAATGCTTCCATCCTAAAAAAGAAATTATAATTTTGTCCTTCGAGCAACTTCAAGGGCCTCTTTATATCCTTCCTAATTGATATGAATAGAGATTTTGGTGGGAAAAAACATCCATCACGTTTTTTTAATTAAATCGCCAGATATTATTATTCTCTATTCCAAATTTCTTGCTAACTAAAGATGGAAGTGGAGCTAGTGTGCACAAAATATAGAAAAACTTTTGGAGGGTGGAAAGCTATAGATTATAATTTTTATTCAAATGACTCTCCAAGTGATGATTTAGAGAGCGAGCTTAAGAAAGACTCTTGGAGTCAGAGATACTCTTAGTCAAACTATTTAGAAAAGAGTACCAATATTCATGAAGTTAAATAGGTATACTATGAAACATGCATATTCTATGGCGAATCTAGTAAAATTTATTTGGTACCATGTATAATCTAATACTGCTATGTTTTATAAACTTGATCGAACTCAAAATGTTTGATTTTGGTACTACATTAAAATTATATGCTTTCAAGATAAAGGAAGTAACAATTACTATATTCGTATGTCTATAATTATTACTGATTATATATATATATATATATATATATATATATATATATATAATAATAATAATAATAATAATAATAATAATAATAATAATAATAATGAATCTGAAGCTGTGCACGGTTTTTCTAGTCAGGTCAGCCCTGAGCTGTACGGGGACAGCAGGCCGAGGCTATTCACGTACTGGACAGTGAGAATAATCTACCTGCTGCTATTTCATTTTCAATTCATAAGCATTTGATTTGCGTTGCATGCATGGACCTACCTATATGTATTAGTATACTATATAAATATAATCTACCTTATTGCATGCACGCAGAGCGACGCGTACGAGGCTACTGGTTGCTACAACGCGCTGTGCCCGGGGTTCGTGCAGACGAGCCCCCGCATCGCCATCGGCGCGTCCATCTCGCCGGTGTCGTCGGCCGGCGGCGCGCAGTACGACATGACGCTGCTGATCTGGAAGGACCCGAAGCTGGGCAACTGGTGGCTCAGCTACGGGGACCAGCTGGTGGGGTACTGGCCGGCGCAGCTGTTCACGCACCTGTCGGACCACGCCACCATGGTGGAGTGGGGCGGCGAGGTGGTGGACACCAGGCCCGGCGGGGTGCACACCGCCACGCAGATGGGGTCCGGGCGCTTCGCCGGCGAAGGGTTCGGCCGGGCCAGCTACTTCCGCAACCTGGAGACGGTGGACGCCGACAACAGCCTGGCCGAGGTGGCGCTGGACGCCATCCAGACGCTGGCCGAGAACCCCGCCTGCTACGACATACGCAAGGCCTACGACGACGACGGCCAGCACTCCGCCCGCGGAGGCTGGGGAACCCACTTCTACTACGGTGGCCCGGGACAAAACCTGGCGTGCCCCTGATGGTGTGATCATCTGATCGAATCTATCTGATGAACGCGCGGCCCCTGACCGTACATGGATGGACTACCTCTGCATGCATTTGAATTAATTCATCTACATCTATTAATTAATCGCACATCATGCTGCATCATCTAGCTACTTGGTAGTAGTAATATATGTGCATCTAGAGGACTAGGAGAATGTATCCGTCATGGCTCCCTAAGCTAGCTAGCCAGTCCAGTCCAACAAGGCGGATCGTGCAAGCATGCTTCCACCTGTGTGTACGCGTGGCCAAATTTTGACGTACCTTCGTACGTGCAAGCTTTCGCTAATTCTACCTGTAAGGACTTGCAAGCTGTAATTAACTGTTGATTTATCTGTTCTTTCAATCGGTCCCAAGGTTTTAAGATTTGATTTTTCTCGAAACATAGATCATCCAAAATGCTGCACATTTCCCTGCTAATCTGCTAGCAGCGCTCGGCAGCTAACCTCAAGCTCATTATATATTTATATACATGTAAAACGTCCATATGACTTCTCTCATAGAGCTGCGGTGCCACTGTGTATAGGTGGGATAGGGATTCAGGGGGTTTTCTCCATCTGCATGAGAAGATCTTCTTCTGAAGCCGGAATACCCAGGGGCTATCTAGCCACCGCGGATCGAGCTTTTTTTTTACACAAGCCGATTGGCCTCTCTTAGTTGAAAACTAGATTTTTAGACCCTCTCGACCACTTTCTCGTTCGCCATCGTTATATGTCTGCACACGCGCCGGGAGCACATGATCAAGCAGAAAGGTAGTTTCGATGGGCTTGAGATGCCGGATTTCATGTATTTCCTAAAATCATGCTCTATATTATGGTGCCTATTAGAAAAAAAAAATAGAGCATGATTTTTTTAAGAAAAATATGAAACCGGTTTCACATTTTTTTCTAAGATAAAATTCTATTTCTGTAAC
Source organism: Miscanthus floridulus (assembly GCF_019320115.1). Taxonomy (NCBI): domain Eukaryota; kingdom Viridiplantae; phylum Streptophyta; class Magnoliopsida; order Poales; family Poaceae; genus Miscanthus; species Miscanthus floridulus. Next base: position 71,500,716 of record NC_089592.1, read on the forward strand.
TTTTTGATAAAGTTTCATTGACCTCTCTCCGAACTATCGTGAAAGTCTGATTTATCTTTCTCATGACTGACGTGATGTCAAGTCAGATAAACCCGCTTTCAAAAGTTAGAGAGTCTAAATATTCGTTTTTTTCTCCAAAAGTTAGATGAGGGAGGCCAGATGGGCTTCTGGCCACTTGCCAAGACTGTCCCACTTTGCCAAGACTGTGGGAAATTCAAATCGAGCCCAGAACTCTAACGGCCCAGTTTATCGGAACTTCGGAAGGATGGAACCTCTCGCTGTGGCAGCTGGCGAAACAGAAGTTTCCTCGTCATCTAAAACGGACAGCAAATTTCAAAGTACTTTTGCAATAATTGACATGGAAAAAGAGGCACTGAAAATGACATAGATGCCCACCTCATTTGACCTTAGCTTAAGGCTATATTTTGTTCTTTAGTCTATAGACTAAAAGTTTTAGTCCACTTTAGTCTATGAACTAAAAATGAACTAAAATGGTATTTGGTTCTGTAAACTAAAATAGACTAAAGTAGAGAGAGGGCAATAAATGAGAGGCATAGGTGTCCCCAACACCTATTAGTCCAGTTTTGTGGACTAAAGGACTAAAGGATTTTAATCCACTTTTAGTCTAAGTGTTTGTCTGTTTAAAGTCTAGATTTTAGTCCAAAATGCTTTAGTCCATGGAAATCAAACACCCCCTAACATTTTTATTTATTTGTCTCTGACTTTCATTTTTAATATATATTTTTTACTTACACAGACCTTTGTTTGTAGACGTCTATTCCCTCTGTCCCAGAATATCTGTCGTTCTCGTTTCCGAAAAACAACTTTAACAAAATATATATTAAAAAATATTATTATTTATGATACATAATTAGCATCATTGGAAAGATCTTTGAATCTGGTTTTTTAACAAATTTATTTGGAGACGCAAATGTTATATATATTTTATACAAATTGAGTCAAAGTCATGACACAGATACCGAAAACAACGGATAAATTGGGGCAAATTGGAACGGAGAGAGTACTAGCTAACGTCTTCTTGGGAGACTATACTGGAGCCGCAAAGATAGACCCTTGTTTGGGAACGTCATCGAACATGTCACATCCTGTACTCGGATGGACTCAAGTCCCAATGTGAGCTCGGAGTTAAGTTGCCACTAATATTTACTCCTTCGGTCACAAATTAATAATTACTCTTTTTTCTATAGAGTCAACCATTTTTAAACTCTTATTTGAAATTAGTTTTCTGTACGATGATGTTGGGCATATATTTTTTTAAAAAAAAAGTAGTTTCGTAGCTGTAAAATTTCGATGTGTGTTACGGAAATTTGGTGCCCAAAGACAATGTTTTAGGGATCATATTGGTGTTCAAACATCATTATTGGTGACTACATAGAGCTTCAGGTGATAAAAACTTGTCATTTAGAAAAGGTTTAGTCAAACCTAAAAACGACAAGCATCAATAACCATTGTATTTAGTTTAGAAACTTGTAAGTTATATATGTAGATTTGTACTCAGTATACTTGCAAAATATCTTATATTTGAGCAATCATAAGAATACTAGCAAACGCGTTGCACCGAAAGCCCAAACATATTAAAATCGGACTCGTATCATCAATGGACGGGAGTTATCTAACTCGTTGTCGGGTATCGTTATTAGGGATACACAAAGCAAGGAAGTTAGCGCCCACGCTGACTCTCTCGGATGGCTCAAGACGTATTAAAAGGTCTCGCCCGACCCCAAGGACACGGGTTCCGTTTCGTCTAACAGGGACCCATACCGTCGCTAACCACTCCAAGTCCAAGCGTATGGGCTTGAGTCAAAACTCTGACACCAGGGAAAAGGTTGGCACGCTTCGATGTAACCCGTGGCCATGACAGGCCATATCTGGCGATTCACATTAAGAACAGTGTCAGGCGTACCGATACTGTTCTGCCTAATCCTCGTACGGACGCTGATAGACGCGTCAGTTCACCACGACATCCGCCGGGATGGAGTGGAACACCATGACCGGCAGATGATGCATGCACATGGTGTCAATGACGAACAGGGTCGCGACATGGAGCCATCCCTATTGACATCTACATGATCGGTGGGACCTGCATGAAGGAGAAGGACACAACAATCCTAGAAGCCTTCTTCTCTCTCGTTCTTCTCATTTTCCTCGTCTGTAACCCACGCTTTTCGTTCATCTATAAAAGAGGAAGCAGGGCGCCCTTACCTAGGCCAGACCACGAGATAAAAACACAAGAGCATGACACGAGCACATGGCTGAGCGGCTATCGAGCTCTCAACACCCGTTCACTCCTTCCACCAGAGACTTGGGATCCTTTCCCTCTGTTGCCTGTTTGTAACCCATACTATAAACTAAGTGCCGGTAACACGAGCAATAGCGAACTAGAGGTGGGGACATTCTGTCCAACTAGTATAAACCTTTGTGTCCTTTGAGCATACTATCTGAGCCAGACGCGCAAATACAAATTTACTCGTCGGTGGCCTGAAAACACCGACACTTGGAGCGCCAGATAGGGGATTGTTGCGCGTCCTGACGTCCACATCAGGCCTCGGATGGCAAGTCACGGTGTTAGCTGGGTCTCAGATGCGCACGTGCACTTCGGGAACCTAGACTTCATCGTTACGACGGAGGGAGAGTTGGCGTAGGTCCCCACCGCCGTCCAGCCTCTCCACTCCACCGGCTTCGATGCAATCGCCGAGGCGTTTGAGGAGCTGTAGCTGCACGCACCAGAGGCCCACATCCCTAGGAGCGACCAGCTCCTCGGCTTCAATTACGAAAGGCTAAAGCGCCAGCTTGGTGCCTTCCTTGGACCCCGATCATCCTAGGAGGACCTACATCGCCTTACCTTCTTGTTCATCAATGTCATGACGTAGCTTGCTAGAGGAGAGTCGCTCTCTCTAGAATGCTTCATCCGGAGCACCCCGACAATGCTCCCGTTCAGTCTACGCCACGCCGCAGAGACCGTTGGTCACCTTGTGGCGCAGCACATGCCCCCATCCCTTACAAACGATAAGTTTGTGGGGATGACTGAATATGTCGTGGAATCTTTCCATGACCTTCTGGTAGGAGAATCAGAGTCGCCCTTCAACTCTGACACTAGCAGGGGGAGTCATCACCCCTCGTGAGAATGTTTTATGGCAGGTACCCTCGAGGGATACGTCGAAAGCATCCACAAGGGAGGGGCTACCCCAATAGACGACCTCAATGACAAGGTCGAGGGGGACGCAGGGGCCCCACCTCGCCTGCGAGTAGAGCAGCTGAGGGCGTGGCACCAAGAGCTCAAAGAAGCATGACTCCAGCTCAAGTAGGAACACGTGGTGCTTGAGCGAGACATCGAGCGCCTTGAAGACGGTGGGCATGCGCACATCGTGGCCCGCGACATGAACTAGAGGATCATCGAGGACGACGAAGCCCTCCCATACTTCACCCAAGCAAGCCAAAATGTCGCTGCCGCGGTGGCCTTGCTCTAAGGGCTTTTAGAGCCTGTAACACCAGAGGATCGTCAGGCCCATTATGAGATTTGCATGCTACTCGAGTGTGCGGCGGCGCAGTAGGCCAAAAGCTCGCTGTCCCGATGACGCGAGCTCGATGGTAGCCACCACACACCCTTAGAGCGACCCGACATGGATGTGTTAGTCCACCAGGCACAGCAAGGTGATGGGCCGCACGCCGCCGTCCCGGTGCATGAATGTCTTAGCCTCCACCATGACGCGCACAACACCCTAGATACATGTAGGCATGCCCGTAGCGATGAGAGGGAGGAGGCTTGCCATGGCTACCACCCTCATCATTGCGGACCGAAGCCCGAGCCTTGACTTGCCGAGACCTCAGGCTTTTGGCCGACACATCCTCAACGTCGTCTTCTCATCGTGGTACCAACCACTGACCAATATCTCAAAATACTCTAGGGAAACAAACCCCAGACTATGTCTCAAGGATTACCGGCTTGCTTGCCAAGCCGGTGGAGTTTATAGTGATAGTTTCATTATCCGTAATCTTCCATTGTTCCTAGCCGATTCGGCGCGAACGTGGTTAGAACACCTTCCGCCCAACCTAATCTAAAGTTGCGCAGACCTAAAATAGATCTTTGTGGGAAACTTTTAGGGCACATGCGCACATCTTGGGAACCCATAGGATCTCAAAAACTACCGATAGAAGTCTAGGAAATTCTTCGTGGATACATCCGGCTCTTCTCCTAGTAGTGTAATGAGCTGCCAACATCGTCGATGCCGACATCATAGGATCTTTCCTATCTAAGACCACCTGCGAATCCCTAGTTCACAAGCTAGGACATAAGGGCCCACAAACCACCAAAGAGCTCCTCGACATCGCCACCAGCCACGCCTCGGGCAAGGAGGCAGTCGGGGTGATTTTTGACCGTCCCAAGGGCATGGCAAAGCGGGACGATGACACTGGCGAAGGCACCTCCAACCGCCCCAACAAGAAGAAGAACAAGAAGCGGCGCGACGGCTCACTCATGGCCACTACCGACCGCAAGGGGGGCCAAAAGCCCACCGAGGGTACCCTAAACCACTTTGAGAAGCTGCTCGAAAGGCCATGCCCAAACCATGCTTTCCCTATCAAGCACCTATACAAGGACTACATCCTCATAAAGCGGTTCTTGTTCAGAGGCTCCAACAAGGGAGAACATAGGAAGGAGCCCAAGCCAACCATAGACGACGTCGAGGGGAAGGATGGTAGATTTCTGGCGTTGGATGGCTGCCTCATGATCTTCGAAGGGTCGACGGCCTATGACTCCAAGTGTTGCCAGAAGCTTGCGCACCATGAGGTCTATACGGCTGAGCTGGCCGCACCTTTCTTTCTCCGATGGTCGGAGTCCACCATAACCTTTGATTGGACCGACCACCTAGAAAGCGTCCCACAACCAGGAAGATACCCACTCGTGGTCGACCTGATCATCGGCACAAAGCGGATCACAAAGGTGCTAATGGATGGAGGCAGCGACCTCAGCATCATGTATGCTGAAATGCTCAACGCTATGGGCATCGACCGATCACGTGTCTGACCGACCAGGGCGCCTTTCCACGGCATCGTGCCTAGAAAGCAGGCCATGCCACTTGGGAAGATCGATCTACCCATCACCTTTAGGGATCCAACCAATTATAGGATGGAGACCCTTACCTTCGAGGTGGTTGGGTTCCACAGAACCTACCACGCCATCCTGGGACATCCATGCTATGTGAAGTTCATGTCTGTCCCCAACTACACCTATCTGAAGTTGAAGATACCAGGTTTATGCGGGGTCATCACCATCAGCACCTCCTTCTAGCGTGCCTATGAGTGCGAGGTCGAGTGCTACGAACACGCCGTGACAATTATTGCCTCCAAAGAGCTTGCGGCTCTCAGGGAGGAGGTCATCGAAGAAGCGCTCGACCCTAAGAGGTCAGCTGGGTCTTTCAAGCCTATAGCGGGCACCAAGGAGTTCCTCATAGACCTCAGTGGCTCTGAGGGCAAAGTGGTGCGTATTGGCACCACGCTTTCCTCTAAATAGGAAAGCACGCTCGCCGACTTCCTCCACGCCAATAGAGATATCTTTGTGTGGAGACCTTCGGACATGCCAGGCATTCTGAGAGACATCACCAAGCATGCCTTGAAGATTAAGCCAGGCTCTAAGTCAGCAAAGCAGCACCTACATCGCTTCGATGAGGAGAAACGCATGGCCAGGCTCTAAGTTGGTAAAGAGATTGTGAAGCTTTTTGGCGGTTGGGTTCATGAAGGAAGTATACCACCCCGAGTGGTTAGCCAATCCTGTTCTTATACAAAAAAAAGAGTGGGAAATGGAGAATGTGTATTGACTACATGGGTCTTAACAAAGCGTGTCCAAAGGATCTGTTTCCTTTGCTATGTGAAAGCATCTAGGCCCCTAGTTGGGTTTCGGTGATTAGTGACAATACATGATTACTATGACTAACATGTGTTTTGTAGAGGTAATTAAGTTAGGTCATGGTAATGGAGATCGATTGGGCTATCATGGTGGTCATGCCCCTACGATGGAAATCATTTTGGTTTTCAAAGGATGGACGACAAGGTTAAGGATGGACTAGTTCTAAGTGTCGATTAGAGTTGAAGAGACACTTATAGTAGTTTAGGACTTTATTTTTCCTTTGGCCATACTATTAATGGGGTATGGACGGGTAGCTTGACCTAGATAAGTCTAGTGGGTTAGGTGTGGTGCACACTTGTTAAACCTAGCACTAGGTAGCTCCTAAAAAGCCCTTAGATCCATTGGAGCAAACTTCATTCACGTACATTCGAAAGTTGGAAGTGAATGGAGGGTCAAATACTGACTGGACGCTGGCTTCAGTGTGACCGGATGCTGGTGCAGAGTCTGGTCAGTTCATTTGATCAAGGTGAAGTCATCTGGAAGTGACCAGACGCTGAGAGGTGAAGTGACCAGACGCTTAGGGCCAGCGTCCGGCCGACTCTAGTAAGGTTCTAGAGAGGGAAAATCATGATCAGACGTGTCCGGTTAGTGCTGACTGGATGTTGGCTAGCGTCCGGTCACACTTTAAACACTAGAGTTTAGGGTGAACTGATCGACGCGTCCGGTCAACATGACCGGAGCGTCCGGTCACCCCACAGAGGAATATAACGGTTCATTTTTTAGCCTATGTTATAAATACTTCCTCCATTCGTGTGTGGGGGTACTTTTGCTCATTTCAATAGCTGAGTGTTGATGAAATATGGTTGGTAGTCTACCTAGAGGTATGCCTAAGATAGTAGATTATCGGTAGACAGGTGCGCAAGCTACGAACAAGATGGTGACGCAAGACAGACATGAGGTTTTATCCAGGTTCGGCCGTCGTGAAGGCGTAATACCTATGTCCTACGTCTGATTATATTGCTGTATGTCAATGAGATCTGATGGAGATATCAACTAGGGGACCCCTGCCTCTCCTTATATATTCTGGAGGGGTAGGGTTACAAGTAAAGTAGCCTATTTGGTACTATACAATGTCTTGCGGTGCACGCCAAGCAGTGCCGTGCACGCCTTGATCTTGTGGGCTAGGCCACCTCTAATGGTGTGGCCCATGTCTTGTCTTATAGATACCGGGGGCCATACCCCCATAGCTAGTCCCCGAGCCTGATAGTAGGTGATGTAGTCGCGTGGTGCCAGGGTCAGAAAGTAGAAGACTAGCCGAGCAGGTAGCCAGTCCCTGGGCATAGCCTTGAGATGAGAACAAGCACATTCACCGCAAGGTGAAGTGTGCCCACTTAGTCCCCAAGCCTGCTAGAAGATGAAGAATGAATCTTGTAGCAGGGTCAAAGAAAAAGAAGTCTAATAGCTTTGCCGACATCATCCGACATGCGCGTATCAAGACCCCAGACGTGCTGGCCAAGATCAGCACCCTAATCCGAACAGCATGGAGCAGCTTGATAGCACACCGACGAGACGTAGCAAGATGCGACCACCAAGGGAGCACTGTGGATGACTGAGCACTGAGAAGCGAGGAGTCCATGGCATCGCTAGCGATGTCCGAGCACCAGAGAGTGAGGAGTCCCCGGCGTCGCTGGTGATGACCGAGCACCGAGGAGCAAGGAGTCCACGGCGTCGCTGGCGATGACCGAGCACCGAGGAGCGAGGAGTCCCTGGCGTCGCTGGCAATGTCCAAGCACCGAGGAGCGAGGAGTCCCCGATGTCGCTGGCGATGACCGAGCACCGAGGAGCGTGGAGTCCCTGGTGTCACAAGCAATGATCGAGCACTGAGGAGCGAGGAGTCCCCGGCGTCGCTGGCGATGTCCGAGCATCGAGGAGCAAGGAATCCTCGGGGTCACTGGCGATGACCGAGCACCGAGGAGCGAGGAGTCCTCGGCATTGCTGGCGATGTCTGAGCATCGAGGAGCGAGGAGTCCCCAGCGTCGGCGGTGATGTCCGAGCACCAAGGAGCGAGGAGTCCCCGGCGTTGTTGGTGATGACCGAGCACCAAGGAGCGAGGAGTCCCTGGCGTTGCTGGCGATGACCGAGCACCGAGGAGCGAGGAGTCCCCAGCGTCGCTGGCGATGTGTGAGCACCAAGGAGCGAGAAGTCCCCAGCGTCGCTGGCGATGACCGAGCACCGAGGAGCGAGGAGTCCACGGCATCGCTGGCGATGACCGAGCACCGAGGAGCGAGGAGTCCACGGCGTTGCTAGCGATGACCGAGCACCGAGAAGCGAGGAGTCCCCGGTGTCACTGGTGATGACCAAGCATCAAGGAGCGTGGAGTCCCCAGCATCACTGGCGATGACCAAGAATCCAGGAGCGAGGAGTCCCCGGCATCGCTGGCGATGACCGAGCACCGAGGAGCGAGGAGTCCCCGGCGTCGCTGGCGATGTCCGAGCACCAAGGAGCGAGGAATCCCTAGCGTCGCTGGCGATGACCAAGCACCGAGGAGTGAGGAGTCCCCGGCATCGCTGGCGATGTCTGAGCATCGAGGAGTGAGGAGTCCCCGACGTCGCTGGTGATGTCCGAGCACCGAGAAGCGAGGAGTCCTCGGCGTCGCTGGCGATGACCGAGCACCAAGGAGTCCCTAGCATAGGCAGTGATGTCCGAGCACCAAGGAGTCCTTGGCGTAGGCGGCGAGGTCCGAGCACCAACGTAGCTGACGATGTCTGTGCAGTGAAGTGTGCCCACTTAGTCCTCGAGCACGAAGAATTCGAGCACTAAGGAGTAACCAACGTAGCTGGCGATAAAGCACGAGCGACGAACAGTACGATCAATTGGTCAGTGACGGAGTCCATGAACCGAGCGGTTTGACCAGTTGATCAGCGAGGAAGCCCGAGCACTAGGTGATTCGATCACCTGGACGATGATCCTTCAATGCAAACATGTAGAACGGGTAGTACATGACGCACAAATAAATAAACTCCGAAGAAAAATCAGCAATGGTGATGAAATGGCGTACGCAGTTTGGTGATCAGTTGGCATGAAAATATATTTATGTTTAATATAAACCACCCGAACAGTTAGTGTGTAGCTGAGTCTCTAGCCCTAGCTAGCCCATAGTCCATAACGTCGAGCGCAGAGCCCATGCACGTGTAGGAGGAACAGACATCGCTAAGGAGCCGCTGCCGACCACCCATAACGCAGAGGGCAGACGCTCGTGCACGTGTAGGGAGGAGCCAGAGACAGGGCTGTCTCTGGAGGCGTCTGAGCATCAACGTGACTGTTCAAGGGTTCGCCTTTGACTTAGTTGTATGTCATCTTTAAGACGGTATACATGAAAGAAAAACGTTTGGAGAGCAAACATAGAGAAAACAGCTCGGAGAAACATTATGGTGATATACGAAGATTGGAGAATATTTAGAAAAATATTAAAGCGTCACTTAGCTTTAGATAGAATGTCTGGTCGACGGCGTATGGCATTATCTGGTTGGTGTTGACAAAGTTGCCCGGCGCTCAAGCTTTCTGAACTGTCATCATGGCGGCAGTCATGGTTGTCACGGCGCCGTTCTTCATGGCGATCATCATTGCGACGTGGCAGGTGGTCAGAGTAAGTAGTCCGGGCAACGTTGTCCTAATCGATGGAGTCGAGGAGGTCGGTGTTGTCGATCTGCCTCCCTTTGTAGCGAGGAAGCAAACGATGGGTTGTCGGCGTGGCTGAAGACGATGCTAGTGTGGCCAGAGCTAGATCCAACGTGGTCGGAGCCATAGCTGATGATGGTGAAGCAGTGGTTGACACAAATTAGATCTGTGCCTCCTTCGTGGTCATGGCGATGAAGTTGTCGGAGCTAGTGGTCCAGGTGATCCACTCGATGGTGAACGTGAGGCCGTTTGGCATAGCCATAGAACTAGGGATGATGACCATCTTGTTCGTCTGGGGAGCAGTACGCACACCCCTACCTGGTGCACCACTGTCGACAAAATATGGTCGGCAGTCTACCTAGGGGTATGCCCAAGGTAGTAGATTATCGGTAGATAGGTGCGCAAGCTACGAACGAGATGGTGATGCAAGATAGACACGAGGTTTTATCCACGTTCGGCCGCCGTGAAGGCATAATACCTACGTCCTACGTCTGATTGTATTGCTGTATGTCAATGAGATCTGATGGAGATATCGACTAGGGGACCTCTGCTTCTCCTTATATATTCTGGAGGGATAGGGTTACAAGTAAAGTAGCCTATTTGGTACTATATAATGTCTTGCGGTGCACGCCGAGCAGTGCCGTGCACGCCTTGATCTTGTGGGCTAGGCCACCTCTGATGGTGCGGCCCATGTCTTGTCTTGTAGATACTAGGGGCCATACCCCCACACTAAGAAACACCTTTGAGAGTGCTAAGAAGAGCAAAGTCCTAGTGAGGTGATTGAGATTTGAGAATCCCAAAGAGAGCCCTCATTAGTGAGATCAAGAGTAGCAAAGTGTGCATCCACCCTTCTTATTAGCCTTGTCATGGTCAAGTGAGAGTTCGTGCTTGTTACTCTTGGTGATCGCCATCACCTAGACGGCTTGGTGGTGATTGGGAGATTGGTGATCATCCGGCAGTGCTTGTGGATGACCCAACTCAAGTTGTGAGCGGTTGTGGATGATTCACCGCAATAGAGTGTCAAAGAATCAACTCATAGAGAGCACTTGATCCTTGCGCGGATCAAGGGGGAGCTACACCCTTGCGTGGGTGCTCCGACAAGGGCTTGAGTATGAGAGCTTAAGTAATGATGAAAGCCTTGCTCTCATGGTGAAAAGAACCGCCAAGATGTTAAAGAAGCTCAACAAGAGTGGCATCAAGTTCGATGGCAAGAAGAAGAAGTTCTTCACAAGCTCTAGAAGGAAGCCAATCTTGGAGATGGATTGCTACAATTGTGGAGAACTTGGTCATCTAACACATCAATGCACAAAGCCCAAGAAAGAGAAGTACAAGAACAAGAACAAGGGTAAGAAAGATGACTCAAGCAATGAAGAAGAAGATGAGAAGAAAAGGAACAAGCCATACAAGAAGAGAGATGGCAAGAAGAAGGACTTCCACAAGAAGAAGAAGAGTGGAAATGCATACATCATCGGTGATTGGCTCACGGACATTGATTCATCAAGTTGCTCATTCGATGATGATAGTGACAATGAGAAGATGGCCGCCATTGTCATTGACTCTTCATCATCTTCACCGCCACCACCGCCATCACCCCCTACACACCTATGCCTTATGGCCAAGGGTGATCGCAAGGTATCAAATGATTGTAGTAGTGGTGATGAACATGCTAGCAATGATGATAGCGATAGTGATGATGATGAATATGAGTCACCTTCCTATGATGATCTTGTTAAATTGTGTTGACACAAAATGTGACGCACTGTGCCTCACACACAGTAAGCCGAAAAGCGTGGCTTCAATCGGGTTCCTGGGTGCTTCGTGATCCGGAAGCGTGCCAGTCAGTTTGACCTAAAAACTAACAAGGGATAGAATAATTAAATGTTAAACCGGAACATGTCGGGTAATACCAGACAGTTCCACATATACGGCCCTGAAGCCACTTACAACGACATACAGCTATAGAGAGCTATCTGCCAACAAGTTCATAGATCATTCAGCTAGTCGTAAGATGAATGTACGTAAAGACCTAATTGCCGAATGCATGTGCATGGGAAGACATGTTTGAACAAGTGAAATTAATTATGAGTTAATGCATAACCAAGCTCGGCAGTCCAGCCGAATTGGGGTCCATGAGGAAGGAACGTGCAAATAAAAAACGATTAAACTAATCTAAAACCTGCATCTGCCACACGACACCTAGTTTCGTTAAAGCTTAAACGTGATTAACATGCATGCACCCGCAACACGTGACAATCTAGATTAAAATAATTCAGCCATTGTGAGCGTATGATCTATTTGCAAAGATAATATGAAAAGCAATGATCGTTGAAGCACGAATAAAACCATAAGAGAAAAAGAGAGCCGAACAATATCAATCTAGATTGGGCAGAAGTATGTTACAAATATATAAAATATTTAAAACATGCAACACTGGATAACTTAATGAATCTATTTAGATTTGCCATATCTAATAGAGCCGATAACTATCTTGCTTTCACTAAGCATATTGAGCAAACGCCTGCCGCACGGTATTTACTCATAAACAAAGCATAAGCAAAGACTTCTTGATTGTCAAGCAAAGATCCACCGCACGATCATTGAAAACAAACAAGACTACTTGCATCACGTCTAAATCCACCGCATGATACTAAACATGATAACAAGGTTGTCGGAACTTACGGAGGTCGACGGATCGATGACTCCTCTCGAAGAACTCGACGACATGACAAAAGGACTCGAAAGTTGGCACGGGGCCGATTGTATTGATTTGGTTGTGAACCCTTATTACAATGGTCGAGGGTCAATATTTATACCCTAGACAAAACACGAGTCCTAGAGGACTACGATTTACAAAGGAACTTCTAAACAAACTTGGAAAC